>NC_088860.1:20408230-21110730 GCF_963853765.1 Magallana gigas
ATCCCAAATTTACCTCAAAAAGTAGAAAATACAATAAAATTACATAATTGATTATCAAAGGCTGATGAGTAAACAATTTACACACAATACAAAAGAACATCTATTAAGTGGACATGCCAGGGATTACTCGATTTACACCTTTTCACACTTTGTAAAAAAACTATTTACCAAATAAACAACGCCATGTCCAGCAGAATTTCTGTCATTTGTTTAACATTTGACATTTGAATGAGTCAAAGAAATCTCAGTATGAATACATCTTAGTTTGCATTCAATCGACAAAAGAAACAGCAAGTGTACTATTTAGAGAAATATTTTGTCGATATGGTGCACCTAGGGTACTTTTCTCAGACAGAGGAAGGAATTTCATGTCCAAGTTACATGTAATCAATGCCCTGTGCGAATGTTTGAAATCACACAGCATCACACCTCAGCATATCATCCCAACACAAATGGTTTGGTTGAGAGACAGAACAGTACAATAACATCACTAACCCCCCCCCCCCCTCGACCCACCTGAATAAAATTAACTAAAACAAAGAAAACAGCCCCCTAAAACAGAAGGCAATATCTATGAAAGAAACTAACAAACTAAAACCCAGAGCTCCTTGTTTGCTTACGTGTACATTTGAGACTTTTCTAGAGAATCCATTAGTCAACATCTGTTCTATGGAAAACTTAAGTGATGATGCTTGCAAAAAACGTGCAGTTACGACATATATTTATTTGTTCTAGTCCGTTGCTTAAAATTCATTATCTTCTTTGAAAAGAATATTCATTAAAAGTGCACATGTAGACTTTCAAATTCTATTCATTTGAAAATTGAACATTGTAAGGTTTAAGCAAAAGAAAATGAAACCAAACGATTTATAAATGTACAATGTTTGACATAATTTGTGTGGCCATAACAAAGTTTATACTCACAAAAAACAACATTGAGTTATCTTTGAATAATCCATTCATATGCTTTATTGATTTATTGTTTTTTAGTTCACCTGATCTGAAAGCTCAAGTGAGCTTTTCTGATCACTTTTTTGTCCAACGTATGTCTGTCCGTCTGTCTGTAAACTTTTTACATTTTTGACTTCTTCTCCAGAAGCGAAGGGACGATTTAAACAGAACTTGGCACAAAGCGTCCTGAGGTACATGTAAAGGGAATTCAAGCTCCGTCAAATGAAGGACCAGGCCTTATTTGAAAGGGAGATAATTTTTAAAGAATTATTAAAAACTTGTTGGTATCTTTAACAAATTTTCTTCTCAAAACCCGAATGGTCAGCAAAGTTGTTACTTGTGTGGAAGCATTCTCAAGTAGTTTAGATTCATGTTTGTTCAAATCATGATCTCTGGGGGTACGGTGGTTCCAAAACGGGGGAAGTCGAAATTCTACATAGGAACATATATAGAGGAAAATCTTTAAAAACTTCTTAAAAACCAAATGGCCAGAATAGCTGTTACTTGTGTGGAAGCATCTTCAGGTAGTGTAAATTCAAGTATCTTTAAACCATGATCCATGGATGAGGCTAAGGTCACAAAGGGGGATCGAATTTCTACGTAGGAATATTTTGAACAGTACATTTGTATGGTGGTAAAACCTTTATGTATCGTGGTGAAAGCTTTACATGCAGTTGTAAATCCTTTATATGATGTGACAATTTTATCATATGCCGTTGTTGAGTCATTTGATGTAATCATTTCATTATATGGAGTGGTAATTTCTGTCGTAATTCTTTATGATGAGGTTGTAAACTGGTTCTCGCCAAAAAGTTTTAATGGGGAAGAGGTCCAGTTTTATTTTGAAAAAGGTGCCGACAGTGTATGAATTCACGAGAGAGAGAGAAAGAGAGAGAGAGAGAGAGAGAGAGAGAGAGAGAGAGAGAGAGACCCCTGCAAATGTGTTCGGAATGTTTTCTTTATCGTTGCTAAGTATGTAATAAGTCCAGAGGTGCTCAAATGAAAGTTCACGAGACTTCACCGAGATTTGTTCAGTTCCTGTGAAATTTCGAGCGGAAGTATAAGTGTTCGGATAATATTCTCAAAATACGTAAGTACTGGTCGATTTTCATATCATATTCTACTTTGATTTACGTTGAAATATCATCATCTTTTAAGATGTATGTCTTATTTCACCATCTAGCGGTTTTTAAAATTAAACGATGATACTCGAAACAGAGTTATCGTTCGTGTTCAACCATGTGTAGAGTGGTTGATAATATAAACATTGGGTTGCTTAATAAAATAATAGCCATGTTTGATGCTTGTGGTGTGCAATACCATGTTTTTAAAAAAAATAATGGGTGAATGTTTTGCATAAAAACTTAGTATATCGAGCCATTTTCAACGAACATTCTGCATAAAATAGTACAGTCTGTTTCACTATTAGTGTTATTACTAGGTCAGGCGCGGATCGAAAATTAATTCTTAGGGGGGATGTCTACTACGCATGTTAATTGTCGCAACAGCAGAAAAAAAAAACCTATTTTTGTATTGTCACATTCATTTCTAGGACACATTTTACCCACCAATTAATGAAGATAAAGTTTAAAATCAATAAACCTCTAGAATTTATATTTGACTACAAGTACCTAGATTCTCTAAAATAGACTATAAACACGAGGCACGATTTTTACTGCGAAAGTGAAAGGGTCAAATAAAACCACGTGATTTAAAATTTAAATGACAATAACATTCGCAGGGGTGGAGAGAGAGAGAGAGAGAGAGAGAGAGAGAGAGAGAGAGTGTCTGTGTTTGAGTTTCTCTGTCCTTGATACATCGATATGTGATAAATCGAATGAATGAATTTTTAGTGGAGTAAGCGTTTATTTTTAAAAGCAAAATAACAAAAAATGATTGTACTTTGTAGAAATTTAATACCTCCTCTGTTTTTAGATCCGCGCATACAGTTAGGTAGATCACTTTATGTATCTTGATGATAACATAGAACAATTTGATTTCTACTTGATAGCGTCTTTTAAATATACATGTAATTCTTCGGAGCTTAATTAATAAATCTAATTATGTCTCTTTAAAAACGCTTAAATTGAGTTATTTTGCTCTTGATTGTTATTTATAATCATTTTAATAGCATCCATATAAACCGTGGCGCTTGGAACAAACTTATCCGTACATCGCTGATTCATACATTATTGCGCAGCTTGCTTTTAACGATGTCGAACAATATGTACATATATTTTTGAAAACGACACGTTTTACAAAAAAAAATACATTAACTTTATCAATTGATGTGTTACTTTGTTTTATCATCCCTCGTTCAGCAGCAGATGTTTACGATTCATGTTTATAATGTGAACAAAGTCGGTAACGTTGAAAAAAAATCAGCACAAATGTAAAATATTACAATTACAAGCGTTTTGAAACTTATTTATCCCGACATTATTTTCAAAACCATCGACATAGGGGTATTACCTTTTCGTGCGATCAAAAATTAATTTTAAAAATACCAAGCAGTTAATTAGTCTCGGTGATTATACGGCCTTCCTGCGTAACCACTCGGCTATACTAGACACGATGAAGTTTGTGAAGATTTAAAACACCTTTTTTAACTTCGGAGGTTTTTTTTTTCGAAGTTTAATTTTTAAAAATATGCCTCTTTGAAACAAAAATCGGATATGCCATGAAACCAGTCACATTTTTCAGTGTAACCATTTGACAGTTTGTTTTTAATGCATGGGCGTCTAGAACGGGGGTGGGGGTCGCGGGGAGTACCCTACCCAGGAAAATTCAAATTTCTTAAATTTCCAAACACTTACCAAAAATTTGCCTCGGACCCACTTTAAATTTCCTCACCCATTCGGCAAACTTCAGTTTTCATCGGACCCCCCCCCCCCCCCGAAAAAATTCTCTGGATCTGCGAATAAAATGGTCTTATAAAAATGATATGAAGATAACATCAACAGCTTTATGGAAATTAGCACAGGAACTGCAACACCTTCTTTGTAGTATTTAAAATACAAAAATATATGCCCGGTGAGCTTAAATTTTATACAGTGGATGAAACAACCATAAAAAGAGGTTAAGACCAACCAATTTCTTTATTATTTCTTAAAAATCAAATTAATTTAAAAAAAAAATGAAAACGATTTTTTTTTTATGTCTATGAATGAAAATCGGTCTATTCCTTTTGTGTTGGAGGCATTGATCAGCGAGGAGTAGCACCTACCTGGTACATTGAAACAAAGGTCTTTCGACTTTGATTTTAAAACGCTTGCTTCATTTTTAGCTCACCTGAGCTGAAAGCTCAAGTGAGCTATTCTGATCACATTTTGTCTGTCGTCCGTCTGTCTGTCTGTCTGTCTGTCCGTCCGTCCGTCTGACCGTCTGTCTGTAAACTTTTCACATTTTCAACATCTTCTCAAGAACCACTGGGCCAATTTCAACCAAACTTGGCACAAAGCATCCTTAGCCTACGGGGATTTAAATTTGTGAAAATTAAGGATCACGCCCTTTTGCAAAGGGAGATAATTAGAAATTTATGAAAATTTTCGAGATATTTTCAAAAATCTTCTTCTCATGAACCATAAGACCAGGAAAGCTGAAACTTGTGTGGAAGCATCCTCAGGTAGTGTAGATTCTAATTTGTGAAAATCATGACCCCCGGGGGTAGGGTGGGGCCACAATGGGGGGTCGAAGTTTTACATATATTATACAGAGTAAATCTTTGAAAATCTTCTTCTCATGAACCATAAGACCAGGAAAGCTGAAACATGTGTGGAAGCATCCTCAGGTAGTGTAGATTCTAATTTGTGAAAATCATGACCCCCGAGAGTAGGGTGGGGCCACAATGGGGGGGTCGAAATTTAACATAGGAATATATAGAGTAAATCTTTAAAAATCTTCTTCTCATGAACCATAAGACCAGGAAAGCTGAAACTTGTGTGGAAGCATCCTCAGGTAGTGTAGATTCTAATTTGTGAAAATCATGACCCCCGGGGGTAGGATGGGGCCACAATGGGGGGTCGAAGTTTTACATAGGAATATATAGAGTAAATCTTTAAAAATCTTTTTCTCATGAACCATAAGACCAGGAAAGCTGAAACTTGTGTGGAAGCATCCTCAGGTAGTGTAGATTCTAATTTGTGAAAATCATGACCCCCGGGTGTAGGGTGGGGCCACAATTGGGGGTCGAAATTTAACATAGGAATATACAGAGTAAATCTTTAAAAATCTTCTTCTCATGAACCATAAGACCAGGAAAGCTGAAACTTGTGTGGAAGCATCCTCAGGTAGTGTAGATTCATAGTTGTGAAAATCATGACCCCCGAGGGTAGGGTGAGCCTTAATGGGTGTTCGAAGTTTTACATAGGAATATATAGAGTAAATCTTTAAAAATCTTCTTCTCAGAAACTAATCAGCCAGAAAAGCTGAAACTTGGGTGGAAGCATCTTCAGGTAGTGTAGATTCAAAGTTGTGAAAATCATGATCCCCGAGGGTAGGGTGGGGCCACAATGGGTGGTCGAAGTTTAACATATGAATACATAGAGTAAATCTTTAAAAATCTTCTTCTCAGAAACTAATCAGCCAGGACAGCTGACACTTGTGTGGAAGCATCCTCAGGTAGTGTAGATACAAAGTTGTGAAAATCATGACCCCCGGGGGTAGGGTGGGGCCACAATATGGGGTCGAAATTTTACATAGGAATATACAGAGTAAATCTTTAAAAATCTTCTTCTCAGAAACTAATCAGTCAGGAAAGCTGACACTTGTGTGGAAGCATCCTCAGGTAGTGTAGATTCAAAGTTGTGAAAATCATGACCCCCGGGGGCAGGGTGGGGCCACAATGGGGGATCGAAGTTTACATAGGAATATATAGAGTAAATCTTTAAAAATCTTCTTCTCAGAAACTAATCAGTCAGGAAAGCTGAAACTTGTGTGGAAGCATCCTCAGGTAGTGTAGATTCAAAGTTGTGAAAATCATGACCCCCGGGGGCAGGGTGGGGCCACAATGGGGGATCAAAGTTTTACATAGGAATATATAGAGTAAATCTTTAAAAATCTTCTTCTCAGAAACTAATCAGCCAGTAAAGCTGAAACTTGTGTGGAAGCATCCTCAGGTAGTGTAGATACAAAGTTGTGAAAATCATGACCCCCGGGGGTAGGGTGGGGCCACAATATGGGGTCGAAGGTTTAACATAGGAATATATAAAGTAAATCTTTAAAAATCTTCTTCTCAGAAACTAATCAGCCAGGAAAGCTGAAACTTGTGTGGAAGCATCCTCAAGTAGTGTAAATTCATAGTTGTGAAAATCATGATCCCCAGGGTAGGGTGGGGCCACAATGGGGGGGGGGGGGTCAAAGTTTAACAAAGGAATATATATGGTAAATCTTTAAAAATCTTCTTCTCAGAAACTAATCAGCCAGATGATTCTTTACAATTGTTAAAACTTTGGCCCCAGGACAATTCTTTGGCCTCACAAGAAGGTTCAGAGTTTATGTACGTTTATATCATATATATAAACAATTGTTAAGGATCTTTTTGAGAACTGCAATACTCAACATATGATATGACTATAAAATCATCCTGTTAGAAAAGATGATTATAAACATAAGAATATCCAGGGGAAAAATGGATTTTATTTATACAGGATCAACATGTATTATTGTACATTGTCCAGATAGTTTGTATTATGACTCCATTAAGCTGATTTTATCATACCTATTGTTCCTCAGGTGAGCGATGTGGCCCATGGGCCTCTTGTTTGTAATTTCTTTTACTCTTTAATTAAAAGCACACTCTACTAATAAAGACATTCGATTTTTCACATAAAATGGGTTTAATGATTGATATTATGAGATAAACTCTAAAGATCGGATATGCCATGAAACCAGTCACATTTTTCAGTGTAACCATTTTACAATTTGTTTAATGCATGGGGGTCTAGAACGGGGGGGGGGGGTGGGGGTGGGGGTCGCAGGGAGAACCCCCCACCCAGGAAAATTCTAAAAATTACAGTATATAATGATGTTAGCACTGCATATAATGATGTTTCAACTGCATATAATGTTATTACTATTGCATATAAAAGATATACCAATTCATATAATATGAAATTGACCTTAAGGCAGCTATGGCGTTCCATAAAAATACATTGGTTCAGTATACGCTCAGCCATTGTAAGTATTGCCTTTTAGCTTAATTTATTCCCAAACGTCCTATTTTGTTCATAACAAGCTAAAACTTGGGTATCACGTTATTTCAACACGCGCTCTAAAAATCCCCGAACATCAGTTTTGCAGTATATTCTTCGATATTTAAGACTTAAAGTGGCTCACTACACCGTGAAATATTTTCTCAAATCAACAGAAAATTACTTTATTATGATAGATATCATAATAGATTGGCAAAAAATGTGCAATTTTGGATGAAAAATTACTTTTTCAAAAATTTAATTCAATAAACATGAACAAATGTTCAATGCGGATTCGAGCTCATGATCTGCGGTTCAGAAGCCCAATACTTTTTTTTTTTTTTTTTTTTTATCTTTTAAAAGCCCAATACTTTAACCACTGAGCTACGACGATATACAACCGAATCGAACGATATAAACAGTTTAACAATACATTTAAATCGCCATCTTGTGACGTAGTGTCTTAAAAAGTATAAGTGTAGGTGTAGTGAGGTACCTTTAATTAAAAAATTAACAGTTACCATAATTTCTTCATACTATTAGACAAATATTTAATGTATATATGCTTCAATTACATACTGATGCTACAATTACTCATGTTATTATGTTACACTTGAAGCACAATCGCAATAAAGATGGCGATGAGAACCAGTTTATTTTGGAACACGTGCAGTATCGTTACGACAAAGAAGGACTGCTCTACTCAGAATCATAACAATTATTTGTAGCACAATCACAATAGAGATGACGATGAGAAATAGTATAATTCGGTAACGTTGAGCCTCATCCTGACAAAGAAAGACAACTCTATTCGGTATCATAACAATTATTAAGAGTTATTGTTCTTGAACCTCTTTTATATGACAACACTTTTGTTAAACATATTATGTACCATTTTAGAGCTATGCCACTGTAAAGATTTTGCAGCACACGTGTTTTCCAACACCTTGACGTCTGTGTAAAGTATATGATCAACTACTGTAAGTATTGAATTGCATGAATTCAATTATTGATTCAGTATTGACCATTATACGTTGATTAATAGGTAATGTCATACATTGATGTGGGTGACACTAAATCAACATTTCAAACAGTATTTTTTTGTAATAAGACAAATTTAGATTTAATTTAAATTTAATGATGAAAAAAAAATTATATATAAATTTTCATGATTTTAATCGTACAAATTTGCTATAGAATGAATAAGCAAGTTTTTATTTACACTTGGCTAAAAATTGTAATACAATATTGTATTGCCACAAGTAAATGGTTCAGCATACATGCCGACGTTAACCATTAGAAGACTTGAATAGGGAAAAGCCTACCAATTATTTTCCCATAGAACTCTATACAAACCTTAGGACCTCTCACTACTTTACTATGACAACAGCAGCCCAATCTTTGGTATCATTTGAAACTTCATTTTAAGCACTTTCAGAAATTTCCAAAAAAAATACATGGTCCCGTGGCGTTTATAGGTCAAATTTGCACTTGTTTACAACTTACAGCGATCAGCAGTAAATGGCACCCTGCATAAAAAATTAACCCCCACTACTACAATCTCCTCTGGCATTTCTGTATTTTCTGCAATATTCCCTCATCCCATCATTTCTTTCAAACATTTATATTTTGGCTTTAAAATGAAAATAATTACATACCTGAATTCAGCCAATCGCCTGACGCCTATCCATTTATTCCGTGTTACAATGTTCTATAACTTTTTCTCTGATGTCAACATCCGGTGCATTGGTACTCTTATTCCTGAAACAGCTTTCTAGCCTGCTGACCGCCATTTCCCGATGCATTAGGGGTTTGTTCAGAGCTTTACAAAATCCACATAGATACCAGACCCCAGAGATCTAACAGTGTCTTCCCTATTCAGATACAATTAAACAACCGGATAACAATGTGCTTAAAGGTCATGAAACGGGGCCTATTCTTAAAAAAAAATTAATTAAAAAAAATCTAAAAAAATTAAAAATTAACCTACGGCAATCAAGCATAGCTCTTTCAGTTCATTCTTCTAGTTAACATGTTCAGTTATCTTTGAAAACCCCTGACAAAACTTAGGTATGAAATGCACATTTAATCCTCGCATTTTCCAGCATTCACATCTCTGGCCATATTGACTAAGCCCTCATTGCTTAATATAAAGTTTTGTTAAAAAACAAACTCAGGCGCCCAAAACACACTCCTGATTGGTTTTGCAGGAAATTAGCACATATTTAAAGGGTCAATATAAAAAGAGGCAGCTAAATAATTCAGGTGGAAATCATAAAAAATAGTAGATTATTCTGCACCATTATTGAACTAATAGTAATAATATAACACTATATTTTTCAACAAACATATTTTCCAAACAGAAGCTAATTAAACTGTTTAACCTTATACATTGCAATTTGTCTTATGATTCACACCTCCTTATTAATACTTAATATAATCTTTGTTATCATCTTCATGATGTCTTGTTTTCCAAATGTCGACCTTAAATTATTTGGTAAGTAGTCCATCCTAATGTCAGTTTGGATGGTTCAAGTTCTCTACAGACTTAGGTGTGTTCATCACTGCTGATAACATGTTAAATCATGTACTAGGGATAGGGATAAATCCAGTGTTCCATCAGTTTTTCTAATCTCTATAGTCATATCAGTAACAACATCATATCTTCACTTGCATTACAATTGCACCAGTAAACATTTTGCACCTTGCATGTATATTTACACCTTCGGTAAAATGCCAAGCGGTCAGCTTTATTATAGTCACGACCACTCGTATTTCTCATTTGTTGCATTCATTTAACCCATGTCCCTTCTCTGGTAAGTAATGGTCTTTATGAATAGACATCGAAGTTATACATGTTGATTTAAAACCACCGGGTACAAATTTTTCCTTAGCTCATATGCATACTTAGCATCAACCAACTATAAACATCTAAGGCCTTCTGCAGGCAGGGTTCAATATAGTCTACCATGGCAATAATCATAAGTACTAGTATGCATTTTACAAGTTCAAATATTTATCCCAGTTGTCAGGAAGAAGCATTAAGTTCTAGTTTAATCTATCCCCTTGTGGACCTCATCAACTACTTCTCCACCCGGCCAGGTGGATTCTGCTATTTGACACAAGTTTTAACAAATAATTTCAGGCAATAAACTGAACTTTATTTATTTTACAACGATTGATAAGCAAGTTCTTCAACTTATATTAATATCTCTCGTTGGCACGGATGTTAGCGCGAGGGGGTCATTGGTGTGGGAAGAAGCCAGAGTACCCGGACAGAACCCACGTGTCCAAGCGGGCGACCGCCATACCCTATCACATACAACCACTGTCGATCACGGGGATCGAGCTCGGCTCTCAGCGGCGAAAAGCGAGTGCATTGTCCACTACGCTATTCGGACACCTTTCAAACGGAAGCAGTACATTTCAGGCAATCAACTTAACTACCACATTATACCTGTCCACAGTTTATTCATACCTCACCTCCCACATAGACTTATAAGTTATATCATTTCAATTACAAAGTACGTTTATTTGTTTGGGGACAGCAAGTTAAGGTACATCACTCACCTAGACTTCTTCTTTTTAAGACACACTGTCACAAGCTGGCGATTTAAATCTTCGTTAAACTGATCAATCCAATTGGTTGTGTAGTGGTTTAAGTATCTGGCTTGTGAACTGCCTATTATGAGTTCGATTCCTTTTGGGATTTTTGTTGATGTTTAGGGAATCACTTGTGAAAATAAATTTTTATATCCAAATTGCAAATTCTTTAACCTCTTTGGCTTATATACTCCTTCCATCATAATATCTACAGTCATTTTATGCATGTCTTTTCCAACGTTATTTTATGCTATGGTTTGCGAATTTAATGATATGCTATACGATTTCAATGCAATGCTATGAGATTTGTATGTTATGCTATGAGAAATTGAAATGAAAGACTTTTGATATGGTATGCTATGAGATTTGAACAAAAAACGCCTCCATACACAGAAGAGTTCCGAACATTTCGAAGTTAAATTATAAGAAACCACTAATAAGTTATAAGTTCACCACTAATCTGCGATGAGAACTTTTATTATTTTAAATAAGAGCATTTAATACCGAGTTTAAATCATGTTGTATGGTATGCTATGGTATGTTATGAGGAATGAGAATCTATGAGATTGTATGCTATGGTATAAGATACCAGTGCTATGATATGAGATTCCAATGCTATGCCATGAGACTTCAATTCTGTGCTACGCTATGGTGTGTGTTGTTGAAGATATGCTTGAATTGACTATCATAATCATTTAATATTCTGCTAATCGGAGACACTATTTCAAGGTGGTGCGAGCCACCTTAAAGCAAAGAATCAACATTTATCTCAGATTATGGTTGTACTAATCATTGCTAGCTTCAATCCTATAACATTCGCATGAGTCAGGATATATGCATATCTATAATCGACTCTTATTTTAATCATGTGATGAATACAATAAAAAGAATCTTTCTGTCTTGGAGCTTAACTGAATAACAAATGGTATGAGATTGGGCCAACTTGTATATATAATTCAATCATTTATATTCAATAGTCTTCTAGCTGACTTGCTATACAATGCCTTGTTAAATAAATATTACATCCATTTAACCTTTATTGCTTCATGGATTTAAAACTTTGTCAAAATTGTATCATTATCTATTATCCAATTTTAAACATGTTTAGCTTACAATAATTCAATATCTTAACTGTAGGTTGATATTATGTTCATTGGTATTCTGATTTAGTAAAAACCTATTTCTGGCCAATGCTCCCAGTTGCCATTTTACCCCCCTCCCATTCTAAATTTCTGGTCATAGCTAACCATTAATTTTGCCTTCATCCATGTGCTCGCCGTTTCAAAGGGTTTTGGTTTGCAAATGGTCTGGCGGACAAACACCTTAGCTAAGCTGTTTGTATGTCGGAATTTGCAACATGGCAAGGTTTCTCAGGTCTTTGATGTAGCACCTGTTCCCAGGGCCTGCTCAAAGCTTGGGAATAGGTGGTCAACTGTGCTCAGGGTCTACCTAACCTAGCCATTAACCCGCTTTAAGCAAAGCGCTATTTATCTACTATATGATCCATTGATTATTTATTGACTCAATTCATCAATTAACGGATTGATTCAATAATCCTATAGCCAATGTAATCGATTTATATTGATTGAACAAACAATTTAATTGATTGATTTATGGATTGATTGATTGAACAATCCTATTGCTGATGTGATTGATTTATATTTATTGATTGAATTATATTTATTGATTGAACAAATGATTGTTGTGTGATTGAGTTAATTATTGTGCAGCTATATACCTGCTCACCAATTGAATTTGGTGGCGGGTCGGTGTTAAAATGCATGTTCAATTTAAATAAATAAGCCATGACCAAAAAAGCCAGTTGGTGTTCAGCTGTTGTCTTTTATAAATGTAAATTATAATTTTGTTTTGTCATCATCGTATTCCAAAAGATGACTGCACTAGCTGTCAATTACATCCCGATGTACCTTTGGGTTGTGTGTTCGTCTTTTCTAATAAAAAAGGCATTTTAAAAACAAAATAAATGAACGCACGGAACAAGTTCTTTTAATCAATTTAAAAAAGAACTATTTACTCTGAAACTAACAAAAAAATGAAATCCAATAATGTTAATGGTGTGCTGATTTTTAAAATGTAACAAAAACAAAACAAAAACAATCAATCGATTTCAGATATAATCTCTATGTATACCGATACGTCTAGACGCACTCAAACTGAGAATGCAAAGGTAGATTGACTGCAAGCACTTGCTTTTATACTTGCTGTGACGTCAGTTATAAACCTTGACAAGATATCTTGTTCCAAATATGGCAAGTAGGCGGATGTCGACTTCATGAATATTCATATTAAATCCCAAAGTGTAGCATAAGATCAGTTATGTAAAAAAAAAATTGAATCCTCTCATTATCTAAGATAAAATCTAAGCATATATTGATTAAACATTTAATAGAGAGGTTGAGATTTCAAACGTGTACGGGTACGTGTACGTGAACTAGGGGAATCACCTAAATTCTTCGCGTATTACGTCATCAGTTTTTGTGACGACATGGTTTCTACACGTTCTCTAAACTTGTAGAGTGTCGTCTACACGTAAGTACAAACGTGTAGCTTTTTACAACAAATAGAATCTTATTGATGAGTGAATGTATTCTTGTGATACAGTATATAGATTTTTAAACTTCATTTGCATGAAGAAAATAGAAATACACCACGACAACGTCTATTACAAATATGGAATATGTTTGCTAAATGTTTGAAAAACATTCAGTACTTACATCAATCATCATAAATGAGGATTAACTGTCCCTCTCTTAAAAAATACATTCTAAAGACTTTTTAATATATTCATGCCTTTTAAAACATAGACTTTGAGGCCACTGAAATCCACAACTCATATCATATTCTGATAAATGATAATAAAACCATACGCAAAAAATGATGCATATAAACTGCCAGAAAAGATGCAAGGTAGATAAAATAACAGGTATGATTTGTGATAAATTTGCTCTACTTTTCAAAATTGGAAGTATTGTACATGATAAATTTTCTTGTGTACGGTCTCAATTGAGTTAGGCATCATAGAAATACAATATTTCCTGTATTCATGTTTGAAAGGGATTTGACATTCGAGATTTTCACTCAATGATTCTTATTTATAAGTATTTACATATATTATATGTTACCGCCATGAAAAAAAAAGTGTGGTAAAGTTTTCAATTTTACAGTTTCGATTTTACAGCTGCTATTAATCTGGGCATAAAAATAAGACCCGAAATTTTTTAAAGTTTATGACTTGAATGCATGATACCTTATGTAATACAAAATTGTTCCGGTTCTATTATGTGGACACCATACAGTAGTGGCCAAAATGAGGCCATCTGACTTGAATTTATGATACCTTATATAATACAAAATTGTTCCGGTTGTTCTATTATGTGCACACCATACAGTAGTGGCCAAAATGTCGCCATCGAACAAGGTTAGATGTTTAAGTATTGCGAAAAAGAAACATTCTTTATCCATTATTATTGATAATTTTTAATTCATTTGTGTGTAATTTTGAATATTTCTATCATATGTAATTGTTTTGTCATTTGAATTTTGATATTGGCATATCAACTTGAACTTTCATGTAAATCCCAGGAGTGTATTTTCCTTCTGTACAAGATAAAACACCATCAACATTATTTCAGACATCAAACAGCGCACTGCGAAGGCAGTATTCCAATATCAATATCAAAAATGTTAATGCAATGAAGGGAAATTAAGTATGGAGACCTATTTAAAAAAATGAAACTACATGTAGTATAATTGAATTGCACGTAAATAATGAAGATAACTGTAAATCAAAATTTATGTTTAGATCTTTTACTTTTTCTTTAAAAGTCTTATATTCCAAAGATGGGGTTCTTGTTTTGCTGTTTACTTGGTCATCTGTCATTTGGAAATGGTAAGATCATAGAAGGTATTTTCCTTAATAAGTAATTAATCGATGTTTCTGCGACTAAAAAATTTGATGCTGATATTCTTATTCTTTAAATATTAATTTTGTATTGATTTATAATCTTTTTATTAAACTGTCCATCTGGACAACTAGGTAGTTACTGCAATATTGAATAACTATAAAAATTAATGTGAAGATAACTTTCGTTTTTTCGTTTACTTCGTAGAATTAATCAAAGTACTGGGAGTACTGAAAGACGGGGTGGTCTTGAAAGTTTGAATTTGTAATTGTCCACATTTTCCTTGAATATGTTCCAAAAATTATGAGTTTGAATTAGTTGTTTCAATCTAATATTTTAGAATTCGGTTTTTTGCAATTGCCTGATACTTTGTCTAAATTTTACTAAATCCCAGCAGGTACTGTTCTTCATAATTGTAGAAAACTGACACAACGGTATTTTATGTAAAATAAGACCTCAAGAAAAAAAATTAAAAACTACAGCTAACCGGGAAAATCAAAACAACTATATTTAGGTAGATAATTTAAATCATTAGATTTATTTAATTTTGTGATACAAGGGAAAATCCACAAGTCGGACGGTATCTGTTATGCAAGGTTTATGAAAACTCCGAAAACTCTCAAACTGCTGAATTACCGAACAAAGTTAATATTTGTATATCGATGACAAACACAGACACCTGACGTCAGAAATATTTCTTTTTACATTAAGATTATTCCAAGTACTATAACAATAAAAAAGTTCGTCGCGGTAGCCATTTTGATTTTTTAGACCGACTTCTCTGTCACGATTTTCTTGCAGCGATCATATAGAATTAATATGTAAAAATAAATTCGTTCGCCACTTACCTTACTACTTTTTTGTGTAAACTCGTGCACCATCTACACGAATTACGATAAAACCGTTCCTGAAATTTCATTAAAAACCATACTCCGAATTCAGTCAACTGCTTTTCAAATCGATAAACATTCAGTTATGTAACCACAAAGCTCTACAACTATTGAACCCGGTCAAGAATACTTTGATCAATAAAGCTATTTGTTTATTTTTTTTACAGAATTTGGATTTTAACATAGAGTACTTGAAACGATTTAATGCGTGTTTTAATAATATATATTTACAGAAATGCATGAAAAGTTTCTGCACTATTTTCTTAGGCGTAGACTCAATTCATGTGTTCTATGCGTGCCTTCCGGTTTGAGAATTTGGCTGACAGTAAACTAATAGACGGGGTCACGTGACCCCGTCTTAAAACGAGAACGATATAAGTATAAAAGTCTACTTAGCTTTTTCATCTGAGTGGTTGTTTTCTGCAATGCTTAAAATATGACCTGTATGAGCCATGGAAGAAAGAAAACATTTACGTTAACAATAAACTAATGTGTGATTTAGAGACTCAAAACACTCGATTTAGAGATAACAAAACATTTTTTAATGTTCCAAATATTTTGGAAGTTCTTGCAACCTTAAATTTGATAAATGTTTATAAATATTCTAGGTTTTTTATGTTTTATTTGTTAAATTAACACGTTTGATTTATAAAATCAGTGGAGGCAGACACAATTCAGACCATACAGAAGGACTACTTTTCGTGGCGAATGGAAAATGAACCAGAATATGGAACCTACATAGGAAGATATGCCTTCAATGACCGTGTATATTCCTATAACATATCGATGTTTGAAGTCAGAAGGGTGAGTGTGTCTGATTCTGCTTGGCTGTAATGAACATGTACTTACAAAAATACTGAAACATATCTTTAAAAGATAAGATATCAATATTCGATAATATCAAGAATATAATTAAAATCAAAGTACTGAAAGCACTGAACTCCCTCTAAGATGTGACACCGTGGCGAATAATTTAATGTGACATGCACGTCAACCCATGAATAGTTATTCATTTATTATGAGTTCTAGACGCCTAATAGATATGCTTAATATGATCAATCTTATCTCTAAAAAATCAGGTAAATCTACCTTTCCCTACTATACTCTGATTCTAAATTCATATAATTTAAATTTCATTTTTTTTTCTATCTAGTGACTTTTTAACATCCTGTCATAGTTTTGCTGTCAAGGTTGCATTATTTAATTTATTTCATTACATTTTAAAGTCTCTGTCTATTTTATCTTTATTATTTTCTCTTCATTGTATCTTTCCTTTTTCCTTAGGGCTTTTGATAATAAACACCGTTCGTTATCACCACATGTCATTTGTTAATTCTTGTTGTCTATGCATCTTTTGTTTGTACACAATTTATTATTTGCAGCATACTTTTTAGCTAACCTGAGCTGAAAGTTCAAGTGAGCTTTTCTCATCACTTTTTGTCCGGCGTCCGTCTGTCCGTCTGTCTGTAAACTTTTTACATTTTCGACTTCTTCTCCTGCACCACGTAGCCAATTTCAACCAAACTTGGCACAAAGCATCATTGGGTAAAGGGGACTCAAGTTTGTTAAAATAAAGGGACACACCCTATTTGAAGGGGAAATAATTAGGATTTATTGAAAATTTGGTGATATTTTTCAAAAATCTTCTTGGGGAAGGGGGGTTCCAAGTTTCACATAGAAGTATATAGAGCTAATCTTTAAAAATCTTCTTCTCAAAAACTATTTGGGCAGAAAAGATGAAACTTGAGTGGAAGCATCTTCAGATAGTGTAGATTCAAGTTTAAATCATGGTCCCCGGGAGCAAGGTGGGGCCACAATGGGGGGGGGGGTTGAAGTTTTACATAGGAATATATAGAGCTAATCTCTGAAAATCTTCTCAAAAACCATTTGGTCAGAAAAGCTGAAACTTGTGTGGAAGCAGCCTCAGATAGTGTAGATTCAAGTTTGTTCAAATCATGGTCCCCAGGACTAAGGTGGAGCCACGATGGGGGATCAAAATTTTACATAGGAATATAAAGAGAAATTTTATTTTAAATCTTGTACTCAGAAAATACTCAGAACACCACTGGCCAGATAAGCTGTAACTTGTGTGAAGTATCATCAGGTAGGGTAGATTCAAATTTAGTCAAATTATGATCCCAAGGGGTAGGGTAGGGACACAATGGGGACCGGTTAAATCTTTACAAAGGAATATATTGAGAAAAGTTTTCTTAGATAAGGTGCAACATTAGTGAAGGCAACCTTAGATAGTGTAGTTTTAAATTTGTCAAAATCATATTTTCAGGAGTAGGATGGAGACATATGGGGGTCCAATTTTACAAAGGAAAACATTTTGAATTCACCAAAACTCAGATGTTATAATATAATGGATTTACTTATATGCAAGCATTTTGGCTTATTTTTGATTCTTTAAAATTGTTTAGACTTTGGCATCTGGACAATTCTTGGCCTTCCCATTTTTGATGTAGGTTTATATCCCATTTGATTTAGATCTTCTTGAGAACTGTAATGCTAAATATGTGATATGACTATACTGTGATGAAAGGGATCAATGATAAACAGAATTTCCAGTGAAATTTTTTTTTTAAATACAGGATCTGTTAGACTACATTGTCCATATATTTTTTATATATTACTCCTTCAACTGATTTTATAAAGTCTGTTGTTTCTCAGGTGAGCGATGTGGCCCATGGGCCTCTTGTTAAATTAAATTACTAAATGTTATCTTGATCTTGTTTGTAACGCAAGGACAGAAATTTGCCATGCCTGCTGTCCGACTCATTTCATTTTGTTTAAATCTAAAATTTAAGGTTGCATTGAAAATTTGCCAAAGCTTTGCTTTCAGCAACATCTGCGTTAAATTCATTCAAATATATCGCATGAATTATTTGCTAATGAAAAGAATTTTTTTAAATTATGCAATTTGGCAGAAATAGATACGTGAATTTAAAGAACTGGAGATATAAAACGATCCTCTTTTACCGTTAAGGTAAAACATATCCTTATATCAAATTTTAATAATATAGTGTTTAATGGTAAAGTATAAGCTGTGTCAATCGTAATTACATACCTGGAAACAATTGTCAAGTGTAAGTCATTTCATAAAGTTGTAATTGTTATGATTTCAGAACAAAACGCAAGAATTTCTGAACCGTTTAAACGCCATAAGCTCCAACATTACATCTTCAGAGAGAATCAATTTTCTCATTCTGAAAGACACATTTGAGACATACATCAATGGCTCCAAATGGGCTTGGTATGTAAAACTTAAAAGTAATCTACTTTCATTTTATTGTAAATCAATGAATACAACCTTGCTTCTATATGTTGAATTTTAATTAAAATATTTTTATTTCCGATAATGATCTAGGTACGGGGCACTTAATCCAATGAACTTTCTAGAAGGAATACAGCTATTTACAAGTGCTGTTAAAGCGTCGACCAACTCCAGAGGAGATTTTGAAAACTATATTGCCAGACTGAATGCTATTCCATATCAGGTCGAGTACAATTCCACCGTTTACCATCCTTTTATCAGGCAATTCTGAACATTCTCTAAAGGCTATCAGAAGTAAACAACATATTCTTATTAATGTAATCTTAACTTATAGCTGGAAGAAGTAAAGGAACGCTTTCGAGAGGCCATCAGACTGAACAGAACATACCATAATGTTTCCATTGTAAGTTATTATCACAAAAGCATAATATTTAATTGAGCAAAAGACAAAGAAAGGAGGTGCTAGTTCCTAAAGTATTTAAGCTGTGAACATACCCAAAAACTCACTATTCTTACATAAAGTATAGAAAACATTTAAAAACCATAATTGAGTATGAGTATTTTCATACTTTGCTTAATAATGTCACATAACGTTTTGCAGGCTGGCGTTCCGGCTATGATCGATCAGCTCCTTGTGGATCCTCTGAAGTCTAATTTCTACTCTCCATTCAACAATTCCTTGGCAAATGCCGCTAATATACTAGAAACCGAAAAGTTAGAGTGCTTAGATATGGCATAAATTGTTATTTATACAATGTATATGTACATTAGTACAGTTGGAGAAAAACATTTTCTTTTTGAAGTTGGGTTTAACTCCCAATTCTACGCAGACCTACACACCATCCACTGCCATACCTACACGTATACATAACTATGCATTATACATACTAATACTCCAGTATATCTACAACAACATCGTATTTTTACTTTCTAAGTATCTTTGATATAGATATCACAGATATATTTTGCAGGTTGTCACTTTTCCTATATCATTTTTTACAGACCTGGGATAAGAGAAAGGGGACTTCAAGCCGTAAACATGACAATTGAAGCATACAGAAGTGTTAAAGATTTTATCATTAATGTAAGAATGAACTATTATATTCCTACTGTTTCAGGGACTACCGTATGATAATGTTGATATTGGTTTTATGGTCTTAACAGGAATACATCCCTAAAACAAGGCTTCAGTATGGCGTTAACAGTTTACAAAATGGATTGGAATACTATCAAGCTTGCTTAAAATGGCACTTGTCTTTTGATATGACCCCCGAAGAAGTTCATAGAGTTGGAGAGCAAGAAGTTGAAAGGATTCACCAAGAAATGAAAATGGTTTTTGTTTGTTTTAGATAAATTTTTTTGTATAGACTAAAAGTACGTGCCAAATCATGAAATGTTTATGAAATTAAAATGACATTTTCTTTCAGACAATGAAAAGGCTAAATCATAAGGGGACGGTTAAAGAATTTTTTAATAGCCTTGCAAACAACTCCAACTTTTACTCCAACGATTCGGTACGTGTACATCTTTACGTATATTGGAAATGTAATAATTCATTTAAAAATTAAATGTTATAATATATAACCAAGCACGTGCTTGTGTTAATTAATGATTAAGCATTTTCACATAACCCAAGATTTGACTATATACCTTTGTTTTGTAGGATAAAATTATCACTGAGTACAAAAAAATCGTATTTGATAGAATCAACCCAAAGTTACAACAGTTTTTTAAAGACATACCTAATGTGCCTTTAGAGTGAGTTCATCACAACCTAGAGGACTTATTTTGTGTCAACTTCAAAGTTATTATTAATATCAATATTTCTCAATCAAAATATATCATTTATGTATTATTTGCTATACATCAAAATGTTAATGGCATTATTTTAAGAATAAGAAAGATGAGTTACGATGGACCAGAAGGAGGGTATTCCTTTGCAACAAAAGAATATCCGGGAGTTTTCTTCATCAATCTATTCCGACCTTTGGAAAAGTAAATGCTTAACATCAAAGACGCTATTCATAAATATGTCTGATGAATTGTCGATTTATTTGCAAGTGCACCATAATGTAAGTAATCATATTTTTTAATTTTCTTTGATAGACCCTTTTTTGAATTTATGGCACTGAGTCTGCACGAGGCAAATCCAGGTCATCATTTACAGGTAAACTTTTTTAAATTATGTAAAAACGTTTTAACAAAACCATAAAATCCGTTTCCCTAGTCTTATTAAAATGTTTGTTGGTCTATTTTACCGCTTTAAAAATGAAAAAGGTTACCATTATATCCAATAGCCTAGACATGATCTCAACCAAATTCAAAGCACAAATATATAAAAATGCAACCTAATTTTGAGATAGATTGATTAGCCATGTATTCCCTGACGAAGGTGTTGTTATGACAAAATACCTTGTGTTGCTTTTTTGCTACAGCACAGTTACGCTATGCTGGCAGATCTCCCAGACTACAGACGACACACACCTTTATCATTTTATGATATCCCTGTATGGTTTCCGTTTTACTCTGCTTATTCTGAGGTAAGTTATTTATAAACAACCCCTAGTTCAAAGACAAGAGTATGCAAACAAATTGGAAAAAAGCGTTATGTCTCATTTATCTATCTCAAGGTAGTTTATCAAGAACCGAGGTGAAATTAACAATTTTGATTGATCTGAAATACATTTAATACGAATTTTAGAATTATTATGAGACTGACATATATCAAACTCTGTAGTATGTATGTAGACAATTAATTGAAGTTTTTGTACTTAAATTGTTTTTTAAGAGTTGTCTGCCATTTATAAAAATTAGGGAAAAATAATTTTGTCATAATATGAGGATAGTATGAGAATTATGAATTTTTTTTGGCATTTGTAAAGGAAGGGAAAACTTTTGCAACTTTTTACCAAGATATTTGTGAGAAACTTAATTGTAATTAAAAGATACATTTCAAAATGCAAAATGACCTCAATGTTAACTTCAATATGTGATATTTTGTAAAGATTCAATTTTCTAAAAATAATTTAAAAGAGGACTCTTTTTTTAATGAATAAACTTCTTAAAATCACAGTCAAACATGCAATCGATTAGATATGAAACATGGTAGTTATGGAGGGATAAAATTTGCGTGGTAATTTTAGACTACTCTCCTTTAAAAGAAAAGCATTATATAAAGATATCATAAAGTGTTCAAATTCTTATGCTTTTTTGTATGGATTTTTTTACTTTCAAATTTAAGATTGATCTAATGGTGAATTTGTTTACAACCAAATTCATTATCTCCATATGATACTATAAATATGTCCCCAATTTTTTTTAAAGGGATGGGCACTATATTCTGAGTATCTTGGAGTAGAAATGGGATTATACAAGGACGATTATGAGTTGTAAGTTGCTTGTTACATAATAGAAATATTTTAAACACATTGTTGTATTTTAAACACATGATTTGTTGAAAATTTACATTTCAATGACACTTCCTTTTTTTAGAATGGGTCGCTATAGCGCTGAGATACTTCGAGCCTGTAGACTTGTGGTGGACACGGGGTTACATTACTACAAGTAAGTGTGATTTGTTTTAAAGATCGAAGAATTAGAAATTTCCTATATAATTTGAAATGACATGTTGGACTTATCTTCTTTTTTCAGTTGGGATAAGCAGAGAGCAATTGATTACATGTTAAATTACACTGCGTACTCCTTTGAGGCTATGGAAATAGAAGTTAACAGGTATATCACGTGGCCAGGTCAAGCTTGTGCATACAAAATTGGAGAAATCAAGATAAAAGACCTTCGGAGAAAGGCAGAAACAGAATTAGGTAACTATACATTTTTTCTAGGGGCACATTATTTCATATTCACTATTTAGATCTTTTTTTTAAAAACTTAATAAACCTTTACAGTTCTGTTCATGTTATATTTTCTTTTTTGTGGTCTGTATGACATGATTTCAATTGAGTGAAGCATCATGGGAGAAATAAAAAACAAGTACATTCTATTTTACTTTTTTTGTAGGAACGCGATTCGACATTCGTGATTTTCACTCATTGATTCTTACTAACGGCGCTGTACCTATGTCCCTGTTAGAAATGTTGGTCAACGAATGGATCGAGGAAGTCAAAGCAGGACCAATCGTATCTGGGGGTTCTCTTGTAACTGGCAGTTACAAATGGCAGATTTTCTCACTTCTTTTTCTCTTTATCATGCTTCAATGATTTTGTATGGGGAGTAGCAACAATAAACTTATATTTTTCAGTTTGGATATTTATACTGGATATGGTTTACGGTAATATAGATGTCACACATACATTTTATGGTTTTTTTTAGTCAATGGCAACATAAATAACTAAAATGGATTTAATTTTATCAATTATTATTTATTTGAAAATCAACAATATGTTATTTTGCTTGGTAACTAGTTTTTATATGTATCTGAGTTAAGCACATTTTTCCTAACATAAATTCTGGGGCTTTTCCGACAAGAACTTCGAAAAAATCCCATACTGTATGAATCATGATGTGTAATATTTAAAGATAGATATATTTCCATCAAACTATGTATCAGTAATAAAATCATTTCTGAGAAATTGTGTGGTGGATCCAAGCAATATTGAGCTCTAGTCTCATTCAACCAGAGGATATTGAACTCTTGCGTAAGAAAACATACGACTACAAAAAATATCTAAATTTGTCGTTCAATTTATAATCTTACTATTTTCATGGTATTTATAAATAAATTTCCTTGAAAAACAAAGCATCAGAATACATTACATCGAATTTATCGGTTATTTTAAAAATTAAAAAAAAGTGTGGTCCAAACACTGTTTCACTTCCGGTTTACTTCAGTAACTGCGTAGGAGAGTTGATTAAAATCAATTCCCAAAAATGGAACCCAATTTATTATAAATGAAATTACATCTTTCTCTGTTTAATGTTAAATTAAGAATTACATGTAAATTTACCATATTTTGTCCCAAGTTATTGCTTCCATCATTTTTTGATGATTTTTAATCAAAATACACATACACATAAAGAAATACTTTTGATATTGATAAAAGGTAAAATGTCCAACATATCTTCATTGACAAATTATCATTTTTCACTCATTAAAGTTCAGAGGAACAAAAACAAATTTCTTACGGAGATTTATTATAGGAAATGTTTACATCTTTTCACCATTCAGAAATCACTCGGAATATCTCGTACAATTTTCACCATTATCATCCGGGCTATTTTATGGCTAATGCAATGCAAAATCCCCGTTGATAATCTAGACAATTTTCATATCAGTGGATGAACATAGTTTGGGTACAAAGGTATTTATGATTATTGAGATATCAAGCGAAAAGCGGGACAAACTATAGTAAATAATCTTTATTTTTTAAAACTGGTAAAAGAAAAAAAACCATCGAACAAAGGATTCCTCTAATAAATTATAAAAAGTAAATGTAAAAATGAAGTTCATTCTTATTGTTTGGATGGTCGTTGTCAATGTTAAGTAATTCATAACCAATTTAAAGAATGCCACAGCATTCACAAAACGTCAACATCTACTATGTACATATGCCAGAGTGTGTATTTAATTAATAAAGACATGTATACTGTAAACCAACTATTATTCGCGACGACTTTATTTCGCGATTTATCCGAGATGAACTGGTTCGCCGCGACTAAGTTTCGCGACTTTACCTCATCAACACCTGTTTCTTTTATTACAACTATATGGTAAATACTGGTCTGCGGCGAGAAATATTCGCGACAATGAGGCCTTCGTGAACCTCGCGAAAATTTCTCGCACGCTAATAAAAGTTGGTTTACAGTACTGTCCACGATTAAAGTGATAACTTATTTTAAGGAGGCTGCGTGGTGGTCAACAAATAAGCAATGAGATATGCCTTAAACTACAATACATGCTATTTTTGACCATAAATTAACACGTAAAAAAATCCAAATATTTTAGCTTTAAAATTTTAGCATTTTCCTATATCATTAAATAGAACTCTTCTTCATAAAGAGGTAAATGTAATCTAAAGCAAGGCCATGATTACTAGTAATCTCTTCACCATTCTTATAAATCTGTAGGTACTAGTATATCACATCATGTAGGGACACACGCTTTTGGGATTGAACAAAATATACAAAGTTACGGTCGATAATAAAGATATGTATGTGATAAAAATATAAATAACCGACAGAACAGACCCATGTTTCAAGTTCCTGAATTAGAAAGTGTCACATCTCAAGGTACACGCACTTATGATCATCAACAATTTAGCTACATTTATTTAGTACATGTATATTATGCGCGTTCACATGAGAAGTGATAACCTATGGCCAATGCATTTTTCACCTGCATTGACTGCAAAAATATTTATCTATCATTTCATTGAAATATAGTTTAAAATCTACCCAGTGGGATGCCGGGACCCTTCTCATTATAGGATTTGTCTTATTTTAACAAAAATATAGAAACAATACATTATGATCGAGTGATAATTAATTTTTTTTCATTTGTTGTCAGCTATGGAAGGATACATTAACACTCATGGTCTCTCATTTTAAAAAATGTTCTCATTTTTAATCTTTTTTTGAGAGTTAACATTTCACCTACCCAGGTTAACCTGATTTTTACAGCTGCTATTAATCTTGGCAGATAAATAAGACTCTTAATTACCTCAATCAATTTTATGACTTGAATTTATGATACTATATATACAATAAAATTGTCCCGGTTGTCCTAAATTGTGCACACTGTACAGAAGCGGACAAAATGTCGTCAACGATCGAGGTAAGAGTATTTCAAGAAAATAAGCTCATTTTTTTATTATTACAATTATTAATGCGTTTGTATATAAATTTGATTATTTCTATTTGATGAATTATAATATTAGCAAACAAACAGAAAATCCAATCAGAATTTGTTCAGATATTAAACAGCGCTCTATGGAGGCAGTATTTATTCTATATATAAAAAGTTAAATGCAATGAAAGGAAATGATTTATTCTGACCTACTTTAAAAAAAAATCAAAACATGTATAATTGATATTGATTAAGATAACTGCATATCAAATATTTACTTGATTATATCTTTTACTTTTTAAAGTCACATTTTCCGAAAACATGGTGCTTGTTGTGTTGTGTACTGGGTCTACTCTTATTTAAAAATGGTAAGATCAATCTCTGTTTTAAAAACTGTTGGTACCTCACTACACCTTGACCTATACATTTTACGACGCTACGTTACAAGATGGTGATTTAAAATGTTTTTGAATTGTTTCTATCAATTTAGTTGGTTAGATATCGTCGTACATTAAGCTCAGAGGTTAAGGTATCGGTTTTGTGAACCGCATATTATTAGTTCAAATGTGCCCCAGGTTTTTGTTTACATTTATTTAAGTAAATTTTTGAAAATATATTTTTTTAAATCCCAAATTGCAAAAGTTTTGCCTATTCGAATATACTTCTTATCCATCACGATATTTATCATAATCAAGTAAGTTTTTGCTGGTTTAAGAAACTTTTTAAGGTGCAGTGAGCCACCTTAATTGATGTGTTTGCAACTTTTTGCTATATTAAGACCTCAATGCATTATAAATGCAAAAGTAAACATGTGAAAAACTAGAATTAATCTTTTCTTAAGTCAAGGTTGTCTATAACTACATGGACATTGCTGGTTTATTTAAATCCCTGTTAATGTTTACAGCCATTATAAAACTGACATACTTGTACATTGCATGGCTCTGCAATAAAACACTTAAACAAGTTCTTCCACTGTTGTATTAACGTAGAAGTCATATGATAAGAAACCAAATATATTTACGTATAGATAAGTAAAAACCATAAGATATTTAAGGAGGCCGACGTTAGTTTGCATTGCGCATGTTTTTTGCGCATTCTAATATAATACAGTTGATTTATACTTCTTATGAATTTTTTTCGATATCATTTATAAATTTGAACACAATAGACAAAATACAGATAAACATATTTAGATTTTTAAAGGAAAATTTTATTTTTAACACGATTTTTATGTTGTGCGGTAGGGGAGCATTGCCATTGCGCTTTTATGACGTTATGATAAAGTGAAGCTTTGTAGGAGTACGTTATAAGAAATAACATAAAAGAAAAAGTAAAAATTGTACGCTGTTGAAATTTCATATACAGAATGATGCTATCCTCGAGGGCATTTTCCTCGTTTTTAGAATGAATCCATTATACCAATCATCATTCGTGATGATCCAAATATATAGCAAAATTTGGTGCATTATAATGTTTTGAGATGGCCCCCACTAAAAACCAGACGGTAGAATTTTGTGTTTTTTACATATAAGGTAGGAAATGATATTATTAATCATATATAACACTTGGAGAAAAAAAGCTATTGTAGTATTTTTTAAAACTGCTTTGATGTGCGGAAAATGACAGTTTCCTATATATTCTTATAGTAAATGTACCTCTATTTTGAGATGGTCCCTAAAAAGAACCAGACGGTCGATTTTCATGAACCTTCGCAAATAAACTAGAGTTGGTTTCAATTACATATGGTTAAAAAATAAAGAGTTATGCTATTGTAGTTTTTCCGCAAAAAAACCCAAATCGGCCTCCTTAAGTTCTATTTTTAATTCTATGCTGATATTCATATATTTATTCCTATATTCATTTACACTTTTTCTTATAAACGGCTCCTCTTGGAAAAGCTGGGTAGAGAAATGTTCCAATAAATAGATTTTAATTAAAATGAAAATTAAACGTTACTTTACGCCTTCTCATTCACTCTATGGGATTAAAAAAGAGAACGATATAATTATAAATGTTTACTTTGCTTGTTTATGTGTATGGTTGTTGTATGCAATGTTCAAAATATGACCCGTATGAACCAGGAAATAAAGAAAACATTTCCTGTTTAATTCGTCAACAGTGAACTAAATGTATGCAGAACATTTGTTTTTTATTATATTTTCATCTTAAATGCTAAAATCTGATTGGTTTAGACGCAGTTGATAATTCGTTCTATTAACCTAAGCGTTAGCAACACACTTGGCAACGGGTAACCCAGCGAATTGTTACATGTACGTAAATTAATTGATACTAAAACTATTCAGTTAACCATTGTTAACCCCCGCTTCGCGTCGGTTGACAATGGTTTTTTCGGGGTGTCAATTTCAACTGTTACCCTCCTAAACAGGCACTATTTATATAATGTTCTGAGAAAACACATTTTAACATCCAAAATCTTTTAGAAGTCATGAAAACTTATAATCGACTTTTTTTTTGTTCCCAGTAGATAAAAGATGATTAAATTTATAGGTTTTGTCTTGTTATGTCATTACGTTTTTGTTTTTATAACATCAGTGGAGGCAGAAACAATTCAGACTATTCAGAAGGAATACTTCTCGTGGCGAATGGAAAATGAACCAGAATATGGGACCTATTTAGGGAGATATTCCTTCAATGACCGTGTATATTCCTATAACATATCGATGTTTGAAGTCAGAAGGGTGAGTATACCTGATTTTGCACAGCTGTAATAAACATGTATTTATATAAGTATAGTATCATATCTTAAAAAAGAATAATATTTTCAGAAAAATTTAATCACAGTCCTGAAAGTACTGAACTCTCTCTCTCTCTCTCTCTCTCTCTCTCTCTCTCTCTCACGGATGCAACACTGTGCCGACTGATTAAATATGACATGCACGTCAACCTTTGGATAGTTATTCATTTATTATGAATTCTAGACGCCTAATAAATATGCTTAACATGATTTATTTTATTGTGTAAATATGACCAAATATCAGATGAATTAACCTTTCCCTACTAGAAATATTCTGGGTCTAACTATTAAGGTAGCATTGATAATCTGATTGCTCAGGGTTGGAAGTAACACACGACTTGAACCAATTCAAATTTATTACATGAATTATTGCTGACGAATGATAATAATTTTGCAATTTTGCAGGAATATATACATGTACGTTAAGTATTAAAAATAAAATAAATGAGCTTCCTTTTATGCTTAAGTAGAACTCTTATCTTTGGTATTAAATGCTAATATTAAATACTAATGTTAAAGGTGTTTGAGGGTAAAACAAAGCTTTAGCTATCAGGGTGACATACCTGGATACAATTGTGAAGTGATAGTCTTCTCTTAAAGTTGTAATTGTTATGATTTCAGAACAAAACGCAAGAATTTCTGAACCGATTAAACGCCATAAGTTCCAACATTACAACTTCAGAGAGAATCAATTTTCTCATTCTCAAAGACACATTTGAGACGTACATCAATGGATCCAAATGGGCTTGGTATGTAAAAATTAAATGAAATTACATAGACAGTACATTGCAAGTTCAAAAAATAATATGAAATACCATTTGCCGTGTTATTGTGAACCGACGAATACTACCTTGTTTCTATGTTAAATTTAAACGAAAATATTTTATTAATGATATAGGTACGGGGCACTTAATCCAATGAACTTTCTAGAAGGAGCACAGTTATATACAAGTGCTGTTAAAGCGTCGACCAACTCCAGAGGGGATTTTGAAAACTATATTGCTAGACTTAATGCCATCCCGCATCAGGTTGAGTACCATTCGGCTGTTTTAGATTTGCACCCCTTAAAACAATCATGAACAATCCTGAACATTGCCCAATAGTTAGCAGAAGTAAAAGAACCCATATTCTTTATTAAGGTTTTTCTTTTTTATAGCTGGAAGAAATAAAACAAAGTTTCCGGGAGGCTATCAGATTGAACAGAACATATCATAATGTTTCAATAGTAAGTTACTATCACGAATGCCTATTTTGAGCAAAATATTTAATAGAAATTTTAGACACAGAAAGTATGTACTAAGAGTGTTCAAGCTCTAAAGTTATCTAAAGCAGCATTATACCCGATACCCTTATTCGTCCCTGATATACAATGTACATGTAAAAATAAGAATTATTAGGTATACAATACCGCATAATATTTTCAGTCTTTTGCTATATAATGTCAATTAACTTTTTGCAGGTTAGCGTTCCGGCTATGATAGATCAGCTTATAGTGGATCCACTGCAATCTCGTTTTTACTCTCCATTCAACAACTCCTTGTCAAATGCTGCTAATATACCAGAATCTGAAAAGTAAGAGAACTCAAATATACGGTATAACTTATTTCTAATTCCATTTATTAGTTTTTAATATCATAACATTTTGCTAAGTATTTCGATATGCATTAATATTCTTGTATAAATAAAACATAAAAATATTATAGTCAGTTCTTAGTTCTATCAAATCTATCGTTTCTATCAATTTTTCACGATTTCAAACAAAAATACGGATACTTATCAAAGAGGTATAAATGAAATCGATAAAAGGGAAAAAAACAAAGATTACTTAATTGACAACTTATCTTTTTTCACCTGGAGATTCACACAACCGAAAAGAAATTTAAAGAAATGCACAATTTTTTTTCAACATTGTCTCTCGGGTACTTTCATTTCACTCGCTATGCAACATCCCTGTAGACTTTAAAATTTTAACCATGTATTGAAATCTGACAAATTAGAGAATTAGTTTCAAAGGAGATATTTTGATATGGGTTTTTTCATAGTATTGAATAAACATAGTTTTAAACTTATGAATCTTGAATAATTTAAGAAGAAAATGTGCTGCATAAATGTCTTCGGACAGAGTAAAGAATGCAACAAAACCCAAATAATTACGTTGTTTTGTGAAAAAAGCGACATTAATCAACAGAATATGTAATGGATTTTTTAGGATCTGCGTTGTTTTAAAAAAACCTTTTATTACGCGAGGTTTAAATACACTGGTAAAATTAAAAAGGCTACAGGTATTTTGAATTGCAAAGATATATATGTTATCGGGAAATTCATCCAAAATGTTTAGATATGTGTTCTGGGTTGTTCCGAATTTATTATTAATTCTAAAATTTTATACATTTACTTAGTAACCAGAGTGTTTTTGACTTCTACTACCCGCGCTACGCTATCCCTACATCCATATCTCATTTCTAGGTTTTTTGTCACTTTTGATCTTTTATTTCTAACAGATCAGGAATAAGAGAAAGGGGACTTCAAGCTGTAAACATGACAATTGAAGCATACAGAAGTCTTAAAGATTTCATCATCAATGTAAGATGAAACAAGAAATCAAATTGACGCAAGCGTCAAATGGGCCGCAAAAATATAATTGTTGTACGAATCATTGGTTGTTAACATAAAAACACACCACAAAGAAGAAAATAAGAGTTGGTTGTACTAATCTTTATCATGGTAAATTTTAATATACTTTCAGCAACTTGTTTTAGTAGAGTTTAACATTTTACTATTATCATAAAGAATTGATTTCGTTACTGTAAGCATTTCTAACGGAAATTGTATGATCATTGCCATAGTATGAAGTAATGGAGAACACATTGCATGATTTGTACATTACTCTAATACAAAGTTCAACTCATCATATTTCTCTTAGAGATTATGTATTTCAAACCATTTTGGTTTTTTTGTTGTTGCATTGTATTGAATGAAAACTTAATGCATTAGTTTAACATATGATTTTAAGGGACCTCATAATAAAATAAAAATGGATTAGTTCAAATTTTCCAGTCAATTCAAATTTTCATTTCTGTCATATTCTTGCGTAAATAATTGATATAAAATTAAATGTCATTTCATGATATTTTCTACAACATTTTACATGGAAATATAATAAATACACACGCAAAGTCATTTTATTTGACACGGCACATAGAAATTCAAAAATATCATTTATATAAAATTTAATGACATTCAGGTCTTTAGTATTTCAGGTCTTTAGTAAGTCCCGCATACCGATCCTGATGCATTGTTTTGAAAAGAATGAAGAACTCCGAAATTTTCCGAATAGATTATAGTCTCGATAAAAACGCGCCAAATACGACAATCTACTAAGTATGACTTACTTTTCATTTACGAGTAAAACAAAAAATACATGATATTTTCTAAAAGGCATAAAAAATATTTCTACATGCAAATTTACTATTAATTCATAAAAATAAGCATAGTATTAATTCTATTAAAAAAAGAACTATCCCGCAGAAACACAGTAACAATATTTAAATGTGTATCAAATAACGGACCGCCTTCCGGCGGCCCGTAATAACCAAACCTAAGAATGTTCTGTTTCATGGTCTCTAGTATATCTATGATAAATACTGTTTGTCTCTGCATTGACAGGAATACTTTCCCAAAACGAGGACACAGTATGGTGTCAACAGTTTGCAAAATGGATCAGAGTACTATCGAGCTTGCTTAAAGTGGCACCTGTCTTTTGATATGAGCCCTGAAGAAGTTCATAGAGTTGGAGAGCAAGAAGTTGAAAGGATTCACCAAGAAATGAAAATGGTTTAATTTTCTTTCCATTTTCTAAAAAGAAATATGTATGTTTCAAGATATGAAATGTCAATCAAACTAAGATTATTTATTTTTTTCAGACTATGAGAAGGCTAAATCATAACGGAACGGTTAAAGAATTTTTTAACAGCCTTGTGAACAACTCCAACTTTTATTCTAACGATTCTGTAAGTATATTTTGGACGTATGATAATTAATTCAAAAATTTAAAAGTTATAACAGATAGCCATTCACATACTAAAATTGTAGTAGTATTTGGGTATGTGAAGACATAAGCAACATGAGGTAGTGGCCAAGAGTGACTGACTGACTTAAGTAAATTTCTAACTGTATTTATAATCTAAGAGATATTTGATAAAAGTGAGGTACAGTACTCATGATATTAACTCAAAAGCTCAGACAAACCAGGACAATTATATTGACTAATTTCGGATAATTAGCAGAGCAAATTGACTTTGCTAATTACTTACCTGGCATTAGAAAACTATTAAATACATGTTACATAAAATGTCACACCAGAACACATTGATGTTATCATAACCTTTTTATTCAATCTTGTACGATTGTTTCGCAGGACAAAATTATTGATGAGTACAAAAAAATTGTGTTCGAAAGAATCAACCCAAAGTTACCGGAGTTTTTTAAGGACATACCAGATGTACCTTTAGAGTAAGTTTTACATGAATTATTATCATTTTTATCAAAAAAAGGAAAAAAAAAAAGAAATGACATTACCCTACCTAAAAATTTATTAGCAGTTTAAATACTCCCCGAACTAAATGTATAATCTAAGTATTATTTGCAAACTTTTAAAATAGTTTTATTGGCATTTTTAAGAATAAGGAAGATGAGTTACGATGGACCAGGAGGAGGCTACTCTTCTGCAACAGAGGAATATCCAGGTGTTTTCTCCATCAATCTTTTCCGACCATTAGAAAAGTAAAAGTTTTCAAGTTATTTACAGTGACAGATAAATATTTTTGATGTATTGGCGATTCATTAGTAAATCATTACATTTTCATGTAATTCCATTTATAGTCCCTTTTTTGACTTTATGGCACTGAGTCTGCACGAAGCAAATCCAGGTCATCATTTACAGGTAACCAGTTTTAATTTACTTAAAATTTCTGATTAAAACCGTTAAACATTCCTTTTCGTCCTAACAGTAAAGCGTTTGTTGACATAATTTAGCCCTTTAAAAATAAAAGGGGTCGAAAAAGGATTTCATAATATTCAAATGCCCATTATGAGATCTCCATCAAATTCTAAGGCACAAATATATCAGCATTTTACCAATTTTGGGAGTTGATTTAACCATGTATTCTGTGACGAAGTTGTTCTTAAGAACAATATACACGGAATGTTTTACTACAGCACAGTTACGCTATGCTGGCAGATCTTCCAGACTACCGACGACACACACCTTTGTCCTTTTATGACGTTCCTGTGTGGTTTCCATGGTACTCTGCTTACTCTGAGGTAGATATCAAAAGATAACCCCCTGTTCAAACACAAGAGTATGCAAACTAATAGGAAAAGGCGATATGCCTCATATACTTTGTATTGATATTCATATTACGAGCAATCGATGGCCATGGCTATTTTCAGATATTTCGAATCTCCATATGAAGAAGAACAGTGTGTAAAGATATAGAAAAATAATCATATTTCATAGTTAAATTATATGGAGATTTTTTAAAACAAATTCTTAGCTTTTAGATTAAAAATAATGCATTCAATGATCTATATGTAAGGTAGTTTGTTCATTTGTTGACCACTAACCTCCTTAAAATACTAAATATATCATCAAATGCTGTTTTTTTTTTATAGGGATGGGCACTATATTCTGAGTATCTTGGAGTAGAAATGGGACTATACCAGGATGATTATGAGTTGTGAGTTTGTTATAACATTTATAGACTAGGAACATTGTAATAATTTGTTATATTTTTAAACACCTGATAGGTTAAAATTTCCCACTTATTTAAAAAGTCTTTCTTTAGAATGGGTCGCTATAGCGCTGAGATACTTCGAGCCTGTAGACTTGTGGTTGACACGGGATTACATTACTACAAGTAAGTGTGATTTGTTTCTAAGATTGAAGATTTAGAAGGTTTCTATATGAAATAAATTAAATATTGGACTTCTCTTTTCAGTTGGGATAAGCAGAGAGCAATTGATTACATGTTAAATTACACCGCGTACTCCTTTGAAGCTACCGAAATAGAGGTTAACAGGTATATCACGTGGCCAGGTCAAGCTTGCGCGTATAAAATTGGAGAAATTAAGATGAAGGAACTTCGGAAAAAGGCAGAAACAGAATTAGGTAGCTTTACTTTTAAACTACCAGAGGTGGTTTATTCCGTATTTACTATTCAGATATAAAATACTGTACATTTTAAGGTCAGACGAAACGTTCCTCGAAAAATGAAGATTAATTTTAAATTTTCAACGGCCTTATATTATACCAAATAAAATAGTTATTATATTTAATCATTTTCAAAATTAAAATCTTAAATACATAAATGTATTCATGCTTAAAAAATTTATCAGCAATTTAATTGTATTTTCAATAAGATTATAAAGGAATTTGCATACTCTAGTATCTTGCAGAAGTGCCTGATAAGGTACCCTAATTTTTTGCAAGTAAGCTTGTCAAATTAGTAATAAATCAACAACAAATTCATGGAGAAAGTTTTATGAAATTGAGGAACGTGTAGTCTGACCTTAATATATCTTGTCGGCGGTCTCTATAACATAATTTTGATTTGATTTAAGCAACATGATAAAAAAAACTATATTCTGTATTCCTTTTTCTTGTAGGTACAGGTTTCGACATCCGCGATTTTCACTCACTGATTCTTACTAACGGTGCTGTACCCATGTCCGTTTTAGAAATGTTAGTAAATGAATGGATCAAGGAAGTCAAAACAAGACCTGCCCTATCTGGGGGTTCTCTTGTCACTGGAAGTCATAAATGGCAGATTTTCTCACTCCTTTTTCTCTTTATTATACTTCAGTGATTATTTCTAAGGAACAACAATCAACTTTTGAATTTAAATAAGTCCATTTCTTCTAGATTTAGTAAAAAATGATATATTTTATCTTTGTGTATTATATATTCTATGTTATTATCACGAAAATAAAAAAAAAATCGCGAAGATTGATATTTCTGTTGTATTTATGAACATAAGACTTTTAATTAAAACCTACCTGAAATGTAAACGTTGCGTTTGGTGTGATGTTTGCATCATAGCTTTATGTGACATCCAAGAATGTTTGTTTGTACTGCTAACCATTCTGCAAACTTTTTTTCTCATGTACCTATCTCACACACATCTCTCACACACAATATTATTTTCTCTTCTCACAGTTATACATTATTTGTATTTATTTAGTAGGTCAACCCTGGCAACATTAATTTAAAAAAAAATTTTAGATAAAAAAAGTGCAAACCCATTTAACATTAATGATATTGAAACATTCATTTGTATGGGATGGATTTTTAAACATTTGAATAAGCAATATAGATCATCTAATTTAGCATGAAAAAATATGATAAAGATTTTTAAAATTTTTTTATAACAAGTCTTAACATGATAGATACAAACTGAATTTTGCAGCGCAATTGGTTGTTACATTTTTAGAATTCAATAAACGAGGTGCAATTCTTTGGTTTTTGATTTTGATTAAATTAAATCTTGTAAGTTTGCTAGCTAAAGTAAATTCTTTAAATCAGTGGCAGGCACATACTAAACAATAATTTCTTATCCACACCGTGCCAATGACAAAGTAAAAAAATTATGTATCGCTTGATAACGCAATTATTTTTTCGATCAGAGACAGTCTCAATGTGCCTTAAAAATTATTTCTTTACCTTGCTAAACTCGAAGAGGGTTAAAAATTACATTGGCATTTTGTCAAACTGTTTTCCTTTGTTTATAAATGACAAAATACATAGCACATCACATCTAACAGTTGACATGCGTTCATAAAGGTTGATGTTAAGAATGAACTTGTTCTAGGAACATACGCATCGGTCAACTAGCTACCACAGCCGTGAAGTAGGTTTATTCATGCGCGGATCCAGAAATTTTTTCCAAGGGGGGTCCGAAAGATAATTGTGTTTGCCAGGGGGGGTCCGAGGCATATTTTCGCGATAATTTTACTATGTAAATTTAATAAATTTTCATTTTCCAGGGGGGGTCGGGACCCCCCCAGACCCCCCTCTAGATCCGCGCATGTTATTTGAAGTTGAAGTGCGTAAAATGTATAAAATAATTACATGGGTTTCTTGGTGATTTTGGAATTTTGCATAATGCAATTTGTGTTTTTTATTTTCCCCAAGTGTTGACTACTAATTCCAATATCGAGTTTGATAATGTCTAGAAAATGATTTAAAATTGGGAAAATTTACATCTAATCATTATGAAGCATCCTCTAAAGGCGGCGTATTTTCTCCAATCAAAGCTGATACACATCTTGAACCCTAACGTAAAAAATCATCTAGCCAAACATTAATTGCATGCAAATTCGAAAAAAAAAATGTAGCATGTGGTATTCTATTCGAATTTGAAAAAGGATATGAAGTTGCTGTAGTTTGAGTAATTTTATTGACAGTTATACAGTCCGTTCATTATGGCATTACAAAGTGATTTTTAAAATAAACAAAACTAAAACATACAAACACTAATAAAAGAAATGTTTTCATCTTTAAAATGTAAAATGTATTTTCCTAAATAAAATACCTATAACATTTCTAAACTTAGCTTATCTGGTTTTCATATATGGAATTTTCTTATACAATCATTTCACAAAAGGAATTTACACTAGAAAACGTTTCAGATAGTTTGTTAAAGTAAATTATTAAACACTATTTACCATAAAAAGACTTTGATTGATATAACATATTAGTATAACAAGGAATTTATGTTTTGAAACATACAAAAAGCGTAAATAAGGTAAGGCAATAAAGATGTATGCACAAAATGTGTTTTGATAAAATGATGTAGGATTTATACCATTTTGAGTAAGGTACATAGTAATTAACATTATACAAACGAAGATTAATTAATCGTAGAGATAAGATAAGAATTAACAAAAAAGCAATATTTTTTGGGCAATGGACCAATACAAAAAGAAACAGGATAAAAATGTGAAAAGAAGCGATAAAACCTGTGGATTGGAAGTAAACATGTCATTTCTTCTATACTTGAAATGGTCCGGTATTAGGTTTACTGCATAAACAAAATCAATGCAATGACAGTAAGACCTATCCAACTGGTATATGTATTTGCACCATTAGAAGCGCACTTCGTAGCTGATTCTGCTGCCTTATTTTTTGTTTCCAAAATCCATTGGTTTACATTCTTTTCAAGGATATGTAGAGGAAGGTATCCGGCTTTTAGAACAGTAGCATGGAATTCTCTGATATCAAATTTTGAACCTTAAAGAGAAATAAAAATAAAATTACGTACTATTATTTCTGTACACTATTTTCACAATCAATGTTTATGTTGAGATAAAACAATTCAATTTTTTTTTAATAGTAAAGATACAAACACATGTATTTGAACCGTAAGTCATTATTCTAATCATCAATGTTAACATGGAGTTAAATGCAGTTTAATGTTAGTTAATAACGTTAAATATTGACACATGTATTTTTTTTGCTGAAATAAATATATGAAAATGACGCCGAGTTCCAACATTACTGACAAACATTATGAAGGTATAGTGATGTAAAAATAACCTAATTTATCCTCCGCCTTTTTACGTAGTTCTTTTATTTTCAATTCACCGATCTTGTATGCACACGCTTGACCCGGCCAAGTTATATACCGGTCAATTTCGATGGCAATCATTTCCTCACTAAATGCAGTATAGTTCAGCATATATTCTATAGCCTTTTCTCTTGTCCAGCTTAATTAAAAAAGAAAAGATCCTTCACTCACTATTAGACATGTTAAAGTCTGATAACATAATCATATGTACCAATCTGATTTTTAAAAACTTTTCAATACATCAAGTTAGTTAAGCTTCATATACATTACACTCACTTATAGTAATGCAAGCCAGTATCAACCACTAAACGACAGGCTCTAAATATTTCAAATCCATATCTTCCCATTCTGAAATGAATTAAAGGCTCTCAAAAACTTATGAATGATTTGAACGCTGATGTAGACTTTTAACTATATATTCAAAATTTAAATTGTACTCACAAATCATAATCCGTCTTGTACAGTTTCATTTCTTCTCCTAAATACTCTGCATATAATCCCCAGCCCTGAGAAAAAAAAGGTGAAATGAACATTTTATTCTCTCATTAATATGCTGAGCATGAGATGGAAGCGTATTAGTGCCACATTGATACTTTAAAAATTTTTTCACACTTAAAATTTAAAATTCAAGATTAATTTGTAAGTTTGTAAAAGTGTATACTCTACACATTAAAATGTGAATTGTATACATTAAAGAGAGAACGTTACAGATTTGTGTGTAATTTCTGGAAATTAAAGTTTAAAAATTACATATTTAAATGTAAGACTCACAGATTAAAGAGTAACTCTAACAGATTAAAGGTGAATTTTATACATTAAGTGTAAACTTTTTAAATTAATGGCAATAGTAAATATTAATAGTACATATGACAGAATAATGATTGTGTAATTTTACAGTTTAAAGTTCGGAAAGCAAAAAGTAAAAAAATATATGTATATGTCCCACTAATACGCTCCCGTATCATATATGGTGCTGGTATGATTTGCAATAAGAGAAAAAAATCTTGTATTTAATGCTACATTGTATTACTGATGATAAATATTTGTTTTTAAGTTAGTCAATCATTATGAATTCAGCATGTAGTAAATTACTATTACAAAAACCCCCCTGATATATATATATATATATATATATATATATATATATATATATATATATATATATATATATATATATATATATGTATATATATATATATATATGTATATATATATATATATATATATATATATATATATATATATATATATATATATATATATATATATATATATATATATATATATATATATATATATATATATATAAAACATACCGTTTGTAAAAGGAATGTGAAAGTATTGCACATATATATTTTTCTTTGCAGATACGTATTAAATACTTGACATATTTAAGCATGTATATTTAATTTATTGCTTCAGGAAAAAAGGTTTTAATATTAAAAACATATTTTTGGTGAGTACCCACTTATAAATACAAACTAAGACATGAATTATCTACATGGATACTATGATCATTTGATGAATTACATTTGTAAAGTTAAAATATATATCCTGAAATAGTTACTGTATCAATTTTTATTCTCCTCATGGCAAACACTATATAGAAATCACTTGTTAGCAGTGTCTTATTGGAAAAAAGTTGCATCGTGCCTCTATCGTTTACATGTTTTAAAGTAAGTATTACATATATAGCACAGCATGTTGTATTTTCTAACAAAATATATTGTGTATTTGAGTTATGTATACAAGTTTGTGCAAAGTTTATATGTGTGAGTAGTAAGTGCAAAGCATGAATCAAGAATTTGATTGTCTGTATGAAAAACGTTGATAATTACAGCATTATGATTTTTTTCCCGGTTGATAGAATTTCAAGAAAATAGAATGAATACTAGACGCGATCTCTTTGCAAACAATTAGAGGTCTTGATGCACGTTAAAAAAGGCTATTGTGATAGTTGTTCTATTCTAGACTATCATTTCTTAATAATTCTTAAAATTCCAGTTAACTATGTTGGAAAAAAAGGCACTATTTTTTAGATTTTATTTGGATTTTTGATAAAACCAAAGCATAGATTAGTAAAATCCACCATTTTGAAATAAACTCATAAAGCAAAACATAAGTAGAAAAAACATTCGGCATTCGGGCAGTAAACCCAAGTCAAGTTGGCACAAGTCCACCAATTGTCCAGAACTCGCCACGGGAACACTCGCTTAACGAATTTAAGGCCCAAATCCCGAAACCCCAAAACACTGTTCCGGATAATTATTCCAGTGCCAAGGTGACATTTTTGCACCCGCTTAAGCTGCATATATCGAAAAATTCAAATATGCCATATGATAGACCATTGTAGGAATTTCAATAACGATAGGATTTGATAAAATTCGATAGGAAAACTTAATATCCTTGTCTGAATCAAATTCCTACAGGAAATACCATTCTCCTATAGGAAAATTAATTCCTTTAGGACTTTTAAAAAATCCTATAGGATTGTCAATATTTTCTGTAGGAGAATCAATTTTCCTATGGGAATTATCTTTTTCCGATAGGATATTAATTTTTAAAGGTAAATATCTCACCTGCCAGGTGCCACACACTAAAAACAAACGTGGTTGTATACTCTCTATCATATGGTATGCATGGATTTTTCCGAAACTGCATCTTAAGCGGGTGCAAAAATGCCACCTTGGCACTGGCATAATTATCTGGCACAGTGATATATATATATATATATATATATATATATATATATATATATATATATATATATATATATATATATATATATATATATATATATATATATATATATATATATATATATATATATATATATATATATATATATATATATGTCACATTGTAAATTTAAAGAAAAACTCCAACATAATTTCCAACATAACATTTTCTTTCTCTAATTCCAATCCTTTGTTACTTAAAACATTTACTTCAAATCCCCCATCGGCTGGAGACAGAGCTAAAGAGTGTAGGTGTTGTATGTTTTGTCGAAGATCAGTGTCATTCCTTCCATCAAACATCAAAGAGTCACCGGTCTGAGAGTGTTAAAATTCCTTAAATGTGTAAATTGAATGTTTGAGTGAAATATGCGCGTTGTGTGAAAGCGTCAGTTAGAGTTCCGCCGTGGAGATTCCCGGATGTGATTAAGGTGTAATGGACTTTCTGTTATTAAAGTAATAATTCAGTATTTTATCCCTGGACAGTTCCGAGTAACAAAACTAGTGTGAACAGTACGGGTGCTTATTGTAAGAAAGAGAGGGAACATTCACTACATCTGTTTTTGAATAGGCCATTCCTGGAAATACAACACTTCAACTTTATTTTTGTGTTCGTTTTTATATTACGCTAAAGTGTGGTTGTGACATATATTCTGCATTCGTAAAAGCGTCGCTGTACCCTGTTGAAAGATAATACAAAAATGTTGAAATTTTTAAGGTTTTTCTAGCTGGAGACGAATGGAAGTATCACGGGACGTTCGAATTTGTAAAGGGCTCTGCGGGTACAGACTACCTATTATCGCTGAAAATTTGAAAGGTCTATATTTTTCACTTTTTTAAAAAAATCGTGTACAAGCAAAATATTGAATAATCTAAAACATTTTTCGGCCGAAAGTGACGACCAAATATAACGTGTATTTTTCTTACAAATTTTGTTAAAGGGGCATGGTTACGATATTGGTCAAAAATTATTTTTCCGGTTTTAATTTTTACAATGCTTCAGAAAGGCATTTTTAATAGGCAACCGAAATTTGAGTCTCGTTTGTTGAGTTATAAGTGAGTTACAGAGCTTGAAATTCTTCGCTATGTAAACGAAGCGTTTGTTTATATTTTGAATGTTGAAGTAAAAATTCCAGTTTTAAACCTAAAACGAATGTGTTAAACGTTAGGAACTGCTTATATATGCCTAAATAAATAAAAAGATAGACAACTAAGTTGGAAAAAGGGTTTTTACTGGTATTTTGAACCTATGTAAACAAAAAAACAGGGCACGAGCCTTGTTTACATGACAGAGAATTGTGAGCCACGTATCTTGCTTATAACTCTACGAATGACTCTCAAATTTTTTTTTTTTTTTTTTTTTTTTTTTTAATTCAAACTTTCAGGTACAAGTTATTTACATCTTCTTATATGTTTAGTTTACAGTGCATACACATCACATATTCACTTCATTTGAGATTTAGAATATAAGTATAATATAAACACAGTCACATAAAAAAGCATACGTACAGACAGGTGTATACACCGACAGACAGACATATGTATGCACAAACAATCTTGAAAAATTGCTTTTATCACCCATGAAAGTTGGAGTATTTTTAGTTATGAGGTGGGGGGGGGGGGGTGAAAGAGGGTGGAGAAAGAGAGGGGAACACTATCTATCAAAAACATATGCAAGAGAATACATAAAAGTAGACTTATATTTTTTTGTTAATATTTGCTTACAATTTCCTTGCAGCTATTATAAACACATTTTATAACAAATCGCAAATAGTTTGCCAATACTTTTCATACTCAGCAAATTTACAATTCTTCAACAACAGAAGTTTCTCAATATGTATTCTATCAGTGACTGTTTGTTTTAACATGAGCGTCGAGAGGTTTGGGACATTCTTATACTTACTGGCAAAAATAAATTGTTTTACTGTAAGAATCAATATGTTTTGAAGTCTATACATATTTCTGTTTTTGAATTTACCAAAAAGTATAGTTTTTTTTATCAAATGTCATTAAAAAATTAAACTTGCTTCTTAACCATTCTTCAAAGTAGAGCCATATTTCTTTGACATGAAAACAGTCCACAAATAAATGTTCTATAGTTTCTTTATCTTGATTACAGAAAGAGCAGGCTGGTGAATCAATTATATTGAGTTTGAAAAGGTACTCATTTGTTGGCAAAATTCTATGTAAAATCTGGAATTGCAACCATTGAAATTTGGATTCTTTCGAGGTTTTAAATGGGAGTTCAAAAATATTATTCCATTCTATTTCTGTAAAAGCAAATCCACTTTCTGTCCACTTCTTTACTGAACGAACTGACTCTTTTTTGTTATCGATGAGTACATAATACATATCCTTACATCCTTTGCTTTGTTTGTAAAAAATACTGAGAGAATTTGGAATAAATGGTCCATATTCTACCTTATTATTATTTAAGGCTTTTAATCTTTCAAAAACTGCTCCTTTCAGACTCCTATATTCTAGAAAATTGGTCTTAACATTTGAGTTTTCAAGAGTTTCAAGGCTTACAAAATTGCCTTCTTCTGTCATCAAATCTTTAATAAATTTATAACCACAGTTGAAATAATTCTTAATAAAAATTGATGAGTTATTAATTTTAATATTAGGATTAAACCATATATGTTCATTAAGTACTTTTATGTCATTTTGGCTATAGGACATAACAATTTTAACCCAATCTAATAAAACTTCTTTCCAAAACTTGTTACTTATCTTATTGCTAATATTGGTAATAAAGTCTGAACCTTTTCCCCATAGGGTTTCTATTTTTAATCCTAATTCTGATTCAAAAAGTTTTACCCACTTTGTATTAGAGTGGATAAGTTTTCTTATCCATGTAGATTTCAATGCACAAACAAATTCCATATAGTCTATCATTTTTAATCCCCCATATCTATAATCTTGAATTATAATGTTTTTCTTTACCTTATGGACCTTGCCTCCCCATAAAAAAATGTAAATTTCTTTCTCAAACTGTTGAAGGTATTCTACACTAGGTTTTGGTATAGTTAGGATTAAGTGGTTAAGTTTTGGTATTATCAGAGTTTTAATCACAGTCAATCTTCCAACTGTTGTAAGATTTCTTAATTTCCATTGCTTTATCAAACGGGTTACTTCCAAAAATTTTGATGGGTAATTTAGTTCTACCATTTCATTCAAATTAACAGAAAATTTAACACCGAGTAGATCAAAAGTGGGATTGTTCCAGTCAAGCTTCCATCGCGAGTGGTGAAAAACTTCTTTTGAAAATTTTTTACTTCCGATCCATACCATTTTAGTTTTGGAGAAATTAATTTTTAGACCAGATATGCATGCAAAATAATCAAGTTCTCTTAAAATACCATCCATGGACTGAGGTGATCCATCAAATATTATTGAAGTGTCGTCAGCATATTGCGAAAGTTTGTATTCTACACCATCAATTTCAATTCCACGGATTTCTTTATTATTTCGAATCAAAATCCCTAGAACCTCAGCACATAGCAGAAAAAGATATGGGGAAATTGGGTCACCCTGTCTACATCCTCTTTGAGGAAAAAAATAATCAGAGGCAATTCCATTTTGTATAACACAAGATTTAATATCACTATAAAAAGTTTGGATCCAGTTTTTGATTGAAATCCCAAAATTAAAGAAATCCAGTGTTTGGTATATGAATTTCCAAGAGATAGTATCAAAAGCTTTTTCAAAATCGATTAACATTAGAAGGCCAGGGATCTGATTTTGTTCAGTATATTGCATTATATCATATATCATTCTAATATTTTCTCCAATAAATCTACCTTTTAAAAACCCAGTTTGGTCTTCATTAATTAATTTATATAATACAGTTTTTATTCTATTAGCAATGCAACCTGAAGCAATTTTATATAATACATTAAGAAGACTAATTGGGCGCCAGTTTTTTAAGAACTGTTTTGGTTTTCCTGCCTTTGGTAAACATGTTATTACACCTAGTTTATTTGATTCTGTAAAGTGTCCTAACTCGTAAGTATTGTTTATGGCTCTTGTTATAAAGCTGCCTAAGTCGTTCCAAAAGAATTTAAAAAATTCGCTTGTAAACCCATCAGGCCCTGGGCTTTTATCGTTTTTCATATTCTTCAAAAAGTTATAGACTTCCAATTTATTTAATGGGCCTTCAAGAAGATCAGATTCTTGTTTATTTAATTTGGGAATGTCATACAACTTTAATTTTTCGTAAATGTTTTCAGAGTCTATAGTTTCCCTCTTCTGATAAAGGTTATCGTAGAACATTCTTAATTCATTTAGTATTTCAAATTGATTAAAAACAGTGGAGCCATCTTCTTTTTCAACTTTTGGTATAATTTTGCTCGAAAAATTTCTCCATTCAAGGCTAATGAAATATTTTGATGGCTTTTCACCTTCCTCTATCTACTTTACTTTTGATCTAATACATTGACCTTGCAATCTGTTTTTTCTAATAAGTTCTAATTCTGTTTGTTTATTTGATAATTCATCTTTTGTTTCTACTGTAAAATTCTGTTCAAGAAGTAAAATCTCTTGTTCTAATTGTTTTTCTCGTTCTGTTGTTTTCTTTTTCTTATAAGTTGAATAGGATATTGATTTTCCTCTAATTTCCATTAGTAATGTGTCTAGGAATGATTGGTCACTTATAATAAATTGTATATTATCATCTATTGTTTCAATATTTTCTAAATTGTAAACTGGGCAGGCATACTGCTGTTTTACATTTTTTATTTTTTCTTTGATTAGATATACATATTCTTTGTCTTTAAGAAGAGAGTTGTTAAATTTCCAAAAACCCTTTCCTTTAAGAAATTCATTTGTTCTTACATACAAGACAACTGGGCAATGGTCAGAGCGGTAACTGTTTTCATATTTTACATAGAGAGATAAGTTAAGTAAAGATTCTGATATAAGAAAGAAATCAAGTCTAGCCTGTTTAATTGGGTTTTTTTTCCTCCAAGTGAATTTTTTTTAGAGTTGGATTATGCTCGCGATATACATCTTTCAGAGTAAGTGTTTCCATAATTTTTAAGACTTCGAGTCTTGCTTTGGGATTATTTAAGTTCTTATAGTTCATGGAGTCTAAGTCCTTATCAAAAACTAAATTAAAATCACCACCAATAACTATATGCTGGTTAGAGTAAATATCTTGAATCTTATTAAGGACGTTTATGTAAAAGGCTGGTGAGTCCGAATTTGGTCCATATATATTCATTAATAAAAATGGAAGACTTTCTATGGTAACATCTAATAAAAGAAAATTACCATCACTATCTTTATGTTCATTGAGTATTGTTATATCACAGTTATTATTGATTAGTATAGCTACTCCTCTAGAATTTGATTTATATGAGTTAAAGTAGGCTTTATAACCCCATAGTCCCTTTATCAAGCTTTCTTCCTTTTCAACAAAGTGAGTGTCTTGAAGAAAGTATATATTATAATTTTTTGATTTTAAGACTTTAAAAATGTCCCTCCTTTTATTGATATTTGATCATAATAAATACATTTCTAAAGCATTGTAAATAATAAAAACATAAAAATAGAATTTGACCAAAATCGTGACCATGCCCCTTTAAGAGTAAGATTTAAAAAAAAAATCAACTGAAGCGTTTTTGGAAAAACGTTTATAAAAAATAAATAAAAACAACAGGGGAAAAGAAACAAAGCAATAACATTAAATTATTCCGTTGAAACGGGAGACCTTCATAATAATAACAATAATGGAGAAAACGAAGGAGAGCAATAACAGAAATATATTCTTTTTGAGACGGAAGACCTTAATAATAGAAAAAAAATGGAATATTGACGAGTGATTACAACGGGGAAATACATGGATAAAAAGACTGGATAACAAAGGAAATTAATTAAATACACTTTTATAGCAAGTGCGGTGCATTGCATCGAATAAAATAGCACAAGAGAGTTTTTTAACAGTTAACGCGATCTGAAGGCTTTTTATGTATCTATCAGATTATTGTCTAATAAGCATAGAGGTATTGAAAGTCAATTCTTTTAAAAAAAAAAGAATGGTGGTTTAAAGAAATACCATATACAGTTTATATTATTGCTACATGCTCATTACCTTACCTCCACATACGAAGTATAGAACGCGGCTTCCATAGGAACATTGAATAGATATCCAGTCATGTATTTTCTAAAATTGGGATTTTTGACAGTCGACGCAGCACTAATCTGAAATGTTAAACAATTCAAGTCAGCCTTACTTAATTAAACTAGTAAGTAGTATAATATAAAGGCAGAAATGGTGGCTGAAAATATTCATTATCAATGATATACCTCTTGATTAATAAGCTATATACTTTCCTAGCAAGAAAATATGCAAATTTGATTCTTTCATATTTGAATAAATATATTGAATTTCATAATCCAGTGTTTCCAACCTGTTTTACTCAAGAGGTGGCGAGTGATCTTTCCTTTCCTCTATACAGATACATGAAGGTTGTTCGATACGTAATGGGCATTGAACGGTATCTCAAAAGCATTTAATTCAAATATTGAAATGAACATTACATCCTTTTAAAGTATTCTCCACGGTTTGATTTACATAATTTCAACCCCTGAAGTCATTTCTGAAATGCGTCACATAAATGATTTAATCTAGGTTGATCTGGAAGATACGAAATGATGGCTGAGCAGAAGAATTGTCGGGACTTGGAACGGCGACCAGATAAATGGAAAAAGAAAAAAGTCACGTGAACTATATTTGTAGAGTATGGTGAGTGTGGCAAGGGGGTGACCCTCTCCATACCAAAAAATTGCTTCACAGGCTCAGATGTACATGTATGTGATGGGGCATCACCATGAAGCAGACGAACCGGCCTAAATCCTGACACGATAGTGTTTCTTGAGCTTTTCTTTTATCACAATTTGGTATTACCGATCGGTAAGACTTTTCCTATTTCCACTGGAATGCGTACAGCTACACCACCGTATGAGAACAATATACAATAAAACTTCTATCGCGTTTAGGTAGCCATTTTTCTTACTGGTTCGAAATAGTGAAGTAGAGTTTCATCACCAGTAGCAATATTCGAAAATCGTCTTTGATTGAACTTAAGAAACATTTTTAGCAATTGCTTAGCGGTAGTATTTGAATCCGTTTTTTGTCATCTGTCATTATATTCAGTATATATCTAGCAGAAATCTTCCAACATTAGGAACCCGAGATCACGATATGCCTTGCCTGTTACATGAACAGGTCGGACAGATTTTATTGCATCTTTGACGGACTGTGTGCCAGTCAGAAATTTCTTTCCCTACCTACAAACACCTTCATGTATCTTATCAAACCCAGAAGCTTCTTCCAATTCAGTGAGGATTTGCATTACCGAATGACCGAGTTTTGTGCAGACTTTTATATAGGCATTAATTTATTCATTATTCTCAATTCGTTTATTATTTATTTTTACGACAGTGGTCAACTACTGGCTCTATTGAAATTACTATGAGATAAAAAAAAACTATGCAATGGTGAAGGTTTGTGTTTATTCAATTTGAAAGGTATGGAATAAAGCTATTCAAGAGTGTTATCGTAGAGATAGTTCAACGCGTCATTGCTACAATACATATTACATATTGAACAGCTCTCGTAAATTATCTAACGATTGAAAATATAGGTAGTTTTGAAACATTTTCAAAACAAAAACACATTATTCTTTACGATGATATTTTCTTAAGAGTAAATAACATTATCAAAAGTGAATTTAAAAAAGTTATGATTTTATGTCAAGCAGAAAATTGTACCTGTAAATGATGACCAGGAAGTGTTTCATGAAGAAGTAGAGCCATAAAGTTAATTTTTACGCTGTAAAATACAGGAAAATAAAGTTTATCAATGTCACAAATAGTAAACTGGCTACTGCCGCTCTATCTGTCTTTCAAGTTTATCGATTCTTTTTCTCTCCAAACAAAACTAACAAAATTAGAATCAAAATAGATTTCATTAATTCGCAACAGTAACATATTGTCGCTATTTGGTTAGAAGTTAACAAACACACGTTTACTGTGTGACATTAAACTGTACAAAATACTGTTATTTAGTGCACTCACGATTGGTTTGGACGATGGACGTTCACTTGAAAAACTCCCGGTCGAGAGCCATCTGGTGGTCCCGCTATGTACTGACCGGAAACGCCATCTATAGGGTTTGGTTCAACACTTTTAATACAAAATCATAAAAGAATATTGACAAAGATAACGATTTAATATTTCCAAACCATCTAAGCACTTCTTTATTTAAAAAAACACATGTTTTCTTTCAAAAATCTGTTCTGGCTGGTGTATGAAATGTGCGAATACTTACTCGATAGGCAAATTTGGTAGGTCTTTAAAATATGCTGATAACTTTGGTTCAATTTCATTCTTAATAGCGCTTTTGTACCACTGAACTATTTCTTCCTGTAGTGCGAAACATTAATATGAATTAGTCAGTTTAATTTGAAAGTTTGTAATTATCAGAATGATGTTTTTATAAGTTAATGTATTAAATAGATGTATCTTACACCAGTTTGCAAATAAAAAGAAGGATTTCTCCTGATGTTATCAAAAAACTCTTTCACGGATCCCTGATGGTTGAGTTTTGCCATAACCTTAGAAACAAATAAAATGTTTTAAGAATGAAATTGACACCAAATTACTTTAACTATTAATGACCATAAATTATTTTGGTCCTCTGCTATATGAAAAAAGATATAAAAAGTTGAGATAAACTGGTTTTACTGAATTTGGAATACGTACGTTAACAATGTCTTTTTTCTAACAACAATAAAGGTCAAACTTGAACATGATGACAATAGAATAGATTTGATTTTTCACATCGGTTATTTGAGCTATAATAACACTGCTCGGTCTCTGGCGATGTTCCATCGATATCGTTATACCGGAATTCTATTTTTGTAACCATGTTTTTAAACAAACTTGTTATTTACAAGGCTATTAAAAGAATATTTTAAATCCAACTCAATTTAACCGTTAAGACAACTTACTTTTTTCATTTCCGATGAGATTCTTTCTACTTCCTGTAGACCTTTGTTGTGGACTTCTTCAGGTGTGATATCCAATGAAAGATGCCATTGCAGACAGGCTCTGTAAAATGCTGCTCCATTATCCCAGCTACTTACTCCGAATCCAGTTCTTAGATGATTATAGTAAACCTAAGACGGAAAAGGTATATCTTGAACATTAAGTCCCTCATATTTTGACTAAATGCGAAAAAAATATCATGACAGAATATACGTTAACGGCATGAAAGAAATGAGAAAATGCCATACGTTTTCAAGATACCACTTTAAGTCTGATAATTTCCTGATGATCTTCTCAACAGCTGATTTTGCCCTTTCTCGAAACTCTGTTCTAAAATCAAATCTTATAAAATGAATTTTTAATTTTTTATTGATTGTTATTATATCAGATTACACATGTAGACATGTGACAAGGGTATTAAAATACAAATTTTGAACTTTATAATCATGTTGTTTATATAAAATTCATAAAGTGACGTTGTCTCAGGGATATGACATATAGTTTTTACTGTTTATTTGCATATTCACTAAAAGTAGGAATTTGAAATCTAATCATAGCAAAGTGTCTATATTTCAATTATATCCCAACGTTAAGTATATTAGGATTTTATCTAAATTTCAATCAAGAGTAAAGTAATGTGATTACCGTAAAATAATACACTAAAGGAAACTGTACATTGTTAGAGGATAAATCATCACGACAAATAATAAAAGAAAAGAGGAAACCTAATATAGAGACAAATGTGGTGCTTTGAACATCCACGAATCACTGTTGATAATATACTTTAATTTATTTTGGGATCTTCAGTATTTTGATTTACAATACATTGAAAAATAGTTAACATGTGTACGCTAAAAGGAAAACAAATTAAGCAATAAAACACTACACAACAAAAGTGTTGTACAATGCATAATCCGTCTTTAGAGAGAGAGAGAGAGAGAGAGAGAGAGAGAGAGAGAGAGAGAGAGAGAGATCCGTTCTTTTTTTGATGATAGATATGTAATTATGTACTTACTTTTTGGAATCGGTAATAGTCTGTAATTTTGACAACTGGTCCAACAATGGCTTGTAATATGGAAAGGTTGTTGTATTGTAGCTAGTCAATAACTTTTCAAGTTGTCCAGGAACTTTGTTCTGTAACAGGGCAGTGTGTCGTGACCAAATCGTTATTTTCAACAGTAGTGTCTAATATGAGATAATTTCCACTATCGTCTTTATCTATGTTATGTACTTTACATTCAAATTGTTATTTAAAACCTCTAGAGTTTGTTCAAAATGAGTTAAAGAAAGATTTAGTTCCCCATTGAGATTGTATCAACATTCCATCTTTTTCACTAAAATGTGTTTTGCAAAAAATGAATATTCTGGATTTTCATTTTAAGACTTCTGAAAACATCTTTCCTCTTATGGAAGTCATTAAGTCCTTGGCAGCTTACTAATAGTATATTTTACTTATTTTTTCCAGTCCTTAATTACAATGTACATATACTACGTACCACTGACACTCTATGATAAGTGTGGCCCTTCTCTATTGATTTATTAAATCGCCCTATCATATCGTCTATCTGATGAAAAAAAGACAACCACAGAGGAACAATGACTTCTAAATTCAAAAACACACAAAAGTTAACAGAGCAATCAATATTTTATGAAAAGATTCAATAGTAGCTTTTATTACTGGCCTACTTAATTTACTCTGCGACAGATATAAAGTATATTAAAAAATTAAGGTATCATTTTGGATGTGTATCGGGGGTATGAATACGGATTGGCATGGTCATGAGATCAAATCCAATAAAGTCCGTACTTGCATCCAAAAATGATACCTTATTTCTCAGATTTCCGTTTGTTGCAAATTATGACGATAACACTGTTCCATACTTTCTTTTCTGTGATGATTTAGAAATCCCCAAGACGTAACAGAAAACAGATGAACAATGTTGCAAGTATTTGATTATCATAAGGAATGAATATAACACTACTTGTGAAAAGACAACACTTTTTATATTTTAATAAAATGAAACATTAAAGAAAATTTACTTGTACAATTGAAAACAAAAACAAAAGAAAAAGCTTGGCGGAAAATTACCATTTTCAGTCAAAGTCACAAAGAGGTTGGAAATTTGAAAATAAAGCAATTGAAAGCTGAATTTGAGTCTACTTAATCATTTCCAGAAAAAATCGAAGAATTAGATTCAAGAGCAAAATGATTTTCCTCGAACGTTATAGAGACAAGCTATTCTAATTTCTTTTACGGAACAAGACAGACAGAGATGTAGAAATAGTAAAATTTGACCGTGAATGTACTATACAAGAATTGTCTGTGATATTGTGATTGTGATTTTGATCGAGACTTGTTATAAAAGTAAACTATAACTGATTTTAATCATTTTGACAAATTGCGATTGCAATTTTCAAGAGCGCGTTGTTATGTCAATCCATAAATGTAATTGCGTGAATCTTAAGCCTTGATCAGTTATCTTCGCAATTAATGATTAATGATTATATATTTTTAAAAATAATGAATTAAAAAATGTAAAATACAGATTATTTTTTTTCTTAATGCCTAAATTATGTTTTCATTACAGAATTATGTGTGTTTTAACGTACGTCTGTTAGCTTTAGAATATAGAAAAAGTGGAAACCAAGATCACTCATGCTTTGACCGCTTCACCCAGGCTGATGTTATCCAGAAATAACAGCAGATTGCGCGAACAGTGTTATATGAAAGAAAACATTTGCAAGCTTTAATATTTTACTTTAAAAAAATATTTAATCTATGTGCATGGTTACTCCATGTAAAATCAATAAATATATGTACATGTACCTGTTGCAGAAAATTAAAATTCATTAGTATTTACCTGACCGGGATGTAATTCTAATCTTCTGATGTAGTTTTCATAGTCACCAACTGTATCAAAAGGTGTAATTTTGGGAAAGTATGTGGGGTCGATTTGTGGACCCTCCAGAAAGTTAACGGGGTTCAGGGCACTGTAACTAATCAATTAAAAAAAGTTTAAGTTAAGTTTGGAAATTTCTTCAGAGGTTTTTTAATCTGTTGTGTATTTTATGTGTATTTTGTGTATATTAGAAAGTTTTATCTTTATTCATCAAATTTTACTGTAGATTTCATGTGTATTCTTAATTCAACATCAAGCGTACGGAATTCACTTCAAATCTATGTTAAGATTTTATATTGAATTTCACTACTCATAAAAAGTAATCACACGCATCAAACACGAGGACACAAAAATGTCGAGTTGCATTCAAGTGTAGCCTTTCAGTTTGAACATCAATGTTAAACTTTCCAGTGACGTATTTTATCTATAAAAATCAAATCGAATGGAACACAGACGTTTTCTTTTAAGTTGAAGAAATTGATTGAAAATAATATTTACATAGACACGCATTCAATATCTAAATGTTTTAAAAAGTAAAAATTCGTATCATACTTACTCTTTCCAATTATTGCCTTCAACAATCATTGTCAGTGTATTATTGAAGATGTCATAATCTATCCTCTCTTTGGCATCAAGCTGGTTGTAATTAACTTGCTCTTTCAATCGAGTGAGTAAACCGAAACATTTGTTCTAAAAATAAGTATACTAACTTATATTATTGATGTAATTGTAATGCTTAAATGAAAAGACTTTTTGGAACACTTTTTTAATTTTTAAGGAAGTACAGAGGAATTTTACCTAAAGCACATAGCAAGAGAAAGGGCCTAGAGGGTTCCCCATTACTTTTTTATCCAGCAAATATTTTTTGTTTAATTTTCGTATCAAAAAAAGAGTTATTATGGATTTGGTGCACTCTTTTTTTTTGGGGGGGGGTGTTAAAAATGAGAAAGATTTTCATGATTTGCTTACTTTTTATTTTATTTCATTTTGTTATTATTATAATTATTTTTTTTTTTTGCTTATCAAGAAATTTTGGATCAGTCCCCCCTCCCATGTTCAGAAACTATGCTACGTGCCTAACGTTACACAAAAAACTTATTCAATGTAAAGTCTGATATAAGCCGAATTCCATCGCCTCTTATTCCTTTTGACATACATATTCCTCCACAAATCCAGAATAAGCATAGTTCTCCACTTGGTCGTTGTGCTTGTAGACACCAATAGTGGTGGCGTATTCCGGGGAGCGCTGAAGTCTCCATTCCCCGTATTCCTTCTGCAGAGCAGCGAGTTCAGAAGACAAACACGAACCTGTGATGAAAGTATAAGGATATGTCTTAATGTTACTGATACGATTGCTAATGGCATCAGATATAGTCCAACCTTATACCGTTTTTTGCATTTATTATCCTATTTTTATGACGTCACGTATAGACCAACCTTAATACTTTTGTTTTACTTTCATCACTATTAGTACTGAATTTACAACCTATTGACATTCCTGAAAATTGACTGACATCCCCTGACATCTTAAATATCTTCTGTATAATCACTCTACCTTACTGTAAATCCACTGTAATTTACTGTACAGAGTTAGAGCTACTGTACCCCACTATTAGGAAAAATGTATATTTTCACCTCCGTTGTACATGAATTACGGGCCCCGTAAACGAAAATTAAAAAAACATTTATATTTTCTGCAATTAATATATCATTATAGTGTCATAGCAAATAAAATGTTAAAATATCTCTCTCTCTCTCTCTCTCTCTCTCTCTCTCTCTCTCTCTCTCTCTCTCTCCCTCTCTCTCTCTCTCTCATATTCATAACTACCGAACTGGCGGTTTGCGGATTTCTTTTTTTTCGTTGTCAAGATTCTTTTTTTGAAGTTTACCCATCTTTCTCTACATGACTGAGCCCATTACAACCTCTCTCTTGTCAAATTTTTTCTTGCTAAGATTGATTATACCGTTTACTATGTCACTGATAAATTTATTGTTCAAATCATAATGCATACTGCAGTAGGCGTTATTACCGGTATAATATTATCCAAATATCCAGAAATCAACATACGAGCATGGAATTTGAGTGCTATCTACAAAATATGCTGTTTAATCATCAGGAATCCATGGATATGAGTACACAAAGAACGAGCATGGATATATTTTGTTGATTCTGAGTTAATTGACTGGTTTTTTTAGGTAGCTGGAGCAGAATTTACGACGCAAATGGAAATACCAGCCCGGTCATATTAATCTAGGTCTTGGCTGCCATAATTCTGTAATCTAGCTGGTTCCCCACGATTATAATGGAACGACAAGCACTTTATAAAACAAATTTATATCACCGTTTATATTTCTTTCATATGACCTATATAAATTTTTCTACCAGTGTCTACTCTGCTCTTTTTTTCCAATCAAAGGATAATATTAGCATGTGTTGAATTGAAAAGAGCATTTTATTACAAATGCCAATGTAAATGTAGCGCTATTGTCCGCTATCAAAATGTATGTTACATCTCTCACAATAAAAAATAAAACAACCAAAAATATATACACTGTACTAGAAAATTAATGATTTGTTATTTTCAGGGCAATTATCTGGATAAAAGTATCGTTATTTTGTGATCCACAGATTCAGTATCAATAAAAAAATCACATGAAACATCAATAAATATTAACGACTTGTTGATTTCTTTTTGTATGTAAATGTTGCAAACAACTGATTATCAAAGAAAATATCATACTGAAAATATCTAGAAAGATTTTATCTATGAAAATTATGGTACAGTGGAGTAGGTAGTGTGCTATTCAGTGACAGATATAGTGGCGTACAACAAAGCACTGTGAAGGTCAGTAGGACTGTACAGTGGCGTACATTAGACTGGCAAACATTTTATTTTCAATTTAAAAATTCATTATGAAAAACAAAATATTTTTATATTCATAAACTGATATTAAAAGCTGTGTGATATGAACATTCAGGTAAAGAAGATTTCAAAATTTCCCAAGAGAGAGAGAGAGAGAGAGAGAGAGAGAGAGAGAGAGAGAGAGAGAGAGAGAGAGAGAGAGAGAATCACAGCCCTTCACCATTTCGCCATTTTAACATTTTATTCATAGGAGTAAGTAAATGATTGGTAAAATAAAAAAAAAACAAATATAAATTAATTAAAACAACAGAACTAAAAAGACAAAATCTGACGTGTAACATATAAATGTGACTGAACATGTGTTGGCAGCAACAACCCAAGTAATAGCTATCTTGCAGTAATATCATCAAAACTTCTCTCTGAAAGGTTTGAAAACCTTCTTCACAAATCGGCCTCCATTGATTGATATACTGATATACAATCTTACCTTGTCGAATCAGAAACACAAGTCCAACCAAAGCGCACTTCCACCACCACTTCATTTTTGTAGGCGGATCTGATTTATTGCCTTTCTATAGTGTTAGTATGTCATGCTGCAGCAATAGTTGATAAAACTTGTTTCAAACACAGGTAGCTTTAAAATTTTAAAATTTGCGAGTTCATACAATAGCAGACGATTCGATAAACAGTGTCACTGATTATGTAATACAGACATATACCAAGGAGAGATGTGGAACACTTACATAAAACACTGAAACGTTCTACTTTCCCACTTGAACGGTGAGTGAACGGTATGCGCACGTTGAGCGCATGCTGAACATAATTTTGTGAACGCTGATGAACGGTGAACGATGAGCTACAGTCATTTCATGCACATCTTTTACAATTGAATGCTATGCTATGGTATGCGATTTTAATGATATGCTATGAGATTTCATTGTAATGCTATGAGATTTGTATGCTCGGCTATGAGAAATTGAAATGAAGGGCTTAATAAAATGGTATGCTATGCTATGCTATGGTATGCTATGCGATTTGAACAAAAACGCCTCCATACACACAAGAGTTCGACACATTTGGAAGTTAAATAATAAAAAGCCAAAGTTAACCACTAATCTGCAATGTGAACATCTATTCTTTTAAATAAAAGCATTTATAACCCATGTTATATGCTGTACATGTGCTATGGTATGCTATGGTATGGTATGACGAATTATATTCAATGAGATTGTATGCTATGCTATGAGATTTCAATGCTATGCTATGAGATTTCAATGCTATGCTATGCTATAGTGTATGTTGTGAAAGATATTCTTGAACTGACTGTAACGCAGAGCGGAAACGGAGCGCAAACTGAACGGTAAACGCGCGGTGAACAATATGTGAACCCAAGATAAACTATTTTTTGGAGTGCCTCAGTAGTTATCATTTTATTGTGTTTCGTCGGTTATCAGAAAAAAATAGCTAACAACTACATGTCCAGTGCTGCTATCATGAAAGTTGACAAAACAATCCCATCCTTTGTCGTACATCTTATTCTGTAAATAATATCTATTCAATCCTATCATATACCATACCATTTGTTATTAAGAATAAGAGTTAAATAAAGCCAAATTACAATTCTATCAATAATTAATCGAATGTCTAATTAATACATAAAACCGAAAATCTTTAGAACGAGGTAACTTAAAAAACTGTGCATCGAAAATATAGTAATCGTACTAAATTACGTAAACAAACAAATAAGCGATTATATTTTTGTTTTCTTTAGATATGTGTATAATGAGAAATAAAACAGATAAAAAACTTTTATTTATTGCTTAAACGTTTACATAATTTGTTTCCCGTAATCATATAGTAATTAAATAAGTTTATTGGTAATCGGCTGATATGTTCTGCGATAAAAGTAATTACGTACGATTCGGAAAATTACGATTACTTTATAAATTACTTTTAAAAACATCGCATTTATTGATAAATCGTTTGGATTTATTGTTAATTTAAAAATTTTCACACATTTTCAGTTAGCTTACATTTCTTAGGTTGATCTGTTCAGTTTATTGTCGAGCATGGATACGTTTGTGATCGGATTTCGTAGTAATTATATGAATCGGGAAAAGTACACAAATACAACGCCCGTTTCTTATTTATAATATCTATATATGTGTCGTATCGTTCGTTGATTGGGTTCTTCTGTTTTTAGTAATAAATATAATTATTCAGATTCTGTCTAATTGACTTCAGAATTCAGGTAGCAAATTAAACATAATGATTTTATATACTGACAAATAATGATATTCTTTAACAACTTTAACAGTAAATACATGTAAATGTTATTTTGTATCTAGATCCGATTATCGTCTTACAAGGATAAAGAGCCGCACGTTTACCATGTAACATATTCTGAAACTGAAGATCAACGACATAACATTTCATATTCATATAATTTTGATAGGAATAATGTTCAAAGTGTCAAGTATCAGTATCTAATAAACATGATGATTGTACATAAAGATGTTTATTCTTTTTCCATTTTGATATAAGCCAAATTTAAGTACCATTTGTTTATGTGTATAGAAGTTATATAATTAAAATTGAAAACTTTTAAATCAAATGAGCACATTATTTTCATCTGTTTACAAAACTATGCCATCTGTTTGAATTTCAAGCTGTGAATGACAAACTTAAGAGATCAGGAAGGGAGTGGAAGATGTGCGTTGATGCATTGAACGGAGAGTTGATAGGATATGTCAATCCAGATAGTCCAATCGAACACCAATTCTTCACTCTTATTAAGATGCCTTATACTTTTGATTTGCTCACTCATTAATTTTCCCACATTATGCTAGGCAAATTCACATCCCTGGCAAATATTCACCTTTTTGTTGTTGGACTTAATTGGCTGCTTATGCTGACTGATTTATATGAAAGATGAATTAAAACAATTGGTACATCTTATTTATGGAATCTGAAATACTAGTAATCTAAAGAATAAAAATGCAATGACGTATCACTGAGTTAGGAGACATAAAAACAATCATCCTGCTAATGGATTAAATTCCTCAGCTTCTACTAGATATAACTTTACTTCATCATTACATGTTGTGTTTCAGTACTTGGCAGCCATATTAATAAAAGGCTATATTCCATAATTATTGCTGTTATAGTATTAGGTTTGTAGGCTTTAAGTTGATGTTTAAGTATGCTTTCTGCTTCTGAAATAGGTCAAAACATATTCGTCCTTGGATATTTCTGTTTGTGGGTCGTGGTACGATTGCACAGTAACATTAGTTTATTTTGTTTTAGTTACAAGGTAGGGATGTATTCTTATTCTCATGGTTATCTTATGACGTTATATCATGCACATACATAGGTTTAACAACAATTATAGTGTATAAATATACATTTTAACGATGTTTTAAACAATCTTTATTCAAAGATACCTGTTTAACACTATTGTTAGTTGTAAAGCGAAAGGTCGTTTTATTTCATCGTTTATTTTTTTATTATTTTTTTTGCATGAAATCATCAAGTTTATTGGCAAACAATTTCTAACGCCCCACTTTTATATACTTATTATTTACAACTTTTAGTCAGTTTTTTATGTCGTTGCCACTATCGACAGCTGTTTAAAATGCATAGCTGTTCATGTCAAAAAATTGTAACCGAGTAAGAAATTACTCGACCAAGACCGTTTTTGCTCGAAGGTGCTCGATGTGTTTCTCGGATGTGCTGGTTGTAAAAAAATAAAAACAATGTCGAAAAATACAGCGCATGTCTGCCCAAGAACCTTCGATGAGAAGTTGGCTTTATCCAAGCAGATCTCAGTTCACTATTGGTTTGATTCCTTTCACAATATTTGTTGTATATATTTTTAACCGTTAAAACTGAAGTCCTTATCAATAAACAACTTTTCCTAATTAATAAATTTCATCACAGATCGCCAGATTTTTTTTACAGACACCACTGAATCATTCTAAGGCCTGACCGGAAGTTCAATGCAACCGGAAGTGTTAAAGACTCACCATGAAGGCCAAAACGTCATGTAACGACACGTCAAATGACCGTTATATTAGGGTAGCTCACCTCTCTGATAGACCCCGTACAGCACGCGCAACTGCACAATTTTTATACCACATCAATGGCCTTTATGGGCTGAACGGTATTTAAAATCCAAGAGTGAGAAAATTCATCAGCATCTGCATTTCGCAGAACTAGACTACATAAAAAATGAAACAATCTTCCACAAAGGTTCTTTTTTTTTTACTAAATCATGGGATCTCTATGAGATGCTGTTAATAGTGCGAACGTGGGGCGTAAGAGGCATGACATATAATATTGAGATTTTTATATCTTAGGGTACCTGTACCTTCTTGATATTTTCATCACAATGGCAAATTTTCTAACAATTCTTCCTTCGCTTATAAATAACAAAATACAAAACACAATCCATGAGAAAGGGAATGCCAACATAAAGCATTCATGATCACTGATGTCAAGAATGATTAACTTGATCTTGCACCACATGCTGTCTACCAGCTGTACATAAAGTAATGAGGAAGGTTCATTTGAAGCTTGCATAGAATAATTTGCGTAGCGTTTAGATTGTAAAATAGTATCAAATAGTCTTATCAATAGTTTTGTACAGTACAATTAGATTTGCGTTTCATACATGTCTTAGACAAACCAAGATAACAATATCGATTATAGCATACTTAAGTGATTCTTTCTGAAACATATTTTAATGATCCACTAATAAAATAGATAAACATCACTGCAATATTAAACACAATTCCATTTTTTTTCTGTCAAAGAACATTATGCCAATGCCAATTCAAAAAGTTCATGTATTGCTTGATAACGTAATCAATTTTTCAGTCAGAGACAGTCTCAATGTATATTGAAAAATGTTTTCTTTACCTTGCGAGCTCTAAGGGAGATAAAAATTACATTAGTAATTTGTCAAAGTATTTTCATTTGTTTATAAATGACAAAACAAATACCACATTACATATAACAGTTGGCATTCATTCACGAAGGTTGATGTCAATAACAATGAATTTGTTCGAGCACCATACACATCAGTCAACTAGCTGCAAACACAGCCGTAACATAGATTTATTTGTAGTTGAAGCACGCAAAATGTTTTTAAATAAGCCTTCAGGTTTAGTAACGGTTTTTGACTTTTACACATTGCAATTTCTGTTGTAATCGTTTTTCTCAAGTTCTGAGTTTTTAATATCAATTTTGATATGATTATCTAGCAAATAATTTTCAAACTGGGAAATTATCAACCAATTATTATTAGGCACCTCTAATTATAGGCGTCAGTTATTTTTTGATAGAAAAATGGCGCATTTTCTTCAATGAAAGCTGATACATAGTTGAAATATATCGTTAAAATCTTTTGTAGCCAAACATTAAGTTTTTTATTTATTTTAAAGGTCTTAATGTTTAAAAAAGTAAAAAATAGCATGCAAAATCAGAAAAAACATAGCATATGCTTATGATGTGATAAACACTTAAAGATGCTGTAGTTTAACTATTTTTATTACGGTTATACAGTCTGATAATAAAGGCATTCGGTTAACTAAGTTGATTTTTAAGATAAACAAACATCATCTATACGAAAACTAATACATACTTACACTAATATAAATGTTGAACAAACATGAAATATTTATATCGTTAAAATATAAGCAATATTTAAGAATATTTTAAAAATATCAAAACATTGTAGCATGAGAGATATCCAGTTTAAGAACGAAGCATTCAGTTGGTCATTGGAGATATCAGAATTTTAAGCGTCATTTTGATTAATCACATGATAACAGAATAATGTAGCTAGGTACTTATGTTTGGAATCATACAAAAAGCGTAAATAAGGTAAGATTATTAAGACAAATGCGAAATATTATTATATGATAAAATGAAGGATTTCTATAATTTTGAATGAGGTGTATACTAAATAACATAACACAAGAGGATTGATTGATAGGTCTGATAAGTAGTTAAAAAAATTATTTTGATAATGGACCAATACAAAAAGAAACAGTCTAAAAAATGTTAAAAGAAACGACTAAACGCATGAATTAGGGGTAAAATTACATTTTTTTCTCTCCTTGAAATGGTCAATTATTAGGTTAGTTGCAAAATGAAAGTCAACCCGATGACGGCAAGACTTATCCAGCTGGTATATGTATTTGTATTTGCACCATTAGAAGTGCATGTTTGAGACGATTCTGCTGCCTTATTCTTTGTTTCTACAATCCATTGGTTCACAATCTTTTCAAGGACGTGTAACGGTAGAGATCCGACTTTAAGAACAGAAGCATGGAATTCTCTGATATCAAATTTTGAACCTTAAAGAAAAAAAATTAAAATTAAGTTCTATCATTTCTGTGCATTATTTTCACCATCAATGTTTATGTTGAGTTAAATGCAATTCAATTTTAGTTAAAAATTAAAATACAGACAAACGGAATTTTTTTTTGCCGAAATATGAATATGAAAATAACATTGAGTTTCAACAAAACTGAAAATTTTCATGACACTCTAGTGGTATAAAACATTACCCAATTCATCCTCAGCCTTTTTACGCAGTTCTTTAATTTTTAGTTCACCGATCTTGTATGCACACGCTTGACCCGGCCATGTGATATAACGGTCAATTTCGATGGCAATCATTTCTTCACTAAATGCAGTATAATTCAGCATATATTCTATAGCTTTTTCTCTTGTCCAGCTAAATTAAAAAAAAATATCCGTCATGTTTAATTATGAATAATAACAAAATACTATAATTGTACAAATATCTGGTTTTTAAAACTTCACAATAGATTAATTTAATTAAGCTTTATACACATCATACTTATAGTGATGCAAGCCAGTATCAACCACTAAACGACAGGCTCGGAATATTTCAGATCCATATCTTCCCATTCTGGAGAAAAAATAATTGTTCTCAAAAACTCATTATTGATTTATTAGCAGATGTAGAAATTAACGTTATAATTAAGAATATTCATGAAACGTTCATTTTTCTTACAAATCATAATCTGTCTTGTACAGTTTCATCTCTTCTCCTAAATACTCTGCATATAATGCCCAACCCTGAAAAATATAAAGAGAAATGAAATGAACGCATCTTTCTATATGCTAACCATAATATAGCAGCAAATCAGTGCCACATTGACACTATATTTATTTTTTTTCACCCTTGAATGTGTAAAAATTAAAGTGTAAAATTTAGAGATTAAAGTGTAAACGTGAAAACTATTAACATTTAAATGTAATTGTTAACATGTAAGAGCATTTCAGAGTAAATTTTACAGATTAACGTATAAAATTTTACAAAATTATGTGTACATTTAACACATTTTAAAATGTCAAAAGTACAAATTGAAGAACTGATAGTGTTCAAGCGAGTGGTTACAAAACACATTTACCTAATATGTTTTTATTTCGAGAAAATAGAATGATTACTCAATAGTGTTAAAGCGAGTGGTTATTTACAAAGCATACATACTAATTTCCAAAGATGCAATTTTATGGAATAATGATAAGAGACGATTTATTACAACGAGGTAATCAATGAATAGAAAGAGACTGGATAAGAAAGGAAATAAACTATATACACTTTCTATACCAAGTGCGGTGCATTGCCATAGAGAGTTATTTTGTAAATAATAAAAGCGATCTAAAGGCTTTCAATGTATCTATAAGGTTATTTGTTATAAGCTAATGGGTATTGAAAGTTGATTTTTTTTAGAAAGAATGTTGTGTTAAAGAAATACCATATACAGTTTATGTTATTGCGATATGCTTATTACCTCCACATACGACGTATAAAACGCGGCTTCCATAGGAATATTGAAGAAATGTCCAGTCATATATTTTCTAAAATCGGGATTTTTGACAGTCGACGCGACACTTATCTGAAAATTCAAACAAATCAAGTCAGCCTTACCTCAATATAAGCAGTATAAAATGGAGGAAGAAATGGTGGCTGAAAATATTTATCATCGAGGACATATCTACGATAGCCCGGAATCTCTGCAGTTAGCTGTATACCTGCCTAACAAAAAATGTGCAAATTTGATATTTTTATATTTGGATAAAACAAATCATAATTCAGTGTTTCCAACCTCTTGTTCTCATGTTATTCCGTAGTATTCTTTCCTCTTCTATAAAAATGTAAATGAGGGTTATTTAATATTTAATATGTATTGTCCGATATCTCAAAAGAATTCCACTAAAATACTGTAGTGAAATGAACATTGCATCCTTTTAAGGTACTCTTCCAGGTTTGAAATATCGAATTTCAACCTCTGAATCTATTTTTAAAGTGCATCACGGTAGGTTAGGAACTGTTGGGATTTGTAACGACGAGCAGATAAGAACTATCAAAGTTTTGAAAAAAAAAAGAAGAGAAAAGTTGCATGGGGCCAGATCTGGACAGTGTGGTAAGGCGGTGACCTTCTCCGACTTCAAAAATTGCATCACATACTCAGATGGATATGATTGGGCATTATCATTTAGTAAACGGACATGCCGAAATACTGACATATGACAATATTTCTTGAGGGTTTTTTAATCATTATATCTCGCCAATATTGACCGGTAACACATTTATCTTTTGGCACTGGAATTTGTAAGGCTATACCAATACATGAGAAGAATATACAAATAAGGAGTTTTCTTCGTGCTTCTACCGCGATTAGGTAGCCAAATTTTGCTTCAAATATTTCTTACTGGTTCAAAATAGTGTACCCATGTTTAACCAACAGTAACATTATTTGGAAGTAGTTTTTGATAGAATTTGGGAAACAGTTTTAGCATTTGCTTAGCGGTTTGTACTCGTGCCCGTTATTTGTAATCGGTCAATATATTCGGTATCAATCTGGCAGAAATCTTCCGAATTTTCAGGAAACGCTTCAAAATAAAATGCTCCCGCGATGACAACATGCAAACAGCTTTGGCAATATAAAAAAAATCGTGTATCTGTCATCACTTTCAATTAATTCTTTGACATTTGCGACATTTGCCTTGCCTATTACAGTTACTGGTCGGCCAGATTGTATTTAATCTTTGACGGACTGTGTGCCAGTGAGAAATTTCTTTACCCACCTACAAACTTTTTCAGGATATACCTTATCGATTAAGTAGTCCGAAGGTATATACTTTCGAATGCTCACTAGTCCGAAGGTTCATTAGTTCGAATGCATCACATGGTTGTAATTTCATACAGCAATTTTTCACTCTGAGTGGGGAACATTAATTCAGCTGTGTCCGTTCGATTGTCTATATGTCATTCTGTTTGTTCGTGTCCGGTTATTATAAATTATATAGTGAACTTTAAAATAAAAAAATGCCTGACCTGACAAAAAACTTTTTTGATCTTTCTATTCAAATTTTTGTAGGATATTAAATTATATATTTTTACAAGTTGATTGTAGGGTTTTTTTGTGGCAAAACGATCGTACTCGATAAAACATCGTTTAATTACTAAAGATGTTATTTTTAAACATTTTTATGTAACTTATCAACACATCCGTACCTATCATAAAAATTGACGTGCTTACAAATAGATGATACTCGATAAAATATCGTTCTAATTCCCAAAGATTTTATTTTAAAACAATTTTATTGTAACTTTCCAACGCATCTGTAATACATGTATCATTAAAAATGACATGCTTAAAAACAGATCATAAAGTAAACGTACTTGTAAGAGTTTCCAATTTTCTGATGTGTGTGTGTGAGAGAGAGAGAGAGAGAGAGAGAGAGAGAGAGAGAGAGAGAGAGAGATTGTTAGATAACTTTTAAAATCCTGTTTAAAACAGATGTTTTTATCAATGACTTTATCGTTGTTATTTGAGAATTACATCACTCTCATTCTTAAATTTAATGAGTTCTAAGCAATCAACTTATTATTCCCATTCGAAAAACTGTAGTTCGAAAATATATTATTCCTAAATAGAAATAACATCAATGCGCAACAAAAATCAAATTAAGGAGGCAGAAATCTGAATACAAAAAAAGTTATAATACATACAGGTACATACAAAAAATAATATTACAGATCTATTTAGAGAAAACAAATCATACTAATATTAAAGAACTCTTTTTTCTTAGTATTCTGTTTTCTAAACCTCCAAGAACTTGTTCAGGTGAAAATTATTAATCAAATCGGACCCTTTTAGCTATTTCAACCTTCACAGCTTTTTCTGCATCGAGTTTGGGACAGTCACTTTTGAACTTCGGACTAGTGGGCCTTCGAACTACTAGACTGGCTACTGGGCAGACCTCATCTAATCAGAACAATAAACTTCAGTGATATTATGCATAACCAAATGGCCGAGTTTTTGCGGACTTTCACATAAGCTCTATTACTTGCATTATTCTCAACTTATTTTTCTCAACCAGAACAATGGTTCTCAACCATTTTTCAACAGCGGCCCACAACTGGCTCTATTGAAATGTCTATGGTTTAAAAACTTTCCGGAACTGAATAATTGTGTTTATAACGTTTGAAAGATATTGAATATAGCTATTCAAGAGTTAAATCATCCACCAAATAGTTCAAAATGTTATAATATTGCACTGTGGTTCAGTTCACATTACATATTAAACAGTCCTCGTAAATTGTCCTTCTATTCAAAACAAACGCATTTTTAAAAACATTTTCAAAACAAATATACTTAATCTGAACAAGGATGTTTACAAAAAAGTAAACAACTTTTCCAAACGTGAATTCAACGAAGGTATGATTTTATGTCAAGAAAAAGATTCACCTGCAAATGATGACCAGGAAGTGTTTCATGAATAAGTAAAGCCATGAAGTCAATTTTTACGCTGTAAAAAATGGAAGGAAATAAGACAAATCATTATCACAAATAGTTAACCGGCTACTGCTGCTCTGTCTGTGTTTTTCCATGCATGTTCATCAGCGCATTTTTCTCTCCAAACAAAACTAACACAAATAGAATCAAAATAATAGAATTATAGAATAAATTATAAAATAAATAAATAAATAAATAAATAAATAGATAAATAAATAAATAAATAAATAATAGAATTATTCTAATTTGCAACTTTTATGCAATGAAGTAAAATTTGATTTTGATTTTAGGACACTTGTCCTTATTTTGATTGAAGGTAAGAAACACATGTTTACTTTGTGACTTCAAATAAGACATCATTTTGTATTTCGCGCACTCACGATTGGTTTGGACGATGGACGTTCACTTGAAAAACTCCCGGTCGAGAGCCATCTGGCGGACCTGGTATGTACTGACCGGAAACGCCATCATTAGGATTTGGTTCCACACTTTTAATACAAAATCACAAAATGACAAAGGTAGCGATTTGATATTTCCAAACCAACAAAGCGTTTATTTAGAGAATTTAATTAGTTATAGTAAATGTATGAAATGTGCAAATACTCACTTAACAGGCAAATTTGGTAGATCTTTAAAATATGCTGATAATTTTGGTTCAATATCATTTTTAATAGCGTCACTGTACCACTGCACAATTTCATCCTGATATACGAAACATATTAACATAAATTAGTCAGAAATAATTAAATCTATAAATATCTGTATGTATGTGTATTTAAGTTAATGTATCAAACAGATATATCTTACACCAGTCTGCAAATAAAAAGAAGGGTCACTTCTGATGTTATCAAAAAACTCTTTCACGGATCCCTGATGGTTGAGTTTTGCCATAACCTTAGAAATAAATAAAATGTTTTCAAAATGAAATTGAGACCAAAATACTTTAGTAATCTTTATCATAATATTTTGGTCATCTGTTAAATCAAAAATATATGAAAAGTTGATATATATATATATATATATATATATATATATATATATATATATATATATATATATATATATATATGGTGTTCCAGAATTTAGAATACGTTATGATAACAATTATTGTTGTCCTACAACATTAAAAGTAAACATGTACCTGATGATAATAAAAGAAATTTAATTTTTCGACTAAAGTAATAGATGTCTCATTACATTGTTGCTTTTATAACGATATTCAGTTGATATTGTTATACTGGAATTAAATTTTTCCACCACGTTTTTAAACAAATTTGTTATTTACAAAGCTATTAAAATCATTTAAATTTGGCTTATTTCAACCATTCAGAAAACTTACTTTTTTCATTTCCGATGATATTCTTTCTACTTCTTGAAGACCTTTGTTGTGGACTTCTTCAGGTGTCATATCCAAAGAAAGATGCCATCGCAGACATGCTCTGTAAAATGCTGCTCCATTATCCCAGCTATTTACTCCTAAACCGGCTCTTAGATGATTGAAGTAAACCTTAGAAGTGAAATGTTATTTTCTTTAACAGTTAATCCTTATTTTGACTAAATCCGAGAAAAAAAATATTATGACATCAAACAGGAATGAAAATTATGAAAAAATGTCCTACATTTTCAAGATACTGCTTTAATTCTGATAGTTTCTGGATGATTTTCTCAACAGCTGATTTTGCCTTTTCTCGAAGGTCTGTTCTAAAATCAAATATCGTAATAGTAAACTATCATTGATTTTATTGCATTAGACATCACATGTAGACGTTTGACATTGATACAAGAGTAAACATGGGGAAAATACAAAATTTAAAACCTTATTTATCCTCGTGATCCCCCCCACCCTACTTTTACATTAGTTTCAAAATATATAGTCAACCGTTAACGTAGTTGAATTTTCATAACAATCACAGCTAAATGTACCCTAAGCTTCATAATTACTTATGTCAGATAAAGAATAAACATTAGCCTCTTTTACCGTTTTATTGACCATTATAATTTTGTAATAAAATAATGTTGTTTCAGGGATATGACATATATTTTTACTAATTATATACTAACAAAAGTAGAAAGTGAAAATTTATTGATATCAAAGTGAAAGTGCTCATATCTCAATTATGTCTATGCTAACGATTTTACGATTAAATCTACATTAAATCAATGGTGGAATTATGTGATAACAGTAAAAAAAAATATTCACTAAAGGAACCTTAACATTGTAAGAGGATGAATCACCTCAAAAACGATAAAGTATAAGGAAAACCTAATATAGAAATATTTACACTGCTTTAAACAACCACTATTCACTGTTCTTGATACACTGTAATACATTTTGGTGTCTTCGGTATTTTGATTTACTATACATTGAAAAATAGCTAACATGTAAACGCTTAAAGAAAAAAGTATATTCAATAAAATAATACACAACAATACTAGCTGCTATTTTTGATACACTACGAGTTATATATTTGGGTATAGTTAGCTATTAATCTGATTTATTTTATATTGCAAATGGCTAGCTTCATAACACCAAGCAAAAATGAAAAAAAAAATGAAAAATAAAATGAGCTTCTAAAAATGTTTCATTCTAAAAGAGCAACTTGCGTTGGCATGGTATAAAGTGCAGAGAGAGAGAGAGAGAGAGAGAGAGAGAGAGAGAGAGAGAGAGAGAGAGAGTTATGTGTTTGATAAAAAAAACGTAATTATGGTCTTACTTTTTAGAATCGGTAATAGTTTGCAATTCCGACAATTGATCCAGCAATGGCTTGTAATATGGAAAGGTTGTTGTATTGTAGCTAGTTAGTAACTTTTCAATTTGTCCAGGAACTCTGCTCTGTAACGTGCAATTTGTCGTGACCAAATCAGTATGTTTTCAAGTAAGTTAAGAAAAATATATCAGCCCATTTGATAAGTATTTTTTTCCTTGTTATTCCAGACCCCAATCACAATGCATTATACGAATTTCAAGTCTACGTACGTAAATATGTTTTACTTTTTTCCGGTCCCTAATTATAATGTAATACAAATTTCAATTATCTATACCTACCACTGACACTCTATGGTAAGTGTGGCCTTTCTCTATTGATTTATTGAATCTCCCTATCATATCATCAATCTGAAGGGAAAAAAACAACAAGAGAGGAACAGCAACTTCTAAATTCTCAAAAACAAGAAACAAAACAATCAAGATTGAATGAAAAGATTCAATAGTGGCTTTTATTACTGGCCTGGCATATTTAATGTATTCTGCGACAGATACAAGGTATATCCCACTTTTGAAAATATCTAAATATCTAATCCATGCGCATATTTACTCCCTGTTTCATCAATAAATATATACCATCTGCTGCAGAAAAAAACCCCTCATTAGCATTTACCTGAGTAGGATGTAGTTCTAATCTTCTGATGTAGTTCTCATAGTTACCGACTGTATCAAAAGGCGTTATTTTGGGGAGGTACGTGGGGTCGATTTGTGGACCCTCCAGAAAGTGAATTGGGTTAAGGGCGTTGTAACTGTATTATCGATTAAACAATAAACGTTTAAGATAAGCGTGGAAATAATTTTGTTTCGAGATTTTGAAGCTATGAGGTGTTTAAGAGTTTTTATTTCTATACAGCAATTTTTTCTCTGGATTTTATCTGTATTCTTACTTACCATAAATGAAATCAACATCACGCGTACGTAATTCACTTTAACTTTATTTCATATTCACTATGCATATAATTTAAACACACGCATCAAACACGAGGACGCAAAACTTTCGAAAGTTATATTCAGATGTACGTTTACCATGTGAACTTCGTTGGACGTCAACACAAAATGTTCACTAAATTTTTTTATCCACAAAAACCAAATCAAATGAAAAAATATAAACGCTAACGTTTCTTTTATGTTAAATAAATAGCAGAAAATTCTTACAAAGACACGCATTCAATATCTGAATCCTTTTAAACAAGTAAAACAATACTAGTATATTATACTTACTCTTTCCAATCATTGCCTTGAACAATCGTTGACAGTGAATCGTTAAAGACATCATAATCTATCTTCTCTTTTGCTTCAAGTTGGTTGTAATTGACGTTCTGTTTCAATCGACTTAGTAAACTAAAACATTTGTTCTAAAAAATAAAAATTACATTCATATATACTAACTTTACTGATGCAAATGTAATGCTTAGATGAGAACACTTATATATTCATAAGCAAGTATCGAGGAAATTTAACCACACCTACATTGTTGTAGCATCAGGAGGAGCCCGTTGGGGGCTGCCCCCTCATTTTTTCTAGCAGCAAACATTTTCCGAAATTTACATATATATAAAAAGAAACTATTATGGGTAACACCCTCCCCCCTTCAACTTTTATGGAAGCAGGCAGAAATATAAGTGAAAAAATGTGAAAATTAGATATACCCTCCTTCCCCATAAAATTAGGATTTTCATGATTTTCAACTTTTCATTTTTTTGGCTTGTCAAGAATTTTTGGATAGGTCAGCCTGCCTCACACATTCAGTAAAGATGCTTTTAAACATTCGTTCATATTTCTTTGCTCATGTATATAACTTTTACAATTTTAAATTTTATTTTTTTTTTCTCTTAAAAGCCGACTTTTCTCTCTTCGTTTTATTTTTAACGTACATATTCCTCCTCAAATCCAGAATAAGCATAGTTCTCCACTTGGTCGTTATACTTGTAGAGACCAATAGTGGTGGTGTATTCCGGGGAGCGCTGAAGTCTCCATTCCCCGTATTCCTTCTGCAGAGCAGCGAGTTCAGATGCAGAAGACGAACATAAACCTATGAATGTATAATGATAGGTCAAATTGTTACTAATACGATTGCTAATGACGTCACGTAAAGTCCAATCTTATATTTGTGTTTTGCATCCACAAATCAACTGTACATCTACTGTTCAGATCTACAGTGACCCGCTTCATATGGGCAAACATGTATGTTTTCTCCTCTGTAATAAATGAATTACGACCCGATAAGTTAAAAAAAATTGACTTCATTTTATTTACTTAAATCAATATATTATCAAAGCAAACACGATAAAAATTCACTTAGAGTAATGTAAACAGGGAAATATTTGCCCCCTTTTTTCGCCCCTTTCGTCTTGTTGTCAGCAGGCGAATTAGATTGGGCGAATTCCTATGTCTCAAACAATCTGTCTTTAGTCACATTTCTGTCTAGGCAAAATCAAGACGGGGGCAACCGTTTGCATATGAAAAAGGGCGATAACATCATAGGGGGAAACTCACCCTGTATACAGTATCACACCACAGCCAGTTTCAACAAATATTCAATTTGTATTAAAAGACTTTTCGAAGACTACAAATGACACCAACTCAATATAGTCTCTTTCTCTCTCGCAGGTGTACTACGCACCCCCACCCCCCAACTCTAACAGGATAGAATAGTCATATCTGGCGGACAGTTTGTGGATTACCTCATTTTAATTGAATATTATTTTGTTTGGGGGGATGAGTCTGCCCAATAAGAGCCTATCATAACCTCCTTGACTTCGAGTATTGATTATGCCAATTTTATGTGTCACTGAAAAATGTTCATGTTTAAAATTGTAATGCAGAAGGCGTTATAACCGGTATGTAAAACTTGAACCCGGCATTTAAAAATATTTTAACAAAAAGATTTCAACATGTAAGCAAGGAACTAGCGTGCTATCTATAAAACGTACCATTGCAATCATCAGGCATCCCTTGTTATATTGTATGTTTACACAAAGAACAAGCATGGATATATTTTAGTTTCTCATTCTGTGTTAATTGGCTGTGTTTTTAATAGCTGAAGCACAATTAACAAGGTAAAGGAAATTAACTGTCATATTATTCGGGACTTGGCTGTCATAATCTAAAAGAAATTATTCTGCGACCTGGTTAGGTAAAGAGGTGAATTTCCTCACTTTTATAATGCAACGACCGACACATTACAAAATAAACATATCTAAAATGATGCAGTTTTTAAAATCAGATTAAGAATGTAAACTTCGGAATTTTCATTATTCAAAGGCAATTATCTAGAAGAATATGTCATTATTTTATAATCATAAGATTCAATATCGATGAAAAATAAAGCATTTTAACGAATTGTTGAATGCTTATACGTATGTAAATGCGGCTTACAACTGAAAATCAAAGAAAATTTAATGCTGAAAATATTTAGAAAGATATCTTTCAAATTCATAGTACAGCATGGTACAGTTGGGTAGAGTGCTGTTCAGTGTCATTGTACATCAAAATTTGGCGTTCAGTGGGGTATTGTGCTAATCAGTGCCCTGTATCGTGGCGTACAGTGAAAGTCAGCGAAAGACACAGTGAGAAACAGTCCATGGATAGTAGATGTCAAACAATGTCAGTCGATTTTTCATTGAATATAGTAGTGCGTGATACCATTTTTATGACTTCATGTACACGCAATCGACCCTAAAGAGATTTGTTAAGCATTTGACAAGGTTAAATAGGCAAAAACTTTGTTAAAAATCATTTATTTATTCATTATCTGATACAAAAGCTGTGGTAATGACATTTCGAATGGTTACTTTAAATTTATTGTAAAAAAGAAAAAAAGCACTTGCTTCGGGTAAAGAGGGTTTCAAAATTTCTCATTCTTTCATAAATCGCAGCCTCGTCACTTAAAATTTATTGAAATGAGTAAAAAAAAACGAAAGTTTAAAAATAGATAACAAAATATATATTACTTCAAAAAACCAAAACACAAATAGGAAATAAGGCATGTAATATATAATTAAAGAATGATTGAACATGAGCTTGCAGCAACAACGCAGTAACATTATCAAAAATTCTCTTTAAAAGTTTTATAAACCTTCTACAGCAAATCGTTCTCTTTCGTTTGCACATCCAAAGAAAAAGTACCAACTTGCAAAAACTGCAATAATTATCCTTCGTTTACAGTTATACAGATATACAACTCATACCTTGTCTAATCAGAAACACAAGGCCAACCAAAGCGCATTTCCACCACGACTCCATTTCTGTAGGTAGACCCGACTCGTTACCTTTCTCACTTCAGTAGGTCAAGCAGCAGCAATAATTGACGGAACTTGTTTCAAATACAGGTAGGAAGGCTCGTAAATGTAAATCCACTGCACGCTTCATTAAACTTAAAAGTTGCCGGCACATACAATAGCAGACGACTCGATAAATAGTGACAATGTTTATGTAACACAGATAGCTGCTTTTATTCTAGACGGATACTGAGAAGATATCTGGAGCACCTATATCCGAAGGGTTCATGCATAATGTCATCATATTACTCAAGAAAAAATGTGTCTTAATACCATATGATAGGAAGTACTTATTGTAAGTTCTGAAGCACTAAATTTCACAAACAAATTGCCTTACTTAAATAATTTTTTTTATCAAAAATATGTAATTAAGTATTTGAAATATATGTATCATTTGAAATTATAAACGTGTTATCAGTTTCACGTGACAAAAGCTGGGAAAATACTAATAACTATGATTTCTGTAAATGTGTAGTCCAATAGAAAATTTAAATTCTCTGATCTCAGATGTATGCATTGTTATATTTAGCATTAATTTGTTTTTCTATCACTTCTAGTAAAAATGCAATTCAACAAATTATTAACATTCTGAGAAAAGAGGGTTTTTTTTTCTCATGAATTATATATTATTATTCATTTGAGTGATATGGATTTGAACTTGAAACACGGAAACATATTGTTAATGTTTTAGAATTTCAGAGACATTTCAAAAACAATAGAGGGAACTTTTTATGATGTCTTAATCTACTGCAATTTGAAATTCTGGTTATATAATCTTAAATGACTGATCATATGCATGTCATGTCTAAAATGTTAATCGAATACGTCCAATGGCGACCCAATTGCAATATTGTTGTTAAATATACTAGCGGAAAAAAGAAACTGTGCATTATAAAATTTAGTATAATTTTTCTTTATCTATTGTTTGCATTTATAAAATTTGAACAATCGATAATGGTAATGTTTTTGACAATATCGGATGGTAACCGTCCGGGTGCACGGACTTCATGGTTAGTGATCACCTGTTGTTTATTGAAGAAAGATACTTTGGAGTTCATCGAAACACCATCCAGTCATTATGGAGACGTTTTCAACAATCTGGCAACACTCAGGATCGACCGCGCTCTGGGCGACCTCGTGTGACGTCACGTCAACAGGACAACCACATTAGACTTGTGCATCTGAGAAATCGTTTCCAGACAGCAAGTTTGACTGCCCGTAGCATTCCAGGGCTTCGACGAATTAGTCTAAGAACTGTGCGTAATCGTCTGCGCGAGCAAAACATCAGACCAAGATGCCCAGCGGTGCGCCCAGTACTGCTTCAACGTCATCGTATCGCCAGACTAGCGTGGTGCACACGACATCTGCGATTCAGTACACAGGACTGGGCCAATATTCTGTTCACTGATGAATCCAGATATCATTTGGATAGCAGTGACGGCCGTTGTAGGGTGTATCGTCGCGTTGGTGAGCGTTACCAGGACGCTTGTGTTGTGCAACGTCGACAATGTGGTGGAGGTAGCGTTATGGTGTAGGGTGGAATATCAGCACGTGGAAGGACCCCTCTACAAATTGTCAATGGAAATCTCACCGGCGTACGCTTTCGAGATGAAATTATTCAGTGACATGTGATACCCTTCATACAGATCGAGACATCAAAATCACATCACTCTGCAGCAAGACAACGCAAGGCCACACGTTGCACGTGTAGTCAGGGACTTGTTTGTTCAACAGAATGTCGATGTCTTGCCTTGGCCAGCTGTTTCCCCCGATTATTTGTCGCCGATCGAGCACGTCTGGGATGAAATGGAAAGACGTTTACGCCGTTTACCAAATCAGCCAGTGACATTGGCTGATTTAGGCCAGGCTTTAACCAACATCTGGAACAACATCCCTCAAGCATTTCTGAACACTTTAGTGGCATCAATGAGGCGTCGCTGTCAAGCATGCGTGAACGCAAATGGTGGTCAAACGCGTTATTAATTTTGTTAATTCAATTTCAAGTAACAGTGACTTTGAGTGTGCTGAAATTGACGTTATTCGACGACGTTGACATTAATGTGTTATGAGCTGTTGTTACGAATACATGTGTTAACAGTATTACAAAAAATAAAATTTGTTCATTGTGATTTTTAAATGTTTTTTCATATATTAAATAATGCACAGTTTCTTTTTTTCGCTAGTATATATACCATATATACTACAGGACGTCAAACTCTTGAGTATTTTGATTCTGTCCAAATGACTTCAGAATTCGGACAACAAATCATCATGATTTGATACTGACAAACTTCTCAAACAATGATATTCTTTATCATCTTTAACAGTAATAATGTATGAATGACATTTTGTATATCCGTCCGATTATCGTCTATCAAAAGGTAAAGAACGTTTGAGTATTCATAGCCGCACGTTCACCAATATAATATATTCTGAGACTGAAGGCAATAGAAATAAACAGTTTAAAGATTTAAAATGTGTTTAAAGTGTCATGTTTCAGTGTTTACTTCACATGACAAACTCTCATAATAGCATTTATTTTTCTTCCATTTTGCCCTAACCCAAATTTATATGACCCTTGTTTGTGCTTTCCAAAGGTATTCAGGTGTGAATTTTTTTCAGTAAAAGAACGTGCAAGTATATTGCGGATAAAATTTCAAGTTTGTAATGCCAAAAGTGAACCTTTTTTATATATATATTAAATTCATAAACTATTTTCTTCAACTGTTTTCAGAAGTATACTTCAGTATCACCTGTTTGAATTTCAATCTGTGAAGGGAGTGGAAGATGTGCGTTGAGACTTTGAAGAAAAGGTTGATAGGCTTTATCAGTCCAGGTGGTCCAATCCAACACCAATAATTCACCTTTTTTAAGTGCATTACTGTGGAATCATTAAAATATGTGGGGGCCAATTTTCGTGGATTGCTTCAAATTTACAAGTTCGTGGGAATGTAATTTCGTGTAATCTTTTATTCCTACAAAAGGAATTAAGACGTGATAACTCTAATTTATTAATTAGTGGGGGATGGTTATTCATAGATGAAAGGTACCCCACAAATTCCACGAAAATTGATTCCACGTATATACTTTTGATTTTGACATCTCACTAATTCTCCCACATTTTGCTAGGCAAATTGTACTTTAGAATCCCGGCAAAAAATTCATTTTCTTGTGTTGGACTTGATGGGCTGTTCATACAACTGAATTATAAGATAGATGAAGATAAAAAAAAATTGGTAGATCGGATTTATATACATTGTAAAATATAAAAACATTCAAAGGAAAAACAGAGCAATGATTTTTTTGGAGTTAGGAGATTATATTCCTCAGCTGTAGCTTCTACTAGATATAACTTTCTTCATCCTTACATGTTGCGTCTCAGTACTTGGCAGTATAATAAAGGTTATTTAATTATATAATTATGACTGTTATACTATTAGGTTTGTAGTTTTTAAGTTGATGTTTCTGCTTCTAAAATAGGTCAAAACAAAAACAGATGTGTCCTTGGATATCTATGTTATTGGGTCCTAGTTGCTCAGTAGCATTAGTTTTATGCTTCAGATACAAGGTAAGGGTGCATTAAGTTATACATGTATCATGCACAAACATCGTTTGATAACAATAAAGATACATAAAGATATACTTTCATGACTTTCTTTGTTACCAAGGTAATCATGGATGCCTGTTAGACGCTGGTTTTGGTCATATAAAGAAGCCGTGTGCGAGAACAGACTGTGGTATTCTAAGGGTTATAGAGCTGTCATCAAAGTCAAACAGGACTTCAGGGACTCCAACAGTACAACACTACATATTTAGTGTAGATGTTCCAGTAATGTATATGATAATAACCTTGTTAGAACACTTTCCACTTTATATACAACAAAGAGTTCATTAAGAAGTGTACTTTTTTCAAACGTAGTATATATAAATAACAAGAAATCATATTGACGCAAGCGTCAAATGGGCCGCAAAAAATATAATTGTTGTATGAATCATTGGTTGTTTACATAAAAAACACAACAAAGAGGAAAATAAAAGTTGGTTGTACTAATTTTTATATAATTATTAATAATTTATAATATACTTTCAGCAACTTGTTTTGAAGTTTAACATTTTACTATTATCATAAAGAATAGAGTTCGTTACTGAAAGCATTTCTAACGGTAATCGTATGATCATTGCCATAGTATGAAGTAATGGAGAACACGTTGATTTGTACATTACTCTAATACAAAGTTCAACTCATCATTTTTCTCTTGGAGATTATGTATTTCAAACCATTTTGGTTTTTTATTGTTGCATTGTATTGAATTAAAACTTAATGCATTAGTTTATATGATTTCAATGGACAACATGATAAAATAAAAATGGATTACTTCAAATTTTCCAGTCAATTCAAAATTTCATTTTATATGTCATATTTTTGCGTAAATAATTGATATGTATGTCATTTCGTGATATTTTCTACCACATTTTACATGGAGATGTAATAAATACACATACAAAGTCATTTTATTTGACACGGCACATAGAAATTCAAATAATTACATCATTTACATAAAATTTAATGACATTCAGGTTTTTAGTATGTCCTGCATACCTATCCCGAGGCATTGTTTTGAAAAGAATAAAGAACTCCGAAATTTTCCGAATAGATTATAGTCTCGATAAAAACGCGCCAAGCACGACAGTCTACTAAGTATGACCTATTTTTCATTTACGAGTAAAACAAAAATATGTAATATTTTTTAAAAGGCATAAAACATATTTCTACAAGCAAATTTATTTTTAATTCATAAAAAGAAGCTAGGTGAGAACCTAGTAAGTTGCAAGAACTTGTGTTCGAACCCTTTGTATATTACATATACAATAAAATATGTTCAAACATTAGAAGCATAATATTAATTCTATTAAAAAAGAACTAACCCGCAGAAACTCAGTAACAATACTTAAATGTATATCAAATAACGGACCGCCTTCCGGCGGCCCGTAATATATGTAATTTAGTAACTATCGAGAAATTCGATTTTTAACCGATAAAAACAAATTGAGAGAAATGGTACTCAAAATAGAGAAAATTTAATATCATTTCAGAAAAAGACGTATTGCGAAAAAATATATTAAGGCAAAAGTCAAAGTGAGAGAAAACAATCAAATTTTGACAAGTACAAAAACAAAGAATCACATCAGGCAATAAAATGGCGTTTTACAAACAAAATTTGGTTAGAGGAATGGTTCTAAAATACGAAATATGTACATGTACCCTGTTATGTCAACAGATGAATTCGTAATACATCATTTTTTTCATTCGAGTTGATATTATGTCATTACTATGATCTTTCAATGGAAGATTTATTTAAAATCATCACCTTCAAGCATTGCCTACAAGGGAAAAAAACTATCGAAATTGCTTGCATTATAAAGTGCTTTTTTTTTTTTACTAAAAATAAAGTTCATTTATTTCCCTAATCAACAATATGTATGGTTAAAATTGTGAAAATCTGTTTATAGCTATAGAGCAATAGTCATATTGGTCATTATTTAATCATGCTAAAGGTGAATTGCCGCAAAGCATGAAGCGTAGACAGCAAAACATGCAACAGCTTTAAACAACCAATGGTAGCCAATCAAAACACGCGAAACTTGAACAAGAAGCACATCGTAACAGCGCCCACTAACAGATTAAGATGTCTACTGTATGTAGAAGCTTTGGAAATACACGGTGCTGCAGTAACAGATGACGCCCTCTTGGTTTCATCAATCCATTGGTTGATGTTTTTCGTTAAAATATCAAGGGGAAGGGCTCCATCTTTAAGAATGATAGAATGAAAGTCTTTGATGTCGAACTTCGATCCTGCCAAAATGAAAATAAATAAAAGGATCAAGCAAAAATGATAATGCAACATGATCATTAATCAAAAAAAACCCAAACATTAGTAATTTATTGTTTTGAATTTTTGTTTAGTTTAATAAAATGTTTGTATTGGAAAAGTTCAGCTTTATAATTTAAAAATACATCGTATCTTTGTCCAGATATTTGTTTGTTGTTGTTTTTTATGGTTGTGTTCATTAATTTTTTGGGGACAGGGGTAAAAAAAAAATGATTTCTCAGTGACAGTATAAGGGCGTACCAAGCGTACATCTCCCTTAAAGTTCATGTCAACGAACATGACATGCGTTTTTTTTTATGAAAAAAATAATCGTTACATAGATGCTGATATTGCCAGAATTGAAGAGATAAATCGAGGCATGTACAAATTACCCAAATCTTTCTGTGCCTTTGCCCGTAGTTCCTTTATTTTCAGTTCGCCAATCTTGTATCCGCACGCTTGGCCTGGCCATGTTAAGTATCTATCCACCTCGGTAGTTATTGATTGCTCACTGTACGCGGTGTAATTCAACATGAATTCTATTGCCCTATCCCTAGTCCAACTGCAATAAAAAAAATCTATCTAATCCTTTTTACCATACAATATTTGGAAATGCTATTTGATTTAAATCAATTTTAGGCAAGCAAAAAAAAAACCAACTCAGAAAATACTCAAACAACGTGAGAAATTGTAACTAAAAAATAGGTAAACTCTTTCGTGAGGTATGGATGCAGTGCTAAAAGATCCTGGCAAAGCTGAGGCTCAGTTAGTCCAAATGTTACTGAATGATTTAACTGATTCAAATTTCAGGCTATCGAGCAAAATTTTAAATACGCATACCTGTGTTTTCATATTGTAAAGAAGTATTGAGCAATATTGAACGGAAGGTTTGATATGATAATATAAAGGAATCAAAAATGTCATTTCAAGAAGCTGGTTCGAATATTGGATAATTAAACCAGTTTTTAAAAACATTTGTAATATCTACGATGAATCTATCCGAGTAACGTGTGAAACAAAAGTACAGAAATCGGCATAAAAATCTGGGTAAAGTATACTCAAGTTGATTTAGTTGGGATAAAGTATTTTGCTTTGAAATATGCATTTTCCTGACGGTTAAAGTTGAAGAAATAAACATTTTGCAATTCAACTTGATAACTTTATTAACATGCAACCTAAAACATCTAGTTATATGAGTATCATAATGCATTAAAATACATTCATTTTCATCTATATACTAAGTGCATAATTTTTCAAACAATGATGACAATGCATAATAAGTCATTGAATACATGTACTCACTTGAAGTGATGCAGTCCGGTATCAACCACAAGACGACAAGCTCTGAAGATTTCCGATCCATACCTACCCATACTGTAGAAAAAGGAGTAACGTTTAACTTCTATTACTAACGTTTTGCAAAATGCACACAGGTAAGGCTCGATTTCGTAAATTTTGAACAATCTATGGTTAAAACGGCCTTCACGTCTGTGATTCATTGTATTAGCAACTTAATGATTGGATAAAGCTAGATTACAGTTACATGGAGTTTGTATTTATATCATCTTTTATTTTCATATACTAAAGATACAGGACTTTCATAGGATCAACCTCTGCCACTTAGTAAAGTGAAAGTCCTGAAAAGTTGACTGAATGGCAGAGCTTCAGTCACAGTCTAGTTAGCTTTCAGTCACCTTCACTTGACTGAATGTCAGAGTTTCATCTTGTGTTTTCTTATATGGATAGAGTTACTTACAGTTCATAGTCATCCTCGTACAATCCCATTTCTTCACCTAGAGATTCAGCATACAAAGCCCATCCCTTGATGAAATTAGACAAAATATACATTATGAATCCATGCATTCTATTTCATGCAGATTTTCATCCTTCATTCATGTAAATAAACACTTCGACAGGCATCGTCACAATTTTGGGCAAATTTCGTTTTCCTTTTTTTTTTATCGTTTCTTTTTTATTGTCTTTTCGTCCTGCGTAAAGTTATAAGCAAGATACAGAGCTATAAATTCATTCTTTTTTATGTAAACAAGGCTAGTGCCAATTCTTTGTTACAATAATTCATTACAGCTTCAAAGTTCTTCCTTAGGCCGAGTTTTCTATCAAATATAAATGAACATTCCCTGACACTCAAATTTTGGTTGACTGGTAGAATTGCCGTTTTAAAGCTTTGTTAACATTAAGAGTGTTGAGTTGTCGTGGCTATATAGAAAATATTTGTTTGAACCTAAATTTGTCGGATGCTTTTCTTTTCTATTGAATAGCTTAGGGCCAAAAATATATTATTTAAAATTTAAGGCAGATCTGAGGAATAATATGCCGACCATCAAACATCCGTAACAAAAATATTTAATTGAAAAATTTTTATAGCTTGGTTCAAACTGCATGTAATCTGATTAGATAACCTTAACAAATACCATGTACTTCAATGATTATCATTTATATGGCCATTATTCTTACTTAATGAATTACGCAATTACTAAGCAGAATAATTTTTACTGTCATGAGATGGTCTGTTCTAAAAGGCAATTTGCATAAAACTGCATTTCAATTATTTTAAACATATTTTCCAATCAACTTCTACTAAATATACTAAAAAAAAAATTTAACTTTGAATAAACTGTTGTTCATATTAATATGTTCGAGTGAGTACCTCAACATATGCTGTGTAAAATGGAACTTCATAAGGAACAGTAAATAGATAGCCAGCCATGTACTTTCTATAGTCAGGTATTTTTACTGTGGATGCAACACTAATCTGCAATTCAAACAAACATACAATTAGTCTTACCTCAAGATATGCAGTATAAAATGGGGGTAGAAAGGGCGGTTGGAAGTATTTATCATCAAGATTATATCTGCGGTATGCGGGACCAACGTTTGTGGACTGCACACTCCCCTGTGAAAACAACTCATGAATTAACGAGGCTGGATGGTCATCATTTTAAAATCGTTTTCTACCTCCGACAAATAAGAGTTTTCCTTTGTTGACGACCCAACTTCCTTTAACTCTCTCTTAGATATATGAAAAAAAGGAAATCGAAGATTTTTCGACTAAGTTCCTGTAAAACTCATTTACCGGAAAAAGAAAGGGGCAATCATTATGCTTTCACAAATATAGAGGTCTCTGTTACAGTAATCAGGGGAGAGTTTACTTAAGAAATCAATTATCAATTTTAAGTTATGCATATCAAGATGTAAATAAGGGTTGGTCACGTGCATAGCCTACAATAAAATCTGCTGTAAAGCATGATCTCTGTTAATAATTGTTAAGAATCGCATTTAATCTGCACCACATGCTAACCAATGCATGATGGCTTGTACATGCAGTAACAAAATATAGCTGTTGACTATGCTAATGATAATCTGTAATTCATTTAATATGTGATAGCTGATAACCTATTTGTAGTGATCATAATTTATTTAATGTAACAGTTGAATTACCGGTAAATGATTGGTTCTCATTAATGCGGCATTCCAGTTTCATTTTTCGCGGGCATCACTTTCGTTGGTTTATTTAAAATTACAGTTTCAATGATAAATTAAATAGTAGCCAATGGTCTTATCAATATATCAATGTTTTAAAGGCCGAACATTTTAACACTCCGAAAATTGGTATTCAACGAATTTTGATAAAACCACAGGATTCAGTTTCTCATTATTTTATATTTACATCTACCGAGTATGATTCCCTCTATTTCTTACGGAAACTTTTGTTAATTCATAGCGCTATAGAAACTTTAGAACCGAAATCGTCACGCCCCGTTTATCGATTGGTCGAAGCCTACAGCAACTGAAACTGACAGGAAATCGAAAGGATTGAAATCTACACGTCCCGTTTATCGATTGGTCAAAACCTATCGCGACCTAAGAATAATCACGGACTACATAACATAATCATGATGATGTCAGACTCAAATTCCCATAGAAGACGATTAGGCTGTATCTTTTAACCAACGTACTGATGTACATTAACAGTAATTTAGTTTAAGATGTAAATATAAACATTAAAATGCTTTTCTCGCTGATTTATGCGGGTTATGAAGGTAGCGACCATTGCATATTTTTTTTTGTTATACTTTCATGTTAAATACTGAAATCTGATTGGTTAAGACGCAGTTAATAATATTTTCTATTACCCTCAGCGTTAGCAACGCACTTAGCAACGGGTAACATTATACAAATATTGACTGGGGTTGAGGGCAACATTGATTATATTAGCCCCCGAGGGACGAAATATTGCCCGACGCGAAGCGGAGGGCAATATTTTCGTCCAAAGGGGGCTAATATAATCAATGTTGCCCGAAAACACAGTCAACATTTGTTTTGTTATATGAAGAAACAAACCAAAATTTAAGAAATTAATTGAAAACAGATCGCCGTAATTTTCTCAGCTCAACAAAGAATTCACGAATTCAATTTTGTGCAAAGTTCATTTCCAAAATATCCTCAGCATCAAACGGTCACTTGTGATATTCCGCCGACCGTAAGAATTTACATACAGATGTTCTACCTGATTTTACTTCACAGTAATTCGCAAATCCTTATATCCGTTATGATAGCAAACCGTTGCATTGCGCGTTCGTTGTTTACTTGCCTTGACTGACTGTCTATTATGACGTCACCTTGTTTTGGAGTCGCGAAGAATTATTTACGTCACCGTTTACGAATCAACAAATCAGAGGCGATTATTTGAAATAGAGGGAATGTTCTCTAGATATTATTCCTAGCCGGTCAATATCTAAAAAATATTGACCGGTCGATATTTTTCGGACGAGCTGATATTACAATTATTGACTATTCGTCTATATAGAGTTATATAGTGAGAATATACTACTGAATATAACAATAAAAAATGTTACATGCGCGAAAATTATGCGCGTACGGTTCGCTGTAGAATTCACGTTATTCCTATATAAAAGCAGTAAAATTTTCTGAAAAATTAAGACATTCAGTATAACAAAATAAATAGTGCCTGTTTGGGAGGATAACAGTTGAAATTGACACCCCTCGAAAACCATTGTCAACCTCCGCTTCGCGTCGGTTGACAATGGTTTTCTCGGGGTGTCAATTTCAACTGTTACCTCCCAAACAGGCACTATTTATATAACATTACTCGCTAACGCGGGTTATGTATTTTTTCTGCAAAGTCGCCACCTTCATATCCTGCATGTATCACCAATGAAAGCATTTTATTTTTTAAGTAAATGCTGACTTGGATCTGAACAGTCACTACTGGAAAATCTAACTTATTTTTAAATGACGCCTTGTAATAACATTACATACAAGTACTCATTATAAAAAGTAAAAGAACCTTGCCCCACCGTCACCGATGTTTTAAAATCACTCAACTCAGTCCATAACTCAAATCATTTAGAGAAAAAGTGCATAAATTCGAGGTCAAAACTCTGACATCTTTTTAAGACTGCATGAAGTTTAACTTGAAAAAAAAGTTGGTGACGGTGGATCCTGGCACACCATTAACTATAACAAAAAACTTACCTTTAAATGAAAGCTTCAATTTGTATATATTTTAAAGGATAGAGCAGACTTTATACTAATAAATGACCAAGAGCTTCATTAAGCGGTTACAGCCCACTTACCTGCAAATGATGGCCTGGAATTGTCTCGTGGAGAAGTAACGCCATGAAGTCTATGGTTACACTGTAAAATTTCAAAGATGTCTTTTGTACTTCACAATGATATCACCAGTTTGTGATTTAAGTAAAATAATCGATCTTATATTAGTCGTTTCTTTTCCTTCATACATTTTGAATGGAAATTTCTAAAATGGTTTTGAATCTTTTTCTAAAGATAATTTGATAGTCGTAGCAGAAGTGTCTTTGATAAAATTTGATTAAACAATGCTCTTGATTAGCTTTAAAAAGCTACATTTTGCATTTGCATAAATAAATGTGGGACTATGTGTGAATTCACCTAAATTCAACAATAAATCATGACGATATATATGATACTACAATGACAAATTTGAAAAACATCTGAATTTAAAACACCGTAATTACTACTTCATGTACTAAGGGGCTTACGACTTTTCGGGATGGAACACATTGACTTGAAACGTGCCAGGCCGTGATCCGTCAGGGGGTCCGGCCAAATACTGACCATCGATGCCATCGATGGGGTTGGGTTGTACGCTGTAACGTGAACACAAAAGTGCAAACAATATGTTATTACTAAGAAAATGTTCTATAATTTGAATTTGTATTGCAGTACTAATACTTGGAAATGGCCAAGAAAATGTTCACTTACTCAACCGGTAAATTGGGAAGGTCCTTAAAGAACTTTGGCAACTGGGGCTCAATCTTATTTTTAATTCGATCTTTGTACCATTTAATAATTTCTTGCTATAATAAGAAATAAAGAAAAATAGTTACATCAATCCATGATTTATTCATCGATAGCTTTGTTTTTTTAATGACATGTATGTTAACTAATAACTAATTATCATTACTAAGTTTAACAACATATTGCATTTTTTTTTACTTTAAAACATTTGAGATAATCCAAACATCAACATCTTGGTTGTAGCAGGGAATACATATTGTATGGAAAATTTTTTGAAGATATTATTTAAATACGTATATTTAAATACGAATAAGGGAAACCAATAATCCACTTGTATTTTATTTCACATTTGTTGATAATTTTGGGATAAAAAAAAAAACAACTTTACTACCATGTATGCCTTATATTCTAAAAAAAAATATTATTTGTAATTCTTACCCCATTCTGTAGATAGAAACTTTGATTTTGTCTAACGTTCGCGAAAAATTCCTTAACTGAGCCTTGATGGTTAAGTTTCACCATAATCTATAAGAAATTAAAATGTAAAATACAAGGAAAAAACTTCGACTGAAATAAAGATAAAATCATTCAGACTGTAATTAACAATATTAGGTTTGCTAAAGTGAACGTTTGAAACATGTTAAAAATTGGAAAAACTGCTGAAAAAAACCCACTTGTTTATCATATTTTATTCACAGAAGAACAATGGATACCTTTTTCATTTCCGATGAGATTCTTTCTACTTCCTTGCGACCTTTTTCATGAACCTCATCTGGTGTTATATCTAGAGACAAATGCCATCGCAGACATGCTTTGTAAAATTCGGTTCCATTATCCCAGCTGTTGACCCCGAAATTTGGTCTTAGATGTTTAAAATATGTCTATTTGAAATATAGATAACTGTTATTTTTTTCAGTTGAATAACATGAGAGAGAGAGAGAGAGAGAGAGAGAGAGAGAGAGAGAGAGAGAGAGAGAGAGAGAGAGAGAGAGAGAGAGAGAGAGGGGTGGGGGTCAATGTATATGTTATTTAATTTATTACTTTTGATTCTGCAAGTTTGCTCACTTAAATATGAAAATACTAAAAGTTAATAATTCTTACAAAAACCGTTATGTATCACCATGTGCATCAGTAACATGAGAGAGAGAGAGAGAGAGAGAGAGAGAGAGAGAGAGAGAGAGAGAGAGAGAGAGAGAGAGAGAATACAATACGTTTTCTGTTATTACCACAAGGGCCAAGCCCGTTTTTACATTAATTTCAATGTAACCATAAATAAAGAAGGGTCGAACTCTGACCCAAATAAAAAACTACCAGCTAGCTTCAAAGCCTAATAAATCAATTAATTTTTAAAACACTCGCAATATGCATGTATTTTTCGGAGAAGTAAAAATAAACTGGCGACTTCGAGAGAATAATGACGTATATCTCCGCTATTTTAAGACCCATCAACTTGAAATTCGGCTGTATCTATGACATTTCCTCTCCGAAAAATACATGCATATTGCGAGTGTTTTAAAAATTAATTGATCTATTAAGGCTTTTGAAGCGAGCTGGTAGTTTTTTATTTGGGTCAGAGTTCGACCCCTTTCTTTATTTATGGTTACATTGAAATTAATGTTAAAACGGGCTTGGCCCCTGTGGTTATTACCACCATTCCACTTACTTGATTAAAGTACTGTTTTAAATGTCTATACTTGTCTATTATTTTAGATACTGCTGCTTGTGCCTTTCTGTCTAGATCTTGTCTAAAATTTATGTTATAAATTAAAACAGGACATAAAAACAGTCAATAAAATAAATTTGAATAAAAAAATGTCTATTCGACCCAAAGATTATTTTGTCTTAAATTCTATAGCAAAAAATGAGAGCCAAACTGGTTCTTCACACCTTCTTTAAATTCTTGCTTTACTCGAATACTGGTTTTGATAAAGGATATGAAGTATTTAAACATACAGTTTATCTTTATTGACAGATCTTCAACGAAGCATTCGTTGCACATTTTACTGCGAAACCAATTAATAGTACTTGCTTTTTGTTTTCATCAATACTCGACTTTGGCAAACGATCCTTAAAAGGTAAGTACATTGGAAAAGTGGTTGGTTGTGCATTTTTCAAAACATCGTCAATTTGCCCTGGGATTCTGTTCTGAAATTTTATATATAGACTGTTAAGACTGTGTGATATTGCACTACCTGTCTGTTTCCTACGCATACAAGAAAATACATGTCAATGTGTAAAGGGACCTAGGCACCATTTGAGATCAAAACTTTATTTTTTGTGTTTAAAATTGTCAAGTTACAAGCAAGATACAGACGTGAGCGATCTTTGTTATGTAAACAAATCTGGAGTCTTATATTTGTTAACAAATAATGCAAAATACAGAAATTACCATTTCTTAAACAAAATGACTCGTGGCAAATATGATAAACTGATTCAATGTGTTCATGATTAATATCATCAAAAAAGGCCATATTTTATTGGAACTCATAACAATATCACAAGACTCGAGGTTTGTTTACATATAGACATAAATAAGTCTCTCTCTGATGATCATGTCAACAAAATTATCATCGCGTTGGGTACCATGTTGAAACAATTATCTATCATGTTCGCTTTATTATATTCATGCTTGCAGAAAGAGATTGTTTACTCGTATGTTGATAAAAATAGGTAGCATTTTGACATAAATAAGTAGATATCTACATTGTTCGTATGTCATTGTTGGCATGTCAACAAAACAATTGTTGCATCTTGCATGAAAGACGCAAGATGTCAGATAATATTGTTAGTATGTAAATTCTTAATTTTGGAACTTTTTCTCTTTTAAAAAAAAATTCAATTAATCCTCCATGTCAAGAAATGTATTTTGCATGTAATCTTATCATTTTTTTCAAATCCACACCCTCTTCTTGCATGTTTTATAAATTATCTTGCGTGTAAGTGTCGGAAATATGCCACAATAATTTTGTAATTATTTTCCAAAATAGGAAAAAGAACTTACAACAGAAACCAAATGGTAAGTATGTTTTTTCTCAATTGCTTTATTCATTCTTTCTATCATTTCGTCTATCTGAAATAAAAAGAAAAACTCTTCATAATCCATTTCTCTTACTCTCATCACCACTGATAATCATTATGACTAAATCTGACTATTGTCGTTAACCCTGTATTAGAATATTTCAAAATTCCAAATATCTTTTTATCTCATTTCATCAAACGTGCCTGGCTGCACATTTCCGGGGAAAAAATTGGGTTGACAATGTTCACACAGATTCTTTACACACTTGCAGATGTACATGTAAACCTGCCTGTTTCGGATAATCTTCCAGACGTTTCAAGTAGTTTTCAAAATCACCAACTGTGTCAAAAGGAGTTATACTCTGTAGATAGGAAGGATCGATTTGCGGGCCCTCTAGAAAGTTGATTGGATTGAGGGCATTGTAACTGTAAATGGAAATCGGATAAATGAGAGAGAGAGAGAGAGAGAGAGAGAGAGAGAGAGAGAGAGAGAGAGAGAGAGAGAGAGAGTATGCCAAAATCAACCACCCAATTCCATTCTTTGAAAATAATTCATGTAATTCAGTTACTAAAAGCATTTTTCGGAGTAAATACGCCACTACCAAGGTAGCACGTTAGCATCCGCTTAAGATGCAGTTTTGTAAAAAGAAAATTATACTCATCAAATTATAAATTATTGCCTAGAATGCATATATTTCAGTAAACTGAGAATCCACTGTAGTATACTTTGTATTTATTTAAATTAAAAAAAAATCTTTATTTCGTTTGATCCATTCTTATTTGAAGTAATGATATATTAAGAAGGGGGGTGAGTACTCACTCTCTCCATTTGTATCCGTTGATCATGGTTGTTAATGTATCCTTGAAGATGTCATAGTCCGTCTTCTGTTTCGGCGAGAGCTGATTGTAGACTACATTGTTCATTAGGCCATTCAGCAAATTAGTCGACTTAGTCTAATAGAGACAACAAAACCGGAAATTATGGGAAAAACAGGAAATTATGGGAAAAACAGGAAATTATGGGAAACAGGAAATTATGGGAAAAACAGGAAATTATGGGGAAAACAGGAAATAATGGGAAACAGGAAATTATGGGAAAAACAGGAAATTATGGGAAAAACAGGAAATTACGAGGAAATGGCATCTGCGAATTCGAAATTCTGATGGTCAATGGTTACAAAACAAAAACTGATATTGTATAAAGAGAGCATTTAATTGGGTTTTTTTTAATTTCTCAAATACTGTTAATATATTAAAGTATATTGCATAAACAATTTTTTTTCTCGCTAAGTTCATGCTTTGTCCCTCATTACCCCTTCCTGTTTAAAATTGGCACCCAACAAAAGATAATCCACAACATAAGCTCTCTTAAATTAATGTATTTCTTAATGGATACTTTGATAAACGTTCTAATAGTGATAGGATATATACAAATTCCTCGTCGAATCCGTTGTATGCGAATGTCTCCGTTTTATCGTTGTATTTGTGAAACTTCATGGCCGTGGAGTACTCGGGAGACCTCTGGAGACGCCATTCCCCGTAGTCTTTCTGTAGGTCATCCAAGGTATTTGGAACACATACATCTTCATAAATAAAGATAAGAGTCACACAACCGGTGATTCTTGTCATCATGTTAACGCGGTCAATGGATTTACTGGTGGAATTTATTTTTAAAAGTCAAACTTACAAGACGTTGTACTAAACAAACTGAAAACAAGGTTCATGGGCACAACATGTGATTGAACCATTTTTTAAAACTAGACCTTGGAATTGGATTAGGAGGTACCTATCTATTTTTTGCATCAAAACAAGTTTGAAATGACGCTGATTTCAAGAAAAATATGCAGAAATTGCGTAATTTTAGCTCAAAATCCAAACAAATCTTTTTGATTTCAAAGAGCCATGGTTTAGTGCCTGCAATGAAAGCGACAGACCTTCATCACATACACGTACACGTAAGTGTCACGACTATCCAAAGTCCAAGCTCCTGTTCAAGTGGTTATAGCAAAATTCGCGGACATGTGTGTGTGAACATTATTACTGAAAGTATCCATTCTTACCTCTATTTTGTAACCAGTGTTCATATGATTATTAACCTTTCGTTTATTTTTGAAAGGTATACACATATATGATTTTCTCTAAACATTTCCTTAGAACTGAATGAGATTATTCAATCAACATTCGGTTATCCATTCGCGGAAATGTTTTAGATTTAAAAGTAAATGTTGGAGGGGGACCGAGGGGCTGAACTTGGAGAGAAAGAGAGTATGATACCCCATTTAAATGAAAACGTGTGTATGGGTGTTATATTTTTTATGCCCCCCCCCCCCATTTGACTTTTTAAAACATACATTTTTGTTATACCCCTGTAAAACAGTGACTATAAAACTCTATACGAAAAAAAGTCAAGCATTTTGACTGTTGGACTGGAACTGTTAGGTTGGAACTGTTAAAATCGACTGTTAAAAAAGACTGTTGACCGGTGACGTCACATTCCGCGAAAACGTGTTATTGGTTAGAAGGGGTATAACAAAACAGTCGTTGACTGTGTCTCGGGCAACAGTTGATCTGTCGGACCGGCTCGCAAAACTGTTGCCCGTGGCCTTAGGCCTTGGGCAACAGTTTGCGAGCCGGTCCGACAGATCAACTGTTGCCCTCGACCCAAGTCAACAACTGTATACTGCTACCTTGGATCATATAGAATTTGCCGCCTACCGCCCCATCTGCCATTGGTGCGTGCGCATTATCTAAAGATTATTTCACACGTTGCTAGTGTGCGCACGTAGCTGTTTTAAGACATTGCAATGCCGAAGCAGAGAAAAATATAAAATATATGAAAGGCGTTCAGATCTACAAAACATGCATTAATTTTAAATTCTTATACAGGTGTAAGTGCATTTTGTTTATTTTCAATATTAAAAACAATTTGTCTGCGGTTTCCGCTAATGGAACTAGATGGAATATTAAATTCATGTTATACGTTCATGTTATGAAGTTTGGACTAAAATTATAAAGGTTTCTTTTTTAAAATTTGAAATTTAAGAAACAGATTTGAAATAATTTTGGAGAATATACGAGAATACTATCGATAATTTTCGCAAAATTACAACATCAAAAAGTTAAAAAATCAATTAATTATTAAATAAACCAAATATGGTAAAATCTTACATTTTTTGGCAAAACATAATCAAATATTCAGAATAAAAAGAAAAAAGTTCATTACCTAATCTGAAAAGAACAACAATCACCAGTAATTGAAATCTCAAATCCATTTCGATCAATTACCTGCAAAAATAAAGTTACACTCTTTCTGAATTTGAAATGCTCTACACCACAAAGCACAATTAATGTACTCCATTTAACGATTATACCTACATGTACATTGAGTGTTTTAAACATTCAAGTAAAACGTTTCTTGAAAATGTCGATTGTTCGCTCTGACGGTCTGAAATGAGCACTTTAAAATTGTACCCAGCAACGGTTTGGGTTCTGAAATATGTGCTCTAGAAAAGTAAACTTACTTTTATCTGATGGAAGAGAGACATACATCGTACACTTGACCTTAAATAGATATATAGGACATTGGGGTGTTTTCTAAACTATCCTACCGATCAGATTCAAGTTTGTGCTACATGTAATAACGTTATATCTGTTATGCCTATTTGTCGTTAGAATTTCACCGAGAGTGCATTTGTTTGAATTTTAAATTTGATAGCGTATTTTTTCTAGGGCAGAATTGGAATTCATTATTGCATAAATTCGGTTTCCATGCAACATAAATATTGCCATTAACTTGAGGAAACAAAAATGTCAACCGTCGGGAATGAATCACGTTAAGCTTGTGTGTTAGTCTTCATGAAAGAGCTCGGGAGATTAATGGTTTCAGCATTGCATAATGAAGCCACTTGTTCTCTTTTTCATTATCTACTGTGGATTTTTTATCCCCTATTTGCTGCAAACCTGTAGCGCCATAATGGGAAATGGGAACATGTAGGCTGAAGGACAATGCTCCATTTTTCTTTTCGGGAGACAGTATCAGCAAACCATCTCTGAGCTAGAAAAAAACCAATAGATATTACATTTTTAAATGTTAAATTAAACTTTAATTAAAGTGTGCAGGTAAAAATAGCACTATTCACTTTGACACATTTGACGAGACCATTCAGTTCATAGGAAGCACTTCTATTACTATTCCCCTTATCAGAAAAGATATTAATACGCGTACGTTACATGCAAAGTAACATTCATTGTTTTTAATATGTTTGTTTCGACATCCATACATTTTTGGGGCAAAAAGAATTAAGTCAACATACCATACTAGATCACAGGGGCTCGTCACGAAGTTTTTTCAACCTTTTATATATACCACCTCTATACTATAAAATACACAAGGGAGGAATCAAAACTCGGAAAAATCGCTACCTCCCGATTTCGGTCGCCTCGAATTAATTCTTCTCGGACGTTAAACCCTGCACTCTAGGTATCATTAGATCGGGAAAGGACCATAGTTTTTAGGAATACCTGCAAAATTTAAACATCGGCAACAATTTTAGAAGTTTTCACGCATTTTCTTCCAGTTTACTCTCCGGTGACACTTTCTTCGATCAGATGTTGCGCTCTCATTGGTCAATTCAATGTTGCTCAAGATAACTCGTACGCGGACTTGTATTTTAGAGGGATTTTCAAACGATATTCAAACTTGCTTTGATGCAAGAAATACATAGTCACGTCCTACCGAATGTCCGATGTATGGTTAAAATATTTCTACATAAATATGAAAATTAATACATATACTCACCACGTAATAAGAACTTCTTCACTCACCATTTGAATATCCCTCTAAAATACGAGTCAACGTACGATTTATCTTGATCAACAAAATTAACCAATGAAAGCGCATGAATAAATTTGGTGCGCAACATCTGATCGAAGAAAGTGTCACCGGAGAGTAAACTGGAAGAAAATGCGTGAAAACTTTTAAAATTGTTGCCGATGTTTAAATTTTGCAGGTATTCCTAAAAACTATGGTCCTTTCCCGATCTAATGATACCTAGAGTGCAGGGTTTAACGTCCGAGAAGAATTAATTCGAGGCGACCGAAATCGGGAGGTAGCGATTTTTCCGAGTTTTGATTCCTCCCTTGTGTATTTTATAGTATAGAGGTGGTATATATAAAAGGTTGAAAAAACTTCGTGACGAGCCCCTGTGACTAGATGAATAATTACAACACAAGGTATTTAACTCCGAATTTCCACCACATGAAATACCAAAGAAAGCATTTTATTGTTTAAATATACATTATATAATTCAATCACAGTCATGTGACGTTAACTGTTTTTCGGCAAATGATAAAAATGTTCACTACCTAAAAAGTTTATATAACTAACGGCGCATGTGGTTATTTTTCTCTTTTACTAGAAAAAAATATAATTAATATAACTTCAAGTGACTGTAAGTGTAAAGCATTCTGTAAGGTATAACCTTTTGGAATGAAAAGGCTTTTTTGGGGAAATAGGGCTGTTGCTGCGATTTCAAAAAAAAAAAAAAAAATTTCAGATGATAAGATTTTACCTCAGCCATTTTTTTCTACAATAATGCACGTTTTATTATCGAACTGGTGTGTGATGATGACAAAATTGTTAATCTAAACAATACAAAATCGAATAAATTGCATAAGTAAACAAACAAAAATAAAGTAGACTTTTTGGAACACGCTGAAATTGCAATACTGATATTGAACAAGACTTCAAGAGATTGAAATAAAAGAACTTGATCTAATATCTAAGGACTTTTCTGTAGAGAGATGATTTTTCTTAATTATATTTTGTGACCGTTGGGGAAATGTTTATATTTTTTCAATATATAATCAAAGCACATGCTATGTAGTCTCAAAACTGAGTTGTCTTTCGTAGCTCTCATGTAAGTAATTGTTACGTGACCATAATTACCATAATAAAAACGTGACCATTATTAAAGACTAGCGAGTCTTATAACCATTGAAAAATTACATAGTCAAATAAAAATGAAGCATTAAAGATAAAAAATAAACTGACTTTTTAATAATCTTATGCATGTAGGTATTATAAAGATCAATAGCTTTGAGGTTTTTTTAAAGAGTATGTCAGTATTTGAGGAGAGAGAGAGAGAGAGAGAGAGAGATAGAGAGAGAGAGAGAGTCACTAGAACTACATATGATTTACTCTTCAGAGGGAAAATTGACGAGGAAAATTTTCAAAGAACTATATATGATAAGAGTTAAATTTGGCCCCCATAATTCGCCATTTTTAAGTGTTTCGGGTACAATAAAATGTTAACTAATTTTTTAGAAGAGTTGATATAAAATATATCTTTCATCTATTTATTTGATTTGTTTGCACTCACTGGCAGTATATGACGTCAGAAGTGACGCCATTTCTATAATTCAATCAAAATCAGCCAAAAATTGACATTTTTCTTGTCTATTTACGAATGGGAAATATAGAGAGCATGCTTGAACAAGGAAAATATTTTTGTCACTTATTAGTCTTGGCTAGATACATCTCTGATTAAAATATTTCATTTGTTCAAGAATGCGCTCTATGTTTTCGGAAGGAAAAAATGCTTGAAAACAAGCTGTTTTACGCTAAAAATGCAAAAATGGCGGGAAAAGGTTGTCTTTACAATGTCATAATTCTAAATTGTGGGCACTTGAACCAAAATGAATATTATGTAAACACATCACATACGTATCTGTACTAAGAAAACAAAGAATGATAGTAAAATGATAATGTTCATCTTAAGGGGCCATTTTAGGCCCTTATCATATATAGTCCTTTCAGTTTTAAAAAAAAAGTCGCATCCGAGATGTTTCTTTTTATATTTTTTCCAGATCTACTTTTTGTCTTGACTACAGGGACATGTGAAATATCATTGGGCTCGACTTTTCCTACTTGTCATGTATACATATACATGAACATGTTTTGGTGCAAATAACGTCAAGGGACAGTGGAAGACTGTAATCATATTTCATTTTAAAACGCATTTAAAGCATGGTACAAAGGCTACATATTGATGTAATGTGTTCAATGATGCTAAGTTTCTGACAAATTAATATTGTTCGGTATAGAAGCAGTTTCCTGGAGAGTACTTTATTATGGGGAATGGCATACTATAGGAAATTGTTCTGGTCTATTGCTCTTGTCTTATGCCTTGCATTGGAGTATCATACAATAAGTAGTTCATTTCATAGTAAATGTAGGTACATTTATACTAGAATAACATCATTGAAGAATAATAAAAACAGTTACTCTGTCTTTTTGAGAAACTGTAAAAAAAGAACAATGTTTTTTAAAATTCGTTTTCATAACATTTATTTACAACAATTATTGGTACAGAAATATACAAATGTTATTAACAGAAACAAAAGTACTGTAGAATCGATCACTGCTCCGCTTCAATACACTGATTTTGATGCATGAAATTCAGTTCATGTTGAAAAGTAAAAAATAAAAATCCTGCATACATAGGTTAAAAATTTAAACATTATTTAATTATACATACCATTGCATATTATGCGAGATACTATGTACATTACATATCTATGCAAACCAAAACATTTTATAATGAAATAATGTATATAAAAATAGCATACACTTCAAGATGGCTCCAATCACATTATACGCGTGTACTTATAGAAATAAAGAATTGAGTATCAAGTCCGGTTTAAATTAGTCATAAAAGATAACAAGAGGCCCAGGGGCCACATCGCTCACCTGAGCAACAATTGCCTTAATTCTGATCAAATTAGCATTACAGTATCAAAATATCTTGACAACTAAGTACAGTAGATCTTGCTAAAAAAAATAGAAAATCTGTCAATTTTTATCCACCTCTTTTTTGGGGTAAATACCAAGCCCCTTTTGTTGTTGTACCTGTAAGAAGATTTTTCTCTATTTCAATTTACCCCCCCCCCCCCTCCATTTCGTGGCCCCCCTTTTCTCTAAGGAATCATGGTTTCATCAAACTTAAATCTGCATAACCTGTGCTTTCACACTAAGTACTGAGTTTTGGACCGAAAACTTTCCCAGAATATTTTTAAAGATTTTTCTCTATATATTCCTATGTAAAAATTCAAACTGCCGTCACGGCCCAGCCCTATCACTAGGGACTGTGATTTTGCAAACTTGAATTTACACTATCCGAGGATGCCTCTACACAAGATTAGGCTTTTCTGGCCAAATAGTCTTTAAAAAGAAGATATTAAAGATTTTCTCTATATATTCCTATGCCCCATTGTGGCCTCACCATACCCCATGACTATTATTTAAACAAACTTGAATCTTTACGATCTTGGGATGCTTCCACTTAAATTTGGGCTTTCCTGGCCTTATAGTTTTGAGAAGAAGATTTTTAAAGATTTTCTCTCTATATAAAAATTTATCCCCCATTGTGGCCCCGCCCTACCCCCAGGGACCATGATTTGAACAAACTTGAATCTACATTATCTGAGGATGGTTACAATTTGAGCTTTCTTGGCCATAAAGTTTTGAAAAGAAATTTTTTTAAAGATTTTCTCTATATATTCCTATATAAAAATTTATCCCCTAATTGTGGCCCCACCCTACCTCTGGGGACCATGATTTGAACAAACTTGAATCTACACTATCTGAGGATGCTTCCACTCAAATTTAAGCTTTTCTGGCTTTATAGTTTTTGAGAAGAAGATTTTTAAAAAAAATTTCGATATATTCCTATGTAAAACTTGATCCCCTAATTGTGGCCCCACCCTACCCCCGGGGACCATAATTTGAACAAACTTGAATCTACACTACCTGAGGATGCTTCCATTTTAATTTGAGCTTTTCTGGCCTGATAGTTTTTTAGAAGAAGATTTTTAAAGATTTTGTCTATATATTTCTATGTAAAACTTGATCCCCTAATTGTGGCCCCACCCTACCCCTGGGGACCATGATTTGAACAAACTTGAATCTACACTATCTGAGGATGCTTCCACTCAAATTTAAGCTTTTCTGACCTTATAGTTTTTGAGAAGAAGATTTTTAAAGATTTTCTCTGTATATTCCTTTGTAAAACATGACCCCCCATTGTGGCCCCACCCTACCCCTGGGGACCATGATTTGAACAAACTTGAATCTACACTACCTGAGGAAGCTTCCACTTTGATTTGAGCTTCTCTGGCCTAATAATGTTTTAGAAGAAGATTTTTAAAGATTTTCTCTATATATTCCTAAGTAAAACTTGATCCCCCCATTGAGGCCCCACCCTACCCCCGGGGACCATGATTTGAACAAACTTGAATCTACACTATCTGAGGAGGCTCCCATTTTTATTTTAAGCTTTTCTGGCCTGATAGTTTTTTAGAAGAAGATTTTTAAGGATTTTGTCTATATATTTCTATGTAAAACTTGATCCCCCCATTGTGGCCCCTCCCTACCCCTGGGGACCATAATTTGAACAAACTTGAATCTACACTACCTGAGGATGCCGCCACACAAGTTTGAGCTTTTCAGGCCGAATAGTTTTTGAGAAGAAGATTTTTGAAAAATACCAACAAATTTTCAATAATTCTCAATTATCTCCCCTTTAAAGAGGGCGTGGCCCTTCATTTGAACAAACTTGAATCCCCTTCACCTAGTGGTGCTTTGTGCCAAATTTGGTTGAAATCAGCCCAGTGGTTCTTGAGAAGAAGATGAAAATGTGAAAAGTTTACAACGCCAACGACGACAACGACGACAGACAACGGACAAATTGTGATCAGAAAAGCTCACTTGAGCCTTTGGCTCAGGTGAGCTAAAAAGCAATTCCACGCAATTACAACTAGCATGTTGATGTAAATAAGAACACAGGTTAAATGAATGACAATTAAAAAAACCTCTCAAAATCAATTTTTACAAACAATGTCCTGTTTTAAAGGAAGTTTTTGAAAATCTAGAATGGATGGACTAATATTTTCTCCCTGTATCAAAGATGCCCTCTGAAATCTGGAAAATCGCCTGGCTCTCATGAAATTGGACGACTCTTCCCGTGGAACTTCCCCTCGGCACTTTGAAGAAGAAAATCCAGATGTTAGAAAAAGGGAAAAATATGCACGGCACACAAACATGTAAAACATCAAAAAAATTTGAAAAAAAATACAGATTTCAAACCAGACAAAAGTAGTGAAAACAAGTGAACAGAATATTCACTTGGATTTCAGCTAGACTTGTGAATGACGATCATATTGTGGAATACTAGAAATATAGTATAAAAATATCTTTTTAAAAGATAGACAGATAAATGGCTGGAACTAGAGCGTCTGAAATTATAGTCAATAATCTGCATGATAAAGTCAAACATTTATTAATCGGCCGAGACGTTTGAAAAATCGTAAACAATTGTCTGGCTTGTTTCGTACAACGGAATGTCATCCTTGGATTTGTCTGTAGACTCCCGTTGCCGATATGATTTGTTAGAATATGGAATGGTACTGAAAGTTGAGCTTGAGCGCAAAATTTTAGACATGGTTTTACGCCTGCAACGATTCAAGAAGTCACAACCGCTAAAAGAGCCGCCGTGTCTGTTGCGACGTCTAGATGACGACGAGTAGCAAGACTTGAAGCAAACATCAACACAGGAATTTACCTCTTTACGGAATGATTCGTTCATCCAGCAGTAAACGAAAGGGTTATAACAAGTACTGCTGATAGCGATCCAGTGGAAAACGAAAAACACCGTACTGTCGTATCGAAAGACCGTGGCGTCAGGATGAAAATCCGTCAGAATATGGTATAAATTTAGTGGCATCCAACACAGCGCAAATATGACCACTACGGTTATTAATAGTTTTATGCTTTTACGCTTGGCCCGGTTCTGGGATCGTTGCTGGGAATGCGTTACTGCTCCCAAATGTGTTCTCCGCCACAATTTTCTCACTATTCGTCCGTAAGAGAAACCGATAATAGTCAGAGGAATGAAATATTGAATAATCGTGGTCGTTAGTGTTAAAGTCATTTCAAATTCTGCTTTGGGTTCTGGAAACACTGCTCTGCATCTTTTTACAAATCTAGACACGAAAGAGACTTCGGTAACCTCGGTGTAAATTCCATAGGGTAGAGACAAGAAAAAGGAAATTACCCAGATCAAAACGAGAATAACAATTCCCGTGCGTTTTGTAATCCTTGGTTTCAATGGGTATAGAAGTACATATTGGCGATCGAGTGCTATCGCCGTGAGCGTAAATGTGGATACATATACAGATATCATCAAGGAAAAGTTCACCAGATGGCAAATGAAGTCACCAAAAGGCCATTCATCCAACACATTTCTCGCAATGGTGAAGGGAACGTTCAGACACGTAACAAACAAATCTGAGATCGCCATGTTTGCAATGAAGAAATTGGTCACGGTGTACATTCTCCTATTCCGCATTATGACGTAACACACTATACTGTTCCCGAATAAGGAAATACAGATTAGAATAGCGTATGCCGTGATTAAAATGATACTACCCACGACATGTCTTGTTGTGTCCCTTTGTAAGACGGTGACGTTTGTCTCGTTTGTCGGTAGTTTCATGTGTAGATTGAAAGCGGCCACGGCAGACAGGTTCTCAGACCTGTTCACGAAGCCTTTTAGAAAGTCTTCTATATGTTGAATATGGTCGTAATAATCCATAATGGAAACAGTTATCTTTGTGACCACTCTTCTATCCTTTGCACTACTCAGTGTTCAAACATGATGTCTTTCTTAGATCATGCCAACGTTCTTTGGAATATTTTTTTAAACAGGTGGTTTCAATATCTGCTTCACCTGAAATGAAATAAACACTTTGTTACATACATAAATATATCACCTGATAGGTGCTGCATCGAACCTATACAGGTGCACGTAATCCTTTTAAAAACTAATTTTAAAATTCATTGGATTAATAAATAAACTTCAATTAACTTAGTGTAATTGTCCCATAGATTATATTGAAAACAAAGAAATATTTTTGTCACACGTTGTTCCGTTTTCCTCTCAAGGGTTTTGATATATTTTCCGTGACGAAAAAATGAATTAAGAATTTGTCAGTCTTAGTTATTTCGTGGTAAGGAGATCAAGGGACTAGAAAGTATCGTTAATGAATACAGATCGATTATTAATAAAACATTACGGACGATAATGTGTCGAAAAATCAAAACAAAACTACGATGTCATTTTGTCCTGTCAGAAGAGACAGTTCATAATTCATCATCTCAAAAAGAGTGCATGAATGGAAAAGCATGACGTGTTATGGTTCACCTATTAAAGAGTTTATTACATCATCAATTAATAATTTTTCATACCATACCTTATAATTATCAACTAATTAAAAAAATGGAGCTCGGTTTCAGATGGTTAAATGCTATTCATCATATTTATTTTGGTTTTGTTAACATTTAAATACATTTATTTTCAAAACTTCAAACTGGAATACAAGTTGTTGAGCTATATATAAAATACATAACACATTACTCTCTGGTTCGCACATGTATATTTAAACAATGCTTTTGTACGAAAATTTATTATGTATATACGATGTTATTATGATTTATTTAAAAATATGCTTATTTTATTTTTCTTTTGTTTTTTTTTCAAGATTGATACAGACATGAAATATACAGCGCCTTATCGGTGGAACAAGCCATTGAAACAAAATATGGATGAGCACTTCAACTGTTCAGAAAACTTGATTGTTTATAAAAAAAAAATAAAAATCGACAACTGACTATATTACTAGAAATTCCAAATTTAAGCCACACTGTCAACATAAAAAAGTGAGGAAAAAGGTAATTGAAGTTGGATTTTTTTCAACTGAAATATGCACTTGAATGCATTTAAAATACGACTTTCAAATATATAAAATACTGTCTTGGGGGGGGGGGGGGGGGGGGGGGTTATGATTCCGAACAGTCAGATCAAATCTACATCAAACGTTTTATAGAGATTAGGGTGAAATCAACCTTACTTTTTGTTATTATCATAAAATTCTCCTTATTGTTGTTGCCACGAAAGATATGAAGATTTTTTTATCTTGCAAACCACTCCGAACAATTCGTTTTATAATTGTAAAGGCCTTTCATGCGTAAGCAATTTATACTGGAATTAATATCGGAAGTATTCCACGAACCACCTTAAAATGATCTAGGAAATATTGAAGTATTAATTCTAGAAGGTTTTAATCTACATTAAAGAGTCTTAAGAAACTTGCCTTAAGATATTGCCCTGCAATCTACATAGAAAAGTTGATTGCAAGCTTTTATATATATATATATATATATATATATATATATATATATATATATATATATATATATATATATATATATATATATATATATATATATATATATATATATATATATATATATCTCAGAAGGTCTTTTTATTTTAAGCTATATTGTTTAACATACATGTAGCTATGTAGCTGTTAATGTGAACGGAATATTTTATTCGTATGAATAATTCATTCATTTGGGGGGGGGGGGGGCTTATACAGGAAGGATCAATTCAAAATTTTTGTAAATGACATTTTTATGATATAATGCATGTAAGCTGTGGTTTGGAAAAAGCTGCGTAACCGATTTTCTGTAGAAAGTTTAAGTTGGTTCTTTCAGGTATGTTCACGGAACGAAGGGTTAATGATATGTTATGTTCACAGAACTAAATACTTATTATATACTTTTTATTTGAAAAGAAACAATATAAAAATATATTAAACTTTTAAATTTCTCGATGGAGGTATTATAACTTCATGTATTTTCTTAATGATGTCATTAACCTTTCAAGTAGAACCCGCCTTACTCTTTAAAGTGAGATCTTTTATTAAATAAATATTTCATTTAATGCAACTGCGTCATTGAAACGCATTTTTAATTTGCATGATGTAACAACATCTCATCAGGAGAATTAGCTGCTTAAAATCGTTAATATGCATTAATGTGCAAGCGATTTATTTCTGCGTGAGCAGAGCAGAATGCCTGTGAAAGAACTTTCGTGTAACGAGGGTAGAAGGAACCTGGGGAGAATTTATTATACATGGCTGCCGCCGTGAAAACGATTTAAAGACGGGTGCCAAATGTTTGATCTAATAGAGATTGAAGACAAGAATAACAATGAAAAGCATTGCTGTGAATTCAAGAAAATGTGGGATTCTTTAAATCATCATCATCTCTCTCTCTCTCTCTCTCTCTCTCTCTCTCTCTCTCTCTCTCTCTCTCTCTCTCTCTGAGATTTAAATTTATTATTTAAATTAAGAAAGTGGGTGGATGGGTTAGGGATGAAGAGATGGAATAAAATTACTGGGGTTGAGGAACATGTAAGTGGAAAATACCATCCATCTCTCTCTCTCTCTCTCTCTCTCTCTCTCTCTCTCTCTCTCTCTCTCTCTCTCTCATCTGTGCGGGTGAATGAGGAATTAGGGGATTGGAGGGCTAATTGTTATTGGGCTTGAGGTAAGTGGGAAATACCACTGGTAAAAAAATTGGAAAAGGGGGAAAACATACCGACAGGTCCGAAGGAAAATGGATGAAATTAAATAGTTAAGTACAAATATTATACCACTGACAGCCTATTGATTTTCTTTTGCTAAAAATGAGTTACAACTGTTACATTAATGTTATTTTAGACTTGGTCTCAGCTGGAACAGACATTTTCACACCATTGTTTGATTTTTAGCTGGTCCCCAGAGCAACCGGTTCGTGTATCGCCGTATTTCTTGCTGTCAATGGGGACGGGAATAGCCAATGGGCAGAAGATGGTCATTTTAAATGCAGCAAAACCTCTAAATCAAATACCAGTATATATCTAAGAAAAATTTGGTCACTATCAAATTGATATTCTACGTAGTATAACTATCATTATTTAGGTTCGTGTTGGTCGCGTTATATATCACCCGTATTCCGGTAGATTTGTTATCTTTCAAATGTGACTAAACCCCGGATATTATTCCAGGAATAACCATGCTAAAATCGGTTTTCTGTAAGTGTCAATGTGTGTTATTGGATACATATCCATTAATGATCACATTTGTTTTTATCTAACAGATATATATGCTCCTGATTTTATTCAAATAAAGAAGCATTACAATCACCAACCTGGGACAAAGGCAGACATATATATCACTTTAAAAAGATTAATGTTAATCTCTTTAAGGACAGAGCCCAACATATTAGACAAGTCTCTTTGAACGAATGCCATAACTTGAAAATACCGTAAATCCGGTGTTTTGTTTTTTGCGTGTTCCAAAATTTGCAAAATGGAGAAAATGTGTAGTATTTTTTTTATTTGCGTCAGTCATGTTTTTGCGATTTTAAAAGTTTCTCGTGAAAAATGATACAGATTATAAAATCTGCCCATTCAATATTTTGCGATTCAAAAGAGATCGCGAAAAAGCAAAAATTAGATCATCGCGAAAAATACCGGATATACGGTAGACTATTTTTGTATTCATAAGCCCGAAATATTAGACACGATCTCTTTTGAACGAAACTTTTATAAGCTTATTACATGTACACATCATATTTAAATGAAATCCAGCCCTAAGACTTGGAGCATTGGATGAAACTTAGTTAAATAAAATACCGACGTCCCATGTCAATGTATGCGTGAGCACGATAAAGATCCTTCACTCCAATGGTCACGTGCTCCTGTTAATAATGACGCAATTACATCTGATGACAGATGCTGTATCCTTAATACATGTACTGTAGCAAATGTCCAAAGGGACATCGTCCAAAACGAGGCTAATCATCAGGTGAGTACGTCAGAGAATGGTCTTGAAAACAAAGCAATTACGCACCGATTACTATAAACCGAACCGTAGGTTTTAAATTGAATACTAGTACAATACGCAAAGGGTGATGAACTTAAACGTAATTAATGTATTAAATACATATAAAGAGCGTTGTGATACTATCATTGAATCTGAGAAATTGCATGCATCCTCCACTTTTTTGAAATTTGATTTAAACTCGTTAAACCGTATCTTTGTGTGAATAATGGCACTGAAGTCAATAATCTGATAAACATCTTGCGGTGAATCTTCAGGGATGAAATTATCACAATGGTTTATTATTTCTGCTAACAGTAGAATGCGATAATTATAGCACATTTTCCATAGAGAATTTTTTTTCTTAAAAAAAGGGGGCAACATCACTCTTAAAGCGCCACCGCTGATTGCTTGGGTTTAAAATTAACGACCAATTCAGCAAGATTTAACGTCATACGGCAGGTCTCAATCGGCGTAATTTCGAACAGAATAATCAAAAGCTGGAGTTTGCTCTTTCGTGATTTTTTTCTTCCAAAGACTTATCAAATAGCAGAGACATGTTCTTCTTACTACATGTAACTTGTTTTATCAACAAAGCATTATATGTAGAAATACATATACATGTAATATGAAAAATTATGAAGTCTATTTATTTTTGATTTTGAGAAATAACTGATATCTTGCAAATGGTTATATCAATACATATCTTCTTGATTAAAATAACTATTTAATTAGTGTTTTAAAATGATAATATTTCAGTGTAGCCATTGGCAATATCATCAGTCTAGAGGACTTTGCCAGCTATATCTATGGACGATTTTAGAGCTTAATTTACTGGGTGGGTGTAAATACAAAATTTACAACATGATGTCGTAAATTTTGTATTTACACCCACCCAGTAAATTTAATATTTACAACATGACAGTATCCTTATACATGTATTGAAGTTAAGCCGAGAAAAACAACTCCATTATAAGTGTAGTATGTAGTCCCTTTGCGGAAATGAACCCATTTTTATTTATTACATATAGAAAATTAAATTTTTTGGACCCCCCTCCCCCTCCCCTTTCTTTAAGGATTTTAAAGTTTTGTTTGTCTGGTTTATTTGTTGTTGTTGTTTTTTGGTTGTTTTGGGTTTTTTTTTATATGTCTCCCCTTTATCAAATAAAGCAAAGTGTCTGTAGTTGAGGTTTTACATAATACCATCTACCATAAAAATCACATGGGATGCTTGCGGCATTTTTTTATTCGCTGATGCCAGACCGCAACCAGATTTTAATCAAATCCTTAGTAAAAGCAAACATTGGGGTGCTGTTACCGTTAAAAACAAATTTCATTTTAAAGAGAAATAGATTGGGTACAAGGCTCTGAGAAAAACAAACTAATATCGTTATACACCTACAAAACTCTTTCAGAGTCAGACTAGAGACTCCTTTACAGAGATAATGATCTAAGTGATAATAGTGCTTGAAACAATGAGTTAAAGTAATTATTTGTTGTCTGGTGACATTTATAATGTCGAACTGCTGGAAATATATACCAAATAACCCTTCAGCCCAAATCATCATTCTATAATCATCATTCAATATACAACAATTTAACCAAAATATAACAGACAGGCAATGTACATGACATTCATTCAAGCAAAAAGCCAATAGACCACAACATTAACGCCTCCAAAATTCATTTCTTTTTCCTTCATAAATCTCGTAACTCCCACTGGGACCACATTATGGCATTAAGATCTGGATTCAACCATTTATTATATAAGGAAGAACTCTCAGGTATCAAGGTAGTATTGTAATCGAGATGCTGACGTTTGAGAGAGAAAAAATGCATTTTTAAAATTACCAAATGTAGAATTTTAAAACACTGATATAAAGTACAGTGTTCACTTTAACTTACATATAACATTTCTGTCTACCCAGATGTTTATCATGGAAATTTTTAATTATGATCTAATCACTATGTTAATATAAGTTATTGTCTATGCATATCTACGAAAAATAGCAAAGTTGTTAAAGTCCACAGTCAGCAGCAAACAACAGGCATGTTATAACGGGAGGGGGTGGTCCCCCACTTTTTTCTCAAAGCAAGGAATTATCTGAAAATTATTTGTATAGTGTTAAATTCAATTTTTTAAAAGTTGTTTAAAGTTGGAATTTCCAACTTTTATCTTGGAAACTCCAACTTTAAAATTGGCTTTTCCAACTTTTAAGTTGGGATATTGCAGAAAAAAATCCGAACGTGGCTCCTAAAATTCTAAATATAGGTTTTTTCATGTTGATTTTAATGACCGGTTATTATAAAAATCCGCGTAACATCTGTATAAGGTATTATAATAGTCCTCTGCTTAGTAACTAAAGAACTGGGCTTGGTATTGATCAGATAGATAAACACAAAAAAAAAAGATATCTTGAAGTAAGAAGTATATGACTTTGTTCTAAATCACTTATATTTACATGCGCATTAAAGAATACAAGACCATTCTAACTTGATTGCTTCTATACAGTTTCCAGTTCACGCCAAAACTTAATGTAGCTACCATCAATCTTACCAGCTGGATATCTGTAAAAACTTCTTAACTATTTGTTTCTTTTGTCATGTCAATTAATAATCATACCATCTTCTGAGCCATTGACTCCAGAGAGCTTCCCTTCAGGTAACGGTTCATTTGTGTCACTATCATTGATACAAAGGAACCGTTTCTGTGTGAATTGATGAGCATCTTTATTTTTATGACAGTCATTAGTGTGGCGTGTACAATTGCCAGGCAACCATACAATACCTGATAGATAATTGCTTCATTGTTCAGGTCACGATTCGCTGCCGTTAACGATTCTGCCACTGCTGTCTCAAGTTTGCCTATTGCATATTTACCCTACACCCATTGGAAAAGAATTTCTATTTCATTTGCACTGAGTATCCATGATTACTTATTGATATTTTTTAAGGGATTGGGTGGGTTGATGTAACAGGTTCATTTAAATTTTAAACCTCTCCCCAAAATAATTAAAAAGTTCAAAATGTTCGTAAATGAAAAGAAATGAAAAGGCCAAATCGTAAGAAGTTACGGGGAGGGGAGGGGGCGTCCCGAGCTTGAACCAGAAGGTAGATTCCTACAAATATTCTGGGGATCTAACTACTGATGTCATATACTTTCAGTTTTGGTGTGGGGGTGGAGAGGGTGCTATGGTGTTTATGTCTCATACGTTTACATTGCAGACTCATTAACTTTGCAAATTCCAGACTGGACCTCCACCTTCTTGATGCGCATGTGCCAAACATTAAACTTGTAAAAACATAAATGATGATTGGAAGACTGTTCGATATGCTATTTGATAACAAAACTCAAAAGGGCTGATCATCAACGCAAACCCAATTTAATTTCATCATCAACGCAATTCAATTTAATTTCAAATCAATATGTCTCCCAATTGCTTTGGTGTTAATGACATACTTTCAAAAGCAATTGAAAACACCTGAGTGGGTATCAATGAGTGAAGATTGATACCATCTCTCTCTGGGGCACATTTTGTATGTACAGGTCAAATACTTAGTATTATGCACATCTGTTTTTAAATTGAAAATATTTTTATAAAGAATAGACTCTTTCATAACGCAAAGTGTTTCTAGCATATGTAAACTACACATCGTAATTTATCATGGCTGATAAACTGATTGATAGTCTACGAAAATGGCTGAAAGGTAATTGATGATCTGCTCACAGACAGAGACCTTGGTAATTTACATTAAACTGTCCAAGATCAGATGATGGTGAATGAAAATAGCCGAGTATTTCAATAAACTACATTTAGACGTCGTTCACATTTCAGTTAACCGAAATTTCATCGCTAGCAAGATAATAATTTCATTGTCGTGAATTTATTTGTAGATATTTTTTTCTTCTTTTTTTTCCAATTATTGAACAATTGCTTCTTTATCTCTCTCTGTTTGATGTTGGTTGTCTTTTATTGCTGAACAACACGACAAGGTTATGGTCACTAAATATTTTTGTCAAGGTTTAATCATATTATTCTTACCATAACACGAATTATTTGTTCTTTAAATTGCAATTATATGTATGTAAATACAAGTCTCATTAATTATTTGTTTCAGGGTATGGCGGTTACAGTGGTTGTGTCTTTGATCAGAACATGTGCAAAAACGCCTTCTTTTACTTCCGCAGTCAATCAATTTCGATTGCACACAACATCACGGTATCCTAGCTAAAATGAAAAAAAAAAGTAAATAAATATTCGGTGACATAATTAATACCATACTTGCGACCATGCATGCATTTTTGGGGCACTTTTAATGATTGAATGAATGCCGCATGTTTTTAATCAGTCAAATCCACTGAGGAAATAATACACGAGGGATGTTGATTCGTGTGCAAGTAAGTCAGAAAGCGCATTTAAAAAAATAACCCTCCAACTTCAGTCCCTAACCCCCCCCCCCCCCCCCCAAGCACACAAGCGCACTGCCCATAAATGTTCACGTTTAAAGTCAGTAAAAACAACAGTATAGTTTTGATTTCCACTTTAGACAAGATATATTTTCACATTTTCCAATGAAACCCTGTCCATTATTTTGTACTCTCTACAAAGCATTAGGAACTGAAAATTTAAAAAAAAAACCCAAAAAACCGAAGCTCTTTAAGTTGTCTTGAGATGAAATATACAGATATGAAAAAAAATCAAATGTCATTTATTATGCATACGATATCTCGTTTGAGCAATTAATTAGAACAACATTGTTAAGTTTGAATTCATTTATAATTTTCGATGAAAAAGTTCCTACATTTACTAATTGTCTTACAAAGCAAGTTATTGAAAAGGCTTTCTAACATCATTATATAAATATATAAAGTTTTGACTTACAACTTACAGTATCGATACAAAGCCTTTGTTTAATCGATTACGAAGAACATTGCATAATGACAATTTTCTCCCTAAAGATTCTGTTAATTCGGTAATTTGTTTTGCCAATTCGTGTTCAATAAGGGAACAAATGAGGTCCAAAGATATGTTTGCAAGATATAACAAATTCTGCACAGAGGTACTTTTAAGTTCTGCTGTCACGAAAGGCTCAGACACGACATAAAAAAAAAACTCTCATAGCTCAGCGGCTCTGGATAACGAGCAATACCTAAATTTGAAAATCATCGTCCTCTAGTAACGACTACAAAAAACTTCATGTAGGGAGAGGGCTAAAATGCCTGCTGCCCAAACCCCATCAATATATTATATTGAATGAAATATTGTTTGAATAAATGTATACTACAAACAAGGTTGATTTGAATCAAATCACTCATCAATCAATTAATAAAAGGAATCAGTTCGTTCAATTATTGTTCTGAAGGAAGTCAGTTGCAAGCTGTTTTATTATCAAACCACGAGAAATGTGGTGTCTATCGTCGTTGGTTGCATGTTTTAATCTATAGCTAAGGACCATGAGGATGTACTTCCCTAAAATAAGTCGATGGCAGCAAAAAGCCATTCATTTACCGAAACGGTTAATCAAGAGACAATCACCCAAAATATTCAAACGAAAAATCAACCAGAGAACGTCTGTGCAAATATCAGGCTAAAAGCAAACATTATTTTATCTTCATTAACTTGTATCACCTTACATTAATCTTTGTGTCCAAAGGACGCCACTGTCCTTTAGCTAAGCTAAAGCTATTGTTTGGTCGATAATTTGCCGAAATACATTCGCACGCTCTTTAATAATAAACCATGCATGTAGATAAGGAAAGGTTAGTTGGGTTTTTTTTATTCCGAACGTTCTGATTCTAAAACCAAACAGAACATTTTGTTGACTAAAATATCCAGCAAAGGAATTTTTAGGTCCTTGACTTTGTAAGTTATAGCTGTTCATTCTCCATTATGACTCTTATCTTATGTAACTAAAATTGCTCAAGATTATTAATTCTGACAGAAATGTTAACTACCGATTTTATTGCGTTTGTTTTTTAAATGTTCTGTTTCTGACGTGTTTTGTGAAACGAATTACGGTTATATTATTTTGTTTTTATTACATCGGCTTTAATTTACCAACAGTTGCTATGATAACACTTGTCCTACAATGTATATGTACATTGTATACAAACTAGATTGGGGACAACATTGCTTACAGTTGCATGTGTGTGATTCCACGATAGACGAAATATTCTCCGACGCGAATATATGATATTTTCATTTTTAACATATAGTATCATGAAATATAATTTATTGAATTATTTTGGAAACATTTCTCCCATTTTGTTCTTAGACGGTCAAAATCAAAACAATTTTGACCAACCAAGATTAATATTTCGGAAGAGCTAACGTTTCAATTGTTGACCGTTCTTCGATATATAAATGCATAGTGCGAATATATTACTAAATGTACATGTACATGTCGTAACAATAAAGATCAAACAGCATACACGGTGATAACTGCCAACCACAATGCACTGAAGTCAAATAAAGACACGCTAACTCCCCTTATCGCGATAAATAACCGTCTGGCTTATGAGGGCTTTATATGGTCCTGGCTATTTTTTAATCAATTAATAAATAATATCCTTAAGTAGAAGAGATCTGTATGCAGGTATAGTAAAAAAAAATTCAATTTTCAAAGCCAAAATATATTGGATTTTTCTTCTTCATTAAATGTTAGTTCATCGCAAAAAAGCCCCATAACTAAATATTTTGACCACCCATCCTCCAAATGCATCGAACCCGCTGTGCTTTAAATAAAGGAATCTCAAAGCTTGGTTTAATCATTATATTTATTTTATCGCATGTTTGAAAATCGTTGACTGACAGTGTACCAAAGTGCTTTCGATTTATATTAAACAAATTACATTTGGGAATTCTTTTTTCACAAACAAGCACCTAATGCATGTACCATTATAATGATCTGATGTAGTAGGCTTCATTATTAAAAAAAATCGGATTAATTTTGAGAAAATCTCACTGCAATGATGCGCTACTTCAAAATTCTTATTCGGTTGGAGACTGGTATTATTATAGATTACGAAATCTGAGGTACGCCTGGTACAAAACACTAGGTACGAATTAATCTGATCCTTTAGCAGATAATGTAGTGCATTATGTACATACAGCATACAAAACAATTGGAAATGTTAATCGTAAATGGAAAACTCTAATCTCTCGGAATTAAATTGAACGAATTCACAACTCTGAGATTAGTTTTCTGCCTGCTGCTGTTTGAATTGCGGGTGTTTAATCGAAATTTTAATGTAGGAGCCTATAATTTCGTTTTATAAAAAAGAATGCGGTTAGAGAAAATGCCAAAACGAAAAAAAAAATCACATATTGAACAAGTGGTTCACAGAAATATGATACAACACATACGGTTGAAAAAATTGTCATTGTTGGCTTATGTTCCTCACGGAACGACAGGCCTAAGTAAGTAAATAAGTAATACGGTTTAAAAAGGAGGCACTGCATTTTATAATAACGTACGGTCTTGTCGCCCGAACGCAGGTCTAGATGTACAAGTAGAGTGTATAGATTACTGTATTTAATGATAAGGTGCTGGATTCATTACGACTTCTTAAAAAGTGAATCATCTTTTTCCCTTTTTAATGGCTAAGCATGAAATCAATTGTTAAGAAAATTTTTAGAAAAATTGTCGACATTTTATATGAAATCATGTGAAAAGTAATCTGGATTTCTATTTACAACTTAATCTTTTAAAGAAGATGAAAATCAGTACTTTTCTGAAAAAATGTAATCAAGTTGAACTTGCATCGACAGACAAGGTAAAAAATCTAAATTTTTAACATATTTGCGTCATATTGCATTGAAAATGAAAGTTCAAAACACATACCAGTATTTTTCATTAAAAAAAACACCAATTACGATAGATCTTATATTAATTAAATCAAACTTTTATTGTAACGAGCATTATTTAAGGCCTAGGAATTCCTATCTCAAACAGACGCCTGTAGGCTTTTATTCACTAGATATTAATCCTAACAGATCGCTGAAATATTATACCATTGTTTAATTTTGATTATTAATTGAATGAAAATTTAATAAACTCAAGGCATTGAAAATTAATTTAGCTAAGACAAAGTTATGTCTTACAGAGTTTTCTAAATGTGCTTATCTCAAATTCACGTAAAATGGATAACTATGTAGTCTTAATTGCATTTGAAATAGATTTAGTTAATACATAATAAAGTTCTGTCAATTTTTTATTTAAAAAAAAGATATAGAGAATATCTTAAAAATACGTTTACCTGTGTTTAGTAACAAGACAAATCTATGTATGTACATGAATTTGCATGATTAAGGTGAGCGCATACACTTTTTTTTATTCATATTCTTATTAGTAAGAAAATGTTTTTGATATAAGTGAAAAAGAATAAATTTACAACAGCAACAAAAATAAGACAAAAGGCATTTATCTTAAGATGTTCTCCAAACAGTTAATCAGAAGATTTTGTATCATTGTAACTGTGCTTATTAAGTAAAGTTAAATTCCGTCGTTGCGTTTTCGTATTTTATCAAAAGGCTACTTATAACAGTATAGGAATGTAATAAATGTATAAATGCCGTAATAGCCGAGATCTCCAATACCATTACATGTACTTTTCTTGTATACAAATTTTTCAATTCTTTTCAAAACAATATCCTAATAAAGACACTAGGTTTCACATTTTTCTGTACATTCTGTTTCGAGTTCAGTAAAATTCACGCAAACACCTTTTTAAAAAAAAACATTTAAAAAATTTATAGACTGTAATATCCTACCTTCCTTTTTTTGCGCCAATATCACAAGTATCCTAACTCTACGTACAAAACACAACTATCGCGGACGGCAACTCGGCAATCTTGTTGTGGTCGCCTTTGCAGTCTACATTTCACCAATAATCATTTTATGCTTAGCTATAAGAGCCCCCAACTTTAGAAGTTCCCTTGATAGAATCTTTAATAATTGAATCCATGCGTATAATTATGCTCCTTTCTAATGCACCGAACCGACACAGAATATATGCCGTGCAGAATAAAAACTCAAGTTTTTAGTATTCTCTCGCTTTCTTTTAATGTGTTAATAGATGTCGAATTAGACCAGGTCGATGAAGGCATTCCGTTCATTCATTTAACGAGAGAGAGAGAGAGAGAGAGAGAGAGAGAGAGAGAGAGAGAGAGTATGGGGTGTGGGGGTCTGTGTCTACATTTAATTTATTTTCTTTGAGATAACCTATATCTCGGTTAACGTTAGAATTAGATTACATGAATCTATTAATCAGACATCAGTACAATCAAGTATGCACATATATACATATAATTAAATAGGGGGATGTACAAATTCATTTTTGGTTCAAGAAATCAAGGTTAATTGATTAATTCATTTTATTCTCCACTGTGATTATTAAAGTCCACATCATATCGTCGCAAGATGGCGGCAATTGACTTCAAATACAAACCAATGATTAACATAATTTAATTTTTGAAGTACAAGCGCCTACCCTGAAACTTCAACATTTGCGGCTTTCGCGCACTTGGCATATACAAATGTACCAATTTTCCTTTCAGAATAACTGAAAACAACCAGTTGCATTTATATGCCCATGCATGCAGTTATTCCGATTAATTTTAAAAAGTTTTTAGAAAACAAAGTCATAACCCTGAGGTCAAACTATTTTACAGTAGCAAACAACGTTTTCTGCAAGATTGTTTTGCAAAAATTAAAGCAAGTTTTCTGCTAGCGCATTCTCTATCACGGTGCAATGTTAATTTTCTGTTTAACCGTGCATGTAGCAACTACCTTGCGGATAAGATTGGCACCTGACGTCATTTTTTTTATAATTTGATATAAAAGATTATTCCATGTACTACATGTATAATTCAAACTGTAACTGATATTACATGTATCACGAATGATCTTATTATAAAAAGAGATATTTCAACGTCCAGCACCTGTGGTCACCAGACAAAATTAAACGCATACTGGAAGCATGTTTAATTTTTTTTCAATCTTTTTTCTATGCATAAACATATATTGTACATGTAAACATAGAATCGTACATGCATAAAACAGTCTCTCTCTCTCTCTCTCTCTCTCTCTCTCTCTCTCTCTCTCTCTCTCTCTCTCTCTCTCTCTCTCTCTCTCTCTCTCTGTGTGTACAGTAGACTTAAGCGCCCGATCTGCTGCTGGTACTGTCATGTTGTAAATTATGAATTTACCGGGTTGTTGTAAATTTGTATTTAGACCCATCCAGTAAATTCAAAAGTTACAACATGACAGTACGAACCCCGCGGACGACAAGCCCAATTTGGCTTTCTCCTATGTGATGGAGTAATAGGTTCCTAGAAAAGATTATTAGGTCCTTCTTCTAAAGAGTTTAAATCGATGTTTCATAAGATTTGTCATGATTTAGACTCTCTGTGTTACAGAGACGTGATTGGTATATGACTATATACATGTATAAATGCTCCAAATATTCAATAACGAGCGGCGAACAAAAAACCCAAAACAGACGTATATGTAAAGTAACCGTTGTTCCATTTTTTTATGGATATTTCTCGAGGATTGTTAAGAAGTTTATGAGCATTTACGATTGTCATTTACACTTAAAAAGCAAGTGGTCCCTGTGATTGTTTTGTTTCGGATCTGAAGCACAAAATGATTTACAGAATTTCTTCCCTACGAAGACATTCTTAATAAAAAGTGGAAGATGTACGACTAAAACTCATGGAATCATTTGCTTTTAATCACAATTTCCCAATCTATTATTTTAGAGAAAAATCTTAGCTCAATTTTTTTTTTTTTAAAGTTAAAGATTATATAAAGATTGATGAAATTACGTCAATGACATCGACCAAGCACCTACAAGATGCTTAATAGATTTAAACTCATTTCATATCATAATACTTTTCATAAAGTAACGAAATTCCAAGTGTGTCTAGCACTTCACAAGATGAAAACATTGTTAATAGAAATTGCATAAATTCCTGTCTTGAATGTTTTGCAGCACAATTTTCCTGCTTTTTGTCGTTATGACAATAAGTGATTCTCTAGAAAATGACAAAATTATGGATTGTTTCCTACAGAGACTATCATTATTATTATTTTTTTATCATGAAATACACTTTCATTGCAGGGACATCTGACAAGGACATCAGATTTTAGTTTTACTACTTCGTAATCTTAATGGCTGTAAATTGGTTGGCACATCGTGGGGAAACGATTGCAGATCATTGAATGCACAATACACATCAAATCCATTAGGCTTATTGCTCGGTTATATGAAACTGCAATGTGAAAAGATTTGATAACCTTTTTTTTTTTTTAATTTAACGTTAAATTAATTGATTTCATCTCAATCTATTGAGGAGTTTTTTTTAACTAAAACTTGTTTTCTTTTCTACATTGAATTGATACGAGGGTTATAATCGTGGTGCAATACAATGTTTTTAAATCATCGTTTACATAACATTTGTTTAATTAAGTTCTATTATTTCTTCTTAATCTTTTATTATTTCAGATAACACGTTTTTAAATTTTATTTACGTAATAAAATGATTTAAAATCATCAATTTTGATAATATCAACACATACAATTTAAGAATAAGTTTGGGGGTAAAGTTTGTCAGTGACGAGCCAGAATCATTTTATCAGAAGGCAAATCTAAATTAATTGAGGTTAAGTTTCATGAAATTGAACCTGTCTCATTATATTACACAAATAACACAATGAAAGAATTGTGCTTCAAATTTCATGCACGTTTATACATTATGATCTCCTCTGACGAAGTTATCATCCACAAAAATGAGGCATTGTTATTAAGACATAATAGAAAACAGGCAAATAAAAAATCAACTTCGTGGGATAAAAAAAAATGGTTAGAGTAATGAATTGGTGATATTGGCTGAAACTATACAGTCAATTACTCATTTTTTCTGTCCCCAATTATGGTACAGCTCTGCTCCTACAGTAAATTCTCCATGGATATAACTCGATAAACAATGGCCAAATCGTTTTTCTGTGTATATTAACGCTCAGTGTAATTGTTTCTATAAATGATTAACATAGGATCGGATGTTTTCTCCTTCAGATTGCCTTAGGGTAGGCACTTATTTGACTTGAACGTTAAGGTAAAGAGACACTTTATCTAAATCCGACTCATACGCACTGGTCTGCTTTTTGGAATTAACCGTATATTCACGCCAACGTTGAACGTTGACGCACTGAATACTTTTCTAGTATTGCTTTATAATCCAATGAAGTCACAATGCAAAAACAAAGGATAAACATTAATGGATATGATGATATAAAAACACGAGCCCACAATGTCCAATTTATCTCAGTCGTACTGATTTTATGTTAAAAAAAAAATGTAAACGATTGTCTTTTTGCTGATTTGTTTAAAGAATGTTGTCGGACACTGGGGTTTCAAAAGCTAAAAACATCGTTTATTAATATAATACACGCATGAACTGTGGTTTGTTTTTTTGAAACCAAACAATGCACGTTACCAAACAAGTGAAAAGCTGTCAATGTGACAGCAAACCGGGTTTTCTTTTATGTGAACTGTATCCATAATCCATGTCAACCCGTATCGAGTGAAATGGAGTACCCTATATGCAACATTTTGCCAAAAAATGACCAAGTTCAAAAGCTAGTATTTTTTTCATAAATAATCAGTAATCAAAATCCTAGCAATATGCACACCTCTGATATATGTACAATTGATATGCAAAAGAACAACTTCCTATCTTGAGAACTGTAGGAGGAGTTATCCGTACAATGAGGGTACCCTTTTGGCAGCCTCCCGCCATTTTCACCATTTTAAGGTCAGACGACACGTTCCTCAAGAATCATTTTTGTATCTCATCGTAATAAAGAGTTCCAATAAAAAATATTAATTTATGATTATTTTAAAAATGATTCAAATTTAATTGTATGTGGTTATGTGTCTAGATAGCCGAGTGGTTAGAAACGTGGCCGCTCACTGCCAGAAGCGTATCGGTTCTAGAGGTCGTGAGTTCAAAGCCCCGCCCCGGCCGAGATAGAGTTCCAATATAGTGAATTTTGCTGTGCTGTATATGTATTTATTTTATATTTTTTATATCAGCAATTCAAGTGTATTTTCAAGAAGATTATATAGGAAATTGCATACTCTAGTATTTTGCAGAAATGTCTGGTAAGGTACCCTAATTTTTTGCAAGAAAGTTTGTCAAAATAGTAGTAAACCATCAACAAATTCCTGGAAAAAGTTATATAAAATTGAAGAACGTGTCGTCTAACCTTAATAACCGGATTTTTCCGTTGGAAAACCTGGTTAAAAATTGTAAGGTTGACCGTTCCTAATCCCTCCCGAAAGGAGTAAGTTTTACAAAGAGGCAAAGCAATTTAATTTAATATCGTTTATTGAATTCTTGATGATAATAATTAGTTTTTTATAATGTTTTAAAGTATTTTCACAATGTGTGCTTGAAGATAATGTATCTCAGTCCAAAACTATCGCAAGTGTTTGTGTGCAATTTTGTTTGTGATGCAGCGCAGCTCTACTGCACGTAAGTTCTCTATAGTTATAGATCTGAAGCTGCCTTAATCTTCTCCCAATACGCCGACCACATCCCCCTAAATGTAATATATTTTGGAGATTTTGATAAAAGACAATCTTGTTTCAAATGCATAGAACCATTCTGCTTTTCATTGGTATACTGATATGTTGACTTTTATTGGTTTATGGAATTGGTTAACTAATATTTCTGACTCTAAGGGCAGCCTTCACTGTTTTGGCTCAATGTCGTATCTGGATGAATGGGTAAATACATGCTTACCACAAGAGTAACTTTTGAGTTGGTTCCATCTGTTAGTAATATTCGATGCACACAAAAGAAATTCAAAACTCATTAGGCCTGTATGTGCGTAATATAAATCTCACAGCAGTACAATAATTTAAGAATGCCATAAAACAGGACGTCAAGGATCTTTCAATTGTACAGGTCATGGAAATGGTACCACTAACCATGAACCCCAATAACACCAAAATGACACATTTACCATTTCAATATTCAGTACATCTCCCAAATCTGAAATTGATCGTAGCCATTTATATCAATGTATTTTATAACCAAAATATGACCCTCTCGTTGTAATGAGTACATGTACCAAAATCTCCACGAAAAATTTAAACAATGGGAACGATGAACTATGCATGTTATAATTAGGCAAAACAGTTCCTTATGGATCAAGTAAAGTAGGTCTGTAGACGTAATCGGGACATTTTTTATCTTATTATTTTTTTCTTAGTGGGTATAGTACATTAAACTTCTTGGATTCATAATTGCCATAATCTTTCGCACACTAGCACAAATTCCACATTATGAGTAAAGGTCTTCTATTACGTTCTCACGAGAGAAGCGTTAGTGAAAATATAAAAACTCGAACATTTGAAGCCTTTTCGGAAAATGTGTTATCTTTTAGATATAGTCTGCGATAATAATGATTATTTCATCGCTTGTAACAATGCTTTGTAAACCGGGGCTTGATAAGAATTTATGGCATACTTCTTAACCTTTCTGAATTAGTAATTGGAATAGGTTCCTGACTTCTGCTATTGATCCCGCTAGGATTAGACATTATACCACGTCTGCGAGTGATGGATCCAGACGAGAAATTTGTTCATACTCATATCCTAAGAGTAAAAATCGCTGCAGTTTGATGTATTTTTAATTTTTCAAATAATTAACTTTAGGAAGCTGGGTGGTCAGCAAATTGAAAGTCAGATTTTTTTTTTTTTTTTTTAAATATGCATATTAAAAATCATTTGATAAAGAAAAAATCCATATATTATAGCTTTGAAATCTGAATATTTTGCTTTATTTTCAAACAGTGTTCTTCTCTTTAAGGAGATTAATATAGTGCTGAAATGGCCACAACCATTAAGCCCTATAGCGTACATTAAAAAAAATCCCTCATTTTAAGCAGTGATTCAATTTTCATTAGGACGTATGTAGAAAAAAGTTGGCTTTTTAGAATCGACAGTTTAGGAGGAATGGCTACGATTTGAGATGAACATTTTCAAGTTTTACTTATTTTATCTTTATTGCTCACAATATTTTAATACGGTATTGTTAATGTGTAACCAACACAAGAATGATGATAACACTGAAAATCAAAAATCAAGATTTTGCATAATTTAATTGAAGAGATTGAGAGAATGAGAACTTCGAGGGTGAAAAAAACCCCATTTTGAAATCAAATTATTCAGATAGGTCTGTACTTAACCTTTTGGTTTGGCTGAAATGGACATATTTTTAATATTCTATTACAATGGAACTGGGTACAAGTTTTATGTAGGTGTATCGCCCTCTACTTAAAACTTATCAAGGCTGAGCATTATATCTTTATATATTTCTTACGACGAAATACCAATGTTCTGAAAGACTAAGAATATCTTTTCTTCTTTATAGTGTATAGCATGGTCTGAAATGTTCTTGACGTCACATGACGTGCATATTTCTTCGAATGAGGTTCAAGACCGAGTAGCTTCTAGATCGGCCTCGGGACCCCTCGGGATGACAGTCAGTCGACGAAGATGACGTGTAATTACTGGGTATGAGGAAAACGAATTCCGCAGGAGATATTGAACAGACTCAGTGTGACAAAGATCAATAAATTATCCCGAAGGTAATGATTTCTGGTTTAAATAAAAAAAACCCCGTCAAAATCAAAGACGCGGTGGGATTCATTAAATGAAAGGCACCTGGTGCAAACTATTATTTAAATTCAACTTTAAAAAGTTGTGATGAATGTTGATTTATTGATGGGTTCTAAAATGATTAAAATGGTTTTCACAATATTTTTTTTAAGAAACCCCCACCCTACCCATTTCCTGTCAGGTGTTGTTTATTAGATAATATAACTAAACTCGATCAAAGAAATGTATATCATTCAGAACGTCTGATATTTAAATTTAAAACATAAAAATGTTATTTTTTTTTACATTTTAAGGACTTTAAAACGTTTGAAGACGAAAGTTGATATTCTTTGTTGACGTTTATGATGCTTGTTTCGGGGGAAAAAATGCATTTTATTATTTCATCATTTTCTAGAGATTTCAAAATACGTTTAGAATTTTTACCACACCTTCTATGACGATTGATGTTTCATAAAGCGAGTTATCTTTATGCTTTTAATCGGCATTTATCTTTCATGCAATCATTTTGAATGCAGCATAAAATAGATTTCAGGGATATTTAGGATAGAAATATTACATCAAATGAGAGAGAGAGAGAGAGAGAGAGAGAGAGAGAGAGAGAGAGAGAGAGAGAGAGAGAGAGAGATTGTATCGACCACAATTATCACAGAAAATAGACCCAGTCATTATGCTCTCTTTGGGGGGAATAATCTTAATGCCATTATTAAGCTTGATCTCCACAAAACCCCTCACTAAATCTCAAAAAAGGGGAAAAAATTCAAACCCGAGAACGCCTTCTTAATTTACTCAAGAGAACAGAGGAAAATTGCAAGAAAAAAGTTCCCCATTTCTCTTTGATTGTTTAAAGGTTATCGATTTCCCGTATATTAATGAACATGATGGAAAAATAAAGGATTTGACCATAGTATGTTGGCTTAACTACTCAACTTTAATTAATGATTGCTAAAAAATAGTTTTTCTGCGAAGGATGACAAAATTTAGAACGACTGCTCTTGATCATCACTAATTCACAGAATTTTCCATAACTTGTCACTTTGTTTTACATGTTTCTTCTTTCGGAAAAGCCAGATTAATGAAAGGAGAATAGCAATCTCTGCGAATTTTTCCCAAATGAAGTTCAAGTTCGAAGTGACAGGTATAATTATGTCATTACATTACAGTATGCTGTGAAAATACATTTACTTTTAGGCATTGTATTAATGACTTAATAAAATCAAGTCAGATATATTTCTGTCCTTAGAGTATTAGATAATTATTTAGAACCCATCGTTGGAAAGCTTTGCATCCGTTTACTGATCGTGGGCCTATTCGCATTTTTATCTCGTTCTTTTAAATATTTATCACTCTCAATTCACCAATGAGTGTGCGAAACACCTTGGGTTTTTGGAGGTCTAAAATCGGCGATCATGTTATGAAACATGATACATGTGAAAACATTAACAGGATTGGTAAAATTTCCTTCACGAAAGTGTGAACAAGCCAATCGGATTGGAACATAATTCTAAATTACTCATGAAAATTTTTTTGAACAAAAAGATTTTTTGCAATTCCATATAATTATTCTCGGATTAAAGACACACTCTGCTTGAATATATAATATAAACCCTTGAAAATAAACTCGACTTCTTGAGCCAGTGTTCATCGTAGACTATCGGCGTGAAAGGTTGTAGGAATAGAATAATTGCAATAAAATGTTATACATTCAATTAGAACCATTTTAACAAGAGCTTGGACTTTGGGTAGTTGTGTCAAACAGCAATGTGAAGTAGACCTGTCGATTTCACAGCTGGCCACTCAGCCATGGCTCTTTGAAATCAGCAAGATTTGTCTAGCTTTTGAGCTAAAACTACGCAATCGGTGCATATTTCACTTGAAACCGCGTCATTTTTAACTTGTTTTGACACAAGAAATAGATAGCTACGTCCAACCGATAGTCCAAGGTCTTGTTAAAATGGTTCTATTCATCTAGGAACTATTGTTATTGCGATCAAGAGTATTTGTTTAACAAACATTACTTGCATAATATGTATAGTTGCAAAAAATGCTTTGTAATCGTAGTAATATTAGTTTTCCGGGTCGGGGCCATGCGTCTTACGATATGATTAACTACATGGCTGTTCATCGGACTGCATATCCATAACCGTTCACGTTTTTGTCCTTCTTAATTAGCACAATTTCGACCCTTTTTAACAGCCAATTTAACACATAGTTGCCTAAGGAAAGCCAAATAAATGAGAATCCAACTAGTTTTATACATCAGAAAGAGTGGGTTTCTGTAATCCGAGGAAAGGAAATGGATGTACCTGAATTAGAATTTGAAATGTACGATAGTGAAAAACATGTTGCATAGTCGTCTAAAACCCAAAGGCTTCACAAAGGGAATGCGAGGCTTGCATTCCGGTGATTTTACATGTACTTTTTCTGGAGATAAATAATTCCATATTTTTCTAATTCAGTTTCACGTTTGTGTTGATTTTTCAAACATAATTTTTTAAATACAGAAGCAATTTTTAAAAAATAAATTTAAAACTCTCTTTATATGAATGAAAGAAAGCCTTTATTTATCAAATCTTAAACATTTTATTCATTCAGAACTTTTTAGAACATGTACAACTTAATCATTTGGATCATAGTTTGCATTACAGTATCATTAAAAAAGATTTTTTTTTAATTCTCCAACACAAATAAAAAATGAATAAAGAGAAGTCTAATGTACAAATACATTCATTATGGATACTGAAATGGAAAAGCAGAGCAACAAATTTACTAGGTCAGAATATACAATATACAATCCTTCATTATTCTAAAAAAGGCATGCCATGATGCGGATTGGTTTTGTGATAATGAATAAATTTATATGGACTTGTTTAGTCCTCAGAATTTTGATAATGTGTTCGATTTATCATCCGTATCCATACACTGTATGTATTGTTACAAATTTCAAATGATACATGATAATGTTTGGATTTACTAGACTAAGTACTGTAAAGGCACATATATTCGTTGGGTTAAAATTTCGTTGTTTTTAAACCAACTACAATTTCATTGGGATTTAATTTTGTCATATTGTAATTTCTAAAATGTATTTATTTACGTATCAACTCTGTATTTATGAATACTTGGGTTAAAAATTCGTCATGGATTTAATTTCGTTGATAAATACTGCCAACGAAAATAACGAAATTAATTCCTCAACGAATATTTCTTCTTCTACAGTATTTAGAATCTTTTGGCTGATTTTTCTCCCGCTTGTTGGATTGTTTTTCATTCTTTTTAAAAGAATCGAGAGGGCGATATGTTCCAAATTTCACTGACTACAAATTACAATGAAAACACGTTCCAAATTTCACTGACTACAAATTACAATGAAAACACGTTCCAGCCAGATATTTGCAATTTTTACTTAATGCCTACGAATATAATGCTATCAAGACACCTAAACAACGCTAGTTTAACCTTTAATAAAACTATAAAACATCAGTATCAATGCAGTGATTGATTTGTTTACAAACTTTGGCGACATAATTGACTTTTATGAAAACTCCATGAAGACAGAAAAGAGACAAGCTCCATATCTCTGATTCTCGAATGTGGTTTAATATCGATTTCAAGGCTAGCAAACCGGAAATACGGAAGCTTTTTCCGACAAATCACTTCCGGATTCAGGGTAGAAAACTGTCGCTTTTATTGACAGCAATTCTAATCGCCATTTTCCGATAATGACTGAAATTAGATGTATCGTGAAATATATTGAAGAATTCTGGTGAAGTCTCTTGGGTAATAGAAGTATGTTCTAAAGAGTAACATTTTAGCTGTTCAATTTAAATCCCATGTATATACCCGTTGCATGGCTGTTTTTCCTATTGTGAAAATGTCATCAATAACTTGATTATAATAAATTAATTGTTTTCTGATTTTTTTTCAGTTGTCATTGTCTGTCTTACAGATGAAGTAAAATCGGGGTTAGACCCATCAAGATTGAATAAAACAAGACCACTTGTCGGGGAGAGAGATTAAAAACCAGAGATCATGAGATCATCGAACTTATGGACGAAATTACAAAAAAGTTTTGGTATTTTCATATTTTAAGGGTTAAAAATCCACCAATATTAGTATTCATGAATCAGTATGTTTATTAATGCATTGAATTGGTTACTTAATCTTTTGCATAAAAAAATATCAAGGTTATAGATGAATGATGATGATGGTGATGATGATGATTTTACCACCATGTACATGTATCTTTAATTTAGCTCATTGCAGCTGGTTGTCTAGTTCGGCGCCGCTATGAAAAAAATAACCAAAGAAAAACGCGAAACGATTATTTACCAGTAAAGTTTGCTCTAGTTTGTTTTAGGGGATTCATATATTAATCCTTTGGAAATTAACAAGTCAAAATTTTAACTTCAGCATGGATGAATGTTTCAGAGCCTAAGGATTTTATCAAAAATAGAGACGTCAATGTTTTAACCCTTTTATGACACGGTTGTTGGTGTAATCTACAATTGGGTCGCGTGAACAAGAAACCTTAAGCCAATTGCAACACTCTCTCAATCGTAAAATTATTTTTTTTATTTTCCCAGTGTTATTGTTCGATTCATTCTAATAACGGAGAGTAACGCCTAAATGGCGCTTGGGTAGGTTAATTTCTTTGTCTAGATGCCATTTTCTTCTTCCCGACATGACTAGCAAAAATTCTTGATCAGACTCGTCATGAATGATTGCATATTAACTGTTTCTTTAAAAATAGTTGTTTGTCGTCATGCATTTTGCCATTTTCTCAAATTTTGTGATACCAATTAAAACAAACTAAACTCTTCTAAACATTAAAAACCCAATGTCATGTCACTCAATTAACGGAATTACAATGTTCCTAACAGTTGTTAAAAATGATGGACGAGTATTTTGACACATTTGTTATTTCTGAATTTACCTGGTGGGTGTAAATACAAAATTTACAATACGATGTATTTTGTATTTACACCCACCCAGTACATTTATCATTAACAGTATGATTATATAACGCCCACATTATACATGTACATGAAGTAAACACAAAAATATGACACCATTTAGGTTTTATATGCCATTAATTTTTTTCACATTAACTACACCAAGCAAACATACGTAGAATAGTAATGAAATTGGAGGTATTTCAACAACATCATTAGTAAATAATGAACAATCCCTTTTGTTTAAAAAACCGGAATTCACGAGAGAATAGTGTAAAGAAAATTAACATCAGTATTTTCGAAAATATAAAACATTTTCAAAAGGTTGACTATGCATTAAAGAACAAAGCTTTATGTTGATGCATAAGAGTGCAATTGAAATGAAAACGTAAATTGATAGGAAAAAGTGTTTATCCCACCGGAGCCTGAAAGACATTGAATGGAAATGACACTCGATACATGTATAAACCGGTAATTTCTGTTTTGGTATTATAATTATCCGCCAGTTTCTGCTGCCAAGGAAAGAATATTCAGAAAATCCAACAAGGCAGAAATTGTTATTAGAAGGTTTCTGATCATATAGGATCCCTAAATATAAAGAGTAGTACGAAACAAGATGTCACGACTCGGAAAGGTACTGTGTGTGTTGACGAATCTTAAAATGTACATGTATTTGTATATGTGTCGTCAGTACCAGTAAAAAGGATTTAAAACTTTGTCCTCCATACGAAAGACAAACTATAAGCTCTGATTATTCCAATATTTTAAGCAAAAGATTTTTTGTCAGCTTGAAAAGCTAAAAACACATGATTGTACACTGTAGCTTATGATTGGAAACGAGGCTCGAACTCATTTGTAGTAAACACACGTTTCCTTTGCAAAAGTACTACCAAAGCAATAACAATGTCAATGATGATTTGTTTTAAATAAGCCCCTATTTTATGTTTGCGTTTGCAGTTTTTTTTTCTTAGATACATTGAATAGTCCAAATCTCAAGATACTGTACTTCCATCTAAACCAATATCACAATACATGTACTGGTTTCACTCACTGATGTCACCTCAGGTTTACGTTATAATCGAAGTTTCCAGATTTGGAACGATTGAGTTAATTACGCGTCGTTTCCCTTTCTTTTTTGGACAGAAATGTATAACAATCAATATAGTACAGTAGGTGCGGGTGATATAAGTTTTGTATTCGTGGAAATAACTTCTCTCAAGGGACACCGTTGTGAATAAACTTCCAGAAAATGGTAAACAAGAGAGAAGGTTGCTCTATTGTTCTTTGTGTTAATTCTTTTGGTATTAATAAGAAGTTTTACCTAGAGTCCCATGGGCCACATCGCTCACCCGAGGAATATAAGCCACAACTCTGATCTAAGTAGCTTTTGGGAATCAACTACAATATATCTTATCATTTTAGTAGAGTATAACTTATTTATTTTGAGTAAAAAGATTTTCAAATCCTTTCCTTTATCTTCATTCATTAATCATTATTTCAACAATAAGAATAAATACTATATTATCATGCTTAAATAAATAATAATAATACAAATTGTTGTATTTTATTGGTTGTCTTGGGGGGAGTGGGGGGGTAGGATTTTTACAGATCTTCTTCATATATATATTCATACGCTGGTGTTTAAACATCTTCAAAGATCCCGTAATAGTTTAGAGGTCATACATGTCGCTTGAACAAGTATATTCCAATACTAAACTTTGAAATTTTCTTTGGGACCAGTTTTTGTCTAGAGTTTACAGTTTGATCAATTTGAACTGGGATATTGCATAGTTATTTAATGCTGACAAATATAGTGCACGGCGTTTTAAATTCTAATAACACAATTTTATTTTTCATTCTGTAATTTGATGAATTCACTTTTGGTATTCTAAGAAATTCATCAATTGAATTCATTTAACTGTCAAAAAATATTTACATCAATGAAATATAAATCAGCGTAAGTATAATATCAGGTCGTGATCCGGTTTGAAGTTGTTTTTTTTGTTTTTTGGGGAAAATACTGAAGGAAAACTGGAAATATTCATTCACATCAGATTTGGTGATTGGGTCTTCTGTGTTATACGTAAATATCACTCAAATCAATCGATGCAATTTAATAGGGGGAAAAAGTGAATGTAAATATTCTCATATAAATTCATCGTTTGGCTGTTGATAAATGACACATATGTTTATCAAACAGAATGCTATCATCAATCTGCAAAAAATAACTATGCGGGGACTGCTCGGAAATTTTGAAATGAACATCTAATCTTACTCCTAAGGTAAAACAGATGAAGTTAATTATTACGTCACATACTGCCAATGAGTGCAAATACAGAAAAATGGATGAAAAACATATTTTGTATCCACTCTTCTACAATAACAAAATAATCAATCACACCTTGTAAAGAAGTTAATATATTTCATATAGATATTAGATATACTTAAAAACCCAACTGGCTGTGCGTGGGATAGCCACATTCCAACAGAAACTAACCCCCGAGGATTAATTTTGCTAAACAATAATAATTTAATTTCCTTAAGAGAGTTTCATGTTAGGCTGTCCCACTCACAACCAGTCGGAAAGTATAATATACTTATTATGTTATCAATATCTGAATTAACTAGAGTTGATTAACATTTATTTTGATTAACAAACTAAATGAAACAAATGATTGATTTTTACATTTATACCGGGTTTATGTTCAAAGCACTATCAACACACGACATTGCTGTGGAACTCTTTCGGGAAGGGAAATGTCAATCATTGTGAGCAATGAAGTATGTAAGTAAACAGGCAAGAGTAAGCGTATTGATGTCATGACAATACTACACAATCTTATTAAGATATAAATGATTATAATTGCACCCAACATCTACTATCATATACTATACACCGTTTTGACGGATATGTAACTAAGATTTTTTAGCAAACAGTAACAAACTAGACATGCATGATTTTCCACTGACATGCGCAGTGGGGTAAACTTAGATGCGAACTTTCTTCATCAATATTCATGGAAAGGCATCACATTCCTAATTACAAGTAACATATATTTCTTTGTCATTTATATTACAATAATTTGTTTCTAATACTTTGTGGATAGCATTTAATTCATACAACTGAACCTTTTTCTTAAATTCACACAATCGAAAATCATGAATTTTTTTTTTTATCGCCGGTATAACCTTGGCCCTGATATTAAATAACAGTTATAATTGCGTTTTCATACCGACATAATGGGGATAAAATAGATATACAAGTCTGGAGGCACTAACAATGTTACTGACGCATTGTAATTCGTTAATTTCCGTAAACATTTTTAATGGATGACGGTGCGATTAAGAACAATGGCTGACTGATCTGATCAATGTTGTTGAACGCTTTATTCGTTATACTGAAATTCAAAGGAACTTCGTTATGGGGAGAAAGACCATAGTGACTATAGGGACCTCGCTTTTATCAAGACATTCAATCATCGTGATACATGGCTTTTGCACTTTCACGTTAGTTCCGGTTGAAAAGACAAGGCGTGAACTCGAGATCCGTGTTCTGCAGCATTCTTGCATATATCACGTGTGGGATTTGAAATATACATGTATTAAATATATAAAATAATTGCTAATAAGCTTACATTGCAATTGTGTGATACAAAGTGTTTTTCTATCAAATAAGCTGAAGTTTTGTCTTTTTTGGTCGATGGTCCTCACTCTAATTTTTGCAAAATCTAAACACAGAAATAGATGTAATTTCATATTTTGCATTCTGTCCAAAAATTGTACATATAATAGCGTTTTGTGATATGTGAAACAACTTTTCCAGGCGACGAGCAATGACGCCTAAATGTAAGATTTTCTAGTTTTTCAAAGGAAATACATGTACTAAAGTTACCCTCATTGCTTTTAATTTCCTCTAAAATGTTAAAATTAACGGAAGGGTCGAATTCTACATATTTTGGAGTTAAATACCTTGTTTTATAATAATTAGACTCCAAGGCAGTTGTTTGTTTACAAGTTAATAGTTGACACGCTAACAGAGAAAGAAAATAAATGTTTTGTAAAAAAAAAAAAAAAATGCGGATCTGCCTATAATGGGCAAATATAGCATTACGCATGCACGGAACTTGTCTTTCGTAATAAAGGGTCATTATTTAATTATATTATAGTCGCTTTGACAACTAGTTATGTACATTCGAATTCTGCGAAGGACTTGTAAATTGCTATACCTCTACTTCGAAAGCGTGTAAACTGCTAATCAACTTCTGTAGACTGCAAGTGAACACATTGATCACGTGACATAACTTTTGTGACGTATATACCCTGCCGTGACCTCGCCTGTAGCGAAATGAACTTGAAACCTATTTCAAGATTATTATAGCAACCAAGCCATAATTATATAAAAACGTTATTCTTGAACTTTTGCTTTTTGGTACAATGAGTTTTGATGAACTTAGAACCATTTTAACAAGACATTGGACTTTCAGTAGGACGTAGCTATCTAATTCTTGCGTCAAAACAAGTTAATGACGCGGTTTCAAGCAAAATATGCACCGATTGTGTAGTCTTGGCTCAAAAGCCGGACAAATCTCAAATCTTGTTGATTTCATAGAGCCATGGCTGAGTGGCCGACATTGAAATAGACAGGCCTACGTCACATTGCTGTTTAACACAACTACCCAAAGTCCAAGCTCTTGTTAAAATGGTTCTAATACCTATACAATGAGCTCGCCTTCCAAGAAATCAACTAGATTTTGGACAACAGAAAAATTACATGTAAATTAGCCACGCATTATGATTAGATAGTTATAAATTACAGTTTAATTCAGGCTCTTTTTAATTGAATTGGTGGCGTACAGACCAGCTGATTGAACATGACTGATTAAGTTATGGTTGACTTGAAAAGAGTGTAGTTACGATAGTGATAAATCAATCGTTCAAGACAACTTTCCTACTTTATTGTCAGTATATTGGAGAAATCAAATGATTAATGTCGCGGGATAAAAAGCGTACTTCATATAGTTTGGAAGGGGGGGGGGTGTTAAGGAACTAGTACCAAAAGATTATCCGACATCGATTATTTCACGTAAATATAAAAGACTAGATGTAAACATCATCATATCTTAATATCTTCATATTAAGGGCACAGTGACCTTCTTTCTCTTTTTATAATTATTTATAGTTCATTTGCTAATTTTGTATAAATCTTTGGTACGTTGAAGCCTACAATTGGTCAGTTGAGGCATCTACGATCATAGGATATTGTCTAAATAAAAAGAAGGCTTCTTTTAATATATTGTTATTTTTTATGTATTGTATTTTGTCAAAACTTAGCCTTTGGGAATATTTGTGAGTTTTACAATATTTTAGAAGAGCTTTGTGTTTAAGTAAAATTAAAAAAGATACAAGAACTATTGTTCAGGTGAGCGATGTGGCCCATGAACTTCTTGTTTTTCTCTTAAAATTTTTTTATAGCATTAATTGTTGTACCTCTGCAATATTTTGTCCTGCTTTTCACCATCACCTTTTTAACCATAATTATTAGCGCAAAGAGAAAAACCCGCAAAGTTTTAATAAAAATAAAAATGTAACTACATTTTTTCGGGCAATTTATTAAACATATTCCTTTTAGTCCCTTAAGATGTTATCTTTAGACGTGCCTCTCAACCTTGAATCTGTGAATCTAGTTTTGATCTCTCGATGGCTGCTTCTTAATACGCCTAACCCTCGAAAGTGTTGGCGTTTGTCTGCCTTGATTAAATTTAGAAAGCGCTATCGAGTATAAATCTATCAAATATCCAAGTAAGCTAAGTCAAGATAGTTTATTAATAATTATTTTTCTGTCATCTAATAAGAAAAACATGCAGTAATTTTTATTTTTGGATATATTCAAGAAATATATGGTTGGTTATAATACGTGAAATCTCCATTGATCTACGAAGGGTCGACGTTATGGCGGATCTTATCGCATTAATTTCATTATTACACTTAGACAAGAAACACGGGCAGTGCAGTAAAATAGCTTTATTACATAAGACGGCATGACTTTCAGAGTTTCCGTGGTAATTTATTAGATTAATGCCTATTTGGATTTTTCCAAAAGTAGCCACGGTTATCTTTAAAGTGTTTGTTCATTCGCTATCGTAGGTATTTTAAACCCCATTATGGAATCACTGGTGGATTTGGAGCTAACTTTGTATTTTCCTCCCAATTATTGATTCCAAATTTTTGTGCGTCTGTTTAGTTTTATATGCATTGCTATGTACGTACAAAACTATCTCAATTACGGCATAAAGCACTTGACTTTTCGAGATACTAGTACATTGACTACCATTACAAAAGCCGTGCTATATACATGTTCTTTTAAACGTATGGTTTTAAATAACTTGAAATTATCGAAGCTATGTTATGATTCCGTAGTTTTTTAAAACACCAGCTGTTGCCCGTCAGTCCTTCTACTCATTTGTAACATTTATAAACTATGAACTACTAAATTTCAAATTTTGACTAAAAACGTCTTTGGTTGAAGGGCCTTCAAATTTCATAGGGAATTGGGGGGGGGGGGGGGGGGGGGGTACGATAAGAAATTTTTTTTTTAAAAAGGCGTGTTTCAAAAACTTCTCAAGTATCATTTTGCCAGGTCGTGTTTAAAACTTGCTTAAACTACATATTTGCTCCTATTTGCTGTATCCAAAACAATTGTTTAAAACCTGATCTTCGGGGTTAAATCAGATTTAAACCCAAATTTGGATTCAATGTTCATCATAAAACTAACAAGAGACCCATGGGCCACATCGCTCACATGAGCAACAATAATCAGCTTAAAGAGTCATAATACAAAATATCTGGACAATGTGGTATTATACATCAAGGACCTGTATAATTAAAACTCCATTTCCCCTGAATATTCTTATGTTTATAATCAAGTCCCTTTTCTATCATGATGATTTTATAGCCATATCAAATGTTGAGCATTGCAGTTCTCAAAAAGATCTTAAACAATTGTTTACATACGGGTTATAAACCTACATCAAACTCTGAACCTCTTGTGAGGCCCAAGAATCATCCAGGGGCCAAAGTTTAAACAATTTTAAAGAATCGGCAATACGTAAAAATGCTTGCATATAAGTAAATTCATACATAATAACATTTCAGTTTTTGTGAATAATTAAAATGTTTTCCTTTATACAACTGATCCCCAAAGTGGCCTCACCCTACTCCTAAAGATTTTGATTTTAACGAATTTGAATCTACACTATCTGAAGTTGTTTTCACTAAAGTTACAGCTTTTCTAGGCAAATGTTTTTTTTAAAGTAAATGATTTTATTATTTTTATCTATATATTCCTCTGTAAAAATTTGTCCCCCCCCCCCCCCCGATGTGATTCCACCCTACCCTCGGGAATCATAATTTGAACAAGTTTGAATCTTCACTACCTGACGATGCTTTCAACTTTCCTGGCTGATTGGTTTCTGAGAAGAAGATTTTTAAAGACTTCTTTATAAATTCTATTCTTATGTAAAAATTCGACCCTTTATTGTGGAACCACCCTACCCTGGAGGGCGTAATTTTCACAACTTTGAATCTACGCTACCTGAGGATACTTCCACACAAGTTTCAGCTTTCCTGTCCAAATGGTTATTAAGAGGCAGATTTTTAAAGAGTTACTCTCTACATATTCCTATGAAAAAAATCGACCTCCCATTGTAGCCTCACCTTACCCCCAGGGGTCATGATTTTCATAAGTTTGAATCTAAACTACCTGGGGATGCTTCCACACAAGTTTCAGCTTTCCTGGCTGAATGGTTACTGAGAAGAAGATTTTTACAGATTTACTCTATATATTCCTATGTAAATTTCGACCCCCCCCCCCCCCCAGTGGCCCTATCCTACCCCCGGGGGTCATGATTTTCACAACTTTGAATCTACACTACCTGAGGATGCTTTCACAATAGTTTCAGCTCTCCTTGTCAAATGATTTTTAAGAAGAAGATTGAAAAATTCGCAAAAAATTTCAATAATTCATAATTATCTGCAATTGTAAAAAAGCGTGATCCTTGATTTTCACAACTTTGAATCCCCTTTGCCTAATGGTGCTTTGTGCCAAGTTCGGTTGAAATTGGTCCAGTGGTTCTGGAGAAGATGTTGAAAATGTGAAAAATTTACAGACGGACGACAGACAAAATGTGACCGGAAGAGCTCACCTGAGCTTTCAGCTCATGTGTGCTAAAAAGGGATTACCTTTTTAAATAACGTCTGATGAAGAATGCAGAATCTTCAGTTTTTAAGGTTCTTGTAGAAGCAATCATAGACAAGTAATTCCAAGTTTGTACCATCTACCCTGGGGTTAGGGGAGGGGGTTATGTGATGTGTTGATGGTTCCAATTATGCAAAAAAAAAAAAACAACCCAATTTCAGTTTGAATAAAATTACTGAGGATCGTGGAGATATAAGAAAAAGTACTTGGACGCGTTATAGTTCTTAATGCTTTTATAATTTATAATAAGTAATAAAAATTAAAATAATAATATTTATTTCGTAATAGACGAGGACAATCATGGGTTATATCCATCGGAACATAACTCAGCATTTTCCGTTAAGTTTTTTCTCGAGTTGACGGAAAAGGCTGAGTGATATTCCGATAGTGGTAACCATTGACCAGAGGAAGGAAATCAATTTTACTTCTACATGACAAAAAAACCCCTAGTTATTCATGTAAAGAAAATACACCAGAAGGAAATAACGACTCTTATGGAAGGTAGTCAAACAAAGGTGATCAAATTCATGAAAAAGTTCCAAGTTCGATAAAATTACTTTGGATCAATGAGAGGTCACTGTTTGGGGAAGAAAAAAAAGGAGGGAAAGTTTGACTATACAACATTAGTGATAAGTATAGGTGAATTCATTTTTGGGAAATAATAAAAAAGAAAGTTAGCATGAATTTTTCCAAGTTTTTTTTTCAAGCAATCACGGTTAAGGATCAGAGAAGGACCACAAAACATAACCCAGTCACATATATACCATTAAATTATGATAATTAAAAAAAAGCCACGTATAGAAGAATGTCACAACTTATTCTTTTTTAAATTTATTTGACTCGACATAAAAATTATTTTGGAAAATACACTAATTGCAATATCTTTTTCAATGACTGTATATTCTGGACTTTCTAGGCGGCGAATTGATGTATAAATATACATGTAATTCATCGTCTACATGTTTGCCTAATACTTAATTTAACTGAACTGATGGCATATTGAAATGCTCGCTTCGTAGTAAAACTCGTAAACTAGTATATAATTAGGGTGTTGTCTGCTGTTTTCGGTGGAAAAAGAAAAGAAAAAAGATAATTTCATTTTCTTTGTTGATTTTTAATGTTAAAGGGGCATGGTTACGATTTTGATCAAAAATTATTTTTCCGATTTTAATGTTTACAATGTTTTAGAAAAGCACTTACAAAGGGCAACTAAAATCTGAGTGTCATTCGTTAAGTGATGATCAAGTTACAGAGCTTAATTGCAATTCATTGCTATATACATGTAAATAAAGCTTTTGTTTACATTTTGAATGCTGAAGTGAAAATTCAAATTTTAGACTTAAAAGGAATGTGTTAATCAGTAGGAACTGTTTATTTATGCTTTAAATGAATAAGAAGATAGACAAATCAGCTTGAAAAAGATTTGTTACTGGTATATTGAACCTATGTAAACAAAAACAGGGCACGAGCCTTCAAGTTGTTTAAATGACAAAGAATTGTGAGCCCTGTGTCTTGCTTATGACTTAACGACTGACTCTCAAATTTCATTTGATCATTAGAAATGCTTTCCTAAAGCATTGTAAATAATGAAAACAGAAAAATAGAATTTGACCAAAATCGTGACCATGCCCTTTAATAAAAAATAAAATGTAAACCTATAGAAATATTGTGCACACATGTACCATATAAAAATGGTTAATGGCATGAATTTCTACATGTATATGTATCTATTTTTTGTGCATTTTGATTTAACATATTGCACGTTTTTAAAAAAAAATAAATATAAATTGTAACGTTTATTTTTCCGTTTAACCCATAGGTTTAAGGAAATAGATAATTTTTTCTTAAATTTCGATGTGTTTTTATAATTTTTTATTGACCCAGTTTTGAGTATATGATTATTAATAAGTACTTTAGGAATGCTTAAACATACACAATTTTAGTTTTCAATTTCAACAAAATTGTGTGCATGCATGAAAACTAATAACCTTTAAAGACATAATCAACTAGTTTGTTAGGTATTCTTACAGATGTTTAAATGACTGTTCCCTTGACTGATGATATTGAAATTTTCATTTATTATGTTGTTTAAAATTAATATTTTAAAGATGAGAGCAGAAATTCGTTAAAAGAGAAAAGAAAAGTCTATTGTTTGGGTGTTACGGTGGCTCGTGTTAATACCTAATAAATGGTGTTGTTCTGTTGTGCACTTTAGATGTATGAGATGAATGCATGCATGATAATATGGGAACGCGGGTGAATGAATATGTGGTTTAAAAAAAAGTTTAATGTATGCACGGCATTTCCAGGGATAGGTATTCAGGATTGTTGGGATAAACACGGTGATAAGCAATTATACATATGAACAATTTTATGGTGCATGCAATAAAAGAGTGACAATTCAAATACAAGTACGTTTTTATTTTTCAATTGATTACGAATATATTTACGTACGAGTTAGTTTGTGGTAGGGAAAAGAAGAGCCTTTCCGGTTTACTCGAGTAAGGACATTTTCTTAATACTCTTTTAATTTTAGGGAATATATTATTCCATTATGCACGTTTTCAAAGTAATATATTAATTTTATACAACTTAATTATGCATCGTTCTTTTTATTTTAATGGTCCCTGTGATATCAAAAGGATCAATGTTGTACGGCGTTACTCGATTTGCACTCTAGATAGACTTCCAGTCACGAGTTACGGAAAGTAAAGTGAAGTAACTTCAAATACTCGCGGTGTATGTGAATGACCATGCTAATTTATACTACAACAATAAATTGTTTATACTGCAGTCCGCGAGTGTTGATATTGACTATGATCGTCGTTTGTTCATTGTTGTTTGCAATGGCAATTTGTGTCGTAATGCAAACTTTTTAACGTTAACGTTACCCTCTGAATAGTTCGAAAATACATAAGTATTTGCAAGTTTTTAAAGAAGAGTAAGACTATTTTATTTACAATGTATTGCTTTCTTTATAGGACATGTACATGTAGTATAGCAGTGGCGTTGGAAGCAAATTGAAAGGGGGGCTAGACTCATCAGAAATCCTAGAAGTAAAAAAAAAAGCGGGTTATGGTTATGCCTAACTTTGCAAAAAAAATTGTAGCCCCCCCCCCCCCCCCCCCCCATTCTGATGCCTATGCATCGATTTAAAGCACCTTTATTTTCTATTAAAGTACCTTTATTTTCTTTTAAAGTTACTATGGTGATCGAATGATCAATGCATCTAGAGTAACCACACCACAGGCAGTGTAATCATGGATGACCAAATAATCAGGGATTCCAAGTCTTTGGTAAATCTTGTGCATTTGTTTAAAGATTTGACTTGAATACATGTATATTGTCATTAAATGCACATTGATACCACTGCTTGAAATGAAATTTCAAATCACCAGAGTACAGTGCATATGATATATTGCATTTTATTTTATTATGAATCAGTAACTATTTCAAAAAATTTTATGTATTGTCCAGTAACTTAATTTGAAAAAAAATGAAAGTACATTTTTAGAAGTAAAGTCCAAGAAATGCCCCCATAGATTTATTCTTTAGTACTTTTAAATACATGCAATGACAGCATTAGTAAGAAAATTTTTTTAAAAAATATATTGTAAAGTTTGAAGAATTATAATTAAGACAGTAATTTTTTCTGAACTGGATAGGTTTTTGGAAACTGTTAAAATGAAAAACTGGTTCTCATACATATACATTTCTTCACTTTCTATTTAATAATATTTGAACAACCATATAAACAAATATAAATTTAATTTTCTCTTAATTTAATGCTATTCTTTTTAATTGTGATTTAATGCAATTGAGGTCCCTTTTCAGTGCGAGAAATTTCTCAAGAACAACTATGAAGTACTTATTTTGGCGGCACACAAAACGGGGACCTCAAAAACTTTCCTCGAAGGAACTGATAAGGGAAGAAAATTTGCAGAAAGTTTCATCTCCCTTATGAATAAATTCTCCAGCTTCTGTTATGAAGGTATGACATTTACTAATACAGTCAAACTTCGTTTTCTCGAACTAGATGGAATTGTTTAAATAGTTTGAGATATCTGAGTATTTGAGATATCAAGGGTAAAATACTTAAAAATAAAGTGGTTAGGACTTACAAATTACATTGACATACATGTATCTATTGTCTTTGAGATATCAGTGTTCGAGATATCGAAGTTTAACTGTATGTCATTTTATATTGTAGAAAGAATCTACATTCTTGTAACAATGAGTAGACCAACAAAAAGTAGTTGGGAATTTTTTCATTCCAAACCTAGATATTTTTTTCGTATACATGTAGTACCGTGAAATGCTTTTAAAGTTCATCTGCATTAATTTACACTATGCACAGAATTTTAGCATTTTTTTCCCTTTATGTGTGGTATAGAACTTTTGCATTGATTTTTAAGGGTATTAATAAATGCTGATTAAATTCTCAGGAACTTCCAAGTTAAGTAAGGAGGAACATACCTATGCCTCACAAACATCATTAAGGAATGGGGTCACTGATGTCAGTAGAACCCTTAAGATTAAAGAAGAAATTGAAGGTAAAACATCTACTTGATTCATTATTAAATATGAATTGGTGAATATATGTATTTACAATGACATTATCTCAAAGCCAATGTTGCATTCATTAAAAGACCTTAGACCAACCCTTGAAATTTTATAAAATGTAAAACATCAACTTTCAAATGTGTACTACTGTACCAGTGAAAAAGCAAATTTTGTCTATTTATGGAAGTGAAAATGATGAAAATATATATGTCAATTGTCATGTCATAAATCAATTTTACTTCATGAAAGTATGAAGGAGCCAATTGAACAGGGCATGAATTCATGAAATTGAGAAAAACTTTTGGATTAAAGTTGGTTAGCATATGTGAGACTGGCTTTAGGCTTCAAAGTCAGAATATTGAGAAACAATCTGATAACTACCATTCTGAGGGATGAATATAAGATTTATAACATTGACTTTTTGACATTTTCATTTTGTAGAATAGGCCAGATACTTCTAGGGAGAAAATATTTTACTTTCTAAGTACATATAGTATAATGTTCACAAAATGGAAGACAAGCCAAGAAATGTTCATTAAAATTTCCATTATCAAATAACAATTTTTAACTACATGTACCTGGTGAAAATTTTGGCACTTTGAATTGTTTGCTCAAATCAAAGGTTTTACCATAATTGTAGATGGTTTTTTGTGTATAATAATGTTGCAAGAAAAAAGGTTTGTATGCAATGGACTTTAGAGATCATGCAAAATTATAGAGCTCTTGCAAAAGTTAATTATTCAGAGTAAGCATTTTATCTGAAAAAAAAAAAACCCACCACAACAACGATGTAAGTACCAGCACACATATATGGTAAAGCATAGAAATATACAATTAAGAACCTGTGTATGTAGATCATGAAATCCATTTCAGACCCCCCTGAAGATTCAGAGCCACCAGCAGTGTTTGGCAGACATGGCCGTAAAATCAAAGTCCCAAAATGGAAAGAGGATTACTACTACCCAACAGCTCCAACAAAAAGGGCACACAACTCTGACCAGGAGAAAATCATTCCAGCTAAAAAATGTGAGATGATGTCCTTTGAAAAGTGTGGATGTTCAATTTTTGTTGCTCTTTGTTTGTTTGTTATCTGATATTGGGCAAACTAAATATCACTGAGATTGTTATTTAGATTGCAGGATTGATGATTTTCTCATAGAAAGGTTACAAGTTATTAAAAATAATAATTGATGTGATTTACTCTTTAATAGATGAATAGTCAATCAAACTATATGTAAAGAGAAAAAATAGTTTATTAAAGAGAGAGATTTTTAACAAATGTAAACAAAGGCTGATAAGGCCTGAAAGGTGAGAGAGATACCTATTTAAGATAAGGCATTTAATGTAAGAAGACATTTCAGTACTCCAAGGCTTACATACTCAAATATTGAACAGAACTAAAGGTTCTTTTCTGAGACTATAGTTACATTCAATATGACCAGTTAAAGTACATGCACATATATATGTTTAGCTGTATAGCTACATGTATAATGTGTAACTGTTTCAAGAAAAGCTACAAAATTTTATTATATCATTTGAATGTGTTTTGTAGGTATTAAATCAAAGGACTTTGACTCCAGAAAAGAAAATGATGTAAAAGGGGCCATGGTGAAAGGTAGAAAACACAAGTCAAACAATCACAAACACTCAGGAAAACCCACAGATAAACTTAAGGGAGATAAATCAATTCCAGATGAACAGAAAATTCAGACTCCAGAGGCCAGCAACCCAATGTTGATCACTGCCTACACCTGCTGTTTTTGTAGTGAAATTTTCAGCTGTCAAGAGGACATGGATAAGCATGAAAAGACTCACACTGTGAAAATGTCTTGCCAGTTGTGTCCAGAGGTATTTGTAAAGGCAGAGGATATCTTTTTTCATTTGAATAAATTCCACAGCGAAAACTTCTGCTTCTGGTGCAACTTGTACAAAGATGACTCAGTTGAAATGAAGGAGCATAAAACCGGTTGTCCACCAGAGGGAGAATCTAAAAGGAAGTGCCATTTTTGCTCCACAGTCTGCAGCTTGGGTAACCAGTTTGAAGACCATGTCATCAATTGTCACGGATTGAAAGATCAATGGTGCTCCCATTGTGGCAAATGTTTTTCCTCCCTGCTTGCTCTGCATGACCACCAGAAGGAGCACAAATCATCTAAAGAAAACCGGTGCGAAGAATGCAGAAAAGACTTTGGAACAGCACAAGATTTGATTGATCATGTGATAAAAGAACATATTAGTGCTGGGACTGATACTAAAGTGTCCTCTGCTGCAGTTGAAGGATCCTCAGTTGGAAATATCAACAGACAGCAAGAAAACAGTCAGGATGAAAATGATGAAACTAAATGTAGAAACATGTCAACAGATACTGATGGCAAAAAAGAGCAATCTAGTGTAGAGTCTGATGATGAGAAATGTAGCGATGATGATAATGATGATTATGATGATGTTGATGTTGATGATGATTATATCAAAGAGGAAGAAGATAGTGATTCAGATTTTACAGAAGCAACAAACACAACCAGAGTCTCAAACAGAAATAAGTCAACAAAATCTGTTAAAAATTCAAGAAAAAGGCTCCTTAGCTCAAAATTTTTCAAGAACTCAAAGCAAAGCACAAAGAGGAGACACAGAGTGGTTAAAGAAAAAGTGAACTTGTCAATCACATGCAGACTATGCAACTTAACATTTGCAAATAAGTACACAGAACTTAGACACCTAATGGAAAGCCATAAAGACAAATTCTGTCTTTGGTGTGATGTCACTTTTGAAAATGATACAGAATTAGAAGCTCACAACAGAATTTGCACAGAGGACACTCAATTAACAAGGAAAAAATGTCACGTGTGTCCCAAAAAGTTATTAAACAAGGAGAGATTTGAGAGTCATTTCACTGTAGTTCACGGACAGGAGCACCGCTGTGAGCAATGCAGTAGCACTTTTGCTTCGAGTTATCTGTTGTTGCGTCACAAAAGAAATCATGGTCCAGACGAGGAACATCCATGTCCCAAGTGTGCGAAGGTGTTCAGTAGGAAGAAGAACATGGAGAAACACCTGCGAGAGGTGCATAGAGTGAAGAGGCCAAAAATTGTGAAAGAGGTTTTCCCGTGTGAATGTCATGTCTGTCAATCTGGGTTCCACTCTAGAACTGAGCTTGCCGAGCACATTAAAGTTTCACATATGGATGAAATCAATGAGAAAATTGTCGACAATCCCAGATTCACTATCAACTTCCATGAGAATTACTTCTTGTGCAAGAAATGTGGCAAGAACTTTCCCAATGAAGACGAACAGGCCATCCACTTAGCAAGCCATCTTGGGGTTCTTAATAAAGACACATCATTCGTTTGTGATGTATGTGGCGATATCTTTATGAAGAAAAGCTTATTCAATGCACATAGGGCGAGGCATTCGAGTACCAAACTATTCCCTTGTACCAAATGTGACAAGAAGTTCCATGTCCGCTCCGCTCTTCACTCCCACCTTCAGACCCACAGAACTCACAAAGAATTCGTGTGTGATATCTGTGGGAGCGCATTTAAAAGCAAACCGAGTCTTAGAATGCATACGAAGAGGCATAATATGGACCGGTGTCATGTGTGCAAGTATTGCAATCAAACCTTCCGATGCTATGACGGTCTGAAATATCACTGGGTGGTGTACCATCCTGAGGAAGTTAAGAAAAGAAAGCTGACTGTCTTTCCGTGTCCACATTGCGAAAAGGTTCTGGCCACCAAAACTCAGCTTGATAGGCACATGGCCAAACATGGCGTCAACAAAATCCACAGGTGTGACATCTGCTTCAACAGATACTGTACGGTGGCGCAATTAAATGCTCACGTTAAAAACACCCACTCTCGCCAGGACAACATATTCTGCCATGCTTGTGATCTCTACTTTCACATTCCATCCAAAATGCTCCGACACATGAAGACACACAAACACAACGAAAACTGTTCCAAGAGGGGAATAGATCGTGGCCTCTTCTACGAGATGCTGGCAAAAATAGAAAAGGACATGGTTGATTCAGTTGAACTCACGCAGTACAGAGCTGCCAAGAGCAGCACTAAATACCGTGCATTGTATAAGTCTATTGGCAGGGAAGTGGCGGACTCGGAAGCAGACGCCAAGAATGAACTAACGGGATTGTTGACCAGCGGTGAACCCACAGAAACAGTGACGCTGGACCTCTCTAATGTTCAGTACATCTCACAACTGCCTAAAGAAGTTCTACAAGAAGTGGAGATATCTGATCATAACTTGAAGCCGAATACCGAAGTGTTTGTTGTGTATGACCAGGGGACCGGAAGTGACGACGTCAGGAACTTGGGCCTTGACGCCCAGGCCGTAGAGACGCTACAGTCCATACTTAGTCTTAGTAACCAACAGTGAAATCAGTTCGTAAAGGGGGGATGTGTTAGGTTTGCAAACTTTTTTTTCCAGTTTTTCAAATGTCAATCCAGCATTTAAAATTTCATCTTCCAAAGTCAAGGTTTTTTTATCCGCACCGCTTAGAAACCCTTGACTTGGGAAGATGTTAAATTTGCTTTATCAACTTTTTCAAATGATAAAATCATTTAGATCTTTGTATATTTTTATATTGCCGTTGTAATTCTTTTTTCACCTGCATTCAGTCTTAATGAGCAATTTGTTTTGCATATCGTTATTTCAATTTAACAATTCAGTTTTAATTTAAAAACGAAACAGTATTTCAATGTTATGCACACATACATTGATACTCATGTGTATGCCAACTATTCTTCGTTAATAAAAGTTAATAAGGAAACCGAACACATGTTATTCTGTTTAGATAAACATTTATTGAAACCACACATATTTAGTGATTCCTTTGGTTTAAATTTGGATAGCATAGAAAAACGAAAAACTTCATTCGCCGAGAAAAGACAAACTGTTTGCAACGAACGATAATTCTCTCATATATTATGAAAAAGGTTAATGATAGTATCAAGAGTTATCTCTCTTTTTACAATTAGATACGTGTACTTGATAAACATTTTGTTTTCTTCGATCATGAGAGTTCAATTTCAAAAAAAGCAAATACTTATCTAGTTTTTTATTTTGTTATACATTGTATCCTCCATATAACTTTGGTTTAGTTAGTGTACATGTACTGTACATGGTTACAATTGAACTATCCTGTACGTACTGGTAGGAGTACAGTGATGTCAATGTGTGTGTATAAATCCAATGTATATACACACACTCGACGTACCAGTCACCATCCACGTAGTATAAAATCGGTAATTTATAACTTTTGTCCAAGTGCAATCTTATTGCATTTGTCCATGATCAAGATAAACTTATTTGAATAAAAACTCTTTAAAATCATCCTTGCACTTACAAGTTTGTAAACTTGTAGTAAAGATACCAATAGATATAGAGGTCAGTGGCTTCCGGTCTGAAAAAAAGTCGTCCATCCAAAGTTTTCATTCAGACCGGGAGCTACGTACAAATTTGCAGCTATAATGGATATCTGTTAAACTTGCTCTGATCCAAAAGATAAAAAGATAAACGTCTTGCCTGATCAACTTGAAATTGGACAGACCTACAGTTATGGTTCTTCGTCACCTTACGACTAAGTACATGTAAATTACAAATTTATGTGGCATCATGATATAGGAATGCAGTTATTTTTTGACACATCGATCACCATAAAATTGATCAAAATTATTAGCTTGATTGTGGTTTCTAGTACTTACCCGACTTTATGATTCGTGAAGTTTTGTTGTTTGGACAATTATTATACATGTGACCCGGGCGGTAAATAGCACACCTATAATCAATTTATTTAATATATACATGTACGAAAAACTTGAAACATACAACATTGACAATTATCTCACGGTAAAATTACTTATATAAAGGTTATTTAATACATAACATTGAATTGTTAATTTATAAATAAGAAAATCATAGAATATATTTTATTACATTTATATAAATACATGTAAGTACTGAATTACACAAGCATTACCAGACACCGACAGCTATCATTCCAGAACAATCTCACGCTAAATTTTAATATAATTCAATCCCATCTCAAGGTACATGTAAAACGAAGTGTGCGTGGGCCCCTGGTAAATGTAGGGGGAAAATGGGTTATTAGTTGAATTTAGAATGTTGTCAAACTGGTAGTCGAATGAATGGGCGGCGGAAAAGACATTCATGCAAAACGAACAGTTTATTTTTAAAAACGAGCTAACATACGAAACAGACCTACTGCCTCTTTTGCAAAATCAAAAGACACCGATGCAAAACTAGTAATCACCGATGCAAAACCAACAGTCATGCACTGAATTAACGCTAAATGTAGTGCAGAGAGGTATCAGGAGAAATGGTACCCTGGAGAAAACGCACACTTGAATTACAGGGAAGGTTTTCATTTGCGGATCAGTTTTTTTCCCAGGGAGAAGGGGGGGGGGGGGTCCGAGGGATATTTAAGATTGCCACGGATGGAGTGGTGGTGATTGGGGGGGGGGGGTCCAAGCCATGTATTCGGTAATTTTACGGTGTAAATTTAAGAAATTTTATTTTTCCAGGAGTGGAGGGGGCGGACTTCAGCTTATCTACATTGCAAAGACTTTTAGCTCTGTATTATTTCGTTTGTAACTTGACTTTCAAAGTTTGTTCAAGTTTATAAAGCATCAATTTACCATTCTAGACATAAAAATTTGAAAAATTTAATTTTAATTTTTTTAGCCGCAAATCGTGTCCAATTTTGAGTCACTTTAAGAAATTGATTCTGAAATTATATTTGCAATGGAATTATTTTTATATATGCTGTCATATACAAAGAATTTTAAATATTTATTGTAAATAATCGAGACATTAGAATGAACTCGCACCAAAATAAAATCAAAAACAAAAAACGCGCTATCGTCTACTAATTGTAACGGGGCTATCTATGGGGTTTGTCCCATAGATAATCCGAGTTCGGAAGGATAAAAAGAATAACAAGAATTTTGGGGTTTAAAACGTTGTATTTTTATAAATAACAAACTTGCAAAACAAACGTAAAAGACATGAAACTATATCAACTAAAATCCAAGAATGTGTTTATTGCCATTATTGTAGATAGAAATTTAGGCTCCAAACCCTTCTTTTTTTTCTTCAACTGGTTTAATTAACTGCTGTGTGTATACTCGGCCATTGCAGGTACGAAGCATCGGGGGGGGGGGGGGGGGGGGGGCAATGGAGGCCTGCAATTCTCACCTTTTCTTTCGCAGCAAGCATATTTTTTCTTAAATTAACATTAAAAAACCGAATTATCAAGGAGTTGGTCCCCACTTTTTTCGGAGCATGTAGAAACTGAAAAACTGAAAGCAAAAATAATGAAAACTAGACACGATCTCGTTGCGAGCAACGAGGAGGTCTTCCTTCTGATTTTAGAATTTGAGATACATGTTCGATCTTGATTTTGCTATTTAACAGCTAAACATGATTTAGAATAGAAAAACGGGGTCTACATTCTAGGGACCAGATACTATTTAGTTTCAGGGATAAGAGCTTTGTTCAACAAGTGTTTAGAAGGTCGTCACCGTTCTTGAGATATCTGAGAAAAAAAAGTTTTAGGGGCCAGTCCCTTACCTCCTTATTGGAGCCGCTGAACCAAATTTTGAAGGTTGCATTTTGTAAAGTACATCATTTTGAGCATCTTTTCTTCTACACTGCATTTCAAAATATATTCCTTTTTGAGATATAGCTGGTCATAGTTTATGGACTCATGACCCCTAAAAAATTCTTATTCCATATAACATATGAATAAATCATTACATTACTTGGATACAGAACTGTAAGATAAACATATTTGCTCCTATAGCCTTTCATTAAATTTCCCTCAGTAAAGAGCTACAGTTAAAAATTTTTAGAGCCCTTTAGTTCCCTAATTCTAGGGGCCAGCCCCTTTTTTATATCAAATAAAAGGTCATTTAAATCTCAACACATTTTGTGCAACAACTGTTTAGAAATTCGTTACCGTTTTTGAGAGATGTGGGAAAGAATGTTTAAGGGACTGATCCCTTAACTCCTTATAGGGGCCGTTTAACGAAATTTTGAAAATTGCATATTATTTAGTACATCATTCTGAGCATCTTTTCTTCTTTACTGCATTTCAAAATATTTTTCCTTTCTGAGATATTGGTGATCAAAATTCTATACCTTTTGCTCCTAAAACCCCCTAATTACGTAACACATGACAAAATCATTACATTGCTTTGATACATAATGGTAAGATAAACATATTTGCTTCTATAACCGTTCACAAAATATCCCTCAGTAAAGGGCTACAGATGAAAGACTTTAGAGCCCTTTGGTCCCCTAATGTTAGGAGGCAGCCCCTTTATCTCGATATCAAATAAAAGGTCATTTAAATCTCAATACATTTTGTTCAACAACTGTTTAGAAATTCGTAACCGTTCTTGAGATATATTGGAAAGAACATTTTAGGGGCTGATCCCTGAACTCCTTATAGGGACCGTTTAACGAAATTTTGAAAATTGCATATGATTTAATACATTATTTTGAGCATCTTTTCTTCTATACTGCATTTCAAAATATTTTTCCTTTCTGAGATATATGTGATCAAAATTCTGGACTCTTGGCCCCTAAAAACCCCTAATTACGTAACACATGATAAAATCATTACATTGCTTGGATACATAACTGTGAGATAATCATATTTGCTTCTATAACCGTTCACAAAATATCCCTCAGTAAAGGGCTATGAATAAAAGACTTTAGAGCCCTTTGGTCCCCTAATTTTAGGGGTCAGTCCCTTTTTCTTGATATCAAATAAAACGTCATTTAAATCTCAATACATTTTGTTCAACAAGTGTTTAGAAATTCGTTACCGTTCTTGAGATATATGGGAAAAAACATTTTAGGGGCCGATCCCTTAACTCCTTATAGGGGCCGTTTAACGAAATTTTGAAAATTGCATATGATTTAATTCATCATTCTGAGCATCTTTTCTTCTATACTGCATTTCAAAATATTTTTCCTTTCTGAGATATATGTGATCAAAATTCTGGACTTTTGGCCCCTAAAAACCCTAATTACGTAACACATGATAAAATCATTACATTGCTTGGATACATAACTGTGAGATAAACATATTTGCTTCTATAACTGTTCACAAAATATCCCTCAGTAAAGGGCTACATATGAAAGACTTTAGAGCCCTTTGGTCTCCTAATGTTAGGGGCCAGCCCCTTTTTCTCGATATCAAATGAAAGGCCTAGTAAATATAAACTTTTTTTGCATTACATGTGTTAACAAATTATTTTTCAGAAAAGAGATAAACTAAGAAAACCAGTAAAAATTACGACTTTTTTTAGTCTCAATTTTCGGGACCAGGCGAGCTTTAACGCGTTTTGAGCATGACAAATATGAATGCCAAATTGCACATCTACAATCCCTTGTCTACAATCCCTGAAAGTTTGAACTCAATATCTTTTACCGTTTAGGAAGAGATCCCTGGACAAGCCGACCCTCTGAAAATCACTAAAACGTCATTTTCTCAAGAACAGAAATGACGTCATCAAAATAAAAAAATGTATATTAAGTTCGAACTAATATCTATTAGATCTGAAAGTTTCACGAAAATCGGTTCAGCCATTTTCGAGAAATCGCCTGCACAAATTTTGTAAGAAAAAAAAATAATAATAGGGAAAAAGAAACCGAACGAAAACAATAAGGTCTTCCGTTGGAAAACGGAAGACCTTAATAACAGTGAAACACATACTTCTCCCCCTCAACGGATTTGCGGGGGGGGGGGGGGTTTGCAGGGGGGGGGGGGGGGGTTGTCAATGCATTTAGGACGAGTCTGTAACCCCAACCCCCCCCTCCAAAAACGATGCTACGTGACTGTATTATGTAATTATATAATGTGATTATGTACACAATGACACAAACATAAATGTACAAAATTTAATGTTTATTGAATAATTGTATTACATTGGAACAGTTTTTATAAGAATTTTAATTTTTGTTATGATTTCTATATTTTACGTTTTCTCTCGGAGATAACGCATCAACTGATGAATGCGGTTTCTCCGGGCTACGTTTTCTCCAGGGTACGATTCCCCCTTGATACCTCTCCGCACGCTATCTAGCGTTAATTCAGTGCATGACTGTTGGGTTTGCATTGGTGATCGTTTGTTTTGCATCGGGGTCTCTTGGTTTTGAAAAATTAATGATTTGTTTTAAGCTAATGTTTGTTTTTTACATTGTTTTTGAAAATAGGTTGTTCGTTTTGCAATAGCGTCTATTTTTTTTACCCTTTCCCCGCCCATGGTCAAATAAAAATAAACGATTACATGTGCATGGAAAATCTCACCTGGAGATGTAAATAAAGCACACACATACAAACAGAAACAATTACGTGTACAAAAATTAAATATTAACTAGACACGATCTCGTTGCGAGCAACGAGGAGGTCTTCCGTCTGATTTTAGAATTTGTTCTATCTTGATTTTGCTATTTAACAGTTAAACATGATTTAGAATAAAAAAAAAACCAGGGTCTACATTCTAGGGGGCCAGATACTATTTTGTTACAGGTGTAAGAGCTTTGTTCAACAAGTGTTTAGAATTCGTCACTGTTCTTGAGATATCTTAGAAGAAAAAGTTTTAGGGGCCGGTCCCTTATCTCCTTATTGGAGCCGCTGAGCCAAATTTTGAAGATTGCATGTTGTTAAGTACATCATTTTTAGCATCTTTTCTTCTAAACTGCATTTCAAAATATTTTTTCTTTTTGAGATATAGGTGGTCATAGTTTTGGACTCTTGACCTCTAAAAAAACCCTCATTACATAACACATGACATTACATTGCTTGGATACATAATTGTAAGATAAACATAGTTGCTTCTATAGCCTTTCACAAAATATCCCTCAGTAAAGAGCTACAGATGAAAGACTTAAGAGCCCTTTGGTCCCCTAATTTGAGGGGCCAGCCCCTTTTTCTTGATATCAAATGAAAGGTCATTTAAATTTCAACACATTTTGTTTAACAATTGTTAAGAGATTTGTTACCGTTCTTGAGATATATAGGAAAGAACGTTTCAGGGGCCGATCCCTTAACTCCTTATAGGGGCAATTAAACGAAATTTTGAAAATTGCATATTATTTAGTACATCATTTTGACTATCTTTACTTCTATACTTTATATCAAAATATATTTCCTTTTTGAGATATGGGTGATCAAAATTCTGGAGATTTTGGCCCCTTAAAACCCCTAATCACGTAACACATGATAAAATCATTACATTGCTTGGATAAATAACTGTAAGATAAACATATTTGCTTCTATAACTGTTCACAAAATATCCCTCAGTAAAGGGCTACAGATAAAAGACTTTGGAGCCCTTTGGTCCCCTAATTTGAGGGGCCAGCCCCTTTTTCTTGATATCAAATAAAATGTCATTTAAATCTCAACACATTTTGTTCAACAAGTGTTTAGAAATTTGTTACCGTTCTTGAGATATAAAGGAAAGAACGTTTTAGGGGCCGATCCCCTAACTCCTTATAGGGGCAATTTAACGAAATTTTGAAAATTGCATATATATTATTTAGTACATCATTTTGAGCATCTTTACTTCTATACTTTATTTCAAAATATTTTTCCCTTCTGAGATATGGGTGATCAAAATTCTGGACTTTTGACCCTTAAAAACCCCTAATTACGTAACACATGATAAAAATCATTACATTTATTGGATACATAACTGTAAGATAAACATATTTGCTTCTATAACCGTTCATAAAATATCACTCAGTAAAGGGCTACAGATGAAAGACTTTAGAGCCCTTTGGTCCCTTAATTTGAGGGGCCAGCCCCTTTTTCTTGATATCAAATAAAAGGTCTTCTAAAAATTAATCTTTTTTGCTTTACAAGTGTTAACAAAATATTTTTCAGAAAAGAGACAAACTAAGAAAACCAGTAAAAATTACGACTTTTTTTAGTCTCAATTTTTGGGACCAGGCGAGCTTAAACGCCTTTTGAGCATGACAAATATGAACGCCAAATAGCACATCTACAATCTCTTGTCTACAATCCCTGAAAGTTTGAACTCATTATCTTTTACCGTTTAGGTGGAGATCCCTTGACAAGCCGACCCTCTGAAAATCGTTAAAACGTCATTTTCTCAAGAACGGAAATGACGTCATCAAAATAAAAAATTGTATATTAAGTTCGGATTAATATCTATTAGATCTGAAAGTTTCACGAAAATCGGCCCGGCCATTTTCGAGAAATCGCCTGCACAAATTTTGTAAGAAAAAAAATAATAACTAGACACGATCTCGTTGCGAGCAACGAGGAGGTCTTCCGTCCGATTTCTAGAAGAAAATATGACATCATCGACTTTGATTTTCGACAACAAAACATGATATTGAAAAAGGAGTGAAGTACTTACATGTATGCTTCATTACATCGCTTTTTATAAGTTCTATTACATTGCTTTTTTAAATGCTTGCATTTCCTCCAATCAAGATTGAAAATATTAATTTTGTTTATATCTGGTCCCTAAAAACCCTAATTGGGTAACGCAAGAGAAAATCATTATATTGTTAGGATATAGAAACGTATTATACCTAATCTAGAATTAATAACCTTTTACAAAATGGCTCTCATTAAAGGGCTATAGATAAAAACATTTTAAAATTAGAAAGGACATTTAATTCTGAAAGCATTTTGTCAACAAGTGTTTAAAAATTCGTAACCGTTCTAGAGGTATATGAGAAAGGGGCCGATCCCTTATCTCCTTATAGGGGCCGTTTGGCGAAATTTTGAAGATTGCATATGGTAAAGAACATCATTTTGAACAACTTTTCTTCTGTATTGCATTTCAAAATATTTTTTTCTTTCCGAGATATTGGTGATCAAAATTCTATACCTTTTGCTCCTAAACAACCTTTAATTACGTAATACATGGCAAAATCATTACATTGCTTGGATACATAACTGTGAGATAAACATATTTGCTTCTATAACCTTTCACAAAATATCTCTCAGTAAAGAGCTACAGATTAAAGACTTTAGAGCCCTTTGGTCCCCTTATTTGAGGGGCCAGCCCCTTTTTCTTGATATCAAATGAGAGGTCATTTAATTCTAAACAAATTTTATTCAACAAGTGTTTAGAAATGTGTTATCATTCTAGAGATAAATGAGAAAGAAGGTTTTAGGGACCGATCCCTTATCTCCTTATAGGGGCGTTTAACAAAAGTTTGAAGGTTGCATATTGTTAAGAACATTAATTTGAACAACTTTTCTTCTGTATTGCATTACAAAATATTTTTCCTTTCTTAGATATGGGTGATCAAAATTTTGGACTTTTGGCCCCTAAAAACCCTTAATTACGTAATACATGACAAAATCGTTACATTGCTTGCATACATAACTGTGAGATAAACATATTTGCTTCTATAACATTTTACAAAATATCTTTCATTAAAGGGCTACAGATTAAAGACTTTAAAGCCATTTGGTTCCCTAATTTTAGGGGCCAGCCCCTTTTTCTTGATATCAAATGAAAGGTCATTTAATTCTAAACAAATTTTGTTCAACAAGTGTTTGGAAATTTGTTACCATTCTGGAGATATATGAGAAAGAAGGTTTTAGAAGCCGATCCCTTATCTCCTTATAGGGGCCGTTTAACAAAATTTTGAAGGTTGCATATTGTTAAGAACATTAATTTGAACAACTTTTCTTCTGTGTTGCATACCAAAATATTTTTCCTTTCTGAGATATGGGTGATCGAAATTTTGGACTTTTGGTCCCTAAAAACTCTTAATTACGTAATACGTGACAAAATCATTACACTGCTTGGATACATAATTGTGAGATAAACATATCTGCCTCTATAACATTTCACAAAATATCTCTTAGTAAAGAGTTACAGATTAAAGACTTTAGAGACCTGTGGTTCCGTAATTTTAGGGGCCAGCCCCTTTTTCTTGATATCAAATGAAAGGTCTTGTATATATAAACTTTTTTTGCATTACATGTGTTAACAAAATATTTTTCAGAAAAGAGATAAACTAAGAAAACCATGAAAAATTACGACTTTTTTTAGTCTCAATTTTCGGGACCGGGCGAGCTTTAACGCCTTTTGAGCATGACAAATATGAATGCCAAATTGCACATCTACAATCTCTTGTCTACAATCCCTGAAAGTTTGAACTCAATATCTTTAATCGTTTAGGAGGAGATCCCTGGACAAGCCGACCCTCTGAAATCGCTAAAACGTCATTTTCTCAAGAACGGAAATGACGTCATCAAAATAAAAAAATGTATATTAAGTTCGGATTAATATCTATTAGATCTGAAAGTTTCACGAAAATCGGTTCAGCCATTTCCGAGAAATCGCCTGCACAAATTTTGTAAGAAAAAAAAAATAATAATTATAGGGAAAAAGAAACCGAACGAAAACAATAAGGTCTTCCGTTGGAAAACGGAAGTCCTTAATAATAGGGAAAAAGAAACCGAACGAAAACAATAAGGTCTTCCGTTGGAAAACGGAAGACCTTAATTACTTACACTGGTTACATACAGCCATCATATCTCGCATATAAACATACATTTTAACCTCATATCCCTCCTGCAATACAAGTTATTTCACCATCAAGATTCAAAAAATCTGTTTTGAAATATTCCTAGAAACCAGTTTCTCTTGTACGAAAAATTGTTATTTTGGACCAAGCCGAACTGTAGATTTTGATTTTGCAATATCTCAGTCGTACTTGCAAGAGTCAGGAACTGAATTTTTCCATCTGAATTTGTGCAGACATTTGTGATATATCATTGCTAGAATTTTTTATTTAAACATAATGTTTGAGTGCTGTGATTCCTCCACAAAGGTGCAATAATGCTCACATTAAAAGATTTAACACAAAAATAAAGTTATAGACATCGGTGGCCCGAAATGTTTATGTATACGTACATGTACGTTAATATCACAAATCATGAAATCAAGTAAACTTTAATTAATAGTCAAACGGCACCTCGAGAATGCTCGATATATCTTTTCCTGAGCGAACAGTCAAAGACGAGTTGATCAAGTCAGGATTGTACAGTCCAAATACGGGCCACAATGGTTTATTTAGGTCTATATTTTTGAATCGCAGAATAAATCTTCTGTTCTTGGCATCAACAACGACCCATTGACGTTGACGCGCGTCTAGCAGGAACCCGTATGTAGTCTTGAAGGAGGTTCCGGGAGGGGAATTTTCGGTGATAGGAGAGTGGTAAAATCGCTGACCGTTATTCCAACCTTGCAAACAAATCGTTTGGCAGATGTGACATTTTCTTGCGCAGACGACATAAGAAAACGCATGGTTGTCGATCGTGTAATGCTTGTCTACATCCGACTTCCGGCAGAGGCCTATCTCGAAAACAAGGTCCTGACGCAGGGAGCGTTTGATGAAGAAGCTGACGTTGACTTCAAAATAATATCTTCCAGTCCGCCCCAGGGACCGGTTGCCGATGGTTCCCCGGAAGTTCTGAAAAGCTTGGGACAAATTTCGCGGGGTGCGGTGACGGCTTTTCTGGTTATTCATGGTTTTTAAATTTTCCAGAACTTCGTTTTGTGGATGGGCTGCCAAGGGATCAAGATTGAGATCAGGACCTACGGATAACAAAATCAAATAATTGATATGATCTTCATTAGTTTCAGTTAAATCGCATTCCACTTATATAGGAAGAGTGTGTGTACAAGAAATAACTTACAAATGATTTCCCCGACGGCAGTTTTAAACTCACTGGAAGCCAAAGGTTTGCCTCTAGAGGTTGCAAGAGCTTGAAGATTTAGTTTCTCAACTTTAAAAAAAAATAAACATTAAGAATATGCATGTAAATATCATACCTAAAAAAACAAGGAACATTTCCAAACTTTCACAAAAAACAGATATTTACTTTCGTTCGCACCATATTTAATTTCTTGGCTGTCGCTGTCAATAGCATCTTTTGCTTCTTTTTTCTCGGTGGCGGCTATAATAGAAATAGAATTTAAAAAAAAAAAGTTTGTCTAGTTTAATGCATTAAGATTTAAAAGTTTATCAGAGCATGAACTCTGTAGTATTTACTGAGATAGGCTAAGCTGCTTTCGGATCCTATGTCGTCAATGCGTTTAGCTTTGAACACGTATCCCTCTGGTTCCAAAAGCATCCCCATTATTTTGACTAGAGCTCTATATTCCCCGGGTTTCGGCGCTGTAAACACCGCCTTGTAGCAGCCCTGTGACCGAGTCTTATCCAGGACCACAGCCTGGCTCCTGTGGTTCTTGCTGTCGAGTATCTCTACTTTGATGTCCAAATCGGCCTCGGACAATGGACGGCTGTGGTTATTGTTCATGGTGATCAGCAATGGAGACTGTTCCTTTCCTACTACGATGTCATGAACCTGCACACGAGTGTTTGGAAGGAACGTTGAGGACGTGGCGACGCTTACGCCGCCCATACTTTGACTGAAGTTAACAAAGTCGTCTCCCATGTTTGTAGCCTGAAATTGTATGTCTGCAGATGCGTGGGGTGGAAACACGTCGACGGGTTGATTCTTGAGTTGTGCCATTCGATTGAGAACCTGGTCCTTCATGACCAAGAACTCAACTGCATTGCTATATTGTAAAAGGTCATCGGTGAATTTGCAGGCTTGTTCTAGTTGTCCTTTTTGTTTGGTTAAATGATCGAGTCGGCCTTCAAGATCCTTCTTCTTTTCTTGGGACACGGAGGCTAGTTTCTCTTTCAACTCTTCTTTCCTTTTCTCAAGAATTTTGATACATTCACTGAACTGAGCCTCTATCTCCTCATCTATCGCGCTCTCTTTCAAATAGAGATTTTGTATGTTGTCTTCAATGAGTTCTATCGCTTCATCAGCAGAAGTCTTCTTGTGTTTGACGTCGAGCAGTTGTCCCTCTATAAGCCGTTTGTTCTCGACGTAAACATCGTTGATATCGCGGACTTCATGTCCGCCATTCTGTTGATGGCTCCTTACTACACAGACGCTGCAGACCGGCCTAGCACAACCTTTTGACGTGCAATAGAAAGAAAAGGGTTGACCTTCGTGACCTTCTACAGCACACGTCTGCTTGTTATGGAACTCCTCTAATGGAGAATTCTTCAGTTTCTCTGAAGATATCAGTTGATGTCGCCTCGTAAACTTTGTTCTTTGGTGAGCATCGGTGCATTTCTCGCACAGAAACTCGTCGCATTCTTTGCATCGCGTTGTCGCACGCTCCTTAACGGACGAAGTTCCGCATTCGTCACAAAGGTATTCCTCGTTCTTCTTCTGAATTCTGTAGCAATCTACGATGTGTTTTCGCGCGTTGTCGACAGGAAACCCACTTAAGTCGTTGTTAGATGCTTCGAACTTTTCTCGACACTCCGGACACTGAACTTCGTCCTTACTGGTCCGAGATTTCAGACACTGCGTGCAGCACGTGTGAAGACACGGAAGGACGTGAGGTGCGTGCAAATCCCCGTCGAAATATTCCTTACACTTAATGCACGTCAGACACTGTTCCATCATGTTGGAAGCCATTAATTAATTGATGGTAAATTATTTAGAAATGTGTAATTTTTGTTCACTGGAAATTCTCTTCTCCTCTTTTACTTTCTGTGAATTAAAAAGATTATATAGAATATTAATCTCATGAATATATTAACACACTGCATCTATTTTAACATGCGTGTACATGTAATTATAACTAAAGGTTTAACAGTTTATTTAATTTGCTGCATAAAATGCATAACACCATTTAAATAAAAGTATTCATGGTGTGAAAATGTTTATTCATTGTACATTTACAATATTTATATCATTGCAAAATGAAAACTTAAAATGTTTTAATTAGTTTGCGTTTTTTAAATATGAGATTTACATAAAGAAAATATGAGGAGTAAGAAATCAACAGTACTTTTTACTTATATCTAATTCATATATAAAATGTAATTTAAACTACTATTTCTTAACTTTAAACAACAAATTTTAAAAGATTTTAAGAAATAAATTAATAACAGAGAAATCAGTAAAACTTACCTTCCCTTACTGCAAGTTGTTAAATGCGACGCCAACCATGTAACTGTTTTAAACCAAAGATTCTATTGTTTTGGTTTTTTTTTTTAAAAGCAAAGTACATTAAAGTGTAATTGTGCAATATTTGCCCATTGTTAAAGAACATTAATGCGTCCCTTTTTTCCTAATGAACGAACCATTATGTACGTCTTTTTGAATATGTCGTGAGATATTTAAGAGAAAAGGCGATAAGAGACAATGGAATACGAGTGTTGACATAGTGCCGAGTCGCGGTCTTGTATATTTTATCTGTCAAATCGTCCTTTCATTTCGTATCTCCTTTCGGTAAACAAACAGGAGTTAAGAGTTACCGCCACTTAGAGCTATCACAATGTTAAATGAGAGACGTACGGTACATGTTAATCAAAGATTGATTACGATTTATGTGTATGGTAAAAGAAGTAATACATGTACCTGTGCAATTCTGCCTATTTGGTATTCCTCAATCAGTCTTTTTGATTTACATGTTACGGATTAGACTACCTTTGTACCTTTGAATCTTTTTTGAAAAACGGAATATAGTCAAATGGTGTGTCCTTTCAAGTTTCGTAGTGATGTTAAAATTAGAATATCCACGATGTGGACAATTTCGTTTTACAAATCCAAAGAGATTTATCACAAAAGAATAATTATACTATTCCGCAAGTTTTTGTACAAATTGATAATCGTACCAGAAAAAAAATCGAAGCGATGATGATCGTCTTCTAAAGTAGCCTTTGTACTGTTATCTTGATGAAGTAATTGAAAATCTTAAGAGTCACTTAACAACTAATGAATAAAAGATCATTATTCTAATTACTTTTCCAATACTGAAGTAGATCTTTCACCGAGCGAATCTTTATTGAAAATTATCTCTCCTCCATCTTAGTTTTACGGTCGGGCAATTTCTGATGCAGATTAAACCATGAAAAGATTTTAGGACATATTCCAAATACAGCTGCTATAGAAATATAGGAAATCGAGGAGAGGGAAAATTTTGTCATAATTCGTATAATTAAAAAAACAAAACACTTCGTGTTTAGGACTTAAAAATGAATTAAATTAATTGTTAAAATTTTGCTTAAATCAGAGTTTATCTATTAACATTGATAACAACATGTTAGAACTTGAAAAAACAGTGTCACTAAATCACAAAACACTCCTCTGCTGAATAATAGGAACGTTTGAAGACAATTTTAAAACATTCACGTAAAGTCTACAGACCCATTTATGGCATTCAATGTAACCATAGGTACTATGATGGAGAATATCGTGTTCAATTTTTGTTTTACGTCATTTGCTCCAAAAAAGAAACAGTCTCTTTATTTATTATCATATAATCATTGCCACAATTCCACAAAATTAGTGTGTCCCTCCTATTTGAAAGTACACGTGTTATTGTGAAAACTGTGCTGAAAAGGCGATATTTTCTCCATTGCGCTTTCTCGGAATTGAATCTCACGAAAAAAGTTTGATGATTTACGCTATTAAAATTTCATATTGCACATTATTCCCCGCGCACACATCATTTACACACAACGTATTTTCGATTAAATCAGTTTTTTGAAAGTGCATCCTCAAGAGGTTTCAGCTCTAAATTTAGAGCGTCATCCTTAGACTGCGATTTACTTTCTTTGTCACCGATTTTCTTGCTCTTCCTCTTGCAGCACTTGTTGGCAATGACGTCGCATCGGACGTTGGTCAAGTCCATCAGACAGATAGAACCCATGATCACGCTTAAAATAACCACGCCCAGCGATCCAATGCTGGTGGCGGAAACCCTGTGATCCGCCACGCTGATTTTGCTACGTCGGTGAGCGGAAGTGTTCTGCTTGTTCACTGTAAGTTCCTTTTTCAGTTTCTCGACTTTCTCTTCTATCGTTAACACAGAATCAGAAACATTTGTGACACTGGAGCATGGGCATTCACAAAGGATCTGGGAAGTTGTCCCAAGATCGGGGATTTCCTCGGTTGTGAGCTCGAGTTTCGAATTCGCTGTTGTTTCTATTGTCGTCTGCTCTGTTGTCGTCTGCTCTGATGTCATTTTGAATGGTTCAGTTGTCTCTTCTTGTGTCGTTGTTTCTGCACACAAGTCTGTGACAGTTGCCTGGTTGTTTGGTGTGTAGGATAAATTAAACGGATATCCTGTATAAAATATGTATACATACACATAATCAATATAAATATATTCACTCTATACTATTGTGTCATATAACAGTTTTCCACAATGTTTTATGATATATTTAACATTTTTCATTTCGCCTCTGATAACACTACGTATCGGTTTTGTATTTCAAAATCCAATAAATTCAAATGACGTATAATTGGGGCGCAAGCAGGGTTTGCTTATTCACATTCAAACATTTAATTGTACAATTGCTGAAAATTATATAAATATAAGTAATAAGGAATCATTCTTTGAATATTATGAGGTGATCATTTCGGTCGGGGCGTGATCAAATCTATCATAAAGTCCTTTGGGCTTTATTGGATTTAATCACACGCCGACCGAATTGATCACCTCACAATACTCAAAGAATGATTCCTTATTTCTTAAATAAAACCAGGAATGAAAAAAGTAGTTTTTGTAATTAGGAAACGTGGCTTTTCTTGATATGCAAGCTTTTACAGTTTTTAGATCAAAATTCAAAAAACGAGAAAGATACACAGACAGACACACAGACAGAGCAGAAAAGACGGACAGTCGGATTGATTGTTAACCTTGAGTTCACCATACAATACCGGAAAAAGCAGTTATAAGGATGAGAAAGATAGAGAGACAGACAGACCGACGAACAGACGGATTGATTGTAAACCTTGAGTTCCACAAAAAGTAAGTCCACCATACAATGTCGGAAAGAAGCAGATGTTGTAGGACGGATTCGACGTGTTCTTGTGAGATTTGATGACGTGGCAGATGGTAAAACTATCCAACGTCAGAAATCGTGCTTGGCATACCGACCCAAGGTTGCCACACAAACCAGTACATTCAAACCCATTGTTGGGAAACAAATAGATCGACTCCTCACAGGAAGTGACGCATGGAAGCTCTGTAAAACATTGAAATACATTGAAATTGTCAGACCTTGTTATCTCGATCGAAACAAAACTTTGAGATATACATGTATTGTCATATTCGAGATAAAAAGGTTGAAATATATTAACAACTGGGTTTTGCTTTTAAATTATCCCACTCTTAGTATTCATGAATGCCAAAATAATTTTTTTTTTGTCTTTTTTACAATATTATAGATAGTATATTATTTCCATGTAAATTATCAATGTCTTAAGTATAGCAAACAACAGTTGCTATAAAAAAAACTTGTCACGTCATACCATCCATTAGCTTTAGGCAAATAAAGTAATGCCCATTCTGGCACGGTACTCCAAACCAATTCTTGAGCACAAGGTCAGTGAAAGGTCGCCAGTAGGCATCGAACGCTACACAGGGGTCCTCTATGACGTACGTATGCCGATACGGGTCCGCCCACCATTCCGTGTAAGACACCTGTGAACAGTTGTCATGGTAGAGGTCAGACATGTTGCTGGGGTAGCGGGCATGGATGTCCATCCAGTACCTCACGTCGTGTGGTCTGCGGGGGAGGCCCACACTGGGGTCCCTAGGGATGTAAAATTGATGCCATCTTAATAAGTGCTAGCTGCAGATATGCATGTAGGTCCAGGTCTGAAAAATCCTGAATTTTTTTTATAATGCTTACATTAGATGTTTCCACATTGACCAGGCGTCTGAATCCTCCATAGACAGTAACCAGCGCTCATTGTTTCGGCAGACCTCCCGAGCCTCGTTCCAAGTGTTGTTGACCTCAAATACAGTGAATACAAGCCTCTGATTGGCCCATTGGGGTAAACACTCAGAAAGGGCTGTAACAAAGATTTTAGATCTATTACCAGTAGTTCTTGAGAATAAAAGAGTATCTAAAATACAATCATGACAACTCCTTTTGTGTTATCTAAATTCGTTCACTTTTGAGTCTTTATTTTGGAAATGTTCAATAATCTTTACATCATATAAGCAAACATATTTAAATGATGCACTATATGCATTGAATTGTCTGAATTGTACTCACCAACACAAAACAAAACTAAGATTATCCCATAATAGACAGTCTGCTGCATCTAGAAATGTTAAGGTGAAAACTATATGATTAGGATGACAATGACGATGATAATGATGGTGGTGGCACATATACATGTACTTTTAGGTGAAAGAGTCTGAGATGAGTGGTTGTGTAGACAAAGACAAAAATAATGATGATGATGATGATGATGATGGTTGTTAAATTAACGCCAATAAGGAGTAGGCAATGCATATAACATCCCAAGGAAGGGCTGGGTTGAACAGTATTTGTTTATATACATTGTATATATAGACACACTCTTTTTTACACGATAATCATTTTCACACATCTAAAGTTACTTCTTAAATAAAAATATTAACTTCTGAAAAATGAAAATAGTAAAAATAAAACAGGCTTAGGGTCTGGTCATACACAAGTACGGATTCATTGATTCAAGATCACGCATGCTCAAAGGATTATTAAATACTACTAAATTACGTTAACTATTAACAACCAAGATGTCATTCATATGGGCAGATGTCTTCCTAACAATGGATTTTATTGGGGGGGGGGGGGGTTCTTTAAGGTTTTTGTGAGTTTAAAAGCGAACATAGTCGTGGAAATAGTTTTTCCCTACACATCAGTTCTCACATGAAGAAAAAATAACATATTATCCTTTTTAAAAATGTTAAGTTGAAGCAATATTCCACTCTTTTTCATTTTACTGTACTGGTAGATATTTTAATCCAGTCTTGGTTAATGACATCTTCTCGTTAAAAAGATAAACGAAAACGATTTCCATCGTTAAGTAGTGCTGGATCTTTTCGTCATAAATATTTAATTCATGGAAATGACGCCATTATAGGGATCGATGCACACAACTATTTCTAATTTTCGTGCAAAAAACTCTTCAGCAAATCACAAAAGTGACACGTGATGACTTGATTTAAAGCGACTTGTCGATCAGACGACCAAATACTTTATTGATATTAAATGCACTGGGATGGGGAAACTTGACTGACTAAACCATGAATACAACCTGGGTCCTCGACTTTCTACCAAGGTGTTCTACCAGCCGAGATATCTGACTCGGGCGTTCGAACCGATTTGGCTGTCATCAGCCCTCCTTTTCGATTATTTTTTCCCGCGAAAACCGTCCCCGTCCCAGATTCTTCAGACCTTATAAGTAGGTTCTCTGTAATTGTTTCTTCGTATATCAAATATGAACTATTAATCAAAGAAAGTATCTTATTGTTTATGTTTAAATGTTCGCCTTTCTTCAAATCTCTTTTACTATACTAGTATTCATGTTAAATGAGTGAAAGTGTGTGAATTATCGTTTGACTTGTATTATTATACTTTTGACTTCAAAATCTGTTACTCTCAGGTATACAAGTAAGAATTAAGTTTAAGCAAGAGGCGTAACATATAACCAGTTAGATCTTCGTTAACATGTTTGATATTATCTTTCAGCCATAAAGCATGCTACATTATGTAAAAATAAGAAAAATTCCATGTCCCTTAGCGTTAGACTATACAAATGAAAGCTCTTCTCTCCAAGGAGATAAATTTAGTCCAAAAATGGCCACGACCATCCAATCCTCTGAATTTAGGAACTTTTTTTTTTATATCAAACAAAATAAATTCTCTTTCTGATCAATCAGCCGTGGATTTCAGTCAACCGAAGACTTAGTGAACACAGTCATTCATGTACTACAAGCAGCCATTTATAATTGTTAATCCTATAATAAACACTGTATGCTGCCACGGATGAATAGTATTTTTTTTAAATTAAGGTTTGTTGCTTAGGTTCCCGGAAACCACAAAAGTTCATCTACATCAATAATGGATCAATGTTATGGGAAAAAAACAGATGACTCAAAATATTGGTGTGTTGATGTCTGATAGTCATGGAAATGGAAATCAATTTTGGGCCAAACTCGCCCTTATTAATATATTGCATCACTAGTACATTGTGTAATATTTTTTCATCGAAAAAAAATGTCACTTGCAAAGAGTACGTAAGTAAAATGTATATGTTCCGATGCAAATTATCTGTTTTAGGACACAAAATTTCACATCTGATTTTGTTATTAATGAAGGCTGAAATTTCAAAACCAAAAACCCAACAAATATGAAAAATTGGAATCATCTACTATAACTTTCATTTCAGTTGAAAAAGGTATACATGACTGCTGCCTTATTTGCCCACTTGATTATACTGAAACCAATGCTTCCAATGAACATTTGCCAAAGCGTTGTACATGATAGAGGGAAACAATTTATAGTACATTGATATATACACCGTTTTGTCATATTAAGTATTTGATTCGCACTACAGTCTGTCCTAAGATAGTAATGCAACACATTTGGACGATTTTTAATAAAAATGTACATAAACCTGTGAAAGTAGTGCAATTGAAATCGATGAAAGGAAAAATATCCAAGATATCTTCATTAAAGCATTACCATTTTTCACCCGGAAAAAATGAATCATTGCAATTGAGCACTTTACATATAATAAGTTATCTGAACATCTCTGTTATTGGTCAACACGAAAGACAGCCAACCATGGAAAGAAAAATCGATGCAATAAATCGTTAATTGTCTACTAGAACCTTAATACATTCCAGACATGAATATACAAGGTGACTACTTCTTATTTTAAACCAAATTGTTCTATATCCAGCAGTGAGTCCTCTTTTTCAAACATGTTAATTGTATATAATTAAACAAGAACCATTTTAACAAGAGCTTGGACTTTGAGTAGTTGTGTGAAACAGCGATGTGACGTAGGCCTGTCTATTTCATTGCTGGCCACTCAGCCATTGCTCTTTGAAATCAACAAGATTTGTCTGGCTTTTGAGCTAAGACTACGCAATTGGTGCATATTTCACTTGAAACCGCGTCATTTATAACTTGTTTTGACGCAAGAAATAGAAAGCTTCGTCCAAACGAAAGTCCATAGTCTTGTTAAAATGGTTCTAAGTGATAACACTCTCTCTCTCTCTCTCTCTCTCTCTCTCTCTCTCTCTCTCTCGTTTGACTGAATGAGGTTAATCAACCTTGAATGCAACAGGGTTCCTAAATAAAGTTCTCAGCATGAAAATTCCATTTTTCATCAAAACGGCATTTTATCATTGATTAACACTGGCTAAAAACTAATTGATTAATGTTTTCCTTAGTAATGATTTGATCCGATACTTTATGGAAAGGAAATTAATATTTTTCTGAATAGATTTTATTTAATGAAGTTTATATGATGCCAGGTAGGACTGGCAAATGCATGTTATATGAAATTCGAAAAGTTTCAACAAAAGCTTGCTTCGTTTAACTTTTGAATCGGTTTTAGACGTTAAGGCATAAATAGTTTTCAAAACTTAGACATATTACTATCGATATCGTAAGTGAGAGTGAAGATGTTTATATGTCCTTAGTTAATCAAATGGTCATAGTCATTTCAAGAAGTTCTATGTATTAGATTATTGAAAATTGTTCAAAGAATTCTGCGTACAAATATTGAGCATTATTCAAATTAGATTAATTCTCAGATTTAAAGCATTGTGCGTCTCCATATTCAAATAGGCCTGATGATTTGCAATTCTATCAAAGAAAAATCAATTTAAAAAATATCAGTTGGATCTGGAGAATATTTCATTGAAATCCTGTCTCTTTTTTCTTTCTTTTTCTCTCTTTATTTTGCTGTATACTACAGCTTAAATGATAAATTTTAAAGCGGAAGTGTGTTTATTTTTGTTATCACCAGGTATATAAGGTGTATGAACGTGCAATACAACAATATGCCGATACGAAATAATATACCTAATCAACGAAAAATTAAGTGTGATACATTCCCCCCCCCCCCCCCCACTTTATAATAATTATTGGAAGTAGATACACACGCATGCTTATATGGTCATGTTCTGATGGCATATATCAGGTTTAACAGAAATTTGACATGCTAAGAACATTTTTATCAATTTGAATAATTAAAAACACAATCAAAATCTTAATTTATATATTCCCAAAAAGTAACTAACATGTGCATTTATTTTTATTTTTGCACAAAATTACAAAAAATTGAGTTTATTTGACAATTTTTAAAGATGTACCTTGGTGTACGTAGAACTAAATTTCTAATTCAGTATCATTAATAAACACTATATTTTATATTCATTTTAGATTGTTTTAATTCACACTTGGTTAAAATCATTAAAAATTGATATACAAATTCTAGCAGAGACAGCTCATACTTTTTATGATTCGCCTAATTGACTGAAATATCACTAAAATATTTCAGATTTTAATTAAATTTTAAAAAGAAAAAGAGTTTACCAACCTTATCCATGCACTGGCAACTATACATTCCACAACTCCATGAAGTCAGTTCGGAAATCAAGGATTCTTTAGTCCCATATCGGAAGGAAATCTTTGAACTAAAACACCATCATGATGCCATATTATATGTTTTAACCAACACAAATTTATTTTTTAACTAGAGTGACGAGGCTAAATGTGGAGTTCACTTCGGGAATCATTTCATTACTGACAAAACCAACGCACCCTAACGGTCACCTGCTATTGGCGTGCTAATTATTTTTCTTTCTGTAAATCAGACACCCAAGAGTACGTATTGTTGATTGTCATTAGTTCATTACGGTTTGCTCGATGGCTTAATCTGCAAGACTGACAGATCGAGTTCGACTTTTAGTATGAAGCTGCCCCCGGAACGAGCATTGACTTAGCGGTGTATTGATATAACTGCTGGTACATAAAGTTGTATTAATTAACAACAATTGTTGCAAGAGGTAATTGTAGGAAATGAGAGAGCAGTAGAATATAGTCTTAATCCTCTCATCAAATCTTAATGGTTTTAATCTTCTAGCCCGTTAAACATTTTCAATAAAGCCGCTCAAATTTAACTTTATAGTACGGATACATGTATTTATTAATGATATAGTTTGAGTATCCAAATATATTGCTTTTCCTGTAAACAAAAAGAAATCAATTCTTCTGAATTTATAGTTCATAGTCTGAGTATTTCTGTATTTTACATTCAGTAGATTCGCCATCAATTATAATCGTTGTGTTTATTTCAGGTGGGGGAAAATATTAAACTAACTGAAACATGGAATACTCTAATAAGTAAACTGTAAGGAGAATGGATACTATAATTATCAATGACGTCATTACTATCCTTCTGAACGAAGTCGCAAAAGGTATTTACAGCCCTCATGGCTCAGTGGTTAGAGCATTGGTCTCGTAAACCAGGGGTCGTGAGTTCGACTCTCACTGAGGGCATTTGATTTTTTTTTTCATATCAATCTATCTTACAAAATATTTAATAAAATGGAGCATGTAGACCCCAATCAAAGATATTGATTTGTCACCATCGATGTAACTAGGAATACCATATTTATTACAAGATCATACACACAATCATACAAGAGATACATTGAATATCTAGACTACAATTGTAAGTATAAAAGCAAACGTTCTTCACAACATTTTTTCTGAATCATTATTTCATACAGATATTATGAATAATTATATGGTCTTGGATTAATATCTATGCTTTTCAGCCAACAGTCTTTACAAGTGAAAAGCTGATCGCTGATCGTATTTTAAAAATGTCAACAATCCAATTTTATCCAAAAAATAATCAACGAGGATAGTTAATCGTTGCAAAGTCATGAAATATTTGTGCCTCCAAATGTAGAGGAATTTCTGGAATTTTGACTATTTTGTAATATGTGATTTTTACCTTGAACAGATGCCATTGGAGACAAGCTAGGCCCTAGTAAGTTGATTGTTGGTTAATGACCATTAACCACCTAGTCTTTTTTTAACAACAGAGGTCAAAGCATATATTTTTAAAAATATGTGAATACATCAGTCATGAAAAAAAATCGTCATGTGTATAAATATTAGATATCGATACAATTGTAATTATGGTTAACTTTGCTCTTTCAATGTAAGTGTAAAACAAAAAGACAAATAACATATACACATGTATATTGTAATAATAATGTAGTAAGCTTCCTACAATGTTGGAACAATGGTGGACACAAAGAAACTCGGAATGATTATATATAAGGTTCACTTCGACACAAATAATTCACCAATTTATGTAAGTCTTATCTTGCGCATGCGTTAAACTGTGATGAATCTTGGCAAGACTGTCTTTAAATCCTGTAGCGATATTGGCTTTCCTCTGCACAATGCATTCATTGTAACTTCTGATTCGTTGAAGCTGTAAAAAAAATCATTGGAATAAATTTCTTAGAATAATAAAATAATTATGTACAGTGTATATTGAAACTTTAATTATTAATGTAGAATGAATACATCTGAAATATTTTACTTCTATCTATTGATACACTAATAACTGACAATGAAATCAAAATTAAACTGTAATGAGAGGCCTATGTGCAACATTACTCATCTGAGCAACGATATCCAACTTTTGATCAAAGTAACAACCTCGTTAAAATACAATTACTTCATTAAAACATTTCACAGGTGTTGAAGGAGGGGTGATGTAATTTATGCTCAAACAAAACTGAAACTTTTATATATCAGCTTACTACATCAGTCTAGATTTCACACATTGTATCTTCATCTTCTTCAGAAGAGAATAAGTTTTTGCACTCAATTTTGAGACCCAAATTTGAGAGACGGACAAACCGAGAGACGACGACCTACATCTTTATCGATAAATCCCTGCTATGTTCTAGTTAATTTAGCGATCGTGAGCCTACAAATGCAGTATTGTTTTCTTTTTTAAAAAATTGAAATTTTCCAACTTTGAAATGACAATATGTAATGTAAGTAACGTTTCTTAATGAACTACAATTCTCTAAAGATGCGCTGAAACATATCAATGAGATTTTTAATTGCTGACTTAGAGAAATTAATACTCACTTAAGAACAAGGAGACCGTGTCACAAAAGGGTCGTAAATCGTACGTAGTACGTAAGTGTGACGTAGGCAAGTGCTTTAACTTTTCATGAAAGCGAAGTACAGTATATATAGAATGGTGAAATGTGGTTCTAATCAATTACAGAGAGGTAAAGACTCACTCAAGATCCTGCTCGATGAGCAACACAGAGACATCGACGTTCTCCTCAGAGTCGCAGATGGCCAGGTCGACCAGTCCATGTTTCAGGGCAGTGATAAAGGCCTCATAGTTACTGCCGGTCAGTAACACTCCCAGCCTCAGCTTGGAGGAACCACTTCTCCTGCCTTAAACATACAACAAGTTTAAATGAACAGATTGGTAGCCATATGTATGGAACTGAATATTGTACATGAATAAAATAATTGGTTGTGAAATTAAACACGGTTATATTTATGCAATTTAATTTCGCACATATTTTATAAACTTGAACCCGTATTAAATTTTGTAATTTATCTGCTCAATGCTTGTGTTATGTTAACTCATTTTACCCTCTCAGGTTTGTTTATTACTGCTAATACTCAATCAGCTACAATTTTAAGAATACTATAATATAATAATATGTAATGATGACGATGTTTATGATTATGATTGTAGCAGCAAGATCGAAGAAAAAATAATACAATACCAGCAAATGACCTCGGATGAGCTTGCGCTGGCGGCTCGCAATTATAAGATCCCGGTGTATTCTTACAAGAAAACATCGGTGGACAATTATTTTGCCCTGCACACTCATCAATGTCTTCTGTGCAGTTCAGACCCGTATATCCTGCTGAACACCTGCAGTAAAATTGGCCGGAATAAGGAATACATGTAGCTCCATTGAAACATTTCGGGGGATAGCAAGGATCAGTTTCGGTGCAGTTGTCACCCAGCCACCCATCTGCGCATGCGCAAGAGTATGTTTGGTTATGGTTTGTACAGCTTCCGTTGTTTGCGCACGGAGTCTGACTACAGAAGTCTTCCATCTGACACCTGTCTCCATACCACCCAGCTTTACAGCTACAGTTGTAGGTATTGTTGGAAATGGAACATGATCCGTGGACACACGGGTCAGGGGCACAGAAATCGGTCTGGTTACAGTTAGGTCCGGTAAAACCAAACGAACAGACGCATGTGTAGTTCTGAGACCCGGTTGCATTAAGCGAACACGATCCGTTATTCTGACAGGGATCGGACTCACAGTAATCAATGATTTCGCATGCCTTTCCAGCGTAACCCGATGGGCAAGCGCACTTAAAACCATTTAGTTCGTTGCTGCAATTTCCAGAGTGTTGACATGGCTGGCTGTTACAGAAGTCCTTCTGTTCACAATTTGATCCTAAATATCCACTTGAACAATTACATGCATGAGATCCGTTGAAGGCCCTGCACGTTCCGTTGTTTCCACAAGGGGATGATAGACACGGATTATGACAACGGAATCCGTCCTCTTCGTTGGTACATCGGTAGCCATTGGTACATGGATTGGAATTACAGTTATCCACCAGATCACACTTTTCGCCCGCCCAATTTGATTCACAGTTACACACCGTTCTAGAAGAATTCGCATCAATAGAACAGTTACCGTGGATGCATGGATTAGGATTGCAAGACAGACAATCGAAGCCACCCATTCTGTTAATACACTGTTCTCCACTTTTGCAACTGCTTGTGCTATTTGCGCATTCGTCAACATCATCTTCACAAGCTAAACCGGACCAGCTTGAAGAGCACTCGCAAGTAAATTCATTTTTGTCTTCCTTGCAGGTACCGTTGTTCCTACACGGATGATACAAGCAGAAGCTTTCATATTGACACATTTTACCATGGTACCTGGGATCACAATTGCACCAAAAGTCATTTATTTGGTCTTGGCATGTTGCATTGTGTTCACAAGGGTTGGAAGCACACTCATTTATATTGGTTTCACAATGGTCGCCGCTATAACCAGCCGTGCAATTGCACTGAAAACTCCCTGGTGAGTTTTCACAGTTTCCATTGGTTGAACAATTTTCATGCATACATTCGTCGATATCAAGCTCACAATTGATCCCTTCCCATCCCAGTAGACAGGAACATGAGTAGGCACCAATGAGATCGGTACAGTTTCCGTTTTGACATGGACTGCTGGAGCATTCGTTGGTTTCATTCGCGCAAAATTTACCCACAAATCCAATCGAACAATTACAAAAGAAATCGTCTACGAGATCCACACACGTGGCGTTGTTTTGACACGTGACATTTTGACAGTCATCGATATTCATACTGCAGTTATCGCCTGTGTAACCTTTGGCACAGTGACATTCATATGTGCCGTTCATGTTCACGCAGGTTGAGTTGAACTGGCAAGGGTTGTTCTGGCACTCATCGATGTCTTGATCGCATGACGGGGAAGTCCATCCAGGTTCACAATTACACATGTAACTACCCGGGGTATTGGAACAGTTGCCATGTTTGCAAGTATCGTTCTGACATTCATCGATGTCCGTTTTGCAGTCGAATCCCGTCCACCCTTCAGTACAATGGCATATTACTTCGGACTTGTTCTGGATACACGTGCCATTGTTTTTACATGGTTCGTAACTACAAAAATTTGTGTACTGGCATTTGTCACCAAAAAAATTTGGAGTACAGTCGCAGCGGAAGCCTCCTATTATATCAGTGCAGCTTCCGCCATGCATACATGGTAAGCTAAGACATTCGTTGAAATCACTCTCGCAATTCTTTCCGTAGAACCCACTGGTACAATTACACGTGTAGTCGCCCATTTCATTTGTGCACGTGGCATTGTTTTGACAAATATTTTCTGCACATTCATTTATATCATTTTCGCATATGGTACCATTCCATCCTTTCGGGCATTTGCAGGAAAAACTGTTGATTTCATCCATGCATGTTGCCTGATTTTTACATGGAGAACTTTTACATTCGTCTATCTCACTGTCGCAAAAACGACCCGAATATCCTGGTCTGCACTGGCAGGTAAAGTCGTTAATCCCGTCCACACAAGTAGCGCCATTTTTACACTGTGACGTTGCACATTCGTCAATGTTCGTTTCGCAGTTATACCCCGTGATACCGATCGGGCAAGTACAATTGTAAAACCCATCGAAATCCATACACGTTCCGTTATTCTTGCAAGGATGAGAATTGCATTCATTTATCTCCGTTTCACATTTTTCACCGGTCCATCCTTTTTCGCAGAGACAGCTGAAGTTACCGGCGGTATTCGAACAGTTTCCTCTTACGCACGGCGTTTGGAGGCATTCGTCAATGTCAATGTCGCATCTTGGACCCGTCCATCCTGTCGAACAGATACACAGGTACCCACCCTGGCGATTTTCACACCGGATATTATGAACACACATGACGGTAGTGTTGCACTCGTCGATGTCGACGGAACAGCGCGGGCCCGTCCAGCCCGACTCACAGAAACACTTGTGTCCGGTCGGGCTGTTCTTGTCTTCAAAACTTACTCCATGTTCACACAGTTTCTGAACAACTGAGCAATTTTCACCAGTCCAACCTGGAAAAAAAATTCAATTTTTTGTCGTCTCCGAAAAATGAGTTAAATGTATATTAGAGGAAGAGAAGTTTCTTTTATTACTGACATTTCTAAATAGTTTGGACTGATTTACTAGTAATTAATCTCATTCCCGGATTTCTTTATAAACTCTATACATATACATTTAATCATCTGGGATTTTAAATAATTCTGCCCTGGTTATACTTGTATCAAATTTAACACGTGCTTACCTAAGTTGCAAATGAGGGTACCGTTGGAATCACAGTATCCGGTTCTGTTTTCTGGTGTGAAACATAGCGTGTCACATTTTTCACCATAATAATGATCGTCACACATTACAGAGCCATTTCTGTCACACATTCCATGCAATGGCGGCTTACAGTATATGGTGCAGTTCTCTCCAAAGTAGTTGTCATTGCATACAATGGTGCCATTTGTGTCGCAATGCATATGTTGCAAACCGGAAGGAACTAAGCAATGAGTGCTACATGCAGGCCCAAAAAAATTCGGAGCACAGGATGGGACGCCATCTTTATCGCAGACTAAATGGCCATCGGGAGATGAATTACATTCGTAATAACGGTATGAGATCTTCACTCTGTAAACATATTTATTTTTAATTTATAGATTATTTTAACATTCTCTTACAATACTGGATATACGTTCATGTAGTCGCAGAATAGTTTTTTTTTCCATAAAAAAATCCATCATTTTTTCTCTTCAAATTCACATGAATCGTCAAACATTTCTTTACAAAGTCGAGAATTTTCTTTTGACCGCTTTGCTAATTGAACAGTCACCCACAGTTGCTTCCATTTTTGTTTGAATGAAGAATGACTGATTACTTACTGTTGCACTCATATTACTGTCCGAGATAATACTGATTTCTTTACCTTGCGCCCGTATTTTTCTTGTCCGGGGTAATATTACTGCTTACTTATTCGGAGAATTATAATTATTGCTTAACGTACCTTGCACCCGTATTTTTGTCCGGACTATTACTGATTACTTTACTTCGAGCCCGTATTTTTGTACGGGGTATCATTAATTCTTACTTTACCTTGTGCTCGTATTTTTGTCCGGGCTATTACAGTTAACGTTTACCTTGCGCCCGAATTTTTGTCCGAGCTATTACTGATTACCTTGCGCTCGAATTTGTGTCCGGGATATTTCTGTTTACCTTGCGCCCGTATATTTGTCCGGGCTATTACTGATTTCTTTACCTTGCGCTCGTATTTTTGTCCGGGCTATTGCTGATTACCTTGCGCCCGTATATTTGTCCGGGCTATTACTGATTTCTTTACCTTGCGCCCGTATTTTTATCCGGGCTATTACTGATGATTTCCACCGCCTCCTTGGCACTATCCGTGGTGGCACTGGTGAAATGTTGCTGGGTTTCAAAAATGGTCTCAAAATGGGAACCGATGTCATAGAATTTTACCTGAATATTGTACTGATCCTTTGCCTGTAAAATCACATAAGTTTTTGTTTTTAAATTATCATATGACATAATTTCTTTTAGAATCAACTTACTATGTACACCTGTAGAAAGTTTACTCAAATATATTTGCTAACAATTTAGTTATAGGTTCTAACATATAATTTTGATTTTTTTTTAATGTAAGATTGAAAAATGTCCCTAGAATGTGTTAATTGAAAATAGGCATTGTCACTTGTAAAATTGTGGTGCTTGGTTACCTTGCAATTTTGTCATCTAACATTTGAAAACAAGTTTGAGATTGCATACTATTTAAGTACATGTACTAAAACACTAATCATTTACTTACCGCCCATGTTGGAATGCTTAGTATAATCGGGTTGCTCAGATTTCCAACTTTATCGGTAAAATTCATCGCTTGGTTTTGACCGAGGAGACTGCTTATTGCTTCTCCTACACACGTCTTGTCTGAACTTTTGCTGTATGCAAAGATTGTACATGTTAAAGATAAAGATATATAGATTTGTCGCTGCCTTGTATCTGAGTATGAAAATTAAATATATCACCAAAACTTATCCGATAAACATTGATTTATTAACATTATTTAATTTAAAATATTATTTGTGAAGTGTTAAGATTATGTTGTTCATACAACATATACATATAACAGTACTATAGAATTTTGCTTTAAAACAGCTTTAGGGAATACTAGTATTCGTTATTTTTAATCGTTTTTAGATCAATATATCTTTTTGACCCTGTGACTTCATGTTGAGCTGCTAACAAAAGAACAGTCTTTTAAATAAATACACCTACCGTTGCAAGATTGAGATGTAAATAAAGTCGTAGAATAAAATCACACTAAACATTAAGATCTCCGCTTTGATATTTCAGAAATAAAGGAGTGGTTTACAACCTTTAGTAGAACATGTACAATGTGTCCTGCACAGAATTATGTCAGATTGAGATGTGTTAAGTTCCCTATGTATAAGTCGTAAATTACGAAACATTTCAATCATATTCAAAAGTTGATCCAAGTTCTGTTGATAAAACACCTTCGCTACCAATTCTTATATCTAATACCGATTCTTGTGATGAGAATTAGAAAGTCGAATCCTTGGCTAGCGAAGAATTTGAATCAGTTTAATTTCTTACAGCACAAACATTTCCATTAATCAACATTTATGCAAAATGTATGTCTATCTTATCGATTAAATATTTTCATTTTTTTTTACTTACAATAAACAAATACGGACAAACGGAGAACAGGCGACAGGACAAGATGTCGTCAATGGTTCCCGATGACAACATATGACGTCATGATTGAGTCCATGGTTCAGAGTTACAAGATTTTTTGGATTCTCGTAGGATTGTACAGATACGGCAAAATATGTTGTACCGCATGCCAGCTATAAAAATAACGGAGGAAAATAGAATTCAAAGCGGCATGCCAATATTTAGTTTAATACTCATATCTTAGACCTACCCCTGTACTTGCCCCAGCAAAAAGTATGGATCTAAGTATGAACGGAATTTATTGTAGAGTTTATAAAATTTACAAAATTACTGGCGTTTGCTCGAGTGCAAAATTATTTCAGCATTTGTTTACGTGATTTATAAAAAAAATCTTCAATGCATGTGTACAGTTTTATGTACAAGAATAGTATAATAATATCAATCTGAAAATGCTGGATTGCCTTTTCTCTCAAATTTTGATTGTAATTCACTGTGATCTGTAAAACTCACGAGACTGAAATAAACACGACCCATTTATGATTGGTCGAAAGTTGCGTCAACCCAGGATAATAATAATCATGATGATGTCCGACTGAAATTCCCATATAAGACGACGTAGCTATTTCTATTGTTAAACATACTGACGTATATCAACAAAAAAATAGCTTACTTTACTTACTCTTTACGACCAATTCATTAATTTGTTTAAAAAAAAATAGATGTAGATATCGATATAAGCAATAAAATAATCTTTTAATGATTCATGCGGGTTTTTTTTTCAATGTCGCTACCTTCATATTCCGTATGAATCAAAGAAAGCATTTTATTGTTTAAATAAATCTTGAAACTATTTCATAAATTTCGAATTATATCAATTATCAATATTTAAAACGTTCAAACTAGAAAGATACACTAACTCTTTAACATGGTTTCTTGAAACGTACTCAATTTCTACACGATTTGTATATAACTATTCAGATTTTCAGCCAGAGCAACAAATAAATAAAATACATGTATAACTTAAAGCTTATTCAATAGCCCCAACTGTTTCTTACACCAAAGAAATTAGCCAATAATGACAACTCTTCATTGAGTTTTTACTTAAATAATTTAGATATTAGTACTTAATTGGTACATTTTATACATAAAAACAAAATGTTGCATAAATCCCCAATTTCAGAAGAGAAAACTTGTGGCATGTACAACTTGTATTTTTATAGGTATTAAACATATTATTGGCAATAATATGTTTGGTTAAGTTCATAGAAACCAATACATATCTAAGAAAAACCAAATGAAAAACCCGTTAAGTAATTCATAAAATTAATAATTACATTTGTAAGAGTTAAAGGTAAAAAAAAGTTGCAAACTGAATAATTTATGGGTTTTTTTTACTTAACCATGTAAGAATGTCATCTTTTGCAGTAGAGTTATAATATTTGCGCCTGCAAATTATTTCGTAAAGTATTGAAAATATAAACCCACCTTTGGTATAAAACCGAACAAGAAAGCCGTAGTCAGCAAAAGTTCCTTCATCTTTCACCAGAACCAACGATTGATAATTTGAGTGAACGTTGTTTAGAAGAATAAATTCAACTCTCACTATCTTATCTCTCTCAAACAAAGGATCAAATGACGCAAGTCAATTCAAAATCACCTATCGATTTTCTTTATAATCTCGGTCATTCTAAACTTTATTTTGAGTTGTTTATGTATACGACTCAGTCCCAACAGTCTAGCTTAGATTAAACTTTTGGCCCCCACATACCATTTTCGATTGGATGTCCACACGTTCTCCAGATAAATGTACTTAAATATGTTTCTTTTCTTGTTTTGTCAACCAAATGACATCGGAAATGCAGCCAGCACTAGTTGACTCTAATTTCTGAGTGACTTGTTTATACAATACACTCATTGAACTGAATTTAACTTTGTAAAAAAAAATATTAAGGATAAGCATTTATAATTTTCGCACCACTTGTTTTTCACTTTGGTTTTTAGAGGTATGTTACCCGCGTAGTCCCATAGATAACCAGGTGGTCGGGTCATTTTGAATTAAGGAAGTGAAATTCCTGACTGAGAGTACAATCAGTCCCTAAGACACCGGATTGGCGTTATCTTGGTCAGTATTGTATATTTTGATAGAATATTTACCCAGGATTTCTACGGGTAAAGCAAGTACAGACTTATACAGATCATTGACATTTGACATAGAAGATTCCAGTCATGTAAAATTCGTTCTGAATTTTTTATTTTAAAAACACTTGACGATTTCCATTAAGCAGAGAGAAAAATCGTCTTATCAACTGCCATTTTGATAAGTCTTCGACATCTGCATTTGTTGTGGTTTGTTGTGGGAAATTATAAGCATAAGCTTATTTCTAGACTATATATTAAATGGCTTCGAGTATTGAACTATTGGATGCCATCTTCTGACACGTGACGTAGTCGTTTGGATATCTGCAATCGGAATATGTCAGCCTTTCCTATTTAAAAACGGAATGAGTTGTCCGTATCAGTCTTGAGATACCTGAATATTCTAGTATTCAAAAGCAACATCCGAAATTACGAAAAAGAGAAATGGTAAAAGCAATCGGTTTGAGTTTTGGTCGATGACAAGGAGGTGAATATGTTATTTTATGGGATAAAATGATAATTATGTTTTCTCAAAAAAGAGCAAATATTTTTTCCTATCGTTAAAAATAAGAAAGGAAAAAAAAGTGATATTATTTTATGTTATTTATGCATTAACAGTCTGTTGCAATGTACCAATGAACTACCTACATAGCTTACTGTATCTTTACGTCGTATGTAATACAGGGCAGTTATCAGCAAGCATGGGGTTCTTATACGAGTACGTAGCAAGTAGTAACAGTGCTGATAGAAGGACATAGAGTTCCGTATGTATTTTTTCTTCAATATTGTAACTGTGTTTTGTTCAGTCTTAGACGTGCCTGAATAAGTCTTTCCGTGCTTTGTACAGTTTTCAACAATGGTAATACAGAGTTGCAAGAGCCGGATCCACAAAGAGCCGAAACCATAAGAGCCGGAGTCATAAGAGTTATAGCTTCTAGAGCCAAGTTGTATGAGCCGGAGCCTTTCTTACTTATGCAGTCCAAGGGAGCAGCTAGCGCTCGATCTATGAGCCGAGCCTGGAGACTCGGAGACACAGCATCCGATCATTCTTTACATACTTGATCTACAAGCAGTCGAGTTGGTATCAATCATTATTTGCATAAGTTGAATTAAACTATTGGGTCCTCGGAAAGATAACTGATGGCCTTAATCCGCTTTTATATAATATAGCTGTTTCAAGATTTATTGGGTTGCACGTGTACTTTTAAATAATACGTTTATCTAAAAGATAGAAACCGAGTGGAATAAAGACAGGAACTCCATTTCTGATGATTCTGTTTGTGCATGGTGTCAAAATAACAGAATGAAACTCCCCGACCCTGGAATATAATAAAATACAGTAAATACAAGAACGATAACCCTTGATGCAAATTCTGCGTGCATGACCTGATATTGAATTTATAATAAAATTTAACAAAAACAATTTTAAACGCAAATTCTAATTAACTATTATCTTTCTTTTTAGCTTATTATAAATATGCTCAACTCATATAAAGTATCTGTTTAACACAAACTGAATAATTTTAAAAAACATGTAAGTCATGCAAATCAGTTGAACTACATGTACATGAACAAAACATATAGACAAGTTATGTATATAAACTCAAATTAAATTAAATTATGAACAATATTTAAATGCAACATATATATATATATATATATATATATATATATATATATATATATATATATATATATATATATAATATATATATATATATATATATATATATATATATATATGTGTGTGTGTGTGTGTGTGTGTGTGTGTGTGTGTGTGTGTGTGTAACAGTCCTCGCATAGAACAAATAAGTCAAGGCTGTTGAGGGTTCGACTTGGCTTTTTGTATTAAGAATTTTGACCCTGTAACAATTGTATAACATATATCAGGCATAAAATAACATAAAATAGACATATTACTATAATTGAATTTTGATATACAATATCAGTATTATCAATAATAATTAAATCAATTACAAGGGAGATAACTTTATCCTCCCAATATAAGAACATTACATAAAATATTATATAAATAGTGCCTGATTGGGAGGGTAACAGTTGAAATTGACACCCCGAGAAAACCATTGTCAACCGACGCGAAGCGGAGGTTGACAATGGTTTTCGAGGGGTGTCAATTTCAACTGTTATCCTCCCAAACAGGCACTATTTATTTTGTTAACGTTATACTGAATGTCTTTTTTAAAATTTTTAAGAAAATTTTACTGCTTTTATATAGGAATAACGTGAATTCTACAGCGAACCGTACGCGCATAATTTTCGCGCATGTAATATTTTTTAATGTTACCCGTTGCCAAGTGCGTTGCTAACGCTGAGGGTAATAGTAAATATTATTAACTGCGTCTTAACCAATCAGATTTCAGTATTTAACATGAAAGTATAACAAATTAATCATACCATTCTGTGGGAAAGGGCCTTTATCAAAAATCTGATTATTGCCATATGATGTAATGTCATGTGAATCTGTAAATTTAGATATGATAGATACCTTGTTTTTGTAATAAATCAATATTTACATATAAAAAATCACACAAGTAACTTTATCGTTGATGTCTCACTCTCACATTACATTTATTCAGGAGAATTATGTGATAAGGAAATTATCTATTGCAGAATTACTGGATAAACATTTTAATAAATTAATTAGATATATCGTTAGTATTAATAATAAAAATATTAACTTACCAATACAGAGGATATGTCAGTCTTATATCAGTATAAGGTTGTTGTCAGGTCTGCCATAAATATACTGTGACTGCCCAAATCAAGATCATGACAAAGAGTTACTGTAACCAAAATCTAAGAACTTTTGGAGGGAAAACCTTACTAACAAATCCAAACACAGAATAGGAAACTTAAACACCAGTAGGATTAAAAGACATATCTATTATTTGGCCAATACTTAATTATATACCTCAAGCAGTTTCACTGACCAGCCAAGCATTATGCTTGACTGCATACAAATGTACTTACTGCAGTGCTTAAGTAATATCAAAGACTACCCAGGCTGATGTAAGTAAAATCTTTTTAAATAATAACCTTGATATACACAGCATAATTATATTACTAGAATACATTATAGTAACAATACACTTATCATTTATTTAAGGTCTTCCGTTTCCAACGGAAGACCTTATAGTTTTCGTACTGTTTCTTATTATTATTATTTTTTTCCCAAAATTTTGTGCACGCGATATCTCGAAAACTATTCGGCCGATTTCCACCATTTTTTCACAGATGATTGCCAGTGGTTATAATTCTAGAAGTTTTTTGAAATTTTGAAATCGGCACTTCCGGTTCCGATTTACGGCCGATTTTGTCAGTTTTTACGACCCATTTTGTGCAGACATAAACTCAGAGACTATCAGAGATAGGAATATGAAATTTTCAGGATAGGTAGACCATAGGTTAAAGTTGTGCACAATGTAGTTTTTTAGCGCCAGTGGCGCCATTCCTATGAGCTCGCCTAGGCTCGAAAATTGGGTACGAATTTCGAATCAAATTTTTCATACGTTTTGATCTGTATCTTTTTATGAGTTGATATTTTGTTAAAACAGATATAACAAAAGTGGTAGATAATCAAAAGTCCTTTCCAACAAAATCAAGAAATAGGGGCTGGCCCCTTAAATTAGGGGCCAAGACACTCATAAACTCTATTACAAATAACTTCAAAACGATAAAGATTTTGTAATGCATTACAGAAGCAAAGTTGTTGACCGTAACAATATCTATCAGGCAAGATCTTTGCCACGCCCATTTATTACGTAATTAGGGATTTTTAGGGGCCAAAGTACTAAAACTTTGACACAATTTATCTAGAAAAATAGACATATTTTGTTAAGCATTGTTGAAGAGAAAATGCTTGCATTGATGTATTTAATCGATTCCAGTAATCAAAACACCAATGTCTGTCCCCATTAAGGATCTAGAGGGCTGGCCCCTAAAATATTCAATCATCTGTATCTAAAAAATGAACAACAATTCTAGATAAGTGTAAGAACAAAAAATGTTCGTATTCGTGAGACCGTTCAAATGAACTCAAGAAAATAGGACTGGCCCCTTAAATTAGGGGCCAAGATACTCGTAAAGTCTATTACAAATAACTTAAAAACGATCAAGATTTTGTAATGCATTATAGAAACAAAGTTGTTGGTCGTAACAATATCACTTTGTAAAACTAATTTCTAAACCAATTAATAACGTAATTAGGGATTTTAGGGGACTAAAATCTTAAACCTTAAATGTGCTGTATGTGAAAAAGCAAAACGCTTTGTTAAGCATTTCAAGGGATATTGACAATCGTATGCATTATCTGAAAGGGAGTGGTTGAGGGGGAAATTTGAAATTTCATTTATATTTTAATCGTATCGTTTAAAAATTGAACGGAAGACCTACTCGTTACTCGTAACGAGATCGTATCTAGTATATTATATATAATGATTCTGCCACATTTATTATCATATCATACCTCCCATGAGGTGCAAAGGTCATGGGAACTTCTACCAGTATAGCGTGTATAGGTTGTAGAACGTGTATATGTCAAAACTTAATGTGAAACTACATATATATCAAGCAATGTGCTATAAGACAATACTTAACTGCACATGCTTAAATATCATAAATAAAATTCTTATTTTTAACCCTTTATATTGTGCACGCGCTATTTTAAATAATATGAAAATGTAATATCATTTACTGCGTCAGAAAAAATGAAGTCAGCGCATCAAAAATATTGGAAAGTTGTTCTTAACCTCATCTAACGAAAAGAAAATTCTTGCATATGCATACTTGCCAACCTCCAACATGTGAAAATCTGGTCATGACCAGATTTGGAAAGTAAAAAATCTGGTCATAGCGCGTAACGACATTCACGACATATTTACCATGCATTTCATAGGTATATACAATAGAAATATGTGTTAAAAACTTATGTGTAATGCTTTATTGCAAAGAAGCATTTTAACTAACAGTTGCTGATTTTGAATTTTGCAAAGTGATCTGACACAGAAAATGGTAGGTTGTGTTCAGCTAAAAAAAATGCAAAAAGAGTTTCTGCTACATTAACCTTGCTTTTGAACTCTGTAAATGATGGCATGAAAGTTGTAAGTGACTTGGAAGAGTTATGTGTATTAAAAAGCATCCTATACATGACTTAGCGTTTTTGAATGTTTAGTCAGATCATTTTGGGCACAAAATCCAATATTCAAATGTGCGTTATATAGAACATAAAAGCCTCGTTTTGTACTCGATTACTTTGTTTTACTTATGGGAATTCATTTTCCCAGATATGTTGATAGGTACAAAAATATCGTTTTCTTTTTGTTGGTTTTGATTCCGCTGGCCCCGATGAAGACCTTTTCTTATTGGAAGCCATCACACTTAATGATTTAAACCTTCGCTTAGTCAAAACAACTCACGATAATAATTACACATAATGTGTCTGTTATAGCCATCGGCATTGTTTACGCGTTACGTAAATCCAAGCTCAGCTTGGGTTCATAACTGGAAGTCAAACGCGCAACGTAATTTACGAACCAAATCCGGAAATCGGGAGATTTTCGGGTTGTTTGACAAAAATCGGGTGAAAAGCATGACCCGCCGGGTCATAAAAAATAATCGGGTGAAGGGTTGAAAAATCGGGTGTGACCCGACGAAATCGGGTCAGTTGGCAAGTATGCATATGCTATAAAATTTGATTTTGCTGCATCTCAGGACTTTCAGTACTTTGATGACTCCCTGAGGCAGTCAGTGCCATTCCAAGTTTTAATTTCACCTGAGTTGATCGCTTATCGCTGTCAATATATATTAAGATCCCGATTGAAAAAATAATAATAAGGTCAAAAGGGGCCAGGGGGCCGGACCCCCCCCCCCCCCCTTCCCCAATCTTTCCAATTCAATTCAAGGGTTTCTGATCTGCAACACTTTTCACAAAGGTGAAGATCAGAAACCCTTGAATTGGGAAGATGTGGCCTCACCAGTCAGGGTAGCACAAGTCTTAGATTGGACTTTTAATCGGGATCGAGGTGCTCTTTTGAAAGTAGTCGATAAACTTAGGGGGGAATTATATTAGTTTCTGTTTGACATTGATGTTTCCGGTCACTATGCCGGTCACCACGCTACTTGTGCAGTGTTTGTTGTAGTGGAGGCGGCGTCGTCTTACGAACTGTCATTAGATGGAGACCACGTGTTTTTCTTCATGATTGTAGTGGTACTTGCTGCTAAGGATAAGGTAAAGTCATTCTTATTCATTTTTGGATGTTACAACATTATGCTCCTACTTTTGCGGTTTCCTTAGAAAAGTTGAAGAACATGTACTGTAGTGTTGTACATGTGCTACAAGGCCACAAGCGCTTGTTCCATACACAGCATGGCAGTTTCCTGTGTTTTATTCACCACTTAATGTGGTATTTGAGATAGGAAACCAAGTGACATCTGCCCAAAACTAAAACAAGCGGATGTATTACAGCACCTATACAGTACTGATATAGTCCCATACATGTAAATATCTACATATATGGCCAGAAATTAGTCCTGACTTTTACCCCTTTCTATTTGTAACCAGTAACATTGGTTACATCGGTAACAATGTTTAATTATGAATGATTTTCAAACTTTGATGTATCTGTGACTGGTTACAGTGGTTACTGGTAACATTGGTTACAAGACAGAGTTAGGTTTGGGTTAGGGTAAGGATTAGGGTTAGGGTTAGGGTTAGGATTAGGATTAGGGTTAGTTTAAGGTTAGGGTTAGTTTAGGGTTAGGATTAGGGTTAGTTTAGGGTTAGGGTTAGGATTAGGGTTAGGTAACCATTGTAACCAATGTTACCAATGTAACCAATTTAAAAAAGACCCCCTGTAAATCATGAAAATGACTGTCACCTCTGTTACCCTATGTCACAAAGAGAATATAGCTGTTACCATTGTAACCAAATAAAATAAGACCCCCTGCTAAACAGAAAAAGGCTTGTCACCTCTGTTACCTCTTGTCACCAATAGAATATAGCTGTAACCATTGTAACACATAAAATAAGACCCCCTGCTTAACAGAAAAAGGCTCGTCACCTCTGTTACCTTTTGTCACAAAGAGAATATAGCTGTAACCATTGTAACCATTGTAACCACATACAATAAGACCCCCTGCTAAACAGAAAAGGCTCGTCTCCTCTGTTACCTTTTGTCACCAATAGAATATAGCTGTAACCATTGTTACTGGATGAAATTAAACCATCCAGCGGAAAGAAAATAATCAGTTTTGTCATATATGTTACTTTTGTCACCAGAAAACAGTGCCTTGTTACTGGTTACAAATGAAATGGGGTAAAAGTCAGGACTAATTTCTGGCCATATCTAATGTAAATACATGCATGTACTGCTAATCCTTTAATCATGCATGTCTTCAAATTGTAGACAATATGAATTTTCTGTCCTTATGTATGGCATGCTTAATTCAAATGATAGTGTTCCATATAGTGAATAGTAGATTTACTGACAGCTGTAATCGACATGTACAGTTTATAATAACTTTTTTCATCTGTTTGTCTGTTGCTGTAAAACTTAAATTTAACGGTTGTAAAATGTAACGTTAGTTAATGAAATAAATGAATGCTTTTCTTCAGCTCTTCTGTGACTGTAATTAAACATTAAATATGAATTCAACCCAGTAATTAAGATTTAATTTAATAAAGGCAAAGAGTTATTAAATCATAGTTTCATAAATCATGAAATTTTATCTGTCAGATAAACTATGTATAACATTCATTAATACTACTGCACATAGCTGCAGGTCTGTTAATAGCTCTCCGTCTGAAAAAAATGGATGGACATGACTACGTGGGAATTACAGTGCCACCCATTGAAATAATTGTATATATTTATTGCGCACAAAAATGTGTGCTAGTTTTGGACAAATTAACCTTATTTATCGAAAATTCTGTGAAAGCAATTAGTACCATTGAATTCTTCATGTAATTTACTACTGATTTGTCCCTCTACTTGAGTGGTGCTATATATATGTAAATTTTGAAATTACCAAATTGAAAAAAGTTCCTCTAAATTTGATTACACAGTAACCCAATTTGTGCTCTCATATATTGCAGCTTGCCCTTCCATCTCCATGAAGATGCAGCATTATAATAGAATTAAATCATATTTTCAACGCAAAGGTTAGTTTTTATTATCAATATTAGTTTTGTTAATAATTAGTTGGACATGTAATGCATAAAAACTGTTTGATTCCACATGATTAATATTAGTGATGGAACATCATTTTAACTCACATTATTAGTTGTTTTTTTTCATTTATTTTAAAACTAAAAACATTTGGAAAGGTTGGATGAAACCATATAACAAATACAACAATCATAAGTAAATTCAGATTCCTTTTCATGTGTATCATATGTTTTATATTGGTCTTTGATATACTGTAAAAGTGGTAATTTACGCGTTGGGGAAATTTACACAAGTTTCGCAGTAAGCAGAAAGAAATCTGTGTAAAATCCCCCCCCCCCCAATCCGCGTATGGTAAAAAACTCAAACAAGTGTGGTCAATCACCATCCGCGTATTCAACACCTATGTGTATTGTTTGATCAAAGAAAGTGCGTACATGTATTTATTACTTAACCATCAGCATAAATAACCACTTTTACAATTTTTATACAAATATTTTGGCATTCTCTCACCAGAGGTCTTGCTACACAGGCTTCGCTTACACCTCTGTCAACGCCCGATGTACAAGATTCTTGTACAAACTTAAACGATGGGCAAAATGTAATTAAAATCTATGTAATTATTCCTTTTGTCTAATATGAATATGAATAATTAAATTTAAATTTTAACACCGTTATTTATTTATATTTTGACGTTACCGGGAGAACTATTTTGCTGAGGTAAACATTAAAATATGATCACATGATCTATTTTGACAGATGTTTGAAAAATCAGTTTCTGTACTCTACCGATTTAGCGATGATTTTACATAAATCAGCAGTAATGTCATCTCATGTGATGTTTTTAAAAATGTCCTCAAAGTCATCTCCCTTCGATGACTTCCCTTCAAGCTGATTGTACAGAAGAAGCGAATCAACAATGCCATGTGCTCGCCATGCTTGTTTTGATCATGTGACAGACTATTTTTCCGGCATTGACAGAGGTGTAAGCAAAGCTTGTGTAGCACGACCTCTGATGAGAGAATGGTATATTGGTAGAAGGAATACAAAATGATATTAGAGAGAATACCTGGGTGCTAAGTTATTTGCTTTTCCTTTCATAAAATTTTTTGGTTGCTAAACATTTGTAATAAAGATTTCTGTAATTAATAAAATAGATGAGATTTTTTTATCGTATAAGGAGGAATATTACATACATTCCCTTAAAACTCTTCAATATTTTGCAACTACGAGGGTTGTTCGGAAATTATTGAGACATTTACTCTTACTCCCATGGGAAAAAAGATGAATCATTGAAATTTAACCAGAAAAAGTATGTCTTTTATTAATGTACACATTTTGAAGTTAATTACATCATTTTTTTATTCCTGGTAAGCTAACAAAGTTGCCTACTTCCAATGACCTGGCGCAACCACAAACTCATTGTAACTTCATTTTAACAATTTTACTTGGTCCTGTGTTAAAAACACCTCACAAACGAATTGAAAACATGAATTATTATTCATTTTTCATATTTTCTTTATATTTTAAAATGGCAACAGTTGTATATATTTTCCTTTCTTGATTTTTTGTGAAAAAATTCTCAAAATTCAACTTACTGTGAAACGTCTCTTACATTCATTCCTTACATATCTAAGAAATGTTAAAATCTGTTTGTGTGAAAAAAGTAATATTTAGTCCCCTTGTTTTAATTTTAGTTAAACAAACAGTAAATAAACTCCAATTTACTGAAGCTTTTGACCTCTTTCCATCGTATAGTTTTTAGCTCACCGAGACGAAGTCAAGGAGAGCTTATGCTATACCCTCTGCGTCGGCGTCGGCGTCCGGACCTGGTTAAAGTATTTGTTGCAGGTCCTGTATCTAAGCTATTACTTGTCCTATCTTCACCAAACTTGCATGGATGATGCATCTGGACCTACTTATGGACTTGAAAGACTTGGATGCTGAATCTGGGTCCTAAATTTCAGATGCTGGAGGAGGTTAAGGTTGTTGGACCAGGTTAAAGTTTTTGTTGCAGGTGCCCTTTGATAGCAGTATCTTAGTTACTGCTGGTCTGTACTTCACCAAACTTGCATGGATGGTGTGCCTTATGATACTGATGCACCAGACAGGCTTGAGTGCTGAATCTGAGCTATAGGTTTCGGATGCTGGAGGAGGTTAAGGTTTTTGGAGCAGGTTAAAGTTTTTGTTGCGGGTGCCCATTGATAGCAATATCTAAGTTACTACTGGTCCTAACTTCACCAAACTTGTATGGATGATGCGTCTTATGATACTGATGCACCTGACAAGCTTGAATGCTGAATCTGAGCAATAGGTTTCGGATGCTGGAAGAGGTTAAGGTTTTTAGAGCTGGTTAAAGTTTTTGTTGCAGGTGCCCTCTGATGATTAATCTTATTTACTACTGGTCCTAACTTCACCAAACTTGTATGGATGGTGCGTCTTATGATACTGATGCACCTGACAAGCTTGAATGCTGAATCTGAGCAATAGGTTTCGGATGCTGGAAGAGGTTAAGGTTTTTAGAGCTGGTTAAGTTTTTGTTGCAGGTGCCCTCTGATGATTATATCTTAGTTACTACTGGTCCTAACTTCACCAAACTTGTATGGATGGTGCGTCTTATGATACTGATGCACCTGACAAGCTTGAATGCTGAATCTGAGCAATAGGTTTCGGATGCTGGAGGAGGTTAAGGTTTTAAGAACTGGTTAGATAAAGTTTTTGAAACAGGTGCCCTCTGATGATGATATCTTAGTTATTACTTGTCTTTACTTCACCAGACTTCCATGGATGGTGTGTCTTATGATACTGATGCACCTGACAGGCTTGAATGCATAGTCTGGTTTCGGATGCTGGATAAAGTTAAGTTTTTAGGAACAGGTCACATGTTTAATAGATGATAGTACTATTTCAAACTTGCATAGTTGATTTAACTGTAATATGAATGAATCGCAGAGGTAGCTTAAGATGCAGAGCTTGATCTCCATTATCAAGGATGCTAAAAAATAAATCTTAGTTATTACTGGTCCTAACTTCACCAAACTTGAATGGATGGTGTGTCTTATGATACAGATGCACCTGACAGGCATGGATGCTGAATCTGAGCCATAGGTTGCGGATGCTGGAGGAAGTTAAGGTTTTAATTGCTAGTGCCCTCTGATGATGATATCTTAGTTATTACTGGTCCAAACTTCACCAAAATTGCATGGATGATGCGTCTTATGATACAAATGCACCTGATGGGCTTGAATGCTGAATCTGAGCCATAGGTTTCGGATGCTGGATGAGGTTTAGTTTTTTGGAACAGGTCACATGTTTTATAGATGATAGCTTGCATAGTTGATTTAACTTTATTATAAATTAAATGCAGAGGTTGCTTCAGAAGCAGAGCTTGATCTCCATTATCAAGGATGCTAAAGAAATCTCCTACCTCACTCAAACCAGCTCGATAGATAGATGTGTTTGTTGATAAATGATATAACATGATTCCTATGATAAAGTATTGTATGATATGAAACAATATTGTTTGATATGATACAATATGATATCATATGTTATATTATAAAAAGTTATACGATATGATATTGTATCAATTTTTTTGATATTTTATGATATGATTATGTATCATGATATTGTTATGTATAGTATTGTATATTATGATACAATATTGTATAATATTATATTGTATTTTAAATTTATTATTTTATCACATGATACAATTACATAAGATATTGCAAAATATTATATTGTATCCTATGATACAATATTGTATATTCTATAATATTGTATCATACAATATTGTATAATATGATATTGGTTTCAGTAATATAGAATTATATCACATGAAATTGTATTATATGATATTGTTATATTATATAATATGGTATCATACGATATTGTATGATATGATATTGGTTTATATGATATATTATCATATCACATGAAATTGTATTATATGATATTGTAATATATTTTATTGTGTCATATAATGCAATATGTATGATATAATAATGTATTTTATAATATTTTACGATATCACATAATATTGTATCATTTGATAAGATACAATGTTGGAATCAAATTATATTGTATGGAATCAAATTATATTGTATTATATGATATAATATCATATAATGTATCAAATATGTTTCAGTTTCATTCAATACAATATCATTCTATATTATACAATATAATATCATGTTTCAGTGTTATGATGTATTATGTAATATGATATTGTAATATGATACTATATTGTATTATATTTTATGATATTGTATTATGTGATCAAATACAATAAGGTATAACACAATACAATGTCATATCATACGTTACAATATCAAATCTCATTATTGTTTATTACGGTATTTTATTTATTATATGATATATATTATATTAGAAATATGACATGATGCAATATTTAATTTTATATCATTGTATTGATTAACATATTAACATATGATTATCATAAAAAAATTTATCAGATGATATACGATATTTTGTCAAAACAGAATCCATGAATATCCAAGATCATAAAGTATGATTTTCATATAAAATGATAAAGGTGGTCTTATGAAGGTGATGTCTCATAAGGGTGATGCTCCGTCTCGGTGAGCTTAGTAATCTATGATTACCTATGTTTAATACAAGCAATTTCTTGGCCAAAAAAGGTCTTCTTTCAAGATTTACACCGATTTTATGTATATTCGCTGCACCGCCTTGATGTCAAACTTCAACAAACCGTCTCAGCCAAATTTCAATAGCTGGGTACATATTTTAGTACTTTCTTCGTATTTCAACTCGAACACTGGTAAAACTTACACAAAAGTGAGTCACAATAAATAGCAAAATGAACATACCTAATTTGATTTCTTTTTTCAAGAATTGTAGGTCCAACCACACTTAAAATAAAGATTTTAAGTTTTTTAAACTCAATTTTGTGCCTGCGCCTGGTACTCCAACCACTGACTTGTTTCTGTACTAGCTGTCATAAACGAACTGTTAATTATTTTGTAATATTAATTTGGTTAATTATTTGTTTAGGGTTTCTTCAATTATAATGCCAATTTTCATTAAAATTCGTCACTTAGAGAGATATTTGTGTCAAGTCTCAATAATTTCTGAACAACCCTCGTATTTGACCTACCGTGATTCTTTAATGCTGTTCAATTTTAAATGTGAATATATTTTGATTAGAAATTGATTTTAATGAATTAGTGCAGTGTATTTAAACAAAATAAAAATCATACAAATATGCCTGCAAGTACCCTCGTATGAGTATAACTGGAACTTTCACATAAGATTACCAATATTACTTCACCACCACCCCTCTCTATCCTCCCCCTTTTCCCATTTGAATATAATAATTTTGATTGTGCCTTGAAATTAAGATTGGGTTATTCCCCTTGCAATATGGCAGTAACATTCAATCATTAGTGCAGCAGCATTTGATATGATGTATTGGAACCTGTGTCTGAAAAAACTATTGGTAAACAATAATATTTTGGGGTTTTGGATTTTGATGTTATACATTTTATTCGTAAACAGCTATTTTATAGCCATAATTTTTCGGTCACCTGAGTAAACTCTGGTGACCTATTGCTATCCGTTTTCGTCTGTCGTCGTGCGTTAACAATTTTACATTTTTAACTTCTTCTTAAAAACAACAAGGCTGATTGTTACCATTTTTGGTGTGAGGCATTTCTATGGCAAGAGGAATATAAATTGTGAAATTAATGGCTCAACCGTCCACGAGGCGCCACATGTAGGGCCAAATATGCAAAAAAAAAGCCAAATTTTCTAAAATCATCTTCTCTACTGCCACACATGTGAGGAAAAAATGGTTGATATTTATGATGTCCATGAGACCCTCTACCAAAATTGTGAAATTCATGACCCCTGGGTCAGGGGTTCATGCTCTAGGTTGGGGCCAAATTGGCCATATACATGTAGTTAAAATGTATTAAATCTTAGAAAATCTTCTTCTTTACTCCCATATGTATTTTTTAAAAACTAAATGCCTGGTTATGATGTCCATGAGGCCCACTACCAAAATTGTGAAATTCATGATCCCCTGGGTCAGGGGTTCAGGCTCTAGGGTGGGCCCAATATGGCCATATAGTAAAAATGTATTAAATCTTAGAAAGTCTTCTTCTCTACTACCATATATATTTGTTAAAAACTAAATGCCTGGTTATAATGTCCAAGAAGCCCTCTACCAAAATTGTGAAATTCATGACCCCTTTGTTAAGGGTTCAGGCTTTAGGGTGGGCCCAATATGGCCATATAGTAAAAATGTTTTAAAGAACTATATATGATAAGAGTTAAATTTGGCCCCCACAATTCGCCATTTTTTAAGTGTTTCGGGTACAATAAAATGTTAACTTATTTTTTAGAAGAGTTGATACAAAATATATTTTTCATCTATTTTTTTGATTTATTTGCACTCACTGGCAGTATATGACGTCAGAAGGGACGCCATTTCTATAATTCAATCAAACCCAAAAATTGACATTTTTCTTATCTATTTACGAATGGGAAATATAGAGCGCATGCTTGAACAAGGAAAAATTTTTTGTCACTTATTAGTCTTGGCTAGATACATCTCTGATTAAAATATTTTATTTGTTCAAGAATGCGCTCTATGTTTGCGGAAGGAAAAACTGCTTGAAAACAAGCTGTTTTACGCTAAAAATGCAAAAATGGCGGGAAAAGGTTGTCTTTACAATGTCATATTTCTAAATTGTGGGCACTTGAACCAAAATGAATATAATGTAAACACATCACATACATATCTGTACTAAGAAAACAAAGAATGATAGTAAAATGATGATGTTCATTTTAGGGGGCCATTTTAGGCCCTTATCATATATAGTCCTTTAAAAAATCTTCTTCTCTTCTCCCAAAATGTGGGCAAAAAACTGAATACATGGTTATGATGTCCACTAAGTCCTCTACCTAAATTGTGAAGTTCATGGCCCCTCGGTCAGGGGTTCAGGACATGGAGGGGCAATAAAGTGTTAATTCATATAATGTTTAAAAATTTTCTTCTCTATTCTCACGCATCTGTATTAAAAACTGACTTACAATTGTGTTTACCAGGAAGTCCTCTATTGAAATTTAATTTTCATGTCCCCTGGAGTATGGGTTTTGCCTCTAGGGCAGGGCCAAAATGGATGTATTGGTGTTAATACATATACATGTAATGTTAAAAAATTATCTTCTTTACTCCCACGCACCTGAAAAGAAAACTGAATTCATGATTTTGTAGACCAGATCTTTAAGTTTTTCACCAAAATTATAATTTGGTGAAACAGTTCTTTTTGAAAGATTTCAGCCAGGGAGGTGGTCGTCATTACAAAATAATTTTTCTACTCCAGAATGAAACCTAATTAATTAAATGCATGTATAAGACTCCTCAACAAGTTTGTGTATGGGTTATATACTACTCAGGTGACTGTTAAGGCCAACTGACCTCTTGTTTCCTTTTCTTTCTCATATATATAGGTAGACAACTCATAAAACTCGTAGCAATTTCCCTTGCCATCTGCCTGTTTTTGTGGAAGTTAAATTGTTTGCTATTCAAATTAGAAAATGTGATCTGCATTTCCATTACGGGGCGTTTGGCCAATGCCATGTTCCAGGAAGCCTTTGTGTTCACCTTTGCCAAAAACAAAGGAAAACCTATGGTCATCTTCAGCAGCGAAAACCCTCTTACTGATATCTTTACCTTGGAAGGGTTAAACTGGAAATACGATTCTACTCATTTATGTCGCTGTTATCCTAAATATTCTGACAGATGGGATTGTGCCTTTGACGACCAGTACGAAAAACTCCAGCTTTCTTCAAAAGATACCGTTCAAATGTTTGGATATTTTCAGTCATGGAAATATCTAAAAGGCTACGAGAGAGACATTAAAAAACTGTTTACCTTTCAGCCATCAATTAGGCAAAGAGCAGACAAACAGTTGCAGGGCATTATCAAGTCTTTCCAGGACAAGGGAGTAACAAAGAAGACAGTCTTGGTTGGAGTCCATATTCGACGAGGAGATTATGTGACGGAGAAAACATTTGTAAATTTCGGTTACAATGTAGCGACCGAAACTTACATTCATAATGCGGTGAAGTATTTCCAAGATAGATATCCTGACGTTCTGTTCATCGTCTGCGGAAATGACCTGCCTTGGGCAAGAGAGGTGATGCAGAAGTATGAGAGGACCTACTTTGTAGAGGGCAACTCCCCCTCCCAGGATATGGCCCTTCTCACAGGGACCCACCACACTTTGATGACCGTCGGAACCTTTGGGTGGTGGATCGGGTGGCTCACCAATGGCACCACCGTGTACTACAAGCACACTTACAGGGAAGGAACAGACTTCATGATGGAGTTCCATGGCGGAACCACCGACCACTTTCCTCCTCACTGGGTCGGCTTGGATTGATTATTGTTCCTCATTGTATGTAATGCTCAGCATCGTAGTCACTAGCCAGGTTATTATATAATCTTGTTAAATCAAATTTGTTTATGCATATCTAATGTAATGGCATTTGCATATGCATGTAGTTAATATGATCAAGAAATGTATTCTATAAGCTGATATTGCTTCCTCCGCAATAATCGTGATGGATGCTTGTCAGACTGCATCTCCATCATTATGTTAATGCTTTCAGATAGTTGCCGTGTGTCATTATACATAAAATTTTCCTCAAGCATCTTTTTTGCGACTATAGTCAAAAATTATACTCAGGGTTTTTATTAAAGACTATTTAAATTTTTTTTAAAAAGGTATGACTTTGAACCAAAGAACGAATTGTTTATTGTTTGAATAGAATGACGATGGCTAAAAAAGTGTTAGTCTTCCGTGTATTGTCTATTGATTATGATTAATGTGAGATGTTTCAACTAATGCTCAAGCCAAGATCTTTTGATGACCCTCTATTTAATACTCTTTCGATTGGATTTCTATTACAGAAAGATGTATTTAATAAGTTTATCTATATGTATAGTTTATTTTCAATGCAAGGAGTATGACTGTATGCCTCATTTTTTTAAAGGAAAAATTATTTAAAGAAATAGTTTTTGTATACTATGAATGAAAAACTTGGTCTTCCATAATGTTTAGAATATATGTCCTCAAAAGCAATAATTACAAGTATTGAAGGGTACAAATGTTCATTTGATGAATGTATGAAAACTTAAGGCAGTTTTGTTACAAAAAAAATACCATTGCCCATTGGTAATAACTTACTAAAAAATTCTTTATTTTTATTCAGGGCTCGACATTAACGCTTGTCCGCTTGTCCGGTACCAGTTAAAAAAATATGCGGACAAGTGAATATTGCTGGCCACTTGTCCCACTGGACAAGTGCATTTTTTATGTAAAGAAGTCTCCAACATTTAAAAAAAAGAAAGAAAGTTTTGAGATAAGTTTATCCTTAGTCTCGTTATAAGTTTATTGATTAGTTATTTTGAATTTCGATCCCGACATCAAATTGCAATGCAATTAAGTTACTCTTGATCGGGATTGAAGTTTACTAATTTCAAACAACTTTCAAGGTGTGGATCTTAGTTCTTACAAAGTACCAAACACATATGTTAAAAAAAGAAAGGAAGAAAAGGTAGCAAAGATAAAGGATTTTGAAAAGAAATGTAACTTATTTTAGGTTTCATTCATCATTGATAGACTATGATGACTTTCCATGTTTAGTTTAAAAAACAGCTGAGAAATCAATATAACAGTTACATGTATTTTTAAACCTGATGCTAAATTTAAAATGTCTTGTAATTTGCCATGACAAAGCTACAGCTGACAAATCATGTTTAATGTTATATAGAACAAATACATGTACATAATTATAGGAAAGAAACTTTAAGTTTCCATTTAAAAAGTCAGGTTATTAATTATAGCTAGAGTAATCAAATGATTTTATTTCAGTAATAGAGTACTGTAGTTTTCAAGTTGACAATATTTGATCTTTAATATTGAAAATTTTTCGGACAAGTGAAGTTGAAGTTTGGACAAGTAAATGTTTTGGTCACTTGTCCGAATGGACAAGTAGGAAAAAAAGTTAATGTAGAGCCCTGTTATTATGTTTTTGAATAAAAATCAAAAAACATGTTCATGACAACTCTTCACCAAACACAACTACTTTAATTTCATATCATATATTTGAAAGGGTGAAAAACACGAAAACCTTTTATATTTTGCATTTTCTTAAAAAAATTTTATTTACATGGAACATGTTCACGTCAACTGCACAAACACTCAGCTACATGTATTTTGACTTTCATATCAAATGCTTAGTAAACAAACATGTGATTATGTTATAAAAGCATTAACCTCTAGTCCATCCTCGAAATACCAATCTACATGTATTTTGACTTTCATATAACAAATGCTTAGTAAACATATATGTGATTATGTTATGAAAGCATAAACCTCTAGTCCATCCTCGAAATACCAATCTACATGTATTTTGACTTTCATATAACAAATGCTAAGTAAACATATATGTGATTATGTTATGAAAGCATAAACCTCTAGTCCATCCTCGAAATACCAATCTACATGTATTTTGACTTTCATATAACAAATGCTTAGTAAACATATATGTGATTATGTTATGAAAGCATAAACCTCTAGTCCATCCTCAAAATACATCAGCTGATTGCATTTTGCATCAAAATGTAAGGATACTTAATCAAAAGTGTGTTATTTCATAGATAATACTTAATTTCAATATTTATAGATGATTTAGAATAAAATGTGTAAACATTGTACAATTGTACATTTGATTGATTTGAAATAAGTATGATGTTAAAGAAATAATGTTTAACATGTTATTGTACAGTAATGTATAAAACACATACCGGTACATTTTTTTTTGGGGGGGGGGGGGGATTATCTGAATGTATGCATTCATTAACAATCATGTTACTGCAAACTATAAACCAACTTTTATTTGCGTGCCAGAAATTTTCGTCAGGTTAATGAGAGCCTCGTCACGAATATTGTTCGCTGCGTACCAGTCCTTTTCCTGTGGTTTTTATAACTTAGGCTTGGTCTCGTTCATTAGTAATCGCAAAACAGTTTATCGAGAGTTAATTGTGAAATAAAGTGCTGCAAATAGAAGTTGGTTTACAGTATATATGATATTTTTTCATTATTTTTATATTTGTTATCATATTTGAAGTTTGTGCAAGATATCTCTTTTTAAAGCAGTTATTATTTCAAGTTATCTTTTAGGGGAAAATACATGTATTTGCATTGTTTTATACCAAAAATAAAAATTTAACAGAAAATTTTACATTTGATTTACATGTTTTTCAGTTTCAAACTTGCTTAAGTACCTAAATGCATGGATCAAGAGAGCCCCCCATCCCATTTTCATGCAGGGAAAGATCCTTTTTAACAAGACCTTTGACCCTCTGTATGTACACATCTAGACATCTTATTGGTATGCACACCTCATTGTAATTACTAGGACCCTGCTCTGCTGGCACTCAATAGCGATCAGTCTGTCTGTCCATCTGTTCGACCGTCTCTTTATCCGAGATCGCTTGTCCAGAGCATATCTTCTCTTCCCTTGGCCCAATTCTTTACCAACAGAGTGCCTTTGGGTATAGAGTGTGCAATGACTCGAGCATATTCTTAGGTCAAAGGACTTAGGTTAAAGTCATAGCAGAATTATATGTAGCATCCTTTCACTGGGCATATCTTCTCTACCCTTTGTCCAATCTGGCTCATACCTCACGGAGTGTGTATGGTAAAAGGGAGTGCAGTGACCTTAAAAGAAGTTTGTAGGTGGAGGGTCAAGGTCATATTAGACCACACAATTTTTTTTTTTCCAGAGCATACAGTTTATATACTCTCCACTTAGCCCACTTTGGCTCATACTATACATACCAAGATCTTTTGACTAGAGGGTGTGTAATTTTATGCTGAAATGTGAAGGTTGTAGCAGAATCATGTGAAAAATCCCTGTCTGGAACATGTCTTCCTTCCCTTGCTTCAATCTGGCTCATACTTCACCTACATGGTGTCTTTGATCAAAGTGTGTGCAGTGACCTTGAATGAGGTTTGTAGGTCAAGGTCATATGAAATCACACAAAAATCCTATTTTGATGTAACTAAACGTGTAAAAATTATATGCCACCTGGAAAATTTCTAAGTTAAAAGTCAAAGTCAAAGCAAATTTCCAACTTATTGTCCAATGGACAATTATTGAAGCGGGGCCCTTTGAGATGGTCACCATCTCAGTGTTGTCTAGTTATTATCACATGCTGATTACAATTACAGCTTTAAAAAGAGGGTAAAATTAATATGCACTCATAACTACCGTGCAGCTTAGAGAGTAAAATTAATTTGAGTTCATTATACCCCCAGACAAAGTTGGGGTGTATATAGGAATCACCTTGTCTGTCCATCCATTTGTCTCTCTATCCTTCTGTGTGTGCAATCGTGTTCGATCCATATCTTATAAACATTGGAAGTTCTTACTTTACACAAAGATTGCTTATGACCTGAGGGTGTGTCATTATTTTGATTAAAGGTCACATTGGCAAGTTTAAGGTCACTGGAAGAAAAAGTGCAAAATTTGTGTCTCGTCTAGATCTTTCTTATGGAGAAACATTGAGAGTTCTTATTTCACAGAAAAATTTCTTATGACCAGAGGGTGTGTCATGACTTTGACCCAAGATCATTTGGGTAAGTTCAAGGTCACTGGAAGGAAAAATGCAAAATTTGTGTCATGTCTATTATTAATCTTTCTTATGGAGAATCATTGAAAGTTCTTACTAAACACAAAGATTTCTTATGACCTGAGGGTATGACATTATTTTTACACAAGAACATTTAAGCAAGTTTAAGGTCATTGGAAAGTAAAAGTTTATAATTCATGTCCGGTCAAATATCTTTCTGATAAAGAAAAATTGGACATTCCTACTGCATATAAAAATTGCTTATGACCTGAGGGTATGTCATGAACTTGACCCAGGTTCAGTTGTACAAGCTCAAGGTCACTGACAAGAAAATTGCATAATTCCTGTTTAGGCCAAATCTTGTAATGGTAAATTATTAGAACCTAAATTTTGACACGAAGATTGTTTGTGACCTGTAAAAATACCCTGATGTGAGTTTTGGTAATTTTTTGCAAGTTCGAGGTCACTTTAAGAAAAATGGTGCATCAATTACTTTTCAATAGAGAAATACTTGAGTTATCATATTTTCTTAGCGGGGGTATCATTTGTGAGCTTGCTCACAGTACCTATCGTTACAGTAGGCTCTCCTTGAAGAGTAAAAAGTCGTGCTATCATTGTAACAATTTCGGCTTAATAGAGTGATATTAATATGCGCTCATTACAATAGGCACAACTTGGAGAGTAAAATTTGTGATTACATGACCAATAGGCGCAGTGTAAAGAGTTATGACATTGCGCTCATTGATAGACGCGTCTTAGGAAGTGAAATTAATATGCACATGTTACAATAGCCGCAGCTTAGAGAGTGTTATTAAGCATAGGCGGATCTTTAAGACTAAAGAAGATGGGTGGATAAGGCGTGTAAAATGCCCATACACGGTCGGACAAGCTACCGAAAAATTAAGATATAGATAAATCTGATTTTTTTAAAAACAAAAATCATTCAAAACAACATATATTTAACGTATCATTGATTTTAAACCTATAAATATGTTCAATACTTGGAATATGTTGACTCAAACAGGCGTATACGTATCAAAACCTGCAAATACTGTCATATTTTAGAACTTCAAGGCATTTTCTTTTATAGAGTTGACCTGTGCTCCATATTTTTCTCATATTCTAAAATAATAAGGTCTATTGGAAAACAAACGGATTTCAATCAACAAAAACGTGGAGAGATGACCCACTATACATTAAAAATATCATTTTGTATCTCAACAGTTGAACGTTTTGAAAAAATAATACAAGTCCGTAATTTCGTGGTCAAAGTCACCCATAACGTTTAAACAGCCTACTTGGTTGTGTCTGAAATGGTCCAGTGGTTAGGGTACCTGACATAAGCTAACCTTATGTATCTAGGATTTTTATGTTATGTGTTCGATTCCACCAACATTTTTATGCCCCCCTTCGAAGAAGGGAGGGCATATTGCTTTGCTGCTGTCTGTCGGTCAGTCGGTCTGTCGGTCGGTTGGTCGGTCCACTAACAGTTTTCGTTCATTTTCTTCACAGAGGATGAACATGTTGAAATGAAATTTGGTATACAGCCTTATCTTGATAATATCTAGGTCAACTTCGAAACTGGGTACGATCGAACAATTTTCGACAGAGTTATGGCCCATGGACGTAGAGAAATTCCAGTTATTTGCAGTTTCCGCTCATTTTCTTCGCAGAGGATGAACATATTGAAATGAAATTTGGTATACAGGTTTATCTAAATAATATCTAGGCCAAGTTTGTTTTTGGGTATGACAGAGCAATTTTCAACAGAGTTATACTCCTTGGACTTAGATAAATTCTAGTTATTTGCAGTTTACGTTTATTTTCTTTGTGGATGTTTCCAAGGGAGGGGGGCATAAATGTTTCACAAACATCTCTTGTTTTCTTATCTTTTGTTAAATATATCAAAAACTGAATATAGTTAGAAATTGTGCTTTTGCAAACTTGTATTATAATTTGTCATAAATAGATTTAATTGGGAAAAATGAATTCAAAATTGTATTTCATTACTAAACCGAATGGGCATTTGCGCCATCTTATTCCCCCATCTTCTTAATAATAAACAGTATGCAACTCGGGGAGTAAAATTATTTTGTGTTCATTTCAATAGGCAAAGCTTGGATAGTAAAAGTGATATGCACTCATTAAAATAAGCTCAGTTCAGAGAGTAAAATTTGTTAATAACTGTTTTTTGTTAATTATTATAGTTTACACTTCTGGTTCCGGTTGTTCAAAGGTTGGTTAACTTGAACACTGTGTTATCTTGGTGTTATTTAGCGTGTTAAATTTAATCAAGTGATTAAGTGTTTTTCAAAGATATGTTTGTGTTAACCGTGACACTGTGTTAACTCTGTGTTAATTAACCTTAAAGTAGATACAGTGTTCTGTGATGTCACACTTTTTTGTAAAACTTTGAATTCTTTAAAAATTGTGCAAGGTAGTTTTAATTATTTTATGTGATTACAATCACATGGATGTAATTAGAATTATTGGTAGGTTCAAGATATTTTCGCACTTAATTTTATCCTAAATTTCCAAATTTTTATACATCTTATCTATGCAAAGGGGAAATAACTCTTTTTCTGACTTTTCTCTCAGTTGTATGTTTAAATGCTATTTATTTTTCTTATTCCAACGATTAATTTTAAAATATTTTTGTCATTTTAGTTTTCTGATAAAGTTCACATTAAAATTAAACAAGAAAAACAAATTTCTGCCTACAAGATTTTACTTTTAACCAAAAAAATTAAGGTTTTCTGATGCTAAAATATGCTTTAGTTTATGTTTATCTGGCATCTCAAAAAGTGTGATGACATGTATATTTTTTCTAACAATTGATGACATTAAAGTCTATTAAGTTGAAATCAGTTCGGTTTTTCAACTTTCCTCAGAGAAATTTACGAGTATGGAGTTACCTTAATCCACCCCCAGCTTTTGAACAACTGAATTCAATCACCGTGTTAGCTAATCTTTTGATAAAGATTTAACACAGTGTTATCCCTAACCAATGTGTTAAAGTTAACCACCTTTTGAATAACCGACCCCTGAACACAGATGGTTGTGTTAACTTTGGTTCACAGATGTGAAATAACATGCGCTCATAACAATAGGCGCGGCAGTTGGAGAGTAAAATTATTATGCGTTCATTACCAATAGACGTAGCTTGGAGAGTGAAATTTAAAATAAATGGAGACGCAGCTTAGAAAGTAAAATTAATTTGCGCTCGTGACAACAGAGATGCAATGTTGATTTCTATAAGCCACTGTCTGAACAAACGACAATACTTAAAGATTGAAACAGGGAGGTATGATGATTTAACACGTGATTGTCGAAAATGTGAATCTTGCAACTTAAATGTAATTGAAGATGAGTTCCATTTTTTACTTATTTGTCCATCACTTCGTAGTTTAAGAGATAAGTATATTAAAAAATACTACTCCCGAAAACCAAGTGTCTATAAAGTTAAAAAGTTATTATCTACCTCTAATACTAAAGAACTGTGTAATTTAGCCTAGGTAAATATTTATATTATGCAAACAAGCAACGAACTCTTCATGTGAATTATCCAAAATGATTATGTACACTTTGTTTATCTTACTGTTTATTTAATATGTATATGTCCATATGTATAACCTATGAGACATTTGTCTCTCGGAATAAAGAACTTGAACTTGTCTGAACAAACGACAATGAAAAAGTCAGACCTACGGTAGATTGTTGTTTGACCAATTTACCTAAATCCATTGTTTTGTTCAAACATCCTGATGTTAATTAAGGTACATGTCTTTACATACTTTTTACAATACGTGTATATGTGTCACTTTAAAATTATTTCAAAAATAATATTGGACTTTTTTTATAGCTCATGTTTTGGTGGACGCCTTTGGAAAAAAGCAATTATATTTTAAGTAGAAATCACGTTCTTTTTTTTTTTTTTACTAATATACATGTTCATATATGTGTGAGAAACATGCGTCTGTATATATTTTCTCCAATGAGCCTGTTCTGATTCATCAAAGCAATTGTGGACATTTAATACACCAGGAAACCTTAGAGCTCTTTCAGTTAAGAGATTCTTAAGAAGTATTTTTAGTTCTCTTCAACACATTGAAATAAAAGTGGCCCGTGAGTCACTAAACAAAAGGAAACAAATGCATATACATATATAATGGAATTGATTTATGTCAAACAAATGGAATTATACTGTATTAAATCGAATTACCTACTTACATTCTGTTAATTCGAATCAACAAGCACGTGGCAAATTAACTAGAGACATTAATGCAAAAGTGTCAAAGTAAAAAAAAATTATACCCGCCGTAAAACATTTTTTGTTTGTTTGAAATACATTGAATTGAAAATAAACAAAATATGAAGGCCTAGTGCAACCTTTGTGTTATTGCAATATTTTGAGAATCTTGCTGACATAAGGACAAAAAGAGGTCTGCTTAAAATCTGTACACGTATATGTTTTAATCATTTTTACATGTATATGAAGTGGCCGTAAACTCTGATTGAAAACCAATTGAAGTTATTGCTTTACATAAAAAAGTGTTAATTAACTTCTGTAAATACTTCGAGGCTTCGAAACTATAAGCATTAAAAACCCTTTTATGGTCAGCTCCCTTTCTTATATAAATTTAACAACATCAAGTCAAAAAAAAAAAAACCGCAATCCCAATAAAAAATAAATTTTTCCAGGATGTGACGCGGGAAGCACTGTTTTACATGTAAGTACAACACAATTTGTTCACGTTTATCTTGTAATGACTCAAATGAGTCGAATAATTTAAAAAAGATGATGTATTAAGATACATATATTACTTCATGACATAAAAAACATCCTTACGCAAAAACATAGAAAACAATCGATTTCAAGACAGTCTTTATTTTAGTCAAAGCCAAAACTAATTATCTTGCTGTCACTAAGACATTTCCTAAAAGTTTTGGTTACTTTTAATTGTTTTCTAAGTTACTACTAAGTCTAACAAAAATATTTTCGTTTAGAAAGAGCAATATTATACATGTATATCTTGAAAATAATTCTCTATTCTTTCTGATTGGATATCTATATATATTAAACTACAAAAACACCCGACATTTAAAGCAACTTCATTTTGAAAAGAGAACCAATGAATAATTATCCACTCTAAACTTTTTTTTGGTCATGTTGTTTCTCCAAGGCATTTTCTGCAGGTTAATTTTATAAAGTTAGAATGCAGCTTGAATGCAACAGCCACCAAATTATTATAGTTATATATATGCATGACACCACGCACATGCAGATATGTACCCCCTTGTATTATTTACTATGACCAGTGTAACAAAAGCTCCTGCTGTTCTAAACCAAGAAAAAAAAATTAAACCATCAACAGCTTAAGGTACCTTAACAATTTGAAAAGAAAGATAACTCTAGCTGTGATCAAAATAACCATTCTTATAAAATAAAAAATGTTGAATCAAAGAGACAGTTTTGATTACATGCTCTGCTATGTACATGCATTTTTCTCTTTTTGTTTTGCGATTCAACTGTACATGTGATGAAGGGTTTCTTGTCGCTGATTAACAACACAATGGATATCGATTCTAAGTTTATTTACTTAAGTAATTTCACGACCCTTGCTACTATTGTACCACTATAATCATATGATATGGTACCACTTAAACGAAGGTCACGAATAACTTCCTCTCTAGCCATTATCTGTCTTGCCATAAAACACCGCACATGAGAAGCCATCGACTTTGAAACACGATAAAGTAACTAAACACTAGTACTTTTATCAGCAAGTATCTATTATCAGCTCTAAACACCTTTACGCATGAATATTAAGTTCGAAAGAAAGCTGCTTCTTTTTTTCTTTTTTTCAGAATAATATTATATATTGTAGAAAACATTTTTAAATATCTGTTGTGTGGTCTAATAATCCTTTGTGAGTAATTTTTATCTTATATAACCATATTTAAAACGATTGTAATTTTAATTATACTTTAAAGGCAGGATGACGACCATTGTTCTCAAGTATATGAAGAAAACTGAACCATTTACCACATCCGGTACAGCGCGGTCTCATTTTACAGCGCGGGTAATAACTTTAGTGATGTCCTTATTACGCGCAAATGGAGGCTCTTTACTTTCCCTCTTGCATCTCGACCTAATTTCCGTGTCAGAGCCAGGATCGAGGGACACTGTTCTGTTCATTTATTGCGGGGATGTTATCTGAGATAAAGGTATATAGTTTTTAAATTAATATTACTGTAGTTCAACATTTTGAATAATTCAATGAGTTTATGCGAAAAAAAATAATTAGAGTTAAGAAAATTCATTTTTAAAGAAATTTCACCAGAGTTTTTGATCTTCATTGAGACATCCTTAATGTAAACTTAAGAGCTGATTAAAGTACCATCTTTTACAAAAATTTAGATTGTTATTGTAAATTAATTAGTTATGTGCAAATTTTGATTCCTAATAATCTAGTTTTTTGTAAAGGACAGTACTGTTATGATGACAAAGTACTTATTTTGGCAATATATGTATATTGTGTCACGTGAAAAAAAGGTGAATGTACATGTTTATAAATAAGGGAAAATGAATCATTTTTTGTGTTATATGAGATGATAAAACAAGGTCGGGCGTGATTAGATCCAATAAAAGCCCTCAAGCTTTATGATTGATTTGATCACGCGATTTTACCGTTTGATCCCCTCATAATATTCAAAGAATGTTTTCTTTTTACTTATATTCATATAATTTACAACAATTGTGCGATTGAAAATTTAAATAGTCATTTATAAATTGTATTGGATAATACATTACAAAATCGATTTGTAGTAGTATCAAAAACACTGGGAAAAGTAAGTATGTACCTGTATACGTACTTCAATTTTTATCTCTGGTATAGGTACATGTACATGTAAAGTTTACTTTGTGCAAGACTAGATTATGACAAAACAAGATAAAAATTGTTAACCCCATTAGGTCATGTCAAATTACATGTATTCTAGTCAAGCTTCTGACTGACGATGGTGCTTCAAGCGATTCCGTTATTAAAGGCGGATATGTATGATGTATACTATAAATTCGTCTTTACGATGCTTAACAACGTCTTGTTAACTTGCATACATACATACATGGTCCCCTTTATTTTCCCCCGAGAATGTGATTTTTCTACATTCATGTTCAGGGTATGTTTATTGGCCTGAATTCCTAATACTATGAAAATTTTAATAATTTTAATAACAGCAAAATCAAAACAAGTGAATTCAATATACTTAACAAATGTTTTTAGAAAGCAAACGAATACCTCAAAAAGTTATTGACATACTCAAAATCAGCACAATCTGAAAAGCAACGTTGCTTATTATATTTTTTTATTCTTAATCATTATGCAACAATTTTAAGATATGACATACAGTAAGACATAGTTTAAAAAAATATTTCCTGAACTAATATCAATATAAAATAAAGCATGTGACTCAAAGAGGGTATATGGGCAAGTAGCCAATAACCGAAAGGTCGCTGGTTCAAATTCCGCTCTCGGCACATGATAATGTGTGTTGTCGTCTTTATCTGCAAACACAAGCTGAAGTAGCCATCGTATCAAACACCAACCGAGATGTCTAATCGGTCAGAGAAATATAGGTACATTTATACATTCGTCAGTCCTACTATTTGCTCTATGGTTTGACCTCAGTCACTTTGGACAGGGACCCTCCCACTTCTGGCTCCAACCTTTATTTTTTTTTTTTTATAGAAATTTAATTTTCAAAGGATTCTCCAAACCATACAAAAATGTCTTGGAAACCAAGTTTGGACAGACAGACGGACCGACAGACAGACATAAAGACAGACGAAAGGATGGAAATAAAGACTATAAAGCCCAACCGGTTGTACAAACCAGAGACTGTTTACTGGTAATACGCTTTCTTTAAACGATTTGGGCTTGAGGTAAACCTCAGAGCCTCGAAAATGGGCGACGCAAGGGCAGTCTGTTCGGTTTCCTTTACTCGGTGGGGCCTCAAAAGTGAGCAACACAAGACCAATCCGTTCAGGTTTCCTGACTCTGGGTCTAGTGGTGCCTCCTTAACTTCTAAAGACGTCACTCCTATGATAACACGAACCTTCACTGGGATCTCTCTGTCATAACCACAATCTTGTACAACATAAGAGAAAACCTCGGGTCGCTTTATACTGCAGACACGATTTTCATTGCATGTTCCGGACACACTTTTCAGTGCGAAGCTCTTAAACGTTTTACAACATCTTCATGATCTTTCTTCTATCTTATTCATATAGAAAGTTGATCTATTATCCCGTTTTTGGACATTGTATTCTCGTTGTTATCATCACAATGTCAGCGGTTCTCTGTTTAATTACAAAATGTAAACGAGTCATATACATTAGACAATTTCTAGCAAAAATGGAATTTTTGGCAACTGATTAAGCTTGAATAGAGCGCATATTTTTTCCATCTAGTGTCTTTTTTTCGTATTCTTATATTCGTGGGCATCAATTTACGTGGTACATGTATACAATGTATGTAATGTGTACTGTATTCAGTATTTTCATAGAACTGAGGAAACCTTTTAGACTGTATATTTTTTGTCACTGGAATTATGGAAGTAATACACTTACATAATTCCCTCACAAAGAGAGATAAAAATGGCAAACGTGTCTGTAAAATTTATAAACGACCTATTTAGTGTTTCTTAGTGCGTGAAATTTTAAAAGGTAATTTAATAAACAGACTTCTCAAGCATTTCAAAATGAAATTTGTGTAATTCACATGAAGTCTTATTTTTTTTTTTTTATTTCAAGTGTATCATTTTGTAGATATTTTTGCCATCAATCAATTACTATTATGATACTTTGTGCCCCACTGTTTGACAAAGTGAATTTTTTTTAAGGAAATAAAAAAATTCAAAAAAAAACAACTAACTACGTTTGCATGTTATTGAGAAAGCGTGTAACGGTCAACTAATAATAACCTAGCAATATTACATCTTGAAGTTTGCTAGCCACATGTTTTTGATAAGTGGTGCGGATTAGAAACCGTTGGGTAGCAAAGATGGCAGTACCAATTTAAAAAAAAAAATTCTACATTCTGATCTTGTGCAAAACAAAATAAAAAAGTAAATTGTTTTCCACTTTAACTTTCTCTAGCGCCGAACCTTACAGGGAAGAAAATCAAAGAAAGTCATTTTGTCAAGAGATGACTCCACTTATAAGAGCCTATACAAGCACCCATTATTCATAAGACTTTTCGGTGCATGTCTCTTCAAGGAAAATGTCTAGTGTTTGTAACGACGCATCCACCCTTCGATAGCAGTAGTCAATAGAAACTTTAAAAAATTTAATAAAGTAAGAGGCTTGTTCTCAATACGATTATACTAGCGGTTGGCGTATTTTATGATACAAGATACATGTGTATACATGTACATGTTTATCTTAAATTATCTCAAAGCAAAGCTTTAGCTATATAACGTAGCATAGCACACCACAGCACACTGTCAAAAAAAAAAACGAGTAATAAAATACGTTGAAAACTGTCCTTTCTGTCATTTCCTTTCTATGGGAATAACTTTTTGATGAGAATAGAAGTTCAGGCAGTTTATATACGTTCGCGACCAGATGACAGCATTCTAAGTGTCAAACAGTTTTTAAAAATATTCGTACACTTATATTTTAAACAAATATCATAAGATTTTTTTTTATAGAAACCGATGACGACTTATTTAATAATACCGGTTCAATAAGCGTTGAAATTGTGTATTACCGGTATACTATGCAAGCAAGTGTTATCAACGCAATACATGTGACCATGAACATTGCCAAATGATGCAATTTAAGTTGTTACACAATATTGCTTTTGTTTGTTTGTTGTTTTTTTGGGGGTTTTTTTTGGGGGGGGGGGGGGGGGGTTCCTAGGAAAAATGATTAACACACCATATGCCCATGTACAGCTCACCATCACTACATCCAAACAAGCAAACAAAAATTTATTTCTCGATCAAAATTTATCAGAACGTAACATTTACCTCGATTATGACATGTCCAATTGTGACAAGAAGCACACGGCGGTTGCGACTGGTCAGCATAGGATGCTCACTCCTCCTAGGCATCTGATCCTACATGTACCTCTATCTATTTGGAGGTCCGTGTTGCTCTGCTTTGAATCTGTATTTCGTTTTATGGATTTTTGAGATGGTTCACGGTTTGTTATTATCATTTTTTTCATATAATTTATTTATTCATGGAGTATGATTGTGACCAATAGTACGAAAGTTGTGACTTTCGGTTTATACAGGTAAGATTTTATACGTTAAACATATGGCACTATTAACGGTGATTGCAATCGATTGTAAAGAATGGTACATGTGTCTTTTACTTTTTTACAATTTTAATTGACTAATTAGTCATGGAATCATTGATTAATTAGTCAAAGACACATGTTTACTCCGAAACCTTGTAGCACTTTAAAATGATGCAGGTGAATGTAATAATCTAGATTGGAGTAGAAAAAAGTCCTTATCTACCAAAAAGATATAGCGACCATAGCAAACGAACGAGACGGTGGGATAAGCGATGTAAATGTTGTCCGAGACATCCATAATTAATTTTTTAATTCATTTTTTTATGTACATGTACGTGCAGATGCATATACGTATGTACTCTCTTATCAAATCATTAAACATTTATTTATTTATATCCATGTAGATAAGTGCATCTGCAAAATCTGTGTTAAATTAATATTTCTTTTTTCTTTTTCAGATGCCTCACTAAATCTGTCATAGGTAAAACCAAACCACTCCGTGATGGCAAATGTAAACAAGTCCTACTTTTTTGGACCGGATCAGGAACATGGATGGGGAAACACTTCTTATTTCACGTATTTCTCCGAGTTCAACAGATCTTGGCTCGGTTTACCTTACATTGAGGCAGTCGTGTTAATCATTCTTTTCATTTTTGCACTAATTGGAAACTTTGTCGTATTTTTCCAAATATTGAAAGTTAGAAGCACACGCACAGTCACCAACTACTTGATTTGTAATCTTGCCGTTGCAGACATTCTTTTTGTCTCCGGAAGTCCCTTGATTGCGGCTGCACGGTTGACCGGAACTTGGGTTTTGGGGACTTTCGTCTGCAAAATGTTGGTGTATGTTATGTTTGTTTGTGCATCTGTGATGATCTGGACAATGACAATTATAAGCATTGACAGATATATCTGCATTTTTAAAACATCTGCCAAGAAAATTACACCTAAAGTGGCAATATGTAGCATTCTACTTTTATGGATCCTGGATTTCCTTGCTTTTATTCCGCTCTCAATGTATTTCAATGTGAAACAGTTTCCGTTTGGTAATGAAGAAATCGAAATTTGTACACTTATGTGGCCAAATAATTCCAATATCCGCATATCCATGATTTTCACTGTCAGTGTCTGTTTAGTAGGATTTGTGATCCCTCTCGCCATTTTGGTGCTAAATTATTGCAGAATCCTTAGAAAATTTTGGAGATCTCGAAACGCCGTCAAAGCAATCACCACCAGATCTGTAAAGTCTCGAAAACAACGAGATATTCGGCTTGTTAAAAACTTGATACTGCTCGTATTCCTGTTTCTTGTGATGTGGTTGCCTATTTTCATAGTCTTTGTATTGATTCAAGCTGATGGGATGGCAGATGCCATGAACATTTCTTCGCAAGCACTTATTGGATCGCTGTGTCTTGCTCTCGGAAACGCTTGTGTTAATCCGTTTCTCTATGGAATAATGAACGACCGAGTCAAACGCAGAATTCTTAGAAATGTGTTTATGAAGAATCACAAAATACAGTTGGCGACATCTGAAAGTAAAACTGGAAATAGTGTTAGCAATATGGGCTATGAAGGGCCTAGTGTGACATCCTCATCTTGAACTGTTAAAATGTAGAGAAATTAATAATAGTATGCTCGTGAATGAAATTGTTCGTCGGAGTAGTAGCAATATTAGAGTCATTTTTACTCAAATTAGATCTTGCAATCATTTAAAAAAAAAGATCCATCTATATGTGTGCGCATGAGTGGTTGACAAAATTGTTTATAATGTGAATTACGAGAGACACTATTTCATATGTTTCGCAAGATATTATCAGTAAAAGAGTTATGAAGTTTTTAAACATTTACATGATACATGTATATTAATATGGCGTATTTTTAGTGAAGCACAATAATCAGATCTTATTTTTGCTTCAATATTTTATCTAAAGATAGGACCCTTACATTAATTATGCTGTGACAGTCTATATCAATCGCTTGACAAGTATACGAGAAATAGAAAATAAAATATTTTAACGTTTTTACGTGCCGTTAGAAAAAACACAAAAGATTTGAATACTAATAACTCCGCCAGAAATGGGTCACTTGACATCCATCTCGGTCTATGAAAGACATTGGTGACGACGAGAAAGATGGGTAAACCGTTAAGTTTGGTGGATTTGGCAAGGAAAGAAAGAAGACAGACTGATACAGATAGGAACAAAGGGAATATATCGTAATTGGAGACCATGTAGATTGATGGAAAATGAATTTAAGCCAAAATGAGCTTAAGTTTCTATAACGAAGTTGTAGGGGTTTTGCTAATCTAGTTCGTGTTGCATGTGTTCGATGTCTTTACTTTATAAGTTGTAAACCACAAGTGGATTTTTGTCTAGAAGAATATTTAAATAAGGAATAATTAAACACTCTCGGTACATGCATTCCTTAGAGAGAGTGGTATTTATTCCATTTTCCGTGTCGATGACGGTAAAAATTGTGTTTCACCATTATAACACATAATTAACAATCCACATCGTTCCACATAAATGAATATCGGAATAATAACGATTCGACTATCATCTGATATGAGAATTATCTATTTTAAGATATGCAAAACATGATTCTAAGTTGTAAACAAACTGCTCTTCCATCATGCCTTCAATGCTGGGTTTCCCGCACTCCTGTGCAGTGGCGTTACAAATGGCGGATCACATTAATATTCATCAGACGTGTATCAAAGAATACAGAAAGTTTAGAGACAAATACATGTTTAATGGGCCTAGAGTCGGTGAAACGTTTAAATATAAGAATAAAGATGTATATTTCTACTCAAACTCATGTCAGAAATTTTACTCCAAAAATTTAAATAAATACAATCAAATTATGCTTTCAAGTAATTGCATTTATGCATGATTACAGTACTGATTAGATCCAACCTAACAGAAAGTAAACTTAAACATTTCGGGGTGAACGCTGGGTTTACTACAGGTCTACTAGAGTGGACCCAGAGTAAATCCAGCGTAAACATAGTAAAGTAAACCCAGAGTGAACAAAGGGAGTAAACCCTGATTAGAAGTATACACCTGAAAGCAGACGCTACATGTGTATTTGGTATATACAAGGTGCATGAATTACAGGTGAAAGATGGTAAGATAAGAAACGGGTCTACCTCACACTTTAGTGCGTCCAAAAGGAAACCCTGAGTAAACCCGGGTAAAATCCGATTGAAATGGGAAAAAAACCCACAAATTTTCCAAAAGGAGACTCAGAGTAAACTCCAAGTAAACCCTGAAGGTAATCTCGGGGTTTAGTTCGGATTATGATGTCTGATTGGTTCTGATCGGTACTGTAAGTGTGGTTTACAGAAATTGTCAACAATTCAAATAATCCCACATTGACATCATTGCATGCCCATCAACTTTCAAATGTGACACTGAAATGGTACATCTTGTATATATTGTGTAATATCTTATTTATTTTGCTTGATTGTTACTTTATTTGTTGTAATTTATACTTATAAAAGAATAAATCTTAAAAAAGTACGAATCATCTCGTAAGTCTTGTACGTGTATCTTGGATGAAATTGCACAATGTTTGGGAGTTTGTTTGTTTTTGTTTTTTTAAGATTTATTCATTATATCAGTTTTACATCAAATAAAACAAACAGAGATAACATATCAACAAAATATAGAATATACTTATGGAAGTAGATTCTCTAAATTGATTTACAAAATTTTGGAAAATTCTATAGTCTACGAATGAATTGAGACTTTTTTTAAAAATCAGAAGCATAGAATAGAGTAGATACCTTTACATGGTTTAAAATATTGTAATTTGTTTCTTGTAAGGAATGTACCCGACAATACATCTTATATTTATAAATTCTGTATGCTATAAATGAAATGATGGTATTCAATGATACGATTTTTATATTTTGTTCATTAAAAAACCTAAAAGTACATGATTCAACTTAATATCAATTTTAAGTTAAACATTTAAAGCATTCCATATTTCAAATACATTATCACATTAAAAAATAAGATGCTTTGTATTTTCATTCTCCTGGCATATTTTGCATTGACTGTGGATTTCTTTATTCCATTTACTGTGGTTTCATTAATATTCAAGGGTATCAATTTTCGTGTATAAAGTGAAAATCACAGTTTCAAGGAGACGTAAATTCGTGGCCAATGAACCTATTAATACAAAATATTAGTAGAAATTGCAGTTCAATGAATATTTAATTTCAAGGATAAACTTAACAACGAAATCAACGAAAATTGGTATTCAACGAATATTGATGAAACCACAGTACTAAAATAAACATTGTTACAAAGAATATTATCAAGTTCTTGGTATAACCTACTGCATAGACCTAAACCCTATAGCCATGCATAAATTGAATTTTTTACCTAAACTATGTGAAATGAAAAAACTTGTTGCTTCTTGGTCGAAACGTCTGTTAAGCCCAGCTGGAAAAATAACTGTAATAAAATCTATTATTTTGCCAAAAATTATCCACTTAATTATTGCTCTTCCAAATCCTCCGTCTTGTTATATGAAGGAGTTAGAACAACTTTTTTTCAATTTTTTATGGAATAATAAACCTCCAAGAGTGGCAAAAAAATGTATTACACAAAACTATGAAAATGGTGGACTTAGAATGATAGATCTAAACAATTTATGTACAAGTTTAAAGATCACATGGATTCGTAGATTTCTAAATTATACTTCCTCTTGGAAATCACTATTACTCAGTACGTTGCCAAAAATTGAAAACATTTTTTTGTACGGAAATATGTTTACAAAAGTTTTGTCAAGTTGCTGTACAAACTTGTTTTGGAGAGATGTATTTGATGCTCTATTTAAATTTAGGAAAATTGTTGAAACCGAAGTGTCTGAATCTGTTGTTCAGCCAATCTGGTATAATGAAAATTTTAAAATTAACAACATTTTTTTTTATGAATGCTTGGCTCAAAAAGGTGTTCTGTATGTATATGATTTTTTAGTACTAATGGTCAAATACTGCAATATGAAGATTTTTGTGATAAATTTGATGTACTGATTCCATTTACAACCTATTATGGTATTAACAACAATATTAAAATGTTAAACTGCCTTACGATGTAAATACAATTATGTTCAACAATCCATATTATCCAGTTTTCTTAAAGCCAATTCTCAAAAACATAAAGGGTTCAAAAGAGATATATGATATAATCACAGCTACATCCTGGGAAAAACCAAAATATGAAACTAAATGGGAAAATGAACTTAACCTTGATGTAGACAGATTTTGGTGGAAATTACATAACCGTGCAATTTTTAAGATATCCACAGATGTACAAATTCAATGGTTTCAATACAGAATTGTTCACAGAATTTTAACTACAAATGTATTTTTGAAAAGAATTGGAATTGTGCAATCTGATTTATGCTCTTTTTGTGACCTTTATCCTGAAAACTTGTCCCATATATTCTGGGAGTGTACTTATGTTGAAGAACTATGGAATTCTTTTTTTGAGTGGATTAATGATCACACTAATACGATGATTGATGCCAATATTGTTGATATTTTGTTTGGTAAACTGTCAAAGCACAAAAATATAATCAATCTTTTAATCATCTTAGTAAAACGCCATATTTATAAGAAAAGAAATAACAAAATGTTACCTTCTTTCGAAGGCTTAAAGAGAAAATACTGTATTATAGAAATTTAGAACATTATAAAATTATGTATAAAAAAAATAACAATTTTTATAAACGATGGGATATTTTCTCTTCCCTTCGATAAGTGTCCTCTGTTTTAATTTACACTTGGGATACTCTATTTTTTCCAACTTCCGCTTTCTTTTTTTCTTTTTTTAAACTTGAACAATCATTTTTTTTGTGACACTGACACATAATTGAGCTCTGTATTATCATTGGCAACTATTATGTGTCTTTGTCCAAGTTAAGTCATTGTCCTGTCCCTAACCAACTATAAAAACCAATTTTAAAAAAAAACTCCGAAATATATACAAACTTAAAGAATATAAAGCTACAAATTAGCGATCGTTTTGAATTCAATATAGGCGCGACTCATTAGTTCTTTTGAAGTTTCATTTAAAAAAGATTGTGTGCTAAACTTTTGTAACCCAGTTACGATATTCACAAGGCCCATTTTACGACACAAGCAATAACTTAACTGATGTCCTTATTACGCGCAAATGGAGGCTCTTTACTTTTCCCTCTTGCATCTCGACCTAATTTTCATATATCTGAGCCCTGCCAGGATCGAGCGATTATGTTCTTTTCCTGGATGTAATTATCCAAGATTAAGGTATATAGATTTTATATTAATATTACTTTAGTTCAACCTCAATTCGTTGAGTTTATTGAGTTTATGTGGTAATTAAAAAAGTAATTTTCGGAATATCTTTAATAAAAATTTCTCTTTTTCTTTTTGTAAATATGAAAATCATTTTTAATCATATTAGGAGAATTTAAATATAATTATACTCACCAATTTTAAGATACGCTATACAGCAAGACATATTTAGATATAACTATTTCCTGACACTAAGATCCTTAAAAAGTTAAGCATGTGACTCAAAGAGGATATATAGGCAGGTGGACAATAACAAAAAAATGCCACTGGTTCAAACCCTTCTGTTGGCACATAAAACTGTGCGTTTTCGGCTTTATCTGCATACACTAGCTGAAATAGCTATTGTCGTACTTTTGGATATCAAACTTCATGAACAATAGACCTCGTCAAATCGGCCGTTGAGACACTATCGTAACCACAAAATCTATGTGTATATAAAAAAAATGCGTCAATCCTATGTGCTCCATTGGCTTGGTCTTGGGTACTTGGGACAAGAATCCCCCTTCTTGCACCATCTTTTCAATTTTCATAAATTTAAACAATCTGTGGCCGAAACTATTTTCGTCCGTTATAGATATTTATTCTGCATATCATTTTTAGACAGAGTAGCGTATTCGACTCCACGAGCTATTTTAAAATTTTCATCAAAAAGTGGTGTTTGCAATTTATTTTCTTAATCACCTAGCTGTTGATAAACTTCACAAAACGAAAAATTTGTTATCATGAAGTTTAATCGCAATTCGATTTTCAAATAAATCCTCCAAATCATAGTTAAAATGTCTTGTTCACCAAGTTTGGACCGAATGACCGACATACATAAAGACAGCCGGAAGGAGGGAAATAACGACTATATATCTTAACCAACATAGTCCAATGGGTTTTATTTGTTGGAGTAAATTTTCGTTATGACTGTGCTTTCGTGAATAGATTCAAACTTGAGGTAAACCTCAGAGCCTCAAAAGTGAGTAACGTAAGGGCAGTCTGCTCGATTTTGACGTTGTCTAGTGATGCCACCTTAACTTTTTTTTTTTAAAAACGTCACTCTCGTGATAACACGAAAGTTAACTGTGATTCTCTGTCATAAACACAATCTTGTACCTTGTGCGAGAAAACGTCGGGTCGCTTAATACTGCTAACACGATATTAAGTGCAAGTTCTGGACACGTTTTAAGTGTCTTACAGCATCTTCTTGATCTTTCTTTTATCTTATTCTGTCTTATTCCTATAGAACGTTTATCTATTATCCCGTTTTTTGACACTGTATTCACACTGTATTCAAGCTCGTTTATATCATCACAATGTCAGGGGTTCTCAGTATAAAAACATTTTGTAAACGAATCATCTACATTAAACGATTTCTAGCAAATATTAAATTTTCTGCAATTGATTAAGCTATTATAATAATAGAACGCTTATTTGTAATCTAGTGGCGTTTTATCAATATTTGTGGGCATCGAATTATGTGGTAAATACACAATGTATGTAATGTGTATTAAATATTCTCAATGCACAGAGGAACCTTTGAGAATGTATCCTGGTATTTTTTGTCACTTGGAAGTAGTCCACTTACATAATCCCATCTTTTTAAAACAAAAACAAAAAAAAAACAACCAAAAAAAAAACCCAACAACAATTGAGTAGCATTCAGAGTGAAAATTGTTTTAATCCACTGGAAATATGATAAACTGTTTACCATATTTTAAAGTAGATTTTGTTGATATTTGTAGATATTTGTGTTTCACAACAATCAATCTATTGCATTAATTTATGCTCAATGGCTTGACAAAGTGATTTTTTTAAAGAAATAAAACCAACCAACATATCATTATACTGTGTGTATATATATTATAAATGAAAACACATTTAATCCAATCAATGATAATCTATCAATGCTTTTATAATTCCTTGAGAGTTGTTTTTAGATAAAGACAATTGTTACAACATACTGTAAATAAAAATTGTCTTCCACATTTATCTGCGTCTATTGTCAATTCTTTTAGGGAAGAAAAAGAGATAAAGGTTTTTCGGTCAAGAGAAGCTACCACTTATAAAAGCATTTCGACGTCGTCTTTCTGAGGACTTCTCAGTACATGTCGTTTCAAGGACGTTCTCTGGATTTTGTTACAATGCACTAAAACAGACAAAAAGCTTGTTTATGTTTATAAATATTACGTCGTTTGATACTAGTCAGTAGAAACTTTAAAAAAATAAACTAACGATGTTAATTATGGATCTAATATTCATTTTTAATGCATGTTGTTTCGAGCATGAATTCTCAGTAGTCTTAACATACAACATAGGTAAACCCAGTAGTGTACTAGTATTTTGCATTTTAAAAATTCATGTTTAACTATGGACTTATTTCTATTTCTTTTACATGTACATGTATATATGTCTTTGTTTATTCAAAAGTGAACGGGCGTTTTTGACAGCGCAACTAGATGACATCTTATTTGTCTAAAGAGTTGTTTAAAAAACATACCTACTAAAATCCATCATGTGTATTTTATATAAAAATCATGAGACTATTTGTAGCAAGGCAATAGGAACTGAATAATATCACTTAAACTAGCGTTTAAAACATCACGTCAAGTCATTGAGAGTTATTCGAGTCATAAGGCACATTTTTATTGTTTAATTTAAAATTTGTCTGAATGACATCAATTAATAAACGATACATATTATAATTACGTTGCTATAACATGCGGTTTCCGTACTTAAACAAACGGATATTGTTTTTGTTTTTTCAGTTGGGGAGGGGGTGGGTGTTAGGAAAAATGATAAATACGCCATATGTTTTTGTACAGCTCATCATCACAAAACATTAAGAATCCACACAAACAAATCATAATTTATTTATATACCGATACGTTACCAAAACATAACACTGAATACGTTTCTTTCATAGCACACTTGTCTAGTACTTATTGTAAAATAAAGTGATTTTAGTGCGTTCCGTCTATGATATAATTTTAGTTGATAGGACCGTATGTTTGTGACAATTTAAAACGCAGTTGAGATGTTATTAAAAGAATTAAAAATAATAAAGGTCCAACTGAAAAAATTTGTCTTTCTGAGTGAAAATAGCATGGCCTTTTTTAAAACGTACGTGATGGTAGGATAGGCAATTTTAATGTAAATTATGTTGAAGACATTCATATTTATTTTACATTTGTATAAACACATATATATCGATATATGATCCATAGGAACTGTTAACTTCAATTTCCAGTGCATCTGGATTAATATCTTAAAATTACGTAATTCATTTTCTTTTTCAGTTGCTTCAATAAACTTTCCATTGTGAAACACAATTATATTCCATGATGTCGAGTATGAATAAGTCCTACTTATTTGGAATGGATTATGAGCAAGGATGGGGAAACACTTCTTATTTCACTTATTTTTCCGAGTTCAACCGACCTTGGCTTGGTCTACCTTACATTGAGGCAGCCGTGTTAATCATTCTTTTCATTTTTTCCCTCTGTGGGAACTTTACCGTATTTTTTCAAATATTGAAAGTTAAAAGCACACGCACAGTCACCAACTACTTGATTTGTAATCTGGCCGTTGCAGACATTCTTTTTTCCTCTGGAAGTCCCCTGATTGCGACTGCACGGTTGACCGGAACTTGGGTTCTGGGAACTTTGGTCTGCAAAATGTTGGTGTATGTTATGTTTATTTGTGCATCTGTGATGATCTGGACAATGACAATTATAAGCATTGACAGATATACTTGTATTCTAAAAACATCCTCCAAGAAAATCACTCCTAAAGCGGCAATATGTAGTATTCTGCTTTTATGGATCCTGGATTCCCTGGCTTTTATTCCACTCTCAATGTATTTCACTGTAAAAAAGGTACCATTTGGTTATGAAGAAATCAAAATTTGTACGCTCATGTGGCCAAATACCTCCAATATCCGCATTTCTATGATTTTCACAGTGAGTGTCTGTTTAGTAGGATTTGTGATCCCTCTCGCCATTTTGGTGCTAAATTATTTCAGAATCCTCAAAAAATTTTGGAGATCTCGGAGCGCCGTGAAGGCAATTACCACCAGATCTGTGAAGTCTCGGAAACAACGAGATATCCGGCTTGTTAAAAACTTGATACTGCTCGTATTCCTGTTTCTTGTGATGTGGTTGCCTATTTTCATAGTTTTTGTGCTGATTCAAGCTGATGGGATGGCCAATTCTATGAACATTTCTTCGCAGGCACTGATTGGTACCTTGTGTCTTGCCCTTGGAAACGCTTGTGTTAATCCGTTTCTGTATGGCATAATGAACGACCGAGTCAAACGCAGAATTCTTAGAAATGTGTATAGGCGCAACGAGAAAACACTGTTGGCGACACCTGACAGTAAAACTGAAAATAGTGGTAGCAACACGGGCTGTCAAGGGCCTAGTGTGACATCCTCTTCTTGAACTGTTTGATTTTAAAATTATTTTGAGAGTTGTAACATGAATATGAACTGCTCTCTAAAATTAAATTGAACGAAAGATGTACTTCTAGTATCGTATTTTACGAAACTTTCAGATCATGCAATCATTTTTGAAAATAGATTCGTTCTTTATGTGTGTATGAGTGTGTTTTTTGGCAAAATTGCCTATTATTAAAGATGAATAGAGATCAAATATTGTTAAAAAAAATATTATCAATGCTAGAGTTATGGAAAAAAAATTTAACTTAAATATTAAACCTTGCTTTCGAATCATTGCATTTATATTCATTGATTATGTGTGGTTGGAAAATTTTTTGAACAAAGATATTAAACCCTGCTTTCAAATCATTGCATTTATATAATTTATTGATCAGTGTGGTTGACAAAAATTGTCAAATAATCACACATCATTGCATGCTCATCAACTTTCATGTGACACTGAAATAGTACATGTACATCTTGTGTATTTTTTACGTATTTTTTTTCAATTTTATGTATTATTGTTATTTTAATTATTTGTTGTAATTTATACTCGTATGAAACTAACCTTATGAAAAAATAATATTTCATAAGTCTTGTATTTTAGGATCGATTGCAAAACAGTATTTGGAGTTAGGCAGGAATACGGAGTTGCCCACATTATTAAACTACAGTGTTAGTTTTTAGGTTTACAAAAGAACTAAAATACATTGAAATGGAAAATACTTCTCCTTTAGGAAAAATTAAAAATACATAAATTCATGCAATCACAATGAATATTTTAACAATAGAATTGTTATACTCGTATAAATATTGTTACCAGAAAAAACTATGATCAACCCAAAACCTCTAGTGAAAGGCATTTGGGGAGTGGGGTTGGCAATGTGATCCCTTTTTTTATTCAGCAAGATAAAATGTATTTTTTTAAATATATATCTGTTTATTTAAAAAAATATTTTTTTTTATTTTTTGCCCTCCCCCTTTAGGAAAGCATTTGGACTCTGGTTGAACTTGGGCCGGTTTTAAATTGATCCACGCACGTGTAGTATTTTCCTTGTACTGCACTGGTGACCAACTGATATAAACGACTTTTCCATTCCTTTGGGGTCAGCTGATGTTGTACACTATTCCAACATTCACATTCAATGACTGGCAAAAATTATTATGTTATATTTTTTCCCTAAATTCTTTATTTTGTTTTCTATAATGTAAGACATGTTTGTTATACACATACTTTTGAAGGTTTAAAATATTTACAGATAATAAAGTTAATAAGAATGTTGTGGAAAAAAACACATGTAGTTACACTGAGAAATAGAGAGAATCTGTAATACTATCATTTCATTAACATTAATAGAACAACGTGGGTTGCTTGATCAGGCAATCTAAAATGTTTATTCGTTAACATATTTAAACTATACATTTATTGTTTGGCTGTTTATAATAATTAATTTTTTTTAACTTTCATATGTACATATTAAATAATTGAGTTGTCCGTTACGCCAGTGTATTAGCAGATTATAATAAACATGTATTTAATAAGTAGCGGGCTTAATTTGCTTTTTTTTTTTCGAGTTTTCGACATTGTATAAAATAAGTGAAGGAAAAGAGCCAAGTACGTATGACCTGCTTATATATATATATATATATATATATATATATATATATATATATATATATATATATATATATATATATATATATATATATATATATATATATATATATATATATATATATATATATATATATATACCAAATGGTCTTATTTCAAGAAGTCTGGTCCACGACACAGCATCAGAAATAATATATCAAAAGCTAAAAAGTTTTATTTTTTACAAAACCATTCTTCAATTTGCAACAGAACTAGATATGACAAACGTTGAAATAATGCCCCAACTTTTATATAAAATAAACTGCACAAACATAAACAAATTTCATACTCTTTATATAGTTGGTAACAAGTACTAACTATAACTAACTGTACTAACTATGATAGTAGTGTAGTAGTGTATGATATTAGTGTATAACCCCAGGGGAAATCGGGAGGGTAAATATTTTATTTTTTTATCCATAACTTTTTTTTTATCTTCATAGACATGTTATAATAAATCAGACCATGTAGAAATTTCAGGAAATAATTTACTATGTTTAAGTAATGGTTGATCTCGGTATGCACATAGCAGTCTCTTAAAATTGATACAAAGTTCTGATTACCAATATGTTTTTAAAGGGACTTGGACACAATTTTAGATCAAAATTTTCTTTTTCTTTTTTTATGTATAAAATGGTTTACTTGCTCATTTTGAACGATTGAACAAACTTTGAATATTAAAAGTCAAGTTAAAAAATAGATACAGAGGTAAGAATTCATTGTTATGTAAACAAAGCTCGAGTCTTATATTTGTTTACAAATAATGTAAAGAATGAAATTACCATATCCTTGACCAGAGGACTCGTGGCAAACAAGGTACTAAACTGATTCAGTGTGTTCATAGATGATATGATCAACAGAAAAAAGCAACATTTGATTGAGACTTATACCAATAAAATAGTCATATGTAAACAATAACAAGACTTGAGCTTTGTTTACAAAACAAAGATTTTCAAACTCTGTATATATCTTGCTTATAACTGAATCTTTGACTTTCAAATTTTGACAAAGCATTAAAAGTACCCATATTAACCATTCTAAATTAAAATTGGAAAAATAAAGTTTTTAATTTTGATGTCAAATCGTGTCCAAATCCCATTAAAACTTCTTATAATGTTTTCCATACTACTGTACTATAAAATTGCTATTAGAATTTTAAATGTACATGTATGAGTTTACTTTCTATTTTCATTCGTTCATCTGAGCTATTCTGATCAAAATTTGTCCGTTGTCTGTCGTTGGAGTCCTCGTTTTTACATTTTCGACTTCCAAAACCACTCGCCAAGTTTTAACCAAACTTAGCACAAAGCATCCTTGGAGGGTTACAAAAAACTCATTCTGCTCAAAAACCATTTGGCCAGCTTCAGGAACATGTAGTGTTAATCCAAGTACAAACAAATCGTGATCCTCAGGGGTATGATAGAGCCACAATGGTAAGTTGATTTTTTTTACGTAGGAACAAATTGAGAAACATCTCTGAAAATCTTCTCAAAACGTATTTGGCCAGAAAGGCTGAAACTTGTGTGAAGTCATCTGAAGGTAGTTTAGATTCAAGTTTGTTCAATTCATGATCCCTGAGGGTAGGGTTGGACCACTTAATGGGGGTTGAAATTTTACATAGGAATAAACAGAAATGTTTTTTTTTACAAATCTTATTCTGAAACAACTTCAATATTTGTACGTTTGATTCCGAAATTTGCAGTCCATTTCTAAATTGTTTGAAACTCTATATTCGATTGTCCAAAAATGTATAAATACGGTCATCGTCGGTTATTCGAGAAAGTACATGTATATAATTCGTTATTCTACGGACTGTGCTCTATTTCTCTTCCCCATGCTCTTTTTATCATCGTCTTTTCCCTATTTCTTTAATATTAGAAAACTTCAAAATTGAACATCAATCACTATCACTATAATTTGATTTGTTTTAAATATTCTTTTACATGAATAAAATATTCCAAAATCTTTGTTATTGATATCTTGTTGAGTTTTTTGGTGTTTTTTTCGTTTTTTAGATTATTAAATTCAATTATTATATGTGTGTGTGGTATTCTAAAAACCGCCTAAATCTTTTCTATCAGCTAGAGCTGTGAGCAATATGACCCACTGGGCTTCCTGTTTGGCTAAACTTAAAACTTTCCATTTCTTTATTTTTTTTACCAATTTTTTCAAACCTTAGTTTTGCAAAGACCCCCGAGAAAAAAACATCGAAGTTATATGGTTTGTGCGTTCATCGTACAAGTTATCCACAAAAATTGTAGAGATCTTCTAAAAAGGAGTCTGAAAAGCGTCACTCTACTTTCAGTTTGCCAAAGCTGGGTGCAGCCTCCCTCAGTTCAGGTGATTTTTGTTGTCAAGTTTTTAAATCGAAGTCTGTCATTTTCTGTTCGTTTTATAGATGTTCAATAAAACCATGCGCGAGGTAATCCACCTTGTTTAAATTGTTCAGGATGGCAATCTTTTGCGAAAATCGTGGTAATTGATCGTGCAGAGTTTTATCGGTATTTATTTACAGCTAATATACTTGTAACAAAAACCGCTCGTGTGACTAACAGCGAGCGCAGCTCACCGGTGCGAAGCGCTAGAAAGCACTATGAGCTCTAGGCCTTGTGACAACGCCTGGGCAAAGAGAAAATTCGAATTTCTACTCCCTTAATTTGATGTACTGAATTTTTTTGTCGTCAGAATCGTACCCACAATATCGTGTAAATTGTCAATGGCTACCAATGCCATACCACCGCGAGAACAGGTACAATTTTATTTTGCATTAAGATCATGCATTAAAAGATAAATAAAACATTCTGCTGATTCTAAAAATGTTTAAATTTATTTTCTTGGCAAATTTTTCGGAGCATTTTTATTTTGTCAGAAATTGTCGAGTATTGTCTGCTCCACTTACAAGACATTAGCATTATAAATAAATAGATAGGTGGATCCAACTGTGCACTTTTCTAACGAATTGTGATTGTCTTATTTGCTTTGCCCTCCAGAATGCACAACTCAAAAGATAAATGTTTATGCATGTATACTGAAGCATAAAACATTTAATTTTTATTTAATTTTTTATCATGTTAATGCATCCATTTGGTAAACCACACCACAACTCATCATTAGGCCTATGAATAATGTGTACCTGTGTGTATTTAATTCAATATGCTGCACTCTTCCCAATGGTCGCACTGTAAAAGATATTATGTCTGTTGTAGAAGCAGGTTATTATTTTAAATTAGCAATGGTTTTGAATTTAATATGGATGTGACTCAGCAGTTCTTTTAAAGTGTTAGTAGAGGTTGCAATTGTGTACAGACTGCAGTTTTATAACCAGTTATGATGGTCACAAGGCCAATTGTGATTTGTTTACCGGTATTATTATACATTAAAAATTACTCCTGTTATGCAGGTTCAGTTTATCATAAGACATAGCAAGGTTACTAAAGTTATAAAATATGATGATGACAAATAAATTAACTTACGATACATTTATCATGTTTATGTAAGATGGAAAAGAGCTGAAGTGGGAGCCATAGAGTATGTGTTTATACAAAGGTTGCAAATTTTTCTGTTTTTCAGATATGGATGATGCTTGCTATAAATTGTGTGAGAAACTGGTCCCAAAAAACTACATCCAGCAAGGACAGAATGCTAAGTCGATACATCAAAGCAAAATTAAGCATTTGCTAGAACAGGTAAGATGACTAAACAGCATCTAAAATCTCATGAATTAGCCTAGCTCTTAGTAATTTGCGTTGATATATTAAATATAATATTATGTCATAAATTTTTAGAGTGCGGAAGATTTTATATTGTGATAAGATTTAAAGTTGATGTTTCAGTAGGGTTTTTTTTTGTAAATAAAAAAATGTTAACGTATCAATGACTCCTTCAGTTTTATATGTTATTCCACAGTCCTTCAATTTTCTAGAGGAGAATTCCAGAAGAGAGCTGGGATGACCAGACCATTGAGTTATTCCTCGGTGAACTTGCCATCATGGACAGTAACAACTTTCCAGACAATTGTGGTGTTGGTGAGAGGGAGGCTAGGATTTACTCCTCATTGGTCAGCAAGCGACACTTCCGGTGAGGAATCAGACTTTAATAAAAAAGTACTAAATATAAAAGGTGTACTGGTGTAAACATGATAATTACAGTTCATGTACAGGAAAATATACAGAAATGTTACAAAATCTGTAAAGAAAAATTCAAAATATATCATCGAGCATACAGTTTGAAAGAGGAGTAATGTACTCAAACTGATCTATGAGGAGCCTATTTTAAAATTCTTTTATTGATAATACCTCAGCAAAAATAGTCCCTACATACATGTAAATGTCTTGTTTTATGGAAATTATATCATTTCCACATACCGGTAATATTCAGCACATTGCTTGATATTCCGACTACAAATGTAGTATTTTTAATCTAATTGTATTAAAAAATACTACATGTATCTAATTGTAATCTAATTGTTTTAAAAAATACTACATGAAATTCATTTTCATAATTTCACCCATACATAAAATTTGAACAGTGTATTTGAGACAGAAAGATGATTTAAAATGTGCATGCTTGCTGATGCCAATACTACTTGTGTTGTATGGTATTCCTGCAGGCTGGGTCATGGAATTGGCAGATCAGGAGAGATAACTGCTGTTCAACCCAAAGCAGCTGGCTCTAGTTTGATTATGACCCTTACAAACAGCTTGGCTCTTCATGCCATCAAATTGTCAGGTAATCCAACATAGTAAGATTTATTAATTAAAAAATAAACCAATTTATTTAAGAGTGAAGCTAAGTTTTCAAATTGTTCAGAATTTTTTTTATATTGTTTTAATACGTACATGATTCTCTGAAGGAATTTATACTTTTGTTAAACTTATATGATTGTAAAAATTATTAAATTTTAGAAATAAGAGTCTTTTTTATTTAAAATTATATATTTCTCTTTTAGGCATTCAAGCAAGCAGCTGTTTTGTAGTTCCCATGGCAACAGGAATGAGTATAGCATTAAGTCTACTTTCACTTAAACAAAAAAGACCGAATGCAAAATATGTTCTGTGGCCTCGAATTGACCAAAAGTCATGCATCAAATCCATTGTCACTTCAGGTTTGTATCATTAAATACGATAGATAAATAATTGTCCATGTGTAGACTATGAAATCTTGTGAAACTGAATTCATGTCAAGAAAATGTAGTGCATTGTTACCTGGTGACTGAAAATTTTATATTATTGTCCATGTCATATAGTACATTTGTATAAAGCTGTGTCGTATTTCTTTACAGGGTTTGAACTGGTGGTCATTGAGAATGTGAGAGAGGGGGAAGAGCTGAGAACAAACCTAGAGGAAATCCAGAGGAAGGTCCAGGAGCTGGGGGCTGGGAATATCCTGTGTATCCTGACCACCACTAGCTGCTTCGCTCCCAGAGTTCCTGATAAGTATGTCACACAGGCACTTGTTTCTGCGATAAATTTTATCCTATAGTATAATTAATAACTCAAGGTATCTAACTCTAAATTACCTGGAGTACCACCTTCCATGAATTGCAATCATTTTCACTTTCAGATCAATTTACTGGTAATGCAGTCAGAAAGTGTTTACTGCCATTCTCTTCTATGATAATTGACCAACAAAACCATATTTATAGTAAAACACGCTTATAACGAAGTGCCAAGGATGGATGATTTTACTTCATTTTAAGCGTTGTTTGTTATATCCGTCAAGTCTACAACATGTGATATAGTCTCAGGGAATGAAAATCACTTCGCTGTAAGCGTCAATTCATGTTCACTATAACCATGTTTTTCTTTAGGACATGCTTGCCTTAATTTACTTCCACCAGCACATGCACCGTCAAAACATTATTTGCCGACTGAAAAAGGTGTTTCACACCATGAACCCCTATGTAGTGAATATGCAGTACATGTATGTCTTAAATTTTTATTTTTTAACTGATTACAGATTAGAAGAGATTGGGGAAATTTGCAAATCACAGGACATTCCACATGTAGTAAACAATGCTTATGGTTTACAATGTTCAAAATGCACCCATCTAATCCAACAGGTGAGTGTAAAGGGGATTGTTTCAGTTAATCTGGAAAAGACTACTTGTGACAATGAAGTTTTCTAACTTAGCTAATTGAAATATTTAACTCGGTTGGTAATTCAAAAAATATGGTTGAAAATCTAGATTTTAGTAAAATCTATGAAATTGTTTGCAAGTGTAAAAGGGTGAAAAAACAGGGCAAAAATAACATTGTAAATATATATGGTATGTGCTAGATGCAGACCTTCATTGACACAAATTTAATGTACTAATTTTTTGGAATTATGTTAACTGTATTAGGCATTATTTTATTTGTATTATAGTCTACATACAGACGTACATCTAATATTAAGCAGTCATTTTGTTTTCTGTTTACTGAAGGCATCACGATCCAGACTGGATGTGTTTGTACAAAGCACAGACAAGAACTTCATGGTACCTGTCGGTGGATCAATCATAGCTGGCTTTGATGACAACCTTATTCGACACATCAGCAAATGCTATCCTGGTAAATGTGATTTAAAGTTTCATGTTGGCAGTCATTTTGTACAAATATTCTGTATGTGCACGTCTAACTAGTAAGTGCATGTCTGATTATCAAAATTGAAAAATAGTAAATTTATGAACTTTCCTATTTATTATGCAGTCCATACAAATGTCAAGAGAGATTATTACAGTTATATACTTTTATGGGGGGCGGGGGGTGGGAGGGGGGTAGGGGAGGGGGTAGAGAGTATTGAGCAGTGTGTTATAAGTCATTGCCTTATTAATAAATTATGATTTTAATTACAGGTAGGGCTTCCTCCTCACCCTCAACTGACCTTCTGATAACCCTCCTCAGTATGGGGGTCAAAGGTTACAAAGATCTCCTGAAGGAGAGGAAATCCAACTACAAAGCATTACAGGAAAAACTGAGCGAGTGTGCCCAAAAGCATGGGGAACGTTTACTTTCTACACCCCACAATGGAATTTCAATGGGTAAGTGAGATTTTTTTGTGAATCTTTGGGTTTATTTTTATGCCCATCTTATGCACTTTAATTTCACAAGGTTTATTTAAAATTCAGTTTCTTTACAAATCAGGGAACAAAGGTTTCGAGTTTTAATTTAATGACTCTTTAATCTTTGCAATCAACACACAAAGGAGATTGTTGTTTTGTGTAACATCTGATGTTATTTTATATTTCCTCTACTTATGTTACAATGATACCTGCACTTTTGGAGCTTCAAGGTCTGACTCTTTTAATTTCAGGCATGAGTTTACAAACATTCCAGTGCAACACAGAGGAGACTGTAACAGACTTGGGCTCCAAATTGTTCACACGACTTGTTTCAGGAACAAGGTATAAATAAATATAATCATATCATTCACACAAAGCACCTGGATATTCAGACTATTTCTCAATAAAGTAACACTGGAAGCTGAGATTTTTCAATTATAGTGTGTGTATTCCCTATCTTCTGTAGTTTTGAGCTGAATTATTGTAAACATAATTTTTAAAAAAATATATTTATTTCTGCTCTTATTTTAATTACAAAAAGTGAAATAGTTTGAATTAATATTTATATTTACATCTACCAAGTAGGATTCCCTTTTTTTAACGGAGTAAATGAAATCATAGCTCTATATTTACATCTACCGAGTATGATTCCCTCTATTTCTTACGGAAAAAATTAATTCATAGTTCTATAGAAACAGCCAGACTCTACCCGCCCTGTTTATCAATTGGTCGTAACCTACAGCGACCTAACAAAAATCACGGACAGCACGAAATAATCATGATGATTTCAGACTCAAATTCCCATGGGAGACATTTGGCTGTATCTTTTAGCTAACGTACTGATGTACATTAACAGTAATTTAGTGAATTTTACTTACTTTTTAGAATCGAGTTTTTAATTTATTAAAAGAAAGATGTAAATATAAACAATAGAATGCTTTCTTTGATTATTCATGCAGAAAAAAATTTGCATGACCCACTAACGCGGGTTGTGTATTTTTCCGCACTTTCGCCACCTTCATATCCCGCATGAATCACCAAAAGAAAGCATTTTATTCTTTTAAAAACAGTTGAAGGAAATGTCGAAGAAGAAAATTAAACCTATATTAACGTGAAGTCATAAATGTCTCTATAGAAACGAAACAAATTAAAAGTGATAAAATATTCCGTTGATAAGATTATAAACCTATACCGGTATTACGTCCGTTTGAAATGTTTCACGTTTTTCCTGTCTATATAGGGTAATTCCTACCGACGGAAAGAAAAGTGAAATCTGTGGGCGGACGTTTACAAGTTTTGGGGCCCACTGTGATGATTACGGTAGCCCGTATCTCACTGCAGCGGCGGCCATTGGAATGACGTCACAGGATATCGACTTGTTTATCACCAGACTGGACAAAGTTCTGACAAAAAGTGCCAAGACCAAAGACTCAAATCAAGTAGATTCTTGAGAGTTGTTATTTATAACCAATTAACCAATGACTGTCCTAGGATTTAGTTAATTAAAAGCTTAAAATACTATAGTACCATGTGTTACGATGATGAAAATGAAATGTACCGATGACGTCATATCATTACGTCGTATGGTATCGGCATATGCCAACATCTATCATGTTATTGCGATAATATCACTCTACCATGAGATATCGACACGGACACGGATCTCACCATTTCCTTTGTGAGGTTTGAACCTAGGACGCAACAACCAGTCATTGATGTTGTGTCACCACGCAGCTATCGTTACTGAGCGGTCGTTTCTTCGGGTACCGGTAATTCAATTTGTTACGACCATATGTACGTGTATTGTAACGTTGATGAAACGTGTTCATAGACTATGTGTTCAATAGACCATTTCCGAGTTTCGTTTCGTCAAATCAATAAATCTCATTTTTATACGCGGAATCACGTGACTACGGACAAGAAGTTGCTTAGCGCACGTAAACAATCTCGTAAATGTCGGCTGCCTTCAGCGAAAAAACAGTTCCACAATTGCACGAGTTTCTCAAAACAAAGGGGATTTCAGTTGCTGGGTATAAAAAGAATGAGTTGGTTAAAATAGCAGAATTTATTTTCAACTTTAAATGCCCTACAGATCCTGATTTTACTGGCGATAACACAGAGAAGGTCATCAAAGAGAGATATAAAACAGCAGGCTGCGATGTAAACCCTTTTAAACTTACTGGCTTCACTTCAGACCTTTCTAATATTCCAAACTTTACTCTTTATGATATATTCAATTATCTGCTTTTACACCGGGCTGATTATGACAAGAAGAAGCTCAAAGCTTTCAAAAGCGCAGAAGATTATAGACTGTACTATGACGGGCATGTGGAACATTTAGAATGTGTGCGTAATGGACAAACGTTTGTTTTCAAGACAAGAGTAAAACCTACTCAGAGGGACAAGACATTCGATCAAAAGAAATACTATGAATCTTGGTTTATCATTTCAAATGCCACTGGGGAAGTTTTGGCTGCATACTGTGAATGTCCCGGAGGGTAAGTTGAATAGCCTATGAGCTACTTGCATTTCGTATGTTTTTCTACTTTGCCTTGATATCAAATTCCACATTTTTAAAAGCAATTATTCTGCAGTACAAGCTATTTATGAGTATTTATGTTAGCTGGTTTAATATATATAGCGCATGTAAAAAAAATATCATTTTTATAACCACAAAAAAAGCAAACTTCAATATGCTATTGATTATGCAAATTTCAAAATGATTTTAACCATCTACATAAACATATACACTGTCTATGGGTGTTTATAAAGCTTTGCAGTGATAAACCATTAATATTTTTAATTCCAAACTGCATACATGTGGTTTATTACAGGCATGTAGCATCGTTTTTGAAAGTGGGGGAAGGGGGGGGGGGGGGGGGCAGGCAAACTCATGCAAAAATTCTTGAAAACAAACAAAACAAACAAACATGATGATTCCACAGTAATTTAAGAATCCCCCTTATGCTATGTGCCTGCAATATCTGCCCACACAATAAAGTTTTGTAAATTTTGGAATTAAGTATTTTATATCAGTTTTATAAACTTATTTTAGAGCAGACGGAGCTTGTAGACATATCGGTGCAAGTTTGTATGAACTGGAAAGTTATGAGCAGAAATCCGTCACGGATGGTCCATGCCAATGGAAAAAAAGGCCACGAGCACATGATCAGCCAGTAGAAATAAGCAAACTAAAGATCCACAAGGCAAGCTACAGGTATAAACAATACAGTATTTAATCATAGAAACCTTGAACATGGAAATGCATGTACATGTACCAAAACAAGATATGTTATCAGATTTTACATTTAAAAATTGTAATTTAGTACAATTATTTTTACTTAACAAATATAAACCTCAATTTTGATTTGTAATGTTCTATTGATTGACACTGAAATTAATTAATTGAAAGTATTTAACATATTGACAACATATATAACCATTTTATAAAAATAAATATATGTTGAAGCAATCTAATCATTAAGAGTTGAATGATATGTTATGTCAATTGTATTTCAGTGACAGGAATGCGCCAATTGAGGAAGTAAAAAATGCCTTCTTTGATCCTCGACATTTAAATGACAGAGCCCCCATTAGCGAGGAAGACAAAACTGACTTTGCCCTTAAACTCCATCAGGTAAAACATAAAATTTCCAGAATCTGCGATTGGTATATTATTAGTTGCTGAAAAATCTTTGACAAAATTTGAAATTTAGGCTAAAAAATCAAAGTAGACATTTAATATAAGTTGATGTCCAATTGGTTAAAAAATGAATCCCTGAACAAAGAGTGTGTTAAAATTTCAAGTACCGGGTATCTGCAATTAATAGCTGCTGAAAAATCTTTGACAAAAATTTGTTTGAAAATTAAGGCTTTAAATATAAACAAAGTCGTCATTTAACACAGTGAAACAGGTACAAAAATGGATCCCATTTTATGGCATGCCTAAACAAAGAGTAGGTATGTTAAAAATTCAAGCACCTGCAATTTATAGTTTCTAAGAAAAATGTGACAGAAATTTTGTTTACAGACAGACGGACGGACAGACAAACACAAGGGCAAAACAGTAAACCCCTCTCTCCTTCGAAAGCAGGGGTGTAAAAAATCATAGTTTGATCATCATCATTATATCAAATACATATGAATTACATGTATGACTGATAAGAAAAGAGTATAATTAAATGAAACATTTACCAATTACAAAATACAATTAATGTATGGTATTAATTATGGTCATACAATATTGTGTTCTAATTTCAGATTAACCCAGATGCTTGTGCTCTTGAATTCCTCCCTCTTCCAGAAATACAAGATGTAAACGAAAAAGTTAACAAATCAGCAGTGCCACTTAACATTATAACAAAAGCGAATAACTTCCTAAAAGAAAATCCCGACATCTCTAATACTGATGAGCTTTCTTCTAAATTGTTTGAAAATTTGAAGTTTTCGTGTGAGGAAATATCCAACATACAGGAAATGACTTTGGGCCAAAGTGAAAACAAATGTTGGTTTGAAATGAGGAAAGGTCTCCTGACAGCATCAAATTTTGAAAAAATATGTACCAGTAAATCTTATAATGATAGCTTGCTAGCTGAACTGATGGGTTATGTCCAAAAACCTTCAAACAAATTCAGTACAATGTGTTGTGACTGGGGACTGAAAATGGAACCTAAAGTGCGCAAACTGTATAAAATCAGTGAATGTAGAAAACATAAAAAACTCAAAATCTTTGAGCATGGACTTAAAATTTCTGAGCAACACCCATTTATTGCTTGTAGCATTGATGGACTAGTGTCTTGCTTATGTCATTCTAACAAACTTATTGAAATTAAGTGCCCGTTTTCATTGCGGAACAAGCACCCGAAGGAAGCAGCGCAAATGAAAGGATGCATTCTGGAGAATGGAACATGGCATGTAACAGCAAATGGACCTTATTACCACCAGATTCAAGGCCAGCTTGGTATCTATGGCTTGCAGCAATGTGACTTGATTATCTATACAACTAAAGGATATGTAGTAATACCTGTGTATTATGATGACAATTTCTTTCAGATGATGGTTTCAAAGTTAAAAAAGTTCTATGTTTCAAATGTATTACAAGAGTTGATAACAGGTGATGTAAAAAAAGCAATTGCTCAAGAGTCTTAAAACTACTGTACATGGTACATGTGGTACAAAACCATATAGTGTAATTTGTAACTTAAATTTACAATACAATGTGAATCCTACTTTACTCTTCTGTTGTTTAGATTGCAAAGAGCAGTACATATGCATACAATATGATCTAAATAGGGTTTAATTTTCAATGGAATAATACCTTGAAGAATCTTAAAACTTTTCAAGTCCCCTATAGCTCTTTCCACATGTATTCTGGCTCTTGCTATTCTCCTAGTCTTAGTTGTTGCTCTGCTGCTCAGCTGTTTTCCACATGTAAAGGGTGGTATATTTAAAGTGCAACCTTTAAGAGCGAGAGCACCACTTATCATAAAACCCCTATCAGCCATTATATCATCACCATACTCTAAGTTATTCAGAAACCCAGATTCTTCAACTATCTTTTTATCTGATGCAGAACCAGCCCAAAGTTTTGAAATAAATGTAAATGAGCCTGATGGGGAAATAGAAACCAATAGTTTAACAGTGTTATGGTGTTTGTATGAACTCCATGTCACACGCTGGCTAGATGGTAGGCTTGGTCGTTGAATAAAAAACTCAGTGCAGTCAATCACAGCTCTAGTTCTCGGAAAGCACTTGAACACTTTGGGTAATTTCAGACAAATTTGATCTCTGGTCGGCCATTGGATTAAAAACTTGAGTTCTAGTTGTAACAAATTAATCCAGGTTATAAATATGCGGCTTATACTCGAGCAAGATATGGCGAAGATGTCAGCCAATACCTCAACATCAAGGCCTCTTCTGATTCTTACAAGGGTTAGCAGAAATTCTTCAAAGGAGGATAGTACACGTACAGGTCCTCTTTTCTAATTGAATGAAAAAGAAAATTATAAATTGCTATGGAGAGAGAGAGAGAGAGAAAGAGAGAGATATCTCTCTCTCTCTCTGACAAATGTAATAAAAAAAGACTGGCAATAACCAAGACTCTAAGACACATGATAGAGCATGTCAATTAGTTTCAGTTGTTTGTGTTAATCAGTAATCAAAAATTTGTTTCATTTTTGTATAATTAAATTTCAACTACACCATATAAGCAACCATGCTTTTGATATGGATGTCCTTTTATATTTTGCTAAAGACACAGCTAATTGATTGACATTAATACATGCTTAACATATTTAAAGTCTATTATTTATTACCTTGACCTTAGTTTACAGTGGACCACATGCTTGGGCCATATAAGCACCATGCATGCAATGAACATTTTTTATATTTAGCTACTTTTAAATTTGTTCTTGCAAATTACCATAATCGTTCAGTATTAGATTCAAGCAAATTCTTTACATTTCCATTTGGGGCATCAGGTAGGTCTCTTGCACTTCCCTGCCAGTATCTCATTCTCTCTGCCTTGCTTCGGATTACATCAAAGATCAACATCAGAGTGGCCAATGTCACACCTGTAATTCATTGACCAAATTTTAAAGTGCAAATTTAAACATATACATATGCAGATTTTTTTATATTTTAATTACCAAAATATTGACTCTTGAATAAAAAGCTGAGAAGCACACAGGAACAAATCAATTAAATTATCTCCTGGGGGGGGGGGGGGGGGGAAGGAGTTTTGGAGGGATCATGAATTTCACAATTACATTCTCCTCTTCTATTGTTTGATTAAAAACCAAATTTAGGCAAGTTTGGCTCACAAATTAAAAACTTAATATGTAGATTAATTGGTAAAGGACAGCTTTTTAAAGTTGACAAGGGTCTATGACAATAGAGTGACCTTAAAAAAAGATACACATTTGGTAACCATGCAATGCATATGTTTAAAATGTTATAATTACTGCATGGACTAAATTACATGTATACTAGCTAGCTTTTGTATAGATTTAATATTTTTGAAATGTTCAATATCACCAAGGACCATACATATAAGAATGGTTATATAGGGGTTAAATCAAAAGGATATAAATGTTTGACTACTGTGACATGTACATTCATAAGTTTTTGGGAGCTAGAGGCTTGCAGATACATTTTCTAATTCCCAAAGGGAAAGTAGCTATGCAAAGTTAAGTGACTCATTAGCTCATACTTACTGCACTATTTTCTGGTATTCTAGCTAGCTGTCCTTCAGTGTATATAGGGTACAAACAGACTTGAAGTATTAAATCTGAGATGTGAAATATAAATTAATTGACATATAATATGTACCTGTATAGAATTTACAGGATGTGTCATCCTTGGTAACATTCTTCACAAAGATGGTACGGCTCAGACTTCCTCCTTGAAGATCTTGGTCAGTGCAGTCCTTAAGATCATTAAATGTCAAATCTGTCTGCACTGCCATGTCTGTCATGACTCTACCTACAAAATTACAAATTAATAACTTAATAGCCATATAATACTGAAACTGATTAACTGTATTTTTAAATTATACAATAATCATAATGAGGGTTTTTTAAAACGTGAGAATAGATAAATTTAAATGTTGATCTCAAGGGTCAGCTTAAGTGTGTTCAGTGGTGACAGCTGTATAAAACATTAAAATTTATTTCTTTGGTGAATTTCCAATTCACTTAGTACATGAAATAACTGATACAGCATCTTGTAGGCCTTAAATTACACTGAGGCGTTCAATTAAAATGACTTCCTTTTAAAAAAAAATTAATGGATCTCACAAGCTAGACCATTATATGACATAAAAATTTTTAACTGTTAATTGTACTGCATGAAACATCTCATAGTAATATGTATATTTATGTTTACTGTCTTTTTAATATACAACCACACTTAATTGTGCCATACAAGTCTCAATTAATAACCTCAATGAATTATATTTATATACAATTAATCTATCTGTGACATTTTATCTAACTTCAAATATTTGCCAATCTCTGTAAAAAGATCAGCTGATTCAAGCTATAACCTGTTTAACACCATTACACATATAGCTTAATATAATTATATACACCTGACACAGGTACCTGTACCATTAAATTATATTATAAACTATTGTACAGTAATACAATGTCTGACCTACATATCCATGTGCATATGTATAAAAAATGACATAATATATTTATTTCATACTTACCATTATGTACATCATGCATTGTATTGTTTTCATCTGTAGTGATTTCAATCTCCAGAGTATCCGTTTCTAATGTCAACAACTCCATCTCAGACTCCATCGATGTTTGTACGCTACTAGTGTCACTAGCCACACCCACCTTCAGGCCATCTCCGCTTCCACAGTCTTTTACATGGGATGTGTACATGTTATGATCATGTAAAGCTGTTGGGTTTTGCTTCTGTTTTGGTTCACTTACAAGTTCTTCTGTTTCCGTTTGTATGAAACGCCCAGCTGTAGTTCTTGGCAAGGGGCCTCGTCTTTTCTTGTTTTTGAAGACGAAGTGTTCCATCTCTGGGCCTGTGATACCGTACGGCACAGGGTCTGGATACTTAAAAGTCCCATTTCCGCTGTAAAAATGCTTCGTACAAATGTATGTGTCTCTTGTCACTTTGTCCAAAGTGAAATTAGCACGACCACAGGCTTTGACCCACTTTTTACAGCGGTCTACATCCGTATGTTTACTTGGAAATTTGACAAAATCAACGCCTTGCATATTTTCTTTAAAAGAATATCTATTGTCACTGCGACAATCACCCCACGCACAATGTTTAACGACCATTTTCGAGCTCAGTCACCTATCGTATTCAGTGAAATCGTTCTGAAATAGTGTATTTCAAACTTACCGCTGAAACGTCAAATTGTCCGTAGTCACGTGACATGTTAAACAATTTTTAAGATTTTGTTAAACGAAACGATAAACTGAAGATCGGTTTCTGGTTGTTTTTGTAAAAAAAATTTTTATCGTGGAATCAAGGTTATATGATATAAAAGGTGTATTTTGGTTCTTCGAAGCAGTTTATTTATAAAAGCGAGCTTTTAATGTTTTGTAATGTTATCCGTTTAATCGGTGACTCCAAGATAATCAAATGTAAACTATAAAGCACTGATGATGGATGATTCAGCTGAATGTTGAAAATGTTGTTCTGTCGGAAAGAAATGTACAGCTGTGTTGGAATAAAAACAGCATAAAATTTTTTGTCTTTAGAAGTCATTATTACCGTTATATATCATATAAAAATTCGAAATCGTCTTGCATTTATTATTGAAACAAGTCAGTATGTATTGTATTGTCAGTTAGAGCAAAGAATTATTTTGGCAATGATCTGAATAAAAAAGATTTATGTGTATGGAAGGAGGGCGGGAGGAAAATAACAGGATTCTAGTTCACGCGGTATAAAAGTTGAAAATGTTATTTCAGTATTTCCAGTGCAAAAAGATGAAGTGGATTGGGTTAGATCTAAGGCGTTTTTGCAAAATTTTGAACAAATCCTGTCTCCATTCACCAAACAGAAATATATTCCCATATTTTTTTTATGTAATCGACAGTGAAATTGTTAATCCAGCAAATTTCTCAGTCTTGTTTAATTTCTTGAAATAAAGTGAAATAAAGAAATATTACGGAAGAATTATCTGGGCTTTAGTGATGAATCTTTTATGAATGGGCAGATCTAAAAGAATGGAATAATTGGATAACTTTGAGTTTCACACCAAAGTGTATCAAAATAGAACAAGAAGAGAACTTAGAAATTGAAGGGTTAATCTAATAAGGGTTAATAAGTTACATGTGTTACTCCAAACACATGTACTATTGTTGTAACGAAAGTTGTTTATGTTCTTCACATTAGTATTACGATTTTGTGGGTATTGTATTTCATATTTTTCTGTTTTGAGCTCTGCATCAGAAATAAATATTCTGATCTGTTCTTGCTATAAAAGGGCCCTCGATATCGTTCAAAATTACAGATTTTATTTTAATTCCAGTGCAATATAACTATGCTGTTTAGTTTACATAATTTGTTGAACAAGAACAAAGTTGATTTATGAATGCTCAGTTTATACAGGAACAGATGTAAAAGAAATAAAATGGTTATTCTCTTCACATTTTGCAATTGATAACAAACTATTGGAATTCCGTTTGCATTGCAGTCGTATAATTTCTTTAAACATGCAATGAAAAACAGATAGACCCTTATTTTAACAGTTATTTAATAGTCAGGTGAAAAAAAATTACGAAATATCTGATATTTTCATTTTCAATAATAAATGACCAAATTTCCTTTAGACTAATTCGAAATATCAAGAGGTCACATTATATTAGAAAATAAATTCCAGTTTGTTTTATTTGATCTAGAACTATCCAAAGGAATCTTAATCCATCCGATGCTTTTTTCCTCCAATTAAGGTCTTACGTGATTAAGCAGATATTTGCAGCTCTGACATATGAAATTAAGATTTCTGATCACAATCTGCAACAAGTAAAGCACTTATTTGTTGCACTTCTTCTAATTAGAGACGCCTTAATCTTGGGTCCTATATTAAGTTTCTCTTGATGTTTTCTTGTGCTTTCGTCATCCTTGTGAACTCGCCTGAAAAGGAACCTCGATTTACCCACATTTTCTCTCGCCATCGTCAGAATTTGATAACGAGATCGGAACGATAACATTCTATTTTTTACCCGTGTTAATCTTTTTTGGCTACAAACTTCTGACTTAACAAAAAAAATATCTGCAACGTCATATTTTCTTAAATTAAGAAAAATACATGTATATATTCGTTTCCTAGACAACAATTCCTCTTTGTCCGATAGATATGTCTTCGGTTCATCTCTGGCCTTTGGAATTTCTTGGGTCTTTGTAGCAATCGCCAAATTTTTCCCCTTCAAAAAAATCATTTGTAATTATATCTTATCTTAAATTCATCTTTTGTTTGTGTCGCATACGAAAACGGAGGAATTGCGCTTTGTAGATTAACCGGAACCTGCGCTGATGATAATAAATCATTACGTTCCGTTGATTCATAATAGAAGAAGACACTGTCTGGTAGGATCTATTTCAGGGTCTTTAATGCGTTTTAATGTGAAAACAAGACACTTGGGTAACAATACCCCCTTTGCTTGAAGTTGCTGAGCGAGCGGAGATTTTTTAATAGACACGGTGAATAAAAATCGCTTGTCTGATTAATAAATTCACGGTAAATATCACTGAGAATGTTATTACGGAGAGAGAGAGAGAGAGAGAGAGAGAGAGAGAGAGAGAGAGAGAGAGAGAGAGAGAGAGAGAGAGAGAGACGTACAGTTCAAATGATTTAACTATAATTATCATTTTTAAACCCGGTTTCCTACATAATTCTAGATACACGTGTTTGGACCCTAAAAGTCAGTGGCATTTCGATTATTACTAAAATATTCTTTCAAATATTGTTAATTAAATTTAACACCCTAAAATCTAGTGACAAAACAACACTTTCTTACTATAAGTATTAATACGTTATATAATAACATGCAGAGATAGTCTTGCTGGCTGTTTGGATCGGGGGCACACGTTAATCCTATAGGAATCTATACTCGGGGTCACCGACACATCGGACAGAGGTCGACTGTACACCGACTGAGGTCGTGTGTTAGATTCCGACACTAGCAGAAGCATCTCATACCTCAATAAACCCCAACGTTCTCTCTGCACAAGATTCTTAATCATCTTCATAAACTCTTTTGGCTTTTTAGCTGTCAGTGCGAAAAATTTGACAGAAACCACTTTTCAAAGTTGATGATAAGAGGAATGATATATTTCTTTTACAGTGAGGAAAACAGACTAATACTTGTAAATGTACGTAATCAGGAAGATATTTGAACAAGGACAAATATTTGGAGTTAAGTTTTATTTTCGACCCCATGGGATAATCATTTCTATAAGATGTGTAGGGACCGTGTTATGCAAAGTTTGAGGAAGTTTTCCGGGTATACAAAAAAACTGTGACCTTGATGGTTTTCCCGTGTCTTTGTGCCTTACTGTGTCAACAACAGCAGTGGGACCTTGGTTTAGGGTGCGTCCGATTGCCTCTGATCCTGTTGGCCATAATTCACGGGCACCTGTCGCTGTTTACGTATTCGTGTAAACCCAAAGACGATAATCCTTCAGGGGACTCGGAAGATTATTCTGATCATTTTTTTTTTCAATGGAGCAAAGAAGGAGCCATGAATTACGTTTTATTTACAGCTTCAGGAGGTGTTTTTGACATTTTTATAGGTCTACTCCAGCGATCAAAATTTGTTTTTTTAATACCTCTTCGCACATGCACCATGAGGCGGATGCAGTTTACTCATTTATGCCTTGTGCTGAACTCATAAACCCTGTCAACTTTTTTTTTTTGCGCGCTGCTTTTGGAATCAAGAGAGGTTGCCTTAATATTGGGACGCCCTCGTGAATGTCTCTCCTCCTAGATCATCGGCGTTACGTAATATCGCTAAAGCATCATAACACGGGTTAACAATGATGCTTATATCGTTTTCAAATCTCCCGTTCTTATTCAAATTTCTCATTCCTAGCGCAAACATCTTAATGCAAAGTCAGCTCAGGATAACGGGGTCTAATTGCTGCATACGTGTTAATCCGCTGGATCTGTTATATTTTCAATTAAGGTCTGGATAATGTATCGATATTACTCGAATTTCTTTTTATGTGGTGTATTTGGAGGTATCGTTTGACAGTGGCCTTTGATTTTTCTTCTCCCGATACATCTGTGGAATTGGAAGAATTAAGGCCATTTAAATTAGGGTAGAGAGAGAGAGAACGAAAAAAAGAAGAATTGGGTAAAACTGTTCAAATTTCAACCTCGTGGTTTGGCATGGGTCAGCGATTTGGTGGATTTAAATTCTGCATAATATGCACGCGCTACTAATTAGGAACCACTAATTGCCTGGTCTTCGAGAGAAGTAGCCTGTCCCGGTTTCGAACAATCCGTGCATCAAACACCTTGCACCGAAAGAATTGACAGCATTTCTGAGAATATTTGTAGCAATTCACCAATATGTTCGGAATATTGTGTGTGTGTTTTGGACTTATCCCCTTAATCAACGCAGTTCCTGAATTCGAAGACGGTGATCTTCGACTATTGGGAGGCTCCACGGAAAATGAGGGGACAGTCCTTATCTACCACAACGGCCGCTGGGGCAGCATCTGTGACAGGGGCTGGGATATCAGGGACGGGAATGTAGCCTGCCACCAACTGGGCTTCCAGCGAGCGCTGCAGACCCTGCGTTACAGCCCGTTCGGACCCGGGCGAAGTGAGTACATGCATCCTTATAACACTCTGATTTGGCTTTTGGATTTTTTTAAAATATTGGTTTATGCGATTTTCTTCTTAAAAATCAAAATCTGTGTGATATCGTAAAAGACAATCGTAGGTCGCCAAATTCTGATTCTTCAATACTCTTTGTTGGCTCAAAATGAGATCAATGTTAATGAATTTTAGCTTTCATATCTGTAGAACATTTTAAAGAGAACGAAAAATAAAGAAAAAAAACTTGGTATTTAAACTAAGAGAAAAATGGTAAACATACTGGGTTAACGCATACATGTGTCAAGGTATGAATATTCACAAATCCTTTAAAACAATGTAATATCGTTCTATAGTCTATCGGTCTACTATTCTATTTGGAACACGAAGCGTTTTTAGAGATAAATATAAAATGAGTTAAACAAACCAACCATATCTTTTAGGGTCAAACTTATTGCAATTTTGAATATACATCAAACAAAATCCAAATGTAATTTTAGGCTTTATAAAGCGTTTTGATGACTTTTAGGGTCACAGGTCAATGTTTTTGTTTCAATTCTCGTTGTATTATTTACCCTTTGATCTCGTAAGTAATAACGCAAAAATCATTCATAAGTCCTGTCTTGCCATCTTTGTCTTCGACAGAAGATCAAAGTACAATATTTGATACTGATACATCGAAAACTTGTGTTTGATCCTTTTGGTGCTATTAGGTAACGGACTTTGAGAAATTAGAATTAGTCGTGAGTAGAAGGTCGTGAGTTTGAACCCCGTTCGCGAAAAAAAAAAGCGAGGCAGCAAATAAATTTTGCGTTATTAGCACATATTCTGTTGTGGTTTGGGGTACGTCGATCCTTGTCCTAACACGGTTTGGAAAAAAAGATCGATTTTGTCCAGAAATAAGAAAGGTATACCGGTATATGCAATTGTATTATTATAATGACAGTGCTTTACATCTGGGGATATAAAAGTCCGAATATTAAACTATTTTGTTATATTCAGCATTTTAAATGAACGGCGTATAAGTGTACTTTGGATAAATTTTAGCTAATTCTGCACTATTTGCTGTTTAGACAATCTCAATCTGCTTTTCTAATGAGCCGAACAATGTTTGTGTGAAATGTCGCTGCGTATCTGAGTGATAAATTGAAAATTATGTAATGCAATTACTTGAGTCAAGTGTTAATTAATCCTTGCTCTAATTGGTTTATGTGAGAAGTTACATGTAGAACTTCTCGAAACTTCTAAGACCGAAAGTCTTTGCATTGTTGTGTTACAGCCAGCTTTCATACGCACTGAGTAGTTTCAATATGTTCCCGCCAGATGCAAAAACTCACGTACAGATTACTTTCTTTCTTGCGTTTCTGTCGTCTGCCTCTAACCTCAATTTTCTTCACAAAATTCCTATGGCGACGACGACCAATTAATATCTTGCAAGAAATTTAAACTTATCTCAAGAGTTATTTTGTATAATTAAATAATTAGTGCATGCACCTTACAATCGGTCTTAAGGCTTTGATTTTTTTTTCTTATGAACAACAATTGCTTAACTTTTGAAATTTAGGAGTAAATTTTGATTACGAACATCACGATTTTGTAACAGGATTGCATGTGCAGCTTTACATCTGTTCAACATTTCTTTCCATTTGAAGAATTTTGCTAAGCCGTAAATTTATATCAGTAAGATACTTCAGATAAGGCGCCCCCGCAAATTTCGCTAAAATGCTACCCATTCATTTATTCATTCATATCATGCATTTTATGAGCTGTTTTGTCATGATATGGAATTTGTTTAATTACAATGTTTGCGTCGGTGGTATACATCATATGATAATTGAATGCTTAAATCATCTGATTTCTCATCGCTGTAGATAAAAATAAGATTTACCCCCAGTAAATATCTTATTGACGCTCTACTCGTGGGGAGTTTTATTTTTCGGTTAAGTACATGTATCTAACATCATCTTCAGAATACGATTGTTTGTGCGAGATTTCAGTCAGGTATAAAAGAATGTTCTTACCCAACTAAAAAAAAAATGAAATTCCGGGGCACGTTTTTACCATAAGAATTTAAGAATTTCTTTTGTCAACTATTTTCAATGACTAGAAGCTTTATTAAGGTATTCTAACTGAGTAATCAAAAATACATGTATGATTTTTTGTTGTCGAGTTACAAGTAAGATAAAAAAAGACAAAAAAAAATATGTTCAAATCAAATAAGATAGATTTCGTCTGAGCATTGAACTGCATTATTTAAGCAATTTTACTATTGGAACGAAAAAAAGGTTCAAATACTTAGCTTAAATTGCGACATGTCCCTTAATAAGGATTTAAAAGGAAAACATTGTAAAATTAAAAAAATGAGCTTCGATCGTTTATTTTTACAGAATATGTCCTGTCCATTAAAGAGGTTATTGAGACGATGCTGTTTACAAATAAATCCTCTTTTGACCAGATAATAGAATCACTGCTGCTTACACTAACACTGATTGTTAAGTGGACTGTGAATTGGCGCAATGTATCTTCATTTGTTTTAGCCAACTGGGTGTTCTATCCACTTTGGTTACGATAAGCCGTGATTCATTATCACCAGACAAGAGCAAATGCATTTGTCTCCTATATAAAACTGATTCTCCAATGGTGTAAGAACTTCAGCTGTCTAAATCGTCTTCTATTGTTTCATTATAAATTTACAGTAAAATTCTGAAGCAATATACCCTCCATTTATATAGTATAGAATCTGTAAAATTCGCGGTGCTTTAGTTTTCATTGGCATTGAAGAGTTATCTCGTTTTCCAATTAAAATCCATGGCGAATACAAGTAATGAAACACGATATTCATTTTACTTACAAGCAAATTATCCAAATTATATAACCACGGACCTATATTGCATTGGCAGTCTAAGAGAATTGACACCCATTAATTTCAATCAGTATACTGTTTCATCTCACGACGTTTTCGAAAATTGTTGTCCCCAGTGAATCGGAATTTTAAAACGAAGTTTAATCTATGAAAATTTTGCGATCCTACAATTGACAAGATTGAGTAACTTTAGTTTAAGGTTCATATGGTATAATTAGGTTAATTAAAAGACAGTCACTACGTAACATAAGAGCTTGTAAAAAAAAAAAGTCAAAGAGCCAAATATAGAAATGTTTGCAACATAATCTACACATGCAATCATACATTACAAAACTGTGCCCAAACAAGGGGTTCGAACAACTGATGAAATGTACTCGTACAATTACATGGCCGTACGGTATCTTCTTATTTCAAGTGGGCTTCATGGCCGTGGCCATTTTTAGGCTATATTTACCTCCTCATAGAGAAGAGAGATATGAATAAAGGTATTGGAAAATGCTAAAATTATTAAGTTAAATTATTTGGATTTTTTTTTTGGCATCAAAGTTTAAAGCAGATCTTATGGTCAATTAGTTGACCGCCTATATAGCTAGCCACCTTAAGGAAATAGCTTATGGAATGTATTCAAACAAAATGATGAATAACATGCAATGAACGTTTATTTCATGAGTAATCAAATACCTTGTGTATGAAACCACATACATTGTGCACAAAAACATGTTATCTACTAATAGCTGAGTGCTCTATGAAATATGTGAGGGCGGAACGGAAATTCTTTGCAGATCGAATAAACATTTTACAGTTGCAAGTTTCTTTCCTCTGGTTCATTTTATATCTTGTCATGGTAAATGCATTTAATAACTTTTCAATACATACGACATCTTGTTGAAGTGTTGTTCTTCAAAGATATGGAAATTACCAATGAGAATTGGCCAACTCGGCGCCTTTAAAAAAAGAACCGTAATTTCAGCCAAATTTAGAAATTAGCATCATTTATCGACTACCCTATGTTTCAACTTAGAAGCAGAACAGATTTTTATTTTAGCTGTTAAATACTAGGAACTTTGTTCAGATGTACATTGTATGAATCTCTCTTAAGAACGAAGAAATATATGTCAAAGATGTAAGCTCTTTTGTAAAACGAACCCCTAGTTTTGTTCTGTTAACTTCACGAATGATTTATTGTGTTGTTTTGAAGATGTCGGCTAAAATTAACATTGCGACTAAGACAGTATATTTTTATCATCTGCCGTTGCAGCGTTTTCATTGAAATCCGCCATCGTCAGCAGATAGCATTTTCAAAATTGCATTTTTGACGAGCGAACGTTTCTGGCGCTGCTTGTGAATGTTTTAAATTGTAATCAAATTTTATGGGTTTTTTTAACTTCCTCTTACTCCTCTTCTCCTTCATTGTAATCATCGTCGTTGACGTTGTCATCAATAGAAATAGTAATAGTTTTGCTCACAAATCTGCACGTTTATATAAAAAATTTAAATCATTCTGGAACATTCATAGACATTCTGCAAGCTTTACAAAAACTTTTTTTTTGTAATATTGTTATGTGAAGTGGGAAAAGTGCAATAATATTGTCTAGGGGGAAAAGATAAACATCGTTTGCATTTATCAGAAAAAAAAGTCCCTCCGATAAGTTCATTGCAAAGAAAATTCAAACTAAATTGCTGAAATTAAACCTCGAGCAAGAAGTTATCTCAATTTAAGTTTCTCTATATCAAGTGGAAAATAAGCGCTCGTTTTCACATTCTCTTAAGACATGGGTCAAATCTCATTTTGATATAGATAAAAAAAAACCAAACAGAGAAATTAAACATCTGTTGCTTTTAAGTATTTTACGAACCAGACACGGGAATTTCTTAAAAACAAACGGGCCTTGTTTTTATAGCTCTAAGTTCGTGGTTAATTTTTTGCTGAGCAATTCAGATGTCAGGGGGTTAGTTTTGAACCCCCTCCTCAGTTTCTAGACGATGATTTTGTCGTGTATAATATTCCTTTTTTAATATTTTTAGATTAGTATTACCCTTTTAATCTGATTTCGTCTGAGATTTCAAAGGCATGTTTTTAAAGTGAATTTGTCAGACGGTTTAGTAATTCATTAAACGGTATATTTTGTCATATTAATAGCAAACCAAAATGAAAAGAAAGAAGCAAAAGTGGTCATGTTTAGGAGCGGAATGCATTAATATGCTGTTTTAACAAAAATACGAATTTCTGCGCTTTGCAAAAATCAAGTATTGTTACATTGTTCAGGAAATGTCCCACGCAGTTGAATGACTGTGTGGTCCCTCTCTGATGAAACATATTGCTCCCCAATCTCAGGCCGTGATTGTCATACTGAACAAAATTTCATAATCTTTCAAATCAATATGACAAAGATTTTTCTACATCAGTCCTTGGGGCAAAGACAGAAACAAAGAGCGAACAATGGGATGTCATCCCCGAGTTTACGCCTAATAAAGTTCCACACCTACCATTAACAGAGGGAAGAATCAAGCTTAACCCCGGAGCTTAACCTTTGGTATTCTATGCCCAAACTCTTCTATCTTCCATCCCGATTTATCTCTTCAAACTTCGATAAGAGCCATGCGATTCCGGCGATCCGTGGCGTGCTAATGCTTACCCGGGGCTGTCTCCGAGTTCAATGTGAAACAAAGGGTCAATTCATAAACTTTTGACAGATATTACAATAAAACGTCTAGTTCATTCATAAATTTTATTTTACGGTGACTTTGCTGTGCGTGATAAATGGGTATTGTTTGCTGAAGATGTGCCAAAGAATTATGTAACCTTTGATCTGTCTCCAGGTCTTCTTTTGTATTCTTTGCTGGTTTTTTTTTGTTTTGTGTCTAGCTATATCGTACTATCAAGAATCTATATCTGAATATCAAGGGTATGGATTAAAAGGTCTTGAATCTTCTTCTGTCTGATGCGTTTTTGTATACGTGCGTTATGTCAGAAAGTTTTACCATTAAGGAATAGAGTCAGTCAACTTATCAAATTATGTCTGAACTGAAACTGATGCTTGATCTTTTCTTTTTGTAAGATAAAGATTTGCAAGATAATCTAAACGTCAATCATGCTGTTTAAATATGCACCCCAGAAATCATTCGGTGCATTCTGCAACCGAGCGACGTCTTAACATTGTTTTAAGACATACTGCAAAACATGATACTACTGCATTGAAAAATAGTATAATCTTCTTCCAATTGTTGGTAAAGGGATTAGATACATGAACTCGTTTAAAGTCATGTTGCGGTAAATCAGTCACATTCACGCCTATCTTTTATCAATTATCAGCGAAAATAAATTGCACGGTTGCGTTATTCCCTTCTCAACTGTCCATGTATCGTAAAAAGTGCAGTTACGTTAAGTTTAGAAAAATTAAAGAAAAACAACTAAACAACTTTAACAACTCTTAGAGGCTTGCTCATGCTATTTATGCCTTTGAACTTTGATATTGAATGTTATCTTGTTTTAAATAGAAGGGACACGTTCGATGTTGTTTGATTGAAGCCCGATAGTCGAAGGTAGCTTAAATTTTCTCCCTCTCCATATCACCTACCACGGTATCAAGTTACCAGGACTGGTCAGATTCATGCCTTAGATTGCCCATGCTTTATACACCCGTCTCCTCCTTTCCCATTGTAACAAAAAATTAAAGGTATCGCTATTTGACGATTCATTAAAATTAACACGCCATGAGACAAGAATTCTTTAATGAATATGTAAAGAGTTAATGGGCTTTTTATGCAGTGCGGTGTATTCCTGTGCAAGGGATTACGCTTGTCGTAGCTGTCATTTGCGTCAAAGGAGAGTCGGTTCATAACTGCACTCTTACTTGGGTGTATACAAAGTGTTTCTAACGTATTTAGAGGTGGTCCGGGTGTATCGTTTTCAGCCTACAAGGTTTCGTTTCTGTTCGAAGATAAAAAGATACATTTGATTCGTCAAAAGATGCGTTACATGTCACTATTAGCCTCTCTTGAAAATGAAAGCACGAGAGATGTTATCTATTAGTCCCTAACTTTAAGGCAAGAGACATTTTTAACTGGTCCAATTAACAAGGGTTTAAACACGAAGTAGTCTTATCTTTAGACACGTACATTAATTAAAATCTATTGTGAACCTCTCGTCTAATTGTCGAGTAAAGTAAACACAGTCTTAATATGGAGATATATGTCAAAGATTACGAACAATTATTGATATATATATATATCTTAAATGACTATTTTTAATATCATTCGTGAAGCATTTTTAATTAGCAGATGTCTTCACTGCTTTGTTCTTTTTTTTCAGCATTTAGGTGGCTGACGGGTTTGCGCTGCCGGGGAAGAGAGAGCAGACTTGACCAGTGCCATCCTAGACAATGGGGCATAGAGAGGGACCAGAGGTACTGTTCCGGATACAGTCGGTCGGCGGCTGTCGTCTGCTTGCCACATAGTACCACAACTTCCACAACAACACCTTCTACAACAACCACAAAAACGACCACCACATCAACAGCAAAACAGACGACTCAGTCAACCAAAAAATCAACCGTTGCCAGCGTTGGTCTTGCCGTTAACAATATCATTCCAACCAGAAGAGCTATCGACGCCATAGAACACAATAGAGACAAGGAAGAGGAGAAGGAGGAGGAGACCAAAACAGTTGTTGAAAGATATTCGAACAATACCATCATTTTTGATGACAAAGATAGAGATGATATTGATAATGATGATCAAGATTATGAAAGCGACGAGGAAGACGCTGAGGATACTAATGAGAACGCGATTCAAAGTACAGCTAGGTCAAGAAGCCAGCCAAGAAGATCTCATTTGCAGTTTGATGCCGAGTGGAGCGAAACGAGAAGAACCAAGGACCGGGATGTCATCACAACAGCATCGCCATTGAAAGAGTCGACCTCGACTTCTAGACCTACCACCACCAAAGAACACTCTAGAGCCGCCGCCCCGGCACCCGTTGGACCTAACAGATATGACGAAGAGGTGTACTCGATAAGTCTGCCTAGTCGACGATGGACAAAAGACCCACTCCTGAAGTGCTGGGTTCTGTTAACATACCGTGAGGAAATCTTAATTGCAAAACCAGGACAACGGCCCAGCCGAATAACTAAAGAGGAGTATTATAAAAAACGTCGAGCAGAAATCATTAAACAAAGAGGAGAAGAGAACATTCCAAACGAAATTAACAGATCTCCGTTAAATGATGCGTCCGGAAGTCGCACCGGAAACACTGGAAATAATCAGATAGTAGATAGAGGCAGGGTTCCCACAACTACAACCAAAGTAAGAACTAATATAGTATTCACAGACAACGTTCACTCCACTATGGGTTTGTTTTATTGTCCCTATCTACCTGCTTCGAGAAATGAACATATGTATAGTGCACAAAGTAAGCATGTTTTTTTTATGATCACGATGATTATGTGTTTCAGTATCCCATCATGTATGATTGTATATATATATATGTTTAATATTATCCCCATTATGCTTTAACTTTAACTTTTTATTACGTTACAATGATTTTGTTACAAAACAGAGACCAACAACAACTAAGACACCAACGACTACAACAACGACAACACCAAAACCAACAACAACAACAACACAGCCAACTACAACAACACCAAAACCAACAACCACAACACAGCCAACAACAACAACGACAACACCGAAACCAAAAACTAAGAAACCAACAACAACGACGACAACAACAACACCAAAACCAACGACAACAACAACCAAAAGGACAACAACCACAACAACAGAAGCTGCTGCACCGGCGCCAGTCAGCGCTTACGAAAACGAAGTCTTCTCTGTTGAGCTCGTTACTAGTAAATGGATCAAAGACGAGGAACTAAACATGTGGGTGATGCTTTCGCGATCGGGTGGCGTTTCCGTTGCCAAGCCTGGCCAGAGAGCAGTGAAAATAGACGAGGATGATTATTATCAGATGAGAAGGGAAGCCATTATCAAAGCTCGTGATCGATTGAAAGCAGACGATCCTTCCCCTGGTCAGGTTCCCGCGCCGCCATCAACCAGGCAGTTATCGTTTGGAGGAGGAGGTGGCACCATTAGATCTCGAAATGAAGACGCCTCTTCTTCGTCCAATATCGTTATCAGCTCTGATCTAAATATCACTAGGGAACATGCAGGTGGCAATCACCACAGAAATAGGCATGGGCATGGATCAAAGGTTATTATATGTGCACAAATGCTTTGACACTCACCAGTCACCATGAAAATAAATTTTTGATTGAGCTGCATAAAGTATTTTATTTCAGTTTCATTTAAACACATTTCATAGTAAATGGCAAAGTTTTTCAATGTATGAAATGATATGAAAAAACACAAATTCAACTTTTAAAAAAAAATATGTATTTAGTTATAACATGTACTTTTATTCATTTTTGAATTATCTGTTTTAATGATTTATTTAATAAGCATAATTATGGTATGCCACTTTTATAATACTTGCACTTACACTTTCTGTAAAGAAATTTTGCACTTAAACTTTCGATAAATAAAATTTATTCATGATTATCTTACATCGTTATATGTTATATTAATGAAATAATACTATTTCATCCTCAGAAAATCGAAACAAGGTTGGCTGGATCAAGATCGAATCGTGGAAGACTCGAAGTCCGATTGAAAGGCCGAGAAGAATGGGGTGTGGTGTGTGGGGATCACTGGACAATCAAAGAAGCTATGGTGGTCTGTCGTGACATGAACGCAGGCTACGGACAACAAGCTATAAAGGTGTGCTGTCAATGAAATTGAAATTTCTTACTTAAAGTACTAATGTTCAATCATTGAATTTCGCGGTGGCTCAGTTTTCGTTGATTTCATGAACCCCTTACTTACGTATTAACGTTCCCAATGAATGGCAAAACACTGCCCTTATTCATGAATCTTGTCGCATATCAATAATGAAATAATAACCTTGTCTTAAAACAAGCCAAAGATACTATAAATATGTATATAATTGTTTAATCAGAGGGCAGTGTTTGGTGGAATCAACATGAAGAAATACTTCTCACGAGTCCGGTGTAAGGGCACGGAGAAACGACTAGAGGACTGCCAGTGGGAGGACCATGAAATGAGCATACAGTGCACGAGCTCCGACTCAGTGGCGGGCGTTATCTGTGCATCAGGTACGTCTCGTGCTCCTCTATTGTCTCATAAACGAGGTTTTTAAGAGTGAGTAATCCCTACAATGTAATGGAGGCTGGATGTATTGAAAAAATGATTTTGACATTTTTTAGCTCTTCTGCTTAAGGAGATTAATATAGCCTAAAAATGGCGACTACCATCTAGTCCTTGTCGTTGGTAATGTCGTCTTCCACGGCGTTTTCTAAGAACAGTTTTACCTTAACATTTTCAAGCAACATTTAGCCAATTCAACCATAATGGCAATGAAGTCCTAAAAATATAATTTAAACTGTTTTGTTAAAAAAATTACCTGAAACAGATCTTCAATGTATAAAAAAGAAAACTTATGCCAATCTTGATTGTGCAAGGAGCACAGAATTTACCCACTGAGCATCCTATCTATCAAGTTCTTCCACCTTGATTTGTCGTTTCAAGTAAACATGAAAACCATTTAACTCGTTTATAATCCATGATTCTTCAGTTTGTCCGTTAATCAGTTTAGACGTTTCCCCAAGTGTTTGTAATAAACAGAATAGTTAACGCTATTTTGTCATTGCTTTTCATTTTGCAGCGCTACCCGATTTAGAGCCCAGCATTTACATGCTAGAAACCTCATCATTCCTACAAGACAGGCATTTATATTACCTACAGTGCGCAATGGAAGAAAAATGCTTGGCACCGTCAGCTTATGAAGCGCAAAGGTCACGTGGTATGTAAAAAAACAGCTTGACAATCAATTACACGTACAAAAAATATTTTCCCGACAAGAAGAAATAATCACATCCAATTGGTCTGAGTTATGAATGATTTATTTATATTTGTCTAGAATTTTTTTGCATCGTATATTGTTACTGTGCGATAATTTTACTTTGAAGTATGTGCAAAGCCTTAAGGAATACAGTTTACTACGTGTAGTACTTTTACTCACTGGTATCTATGTCCGTTTAGATTAGGTCAAGAAAATGAATATTACATGTACTGTATAAGAATGCATCGATATTTTGTGCGTCTCATACTTCGGTAATCGTTGCTTGATTTAATATACAGCTTCGTTCTTTCCTTTTCTTCCAAATATTTTCTTTTGTACCACTATCTTGAAAACGGAAAATTTAAAATATCTTATTGAGATAAAAGTTAATTATACTGACTTTTAATTCAAAACAATATCATTTTGTTCAGGATTTCGTTGTAACTTTCATATTTCATACAATGATGCTTTTAAACAGAATACTCAGGAAAATTCTAGAATTTTGTGATTCGTATGAGGTAGCAGAATGGAATTTTTCATCTAATTAACATAAAACAGCTTAAGCACATTTTATATCCTATGGCTCCATCCTTTTACATGTACATGATACAATCATATTCAATTTGCATGTACATGTATATGGCCTATGCTAATGCCATACAAAGATCAACGGTCAGTCTACATTGTAGGGTTGTGTGTTGTATGTATTAACGTAGAGAGTGTAGCCCAGGTACACATAAATTTCATTGCTAATACATTTTGTATTAGGTTGGAGAGCTCACACCCGGCGCTTGCTGCGATTTTCCAGTGTCGTCAAAAACAAAGGGACGGCTGACTTCCGGCCAATGTTAAACCGCGATGAGTGGGAGTGGCATGCGTGTCACATGTGAGTACATTACAGTTCAAGAAAGTTATTCCATTATGCACTGAATTTGACTTTTGAAGAAGAAAAAATTTAATTAAATTTTGTAATTTGCTACAAAATCGAAAATTATCTTTTTGGCTTATTTTATTTTTGGGAGTTGATTTTAATCAACTCTCCTATGCACTTACTCGGGCAAAGCGAAAGTGAAACAGTGTTTGGACCTAAGCACAAATCAGTTATACCGCTAACAACACTTAGTTCTTGAAAATAATCGATAAATTCGATGATATGTATTCTGAAGCATTGTTTTTCAAGAAAACTTATTTATTAATACCATGAAAATAGTTAGATTTAAAATTGTACAGACAGTTTAGATATTTTTCAAAGTCATATGTATTCCTACGCTAGAGTTCTATGTAGTCTCGTTCAACCAGATACTTGGCTGGCTCCGTTAATATCCGACAAAACAGAGTCTCTCTTGCTTGTCGGAGATAAATGGAGACAACCGAGCGTTTGGTTGAACAAGACAAGAGTTCAATTTTGCCTATATCCATACAATTTCTCAGAAATAGTTCGATTACTGATACTACTTGCCATGCAAAATCACATATCGTTGATTTTGAATAAATGATAATCGATAAAATCAACTCCCGTCAGTACTTCAGTACTTTGATTAATGTTTATAGGAAAATAAAAATGAAAAAAATTACAAAAAAGACTATGTAACGGAAGGCCATTTTTGAAAAAAATGTTTTTCCAACTTACAGTATCAACGTGATTTTGAGTGATTAATTACTAATAACAAATCGCTGATTTGATAAACGAAATTGCTGTTTATACTGTTTTTAAGGCATTACCACAGCATGGACGTCTTCGCCCATTATGACATTCTGGACACTAACGGTAACCGGGTAGCGGAAGGTCTAAAGGCCAGCTTCTGTCTGGAGGACTCGGCGTGTGATCGCGGCGTCCGTCCCAAATATAGCTGTCAGAACTACGGCCAACAAGGTACTGTATACTTCTCCGATCGCCCTCTGTTTCTTTGTATTTTTAAGACAAAAATAATCTTAGATATCGGTAGAAATAGTTATGAAGAATATAGCTGAACATTGAACACATCCAGAAAAAATTGATTTTTTGATTTTTTATTAAGAAGTAGCCAATATATGTAATAATTTTTTGGGGGAATGTGTGATACCAGTTGAATTCACTAAACAGTTAAACAAATTATTGATAGTTTGTGTTTCTTCTTCCTATGCCATTTTGCATTGACTTCAAGACTGTTTTCTTCTCTTTCCCGTAACAGGTATCAGCGTTGGCTGTTCAGACAACTATATGGCTGACATAGATTGTCAGTGGGTAGATATCACTGACCTGAAGCAAGGAAAATATGTTTTCAAGGTAAGATTTTCTGTTACTTTTCTTGGAAGTGCTTTTACAATAATCAGTACTTTGTCACAATTAAAATTTCAAATATATACCTGACTCGACCAATCTCCATGATATGAAGTTCTAAACTAAGGTAACACAACTGGACGCATTTTTATGACAAACTTAAATTTTCACATCGGTCATTGATTTATTCGGGTGATTCAATGATTCAGACACAACAGGGTTCGGAATGGGGAGGTTCTACAGTATTTTGAAATAATTTTGATAATTATAATCCAGAATATTGGATATTGGAAGATATATATCCACTGCTAAAATTTTTGGCTAAATAAATTGTTTATAGTGCCTCTTTTTTGACAGTCTGTAATGTTTAACTTTTTTTTTTTGGTTACAGGTTGAAATCAACCCAAATCTTATTGTTGCGGAAATCAGTTACGACAACAACGTCGTGGTATGCGATTTGAACTATACAGGATATTATGCAAGGATTTATAACTGTAAACATGAGGGCCTTTTATAGGGAGAAAAAGACAAAATGGCTGGGGTAAAAAATAATCCAATAAAATACCGGTATCCATTTTAGTTTTTTTTCCCGATTACTGTTGTTGAAACATTCGACTATCATTCATCATGTCAACCAAAGACCACACGCAGAGCACAAACTTCCATGAAGGTTTTTTGCAGTGAGGGTTTTTATCTTTTTTGGAACTTTATCAGCATCTTTGTCCAATTTTTTTGTACCAAATGCTTTAATTTATGTTCTACACAATTATTTAGAACTCTGATGATGAAATAGTTTGGGTTTTTTATTCTCTCCAAAAAAAACCAAACAAACAAAACAAAAACCAACACCCAACCACCAAAGAAATCGTTATGTCCAATTTATCATTCATTATTGACTTCTTGTGTTGTATAAATAGATCATATAGCTCTACACATTAATTAGTTTTGTTGCCACAAAACCAACATTTCATTGGTATATTATATTTGTACTCGATTTGCAAGCTTCTTCGTGTCTGACAGTAATTTTGGGTGAACTATTTACAAGTTGTCTGTGATAAGTCCTTTTTACACAGCATTGCTTGTGTATTTTTTGTATGATTTATTTTTAATCCTGTAAATGAGAGCAGGGTTGATAATATTTACATGTACTATGTATATAATTATTCATTCGTTTTGAAGGTTAAAGAGGTATTTTTTAAATTGAAATTTAAAGCCATGCATAAACATTGCTTTTTTTTAGTTGTTTAGTAATGAATTTGTTGATTAAAACAGTTGTAGAGTACTTTTGTTTGAGACCAAAGATCAGTGAACCGTCAATGATAAAAATAGTTTCAAGTCTTAGACATTTCAACTACAATGTATGTTGATTTAAGTACATGTCTTTAACAAAGTATATTTAAGTAATATGTATCTACTGCATTCTAAATAAACGAATGATGTAAACATGATTTATGTATAATGAATTTCTCTGTGTTGTATTTTACAACTTACATTTAATATATATCTCATCGAATTAATTTATATAATGGGTATAGTCACCAAAAACTCTGTTATTAATATACGAAGATACCAATCTGCCAAAAATAATTATCACTATGGAACTTGTTAATGTGAGTGGTAATACAAAACGCAATTCGCGGATCTTGAAAGAAGGTGGGGGGGTCAAATTTGTTAAACTGACATAGTAGAATTACCAAAAATATGCCTCAGACCCCCCCCCCCCCCCCCATCCCCGGAAAAAAAAATTCGGGATCCGTGCATGAGATAAATACGCGTTATTGTCTTAACCAACCGATATCTGTGTACATGTTCAAATTTTCTAGCACATGGTATAACATTTAATTTTCAGACAAGTTCCGCATTATAGTTAATTAGTATTTTTAAAAAACATTTGCTATTTGCTTTATCAGTAATATATTTTTCCTGAAAAATTTGACTAATTTTCCTTACAAGTACATCCATTTTTTTATTATCACACAATGATATATCAACTATTTTTGAGTGAATTTAATTGAGTGAATAAACTCTTGTAGTAATAACTTGCATGGAAAAGCTTTAGTTGTAGAGTGAGTTCTTATTGACTTTTCACTTAAAGTCATTTATTAAATATTTTGTTACATATATTCATGATTATGTATGATGTGTATGTATCTTGTTTTTATACCATTCTTATGATTGTTAATCAAAATTGAATAAATAAGTATCAAGTTTAAATGAAGGTTTTGTTTCATTAAGTTTATTTTACGAAAGAGAGACTCCAAGACCTGAGTAATGCTTCAGGGGATTATTTCGCCGATGTTTCAACTTACACATATGTTAATATTTGCTTTCAAATTCTACTGTATAAGGGATTCAAGTATCGTTTAACAAATCAACAAATCCAATTTCAATTTTGCTAATGATGAACATTTAATAATAATTGATCTTACGTTTCAATTATTCAAGTGGTCCTACGTTTCATTTTTTTTTAAGTTTTGAATTCTTCATTTTTCTTTTTCACTTCTGACGATATGCTATAATTAGTTGATATTGAAAATGATATATATTGTTTTATTTGTTGTGGATTCCCCAGGTGCGTTTTCTCACCTGGATGCCAAACTTCGGAACAGGTGGATGTTTGTTTGATTATCTCGAAAACTAAAACAATAAAGATAAGCTTGACCATTGTTTAGATACTAACAAGCAACAGTTTTGTGTTTACCGGATTGATAAGTATTTTGTCCGTTTGCTGACGTCACCCCAAACAATTAGATTCAGATCAAAGTTTTTTTATGGGGGGCAAAGATAAAATTTCTGCACCATTAACGACAAAATAATCCCATTTTATCCAGGTGACCTTCTGAGCAATTCGAATTTTTTAAAAAAAGAAATCACCAAAGGACTCTAAAAAATGATCTGATTAACTGATATGAGAGCTAGTTGTAAAGATCTAAGGTATAATTAGATTCTCACAATCTAAGAGAAACACCATCTAGATCTGAGGGATGGTATCTGTAATTAAAAGGAGACATAAAACATGTCAAAATATCTTCTTTGTTTATTTAAAAAAAAGCCGATGCTCTCTTAATTGTCTTTATATATTGTCTAGCGTTTCTCAATTAGAATAGTCTAAAGGATAAGCATTCTAAATTCCACTGGTATTTAGTTTCAGGTTCGAGTGTACTTGTAAGACAATAAAAATGCAGCTTTTTGAATAGTTGTTTTTACATAACAGTTGAAAACTTTTAATGCTGATGCAAATTTACAAAAGTTTCCGACAATTTAAAAAAAAGGTGAAAACTGCTTGATTTTTTTTGTGGGCTGAAATTTTTGCTAAAATTGTGATATTTTTTAATATTCCCAAAGGGAGTGGAGTGGGCTGAGAACCTATGGCTAGCTAGGATGAAAAAAATTCTACCCAATATATTCTAAATTTAAAAATTATTTATATACCCATAAACTGAAAAAAAAAAACCCGCAATATTAATGTACAATATTTTTTGATAGGGAAACGCAATAAATTGCACCTCCAGAAAAAAACCCAGCATGGTGAGCAATTATATTTATGGATGTTCTCCTTTACCTCTTCAAAAGTAACTATTTATAAATGCCTAAACATCATCACATAAGGCATGAATTTACATTCAACACATTTAACATTCAAAGTTTCTCTACATGAAGATAATTTTTTCAAATATGTTGGTATCCAACAGAAAAATGAGTATTTTGCATTGTTAGAGTTTCATAAACCCAAACAGTGGCTAGCAACAATAACTCATGCACGTTCTTTTTATTAAACCTCTATTTTTTTTAAATCTAGTTATTTATGGGGGGGGGGGGTTAATAATGTTTGTATTCCTGTCATAGAATGTTTTGCTGAGCGCGTGCAAGAGTTCATATAGTCATATAGTCTCACGGAAAGGGAGTTAAGCCAATCTGCCGCCATTCGAAAATACACGAACATCAGTTACCGATACTTATTTTTTGAATATAGTCATTTTGCTAAATGTACATATATGCCATGCCTTGTATTCATTGGTATTCATAAAATGGCCAAAAAAAAACAAACAAACAAACAAAAACAAACATCTACTGTCCTTTATTCAGAAAATGGTAAATATACATCTACTGTCCTATATAATAGCAATGGGTTTTTTTCAAGCTTGATCTATTGGAATTCGAGCTTTATTTGATTGTCGCAGCATTATATGTAAAACTTAGATTATGGTCCTAATTATCTTTGAAGGGCCTGTCATCTAATTTACAAATGCAGGATAATCTTAAGACTCTCATTCTATATTCTCTGTCGAGCTGTAGGGGAACCACAAGGTGAGGCCTGGAATAGGGAACTTATTTTTAGAATTCCATCTTGTGATTCGAGGTCATTACAGTAATTCTGTAAAAATTATTAGGCAACCGAACAGAACAAAACTGGGATAGGTAAGGGACCAAGCAAAGTTCAATCCTTTCAAAGGAATGTAGGATTTATGATGGCGAACCAAGTTGTAAAATAAATCTACAATAGAAAGTTTAATAAATGTAGTTATACTCTGTCCCAAGATATTTTGGATTCACGTTTGGCTTAATTGTTTGATATTTATAAATACCTCAGGATCCAAACGATGTTCATTCAAAAGTATGAAAAATTTCCAAGATTTCTCAGTCAAAACGCCCCTGTTAGCTTATCAGGTTTCAATACAATGCTAAAAAATGTGATGTCTACGGAGATTTTGCATTGCAGCAAGCCCGGATGATAACGTTGAAATATTGCGCGATGTATTCCGAGTGTATTCCGAATGGAGAAAATATGTAAACATTCCCCATTATAAATCTCCGTAAGAAATCTGTTTTCGTTCCTGTGAATTTTTCCGAGTGAAAGATGATAATGTGTCAATGAAATTATCTTGGAAAATATCCCTTTCAACTATTTCAATTGCACTTCTTTCACATTGAAGTGTATTTTTATTAAAAATCGTCCAAACGTGAATCCAAAATATCTTGGGACAGAGTTTTTATACATGAACATATGTTTGATACATGTACATGTATCACTGAAAATTACTTCAGAATTGAATGATTAAAAACAAAAGTTCTGATTTTCTCATAATATATACGCAAAAAGAAAAACTTGCGACTTGTTAGCATTTCACTGTTTGTGCACACATTACGCTTTGCATCACCATGATCACTTTATTAACAGGTCAGTGTGATAGCTAGATGACGCAACCTCTAAATATGGAATGGTTATTGACTAAAAAATACCATGACGTCACAATAACATTGTCTCTTTGTTATGACGTCACAATAATCAGATTGCAAATTCCCTGCTACAGTGGAAGCAGTCAAAATCATTTCGGAATTTAATCGCAGGCTAAACGCATATTTTCTGTGTGAATATATGTGTTTACCAGGAGAGGATTTCTAAATTTTTCTTTAGAGATTTATATTCTAGATCAGAATATAACTGAATTCACTTTCTGTTGAAGAACTTTATCAATATCTGTGTATTGTCCATCGTCAGCGCATCTACAAGAACCTCCGTTTTTCTTTGATAATTTTTAAGTATTTTAGTAAAGATAATTTGTTATTTTATCGCGTTTTAATATATTTTTGTTATAATTTTTAAGTATTCTTAATAAGGATAATTTGATATTGTATCGCGTTTTGATTGTAAATATTCATTAAGTCATGTCGCTTGAGGATATATCCACGTTATATGCCGAGGATTTAGCTGTTTCAGCAGAGGAAGAAGATGCCCGTCATCCGGACAAAATCTTGGAACATTCAGAAGAAAATTGTAAATTTACTGCAGAGATTCGAGTCTTCTCGCAATTAATGGCCCAGATGGTGCGGAAAATGGATGAACAGCGGGATGGAGTCTATGGACAAACCGTCTTGTTGCTAAAGCTACAGACTGACAAAATGGCGGTTGATCTACGAGATCTTCGCAACATTGTCGCTGAAACTAGAGAAAAATACAGTACTCAGATCACAGAGCTTGTACAAGTTGTTAAGGAATTAAAAGAGGAGATTTCTGCACGAACAAACGATTCCCATACAGAGCTTGTACAAGTTGTAAAGGAGTTAAAAGAGGAGATTTCTGCACGAACAAACGATTCCCATACAGAGCTTGTACAAGTTGTAAAGGAGTTAAAAGAGGAGATGGCAGCTCTAAGAAATTTTGCACGTCAAAATGATTCCCCTACAGAGCTTGTAGAAGTTGTAAAGGAGTTAAAAGAGGAGATGTCAGCGCTGAGAACTTTTGCACGTCAAAATGATTCCCAGGATTTTTATCAACAAATGCTTGGAGCAGGTAGGCCTTAATTTTCCCCTGAAATAAACTTCAAAGAAATTGAGGGAATGAGGCAGGTAAAACACTTAAAGGATAGGATCTATAAGATTCTGAAAATTATACATAAAAATACCATATCATATCCAATATTTCTTTCAGAAATTGTTTTCATACGGTATATATATTTTACAAAACTGAATTTTAACCAATATTTAACATTTGATATATAGTGTACATATAGCTAACCGAAATCTTCAAATAGTGTCATTTTCAGAACTTCATTTCTTCTATTTTATATAGTAGGCCTGTGCTCTATTTTTTTCATAATTTAATTAGGATCTAATGGAAAACGAGCAAATTTCAATCAACAAAATCTTGGCGTAATGGCCCTTTAAAAAGAATCATTTTGTATCAAAAGGATGTCCGTTAACTCGTTGCCAAAAACCCATAAAGCATTTGATTGTTATTTATATTTGAACACATATTCAAATTTAATAGTGCAAGTGCAAAGTGACAAATTACCATGTAGTTTTCCAGATGATGTTAAACTTGTTAATAAATGATACACAAATTGCGCAAAGTAAAAATACATTTCATATGTACATATGTACCCCCCCCCCCCAGTAAAAAGCTTCTGGCAGTGGCAAGGTAGGTAGTGAATTTCACAATTTAACATCATGACATAACGAACAAAATAACATTAACATTGCATGACTTACATGTATCTCCCACGACTGTGACAGTATACCCATAAAAAGGTATGTATGGTCAAGAATAAATTGTATTAAGACTACATGTAGTAAGAATAATAGTTTTAAAAGACTTGAATAACCATATATAAAATGTTAAGGTAGATTTGACTGGTGATGTGTTGACCATGCATCCAGTCTCCCTAGCAACGAAAATGACATCGTCTTATTTGAATTGAATTAAATTTACTACTATTAAAACTATACTATACTTTTCTTAAATGTGGATTTAGTATAACGCAATCTAAACGTCTTTAATTTAGGTTTTTTTTAAATGTTCAATAAATCGGGGTATCCTTCTTTGAAAAAAAAATACAATTAAAATGCATGGTTTCCATAGATGAGATATGGTTGGATCTAGGAAGTATTTTTAACCAAAAAAAGTAATAACTTTCAATCATCAACTTATTTTTGTTTTGGGGAAATACAAGTGACATATTATATCTGTATTTAATGAGATTTTAACCTGAAAATATTCAAAATATAACATTGAAAAAATTCATTCTTTTTTATTGCAGGCACAAGGCATCCGCCATCCGAAGACAGTGATTATAATGAAAGTATAATTAACGTCACTTCCCTATATCCAGGGTCAGAAGAAGTTGTCAAACTGACAAATTTCCTGGAGGAAATGAAAAGTCAACAAGACAGTGAAGTTAGCAAAGGTGATAATGCCAAAGAACCGACATGATTAGTATCGATTACACTGCACGATTAAATAGCAGTAGTACATATAAGTGCGTCTTAATTACTGTTGGTTACTTATTTTACGCTGTACTTAATTCTGCGATTCAACCGTTTTTTTCTATCAAATCGCGAGAACGTAAAATCGTGAATACCTAATTTTTATCATTGTTTCATGAACTACATATGTCCGAAAAATAAAAGCGAGATTTTTAAAAAATCGAGTAATGTGCTTCTCGCGATTTTACGCGGATATTATCAATATCAGTTTAATTAGAAATCTAGAGTGGTGACTATATTTTGCTTATATATACATATACATTTCCCAGTGTCTTTGCCTGTGAGAACATTACGTATCTATTTTGTACTGTATAACCCATAACTTCAAATGACGCCAAATTGAAGTGCCAGCGGGGTTTGCTTACTTATATTTGGATATTTAATCGTACGATGGTTTAAAATAATATAAATGTAAGTAATAAGGAACCGTTCTTTGAATATTATGAGGTGATAAGTTCGGTCGGGGCGTGACCAAATCCAATAAGGCCCGAAGGGCTTTACGATAGATTTGATAAAAAAAAAAGCCTGAAGGGCTTTATGATAGATTTGATCACGCCCCGACCGAAATTATCACCTCATAATCCTCAAAGAATGATTCCTTATTCCTTATTTCTGTGATTAATTTTACATGTAATTTGACTATTTTACGTGGCATGATTTCTGCTTCAAACTAATCATAATTATAGTGATAATAAATATTTCTTAAACTAAACGAAATAAAAAAGTTATAATTACTTATTTAGATAAAACAAACAAGTAATAAATAAATATTTGTATATTATTTTCTTTTAAAATTTGAAATAAAAAAATAACTTAAATTATTTTCGTATTATAGGTACAGGTACAGAGCAACTGCCGACCGATTCAAGTGAGGAGGAAGCTCTAGCCAAGAATGAAGATGGTTCTGGTGTTATTATTAACAACACCAGGGAAGACAATGTTAAAATGATTAATCCTATTCCAGAAACTGTCTCAGACTCCAAATTTGCAAATTTTCAAGAGGAAATGCAAGGCGAACTAGACAATGGGATATCTAACAAAGGTAACAATTTTACCAACATTTCGGCAAATTTTTATTTTAAAGAAACGGAAAATATATATATCTTTATAGCCGTCTCAAAAGAGACGATCCTACTTAGTTTCCTCAAGAACAAAAAGCAATGTCACCATGATACACAGAATAATGGTCAGACTGAAATAATAATAATCATTGATCATATTATTGATGAAAACTTATGAACTTTAATGATTACTTATTATTATTTGAGATACACAACGAAAATAATATTTTTATTGCAGAAATAAAGCTACTGCTGGCCAATGAAAGTGTAGAAGACTCTCCAGCTATGGAAAATACGAAGTCTGTGGTTACTAATAACACGGAAGGCAGTGTTGAATTAAGGACTCTTAATCCAGAAACTGTAGGAGGCGAAATGCAGGGCGAATTAGACAATGGAATGGTCCCAAAAGGTAATGGTTTTACCAAACCTCGACAGGATTTTGTTTCAAAAAAGAGAAGATACCTATATAACCGTATAAGAAAGGAAACGGTCCTATTTGTTCTACCAAGATAAATTTTATAATGTAGTGTACGTAGTGAAGTGCCCATGGTACGCAATATACAAAAAAGTGCTGAACTGGACATAATTGTGATATTGATAGCAAATAATTAGTCATGGTTAGTTGTCTAGATAAAACAAATAAGTTATTGGTATATGCTTTGGATTCCAATTTGTTTCAAAATTTCAATCTAACAATTATTTTATAAAAAAAAAATTAAATATATCATTGCAGTCGCAGAATCAACGGTTCCAATGAAGGAGAGTGTAGAAGATGCTACTGCTAAGGGAGACGGGAGTTCTGTAATTCTTAATAAGAATACCGAGGAAGGTAATGATAATGATATTTCCTTTTGTCCAGAGACAGAGGTTGATGTGAAACTGGCAAATAAGCGAATTTAATGATAAAAGGGTAGAAAAAAGGTAAAATTACACCGAAACATCAACAAATTTTCACCTAACGTATACGTATACCTGTTACTAAAAGGAAGACGGGTACACTTTTGTAAATCCCACTGAAAACAAATAATGACTTTGATACGCAATGAATTTGTTGTACTTGAATCTTTGATACATACATTAATAACAAAAAAGAAAATGACAAATGGTTACATTCAATAATTAATAAGCAAAGTTTAATAGAGATTTTATTACCATAAATACCAAAGTATCTCGCATAAATGCTTTCAAAAATTGTGTTATATCATTGAAGTCACGGAACAAAAGCCAACCAAGAAAAATGATGAAAATGTAGAAGACAATGATCAAGATGATTCTATTGCTGTTACAAAGATTGCCGAAGAAGACACTGTTGAAAATAGCTCAGTGTGTTTGCAGATGGAATATGATTCCACATCGGCGAGTTCTCAACAGAAAATGCAAAGCAAACTGGATGACAGCAAAGTTAACAAAGGTAACACTCATACTAGATACCGAATTGTCTTGATTTTGCTTTAATTCAAACATATTTGTCCTATTATTATTTTGACACATTTCAAAAAGATTCGTTATTTTGGGGTATTATAATTTCATTTAAGGAATAAACAGCACGTCGAAAAGTTCAATGGGATATAAACTTGGTTGGTCACGTGATCAAATCATGTGAAGGCCGAAGGGCTGCTCAGTAGATTTGATCACGTACCAACCAAGTTCACATCTCGGTGAACTTTTTAACATTGATGTTTTATTTTACTTATATTTACGTTTTAAACCGTTCAGATTCATTAAGATAACCGTGTTTTCAATGTTTACTATAATGCAACAGTCAAGCGGCAAGCGTGTGCGATTATCATGATGACGTCATCAAAAATTTTACACAGAATTCAACGGTTGCAGCATTCTATAGGTTCATATAAGGAAACATATTTGCAAATGTAAATATTAAAAATTTAAATGTTTTTGGGACATAACTGACTTGAAAAAGTTTCACTAGTAATAGTTATTATTTTGATAATTAGGAATTAATTCTAATCTTACTGGTTCAAACATGCAAGGAATAATAAAAAAAAACCCACATCATTTTATGACATTATTAGCGAGTCATTTTTAAAATAAGCGAAAAGGAATACTTTATTGCAGTCACAGAACAATTAACAACCAATGAAAGAAAAGATAACGCTTCAGCTATGGAAGTTAGAGATTCTGTTCTTCTTAATGAAAGCATCAAGGAAGATAATGACAAAAATATCTCTCTCTATCCAGAGTCAGAAGATGATAACAAATTAGCAAATTCAGATGAGGATATTCAAAGCAAACCGGCCAGCAAAGGTAATACCAAATTTTGACTAAATTTCACTTTAAACCTAAGATATTACATACCCGTCTAAAAAAGAGAGACGGGTATTTCTCAAAGCCCAATAAAAAATAGTTTTGACCCAGATTCGCACAGTATTTGCTGACTTAAAGTTAGTAAAATAAATGTATTGATGACAAAAAGATTAGTAATTATCGTTTTTGAGACTAAATACAGTAAAGTTCGATACAGTATAATTATCTAAGATATCATAGAATCGTTTTTCTATCACTTGGTGTTTCACTGTAATTACAGGACAGCTGCCAACCAAGGAAAAAGATGATGTAAAAGAGAGAAATCAAGAGGATTCTATTGCTATTACAAAGATTGTCAAAAAAGACACTTTTGAAAATAGCTCAGAGAGTTTGAAAACAGAAGATGATGCCCAATCAGTGATTTCTCACCAGAAAATTCAAAAGAAATTCGATGGCGGTAAAGGTAACAAAGGTAGCACCTATACCAAATATCGAAATGTCTTTAGTTTGCTTTAATCAAAAATATATTTGTTATAATAATATAGTAATATATTTTCATTTAAAAAATAAACGGCACGTTGAAAAGTTCATTGGGATATAAACTTGGTTGGTCACGTGATTAAATTCTGTGACGCCCGAAGGGCTTATCAGTAGATTTGATCACTTACCAATTCAACCAAGTTCATATCTCGGTGAACTTTTTAACATTGATATTTATTTTATTTGAACATAATGCGACTTGAAAATGTTTCACAAGTAATTGTTTTTTTTATACTAAGGAATACTAGTTTTACTAGTTGAAACATACACGGAATTATTATAATTAAAAACATTATTTTATGACATAATTATCCCCAAAAAGTCATCGCTTAGCAAACAAGGAATACTTTATTGCAGTCACAGAACAGTTAGCAATCAATGAAAGAAAAGATGACGCTCCAGCTATGGAAGATAGAGCTTCTACTCTTCTTAATGAGGGTATCAAGGAAGATGGTGACAAAAATATATCTCTCTATCCAGAGTCAGAGGATGATAACAAATTAGCAAATTCAGATGAGGAAATTCAAAGCAAACCGGCCAGCAAAGGCAATACCAAATTTCGACTAAATTTCTTTTTTTAGACGGGTATGTAGATATCTTAGGTTTAAATTTAAACCTAAGATATCTACATACCCGTCTAAAAAAAAGAGACGAGTAATTTCTCAAAGCCCAATGAAAAACAAGTTAACACCCAGATTCGCACAATGTTTGCTGACTTAAAATGAGTAAAATACATGTATTGATGACAATAAGATTAGTAATAATCGTTTTTATAAAACTAATACTGTCAAGTTCGATACAGTGTAATTATCTTAGAAATCAAAGGATCGTTTTTCTATCACTTGGTGTTTCACCGTAATTACAGGACAGCTGCTAACCAAGGAAAAGGATGATGTAGAAAACAGAAATCAAGAGGGTTCTGTTGCTGTTACAAAGATTGCCAAAGAAGACACTTTTGGAAATAGCCCAGAGAGTTTGAAAACAGAAGATGATGCCCAGTCAGTGATTTCTCAACCGGAAATTCAAAAGAAAGTTGATGGAGGTAAAGGTAACAAAGGTAGCACCTATACCAAATATCGAAATGTCATGATTTTGCTTTAATCTGCTAAAATATATTTGTTTTTATATTAATACATTTTTTAAGAATGGTTATTTTGGGGTCTTTTCATTTAAGAAATAAACAACACGTTCAAAAGATAACTTGGATAAAAACTTGGTTGGTCATGTGATCAAATCCTGTGAAGCTTTAAGGGTTTTAATAACATTATTTTATGACATGACGAAAAGGAATACTCTATTGCAGTAACAGAACAATTAGCAACCGATGAAAGAAAAGATACTGCTTCAGCTATGGGAGTTAGAGATTTTGTTGTTCATAAACTTGCCAGTGAAGGTAATACCAAACTTCGACAAAATTTCACTTTACACCTAATATAACTATATACAATGATGGGTTTTTCTCCAAGTCCAATCAAAAACAAGTTATGACTCTGATTCGCTCTATTTCTGTTGACTTGAAATAAGTATAATCCATGTATTGGTGACAAAGAGATTAGTAATGATCATGTTTTAAACTTAATACAGTTAAATTAGATACGCGCACAATATAATTAACTTAGATATCAAAGAATTTTTTAATCACTTGATGTTTCACTGTAATCACAGAACAACTGCAAATCAAGAAAAATGTGGGAGTCGCCCCAAAAAAGCCTGAGAAAGAGTCCGTTTCTATAACCAACAATACTGGTAAAGGCACCGTTGACAATAGCTCATCGCAGCGTTTAGAGAAAGTAGAAGAAGCCAGATCGGTGAACTCTCAGCAGGAAATGCAAAGGAAACTGGATGGTACATGTAGTTTACAATAGTGATGCTGATACCAAATATAGACAGTGTTTCTTTAAACCAAACGTATACACTATATCTGAATGCGTCTCAAAAAGATATGTTTTTGTATATTACTTTAAAGCGATTAATGGTAATGGAAGGCCTTATACTTGCATAAGTATGGACATGATTACAATTTTGATAACAAAATTGCTTGCTAAAGAAATTCAAGTCATAAATAAATAGAATATTCATATTGTTTTTTTAAATTCCAAAAAACATGAAAATGTTCACTAAAAACCGAATTCTTTATTACAGTCATAGAACAACTACCAACCAATAAAAGTGTAGAGTACGTCCAAGCAAAGGATGAAGATGATTCTGTTGCTATTACCAACAGCACCAAAGAAGACAATGCTAAAAGCAGCTCAATACGTTTAAAGACAAAAGGGGATAGCAAATTGGCGCAACAGAAAATGCAAAACGAAATAGAAAGTGGAGGCACCAGTAAAGGTATTGATGATACACCCCCTTCCCCCCAAAAAATTACAATATTAAACCTTTAATTTCCTGAGCATAAGCCATCTTTTCACTATTTTAAAAAGTTTCAAAAAGTGGTTTTAATTTTGGATATTTTTTAAACTAGTATATGTGAACGAATTGGATTTACACTTTATTTTCTAATTTCAAAATAAGCAGCCTTTTTAAACGATTATTGTGCCTTTGAAATAACATCAACGTATGCTGACACATGGAAAAAAAAGGCAAATGCGCTGTTTTCTTATGTATATGCCATATTAAGGTAAGGTGTGTGGCTTTGTGAGGATGAGACTGTCATTGTTATATATTTAACACAAGATACCCATTATTTCAGATATGACGTCAAGATTTATATATGTAACAATTGTCTTCATTTTGAGGGGTTTTGCAGTTTAACAAAAAATGAACAGGGTACAAGTATTTTATCAACTTCCACAAAAATAGCTTTTTAAAATTACTAGTTTATTCATATGATTCCTTGATTCGTGAAATCTTTGATTGTGGAAAGGTTTTAGAATTTAATGAGAGTTGTTCAAGATGTTGACTTTTGTGTTTTAGAGATTAAGTGAAACGAATCATGAGATATATGACGAAATAATTTTTGGACATTTCGGTATAAATCATCCTTAAAATGCCCCCCCCCCCCACACACACACACACATATATATATATATATATATATATATATATATATATATATATATATATATATATGAATGATATTTTGACAATTTTTTTTCCATGTATACATATTGAATGGAAATAGGCTGAATGCATACCTTATTTCATTCTTCTCCCTAAAGTGTGTACATCTTCATCAATTTGGCAGTTTGAAACGACAATCTTTTGGTTGTTAATCACAGGTCGAGGAAAATCATTTATAATTCAGAAAATGAATAGTTTAATTAACACAAAATTTTTATGGTACTTGTGCTTTATTGTTTACTTTTCTCTTACATTTTCACTTAAAAATACATGTATATGGTGACCATTATATACGGCATAATAGCTTGGAAATGATTGATATAAATAAAAATATTACAATAGTAATCGTCATTTTAAACAAATAATAGCAGCAGGGATGTTCTTGTATACTATAATATTCTTTCCAAAATGTATTACCTGAGACTATTTTAATAAAATAAACAAAAAAAAATCTCAAATCTTTTTGTAGCGGAAAGAAAACAACTACCACCTACTGAAAGTGTAAAAGACGTTCCAGCTGCTAAGGGTGATGGATGTTCTGTTGTTAACAAAGACGACACCGAGGATGATAATTTGAAGTTTGCCTATCTGTATCAAGAGACAGAAGAGGCTGCCAAGTTGGAAAAATTGCAACAGAAAATGCAAAGCAAAGAAGATGGTAAATATTATGATTATACGGACATAAACGGATATCATGAGGCATCTATACCATATCTGTAATGGTGTCATAAAAATTGGCGCTCTTTTATATAATTAAACTACAAACAAGCCAATGTATGCAATTACTTTTAAAATGTCGGATCATGTCTATAAAACCAACGTAATATGTAAAAGCATGTAAAAAGAGGCAAATGCTAGTATGGTTAATCGCTATGTATACGTTATTGCAGGTACAAAACAACTGACAGGCGAGGGATATGTAAAAGATGCCCTAGCGTTGGAAGATGACATCGGGAATTACGATGTTAAAAAAAGTGTATCACACCTAAAGGCAGAAGATGTTAATTTCAAATTGGCAATTCACCAAGAAAAATTGCAAAGGGAAGTAGACGAAGAAGTCAAAATCCAACAAGGTTACACATTTAAGCAAACAGATATTCAAGAAAATCAACAAAGAGTTACTGAAAGCAGCAATCCAGTTAGTTGTTCTTTGGATTTAGTTGAAAATGAAGGATGTATTGAAAGTATGCAGCATGATACTAAATATACCAACGGATTACTGAAACAAATAGAACAGGAACGAACTAACAAAGAACCACAGGCTAATGTAAATGATGAACTGAAAGGTTTAGAGGAACATCTTACAATAGTTTCGCAAAAGAAAATTACAACCGCTAAGTTTCAAGAGAAGTCAAACGATATCAAAGAACAAGCAAAACAATACAGCACAGTTGGTGTTAATACAAAAGATTACATGATCAAATCTTCAGACGAGGAAAATATTCAAATAAAGAATGCAAATGAAACATGCCTTTTTGAAGAAAAATATCAAGAGAAATTCCAGGCTTACCATGTACCTGACGTTGATGCGAATATTTATGTATCAACAGATAACATCTTACCAGAAAAATCAGATGAAAGCAGTATGGAATATAAACCTCATGACGTAGAAGTTGGCTCTGTGAAGAATGACAACCAGCAGTCAAATACTGTGAAAGCATACAAAGACAAATATGAATTGGAGCACAACATTTCAAAAGTGAAACAAGATAGATCCCTTGGACTCTCAAAAATACCTCGTCCATTGAATAGTGAGTACCAAACTATGCTTGTATCAAATTTACCAAAAAACAACCAAGATTCCCACTTCTTAGTTGTAAATGGTAAATCAAGATTACCCAAAACGAAAGATCTCCATATTATTGATGATGATATAAACCAAACGAAAATGTCTCAAGAAAACAGAAAATACACAGTTGAAAGAAGAGTAGGAGACAATGGTGTAGCACAACAACACTGTGTGAAATACAGACCAAGAACTGTTCCAGGGGATATAAACAAAAAATATCAACAGGACAAATTTACAGAATGTGAGGATTTCCTTGAGAATATGATGGATACATCGCTAAGTGATATTGGCACACGAAAGTATGTGCAGGAGACAGTCAGATCAGGCATTTCGAATGATCGTAAAGCAAGAACTCCAAACAGTCCAGAAAAAGGATATCGCTATAACGATGTACAACAGAATTCATCACGAATCATTCGTTCGTATTTGTCGCCGTCCAAAAATGTAAGACGGAACAAAGTGATTGACCATGTACCAGAAGATCAGCTTTCACAAACTCAAAAATATTCCGAAAAAGTGGATGACAAAACGATATTGAATGGAGGCAAATCCAAACATTTTCGATCCAAAATACCGCAGTATCAAGGAATCAAATACAAAGGCACCTCTTCAAGTGATGAGGATATTAACCCTAAGAACAACAAGGATGTTTATGCTAGGTCCACCAGAAACAAAGGAACTCCTCCAAATCGGCAAGATTATAGAAGAGCAGATGGCCAAACCAACCAAATTAACATGGAGGATATTACTAATTTGAAGTCTGAAATTGATATGACAAGTTCTGCCGAATCTGTACATGCTGACTTAAAAACTAATACTACTATGGTAACAAGAGCAAACTATAGAAAACGTGAAAAATTGTCTGGCAGCTGTATTGGTAACCGTTTGCAGCCTTGCAAAGATCAAAATCATCAAATTCTTACGACCAAAAAGGAACACTTTTTTCAGTGTACGTCCAAGCAGGTATGGAATAAAAACATTGGTAAATTAAAGGATCAAAAAAGTGGGTTTTATAATAAAATTGAGAAGGGTCCTTTAGTGAACATAAGAGATCATGATGAAAGATTTCCAAAACATTACAATGAAATTGGATTTGACACAAACGATATAAATTTGGAAAGTGACTCTCAATATGAAATGTTCGAACATTCTAATCAGCAAAGGAAGAGAAGAGATATAAATACTACGGATGCTGTAGTTCCGCAGGCAGAGGACTTTGATGTTCTCCAGCGACCAAACTATTACAGCTCAGGGGAAGGTATGATAGGAAACCCTATCGCTAGTTCAACTCCTATAATCCTGAGACCTGTGTTGGAACCTGTGGCGACATCAACTCCTAAAGACAGAGAGAGACTTCCAGATGACAACTCAAACCAAGGCAAGTTAGATATTACATTGTATATAGTTTTTATTTTAAACATTTTATTAAACTTTTATTTTTGGGCCTAAAACTAATGTTATTAGAATGATAAAATTATGATTTTTCCTATGTATTCTTTTAAAGTGTTTGCAGAAGTTCTAATTACTCATTGTGCCTTTGAACATAAATATTTGCTGTGAAATTTTAAATTATATGGGTATTATTTGAAAACACACTAATTAGATTTGACTTGCGAATTTTTTTTTAATATCTCTTTGATAAAGAGAAATTGATATGAACATGCATTGTCATTCTATATCACCGAACAAAATATTTTTAATGTCATATTTTACAGTTGTCCCTTCACGGAGCTATATTTATGACAAAGTAATGAAAAGTGACACGGGCATTGATTTTGATTTGAAATTGAAATGTGCTGAAATATTCTTGGGCAAAACAGTCATCGGGGAAATCGCATTTCAGCTGAATAGAAGAATGATTAAGATAGTCTTTCAACAGAACACGACTAAATTCATGAAGGACTTACAGAGGGATCGAGATTATTGGCATGCTGTTCAAGGTATACACTATCTCATAATGAAGGAAACTTTAAAAGCTGATGGTACACAAGATGTCATTAGTGAATTAATTTATTCCGATCGCTTTGAAAACTTGGTAAAGCGTCTGGAAAAGCACGGCTATAACCAGAAGATTCATGAGGAGTTTGTTTATAAAATGGTTGAGAAATATGGAACAATAAATTGCAAACTATCAAGGAGACAGGTCAAGGAGTACGGGTTGGAAAATCAAGATGTGTTGGAGGCATTGCTCTATAAAACCGCTGCAAATGGGGCAGAGCTGCACAATACAATGATGTTACTCAATTGTCTGCGCACGGTGGTAAATTGGGACGGTGGTCATTTGTTTATATTATAGTAACTCTATAATTAGTAATATTAACGTTGCTTTCTTTATAAAAAGTTATAATTATTATATCTGATATTACAATGGATATGCGTTTGAAAAGTATAATTTGATATATCAAATGTGATATTAATTTGTTTGTATGTATAATTTGGAGTACATGTATATTTTTGTTCTCTTTTAATTTTGAAAACAGAGTTTAAATGAGGAATACATAATATGTATTATTTTATTTTGATATTCAATATATTTGATACTAGGATTTGATATTCAATATTATTTGACTGTATTCAAAATTTTATATTACATTGTATTTAGAAGATAATTGTTATTCGATTAATATACAAAGATTTTAAATGTAAATCTGTAATAAACAAATAATTATTTGATATAACTGTGTTGTTGTTGTCCTAGAGTATTACTCATTAACAACATTTTTCTTATCTATGTACATGTATATCCTTGTTCGACGCCTTCATAATATATGAAGATAACAATTTAAATGTACGCGTAAGAAGCAAAGAAAATAAGCAGAATGTGACCAGTCGCTGACGTTAAAAAGACAGAATCTTTTTGTACTATCTCCCTTTTTGCAACAATATTGTTATGTAAAATCATTGATGTACATTTGTTTCTGATCATAAAAATGCCAGATGAATTTTGGTCCGTCATCCTGTCTGTTCGTCTGTAAACTTTTCACATGTTTGACTTCGTCTCAAGAACTACTCGGCCAAATTTAACCAAACTTAGCAGGAAGCATCCTTTGATGAAGAGCTTTCATTGTTGTTAAAATGTACTGTCACGCCTTTGTTCACGGGTGGATCATTAAAATTAATTGAACATTTAACAGTATTATATTAAAAAAAAATACAACCTTCCTTTCCAAAACCATTTTGCCCAGCTGAACCTTGTGTGAACTCATCCCAAGGCGGTAAATAATCAATAATTAGAAAAAGTCTTTTTGGGAGTTGATTTAATCAACTCTCCTATGCAGTTACCTGGCAAACCGAAACTGAAACAGTGTTTGGACCTAAGCACAAATCATCACCGCTGACAAGAGTTAGTTCTTGAAAATAATCGATAAATTCGATGTAATGTACGCTGAAGCATTTTCTAAAGGAAACTTATTTATAAATACCTAAGAAATAGTCGGATTTTAAATAGTACGAACAATTTAGAAGTTTTATGCAGTCGTATGTATTCCTACGCCAGAGTTCATTATAGTCTCGTTCAACCATCGGCTGTCTCCGTACATCTCCGACAAGCAGAGAGTCAGTCTATATTTATAGGTCGCATCATCAAGCTATCGCGTGACCTGGTATCTCTTACTTGTCGGAGATTAACGGAGACAGCCGAGCATCTGGTTAAACGAGACTTGAGTTCATTATTGGTTGGATCCATACACTTTTTGAAATATTTCGAATGCCGATACATAGAAATATAAATATCACACAACATGATTCATTTGAGGTTTTCGCGAAATTCTTGTCGGAAAGGGCCGAGAATCCATATTAATTCAAATAGAGATTATAAACTACTTGCCAAGCTAAATAACATATCGTTGATTTTAAGATAAATAATAATCCGATTGTGTGCATTAATCGTTGTTTCTTCTAAAAGGAGGATTTTAACAATTGGCATTTTTAAAAACTATTTATGAGATTAAAATTATGAATATTTTCATGTTCAGGTTTTAAGCCATAGTTTTTTTTTAAATATACAGTATTGCAACCAAAAGTTTTAGATGTTCTTCCTTTTTTTTGTAATTAATTTAAGATATATATTACCACCCTGTCAGACCCAGTCTTCATTGTTGGAAAAAACAAGGTTTAGGATGGAATACTGTAGTATACAGCATTAAAAGTGTAAATAAACAATGATATTTTCATGATTATACATGTTTATGAAAAACCTGTTTATTGATGCTCGGTATAAGGGAAATCAAATTAATTTGGGATTTAGAAGTAAAATGGTAATAAATGGTAATAACATCATGCTGAAATTGCACGGTGATAACATTTGTCCTGGTTGAAGAGCTCAATTTAATGCAAACTGTCCTTGGAAAGCGATACAAATGAAATACTTTTAGCAACATGTACATTTACATGAATGCAAGACACCAGGAAGTTAAAAAATCTATGGCTTCTTAAAGCACCAAGAACTGTGCGATCTCCTAACAATACTAATTTAAAAAAGGAGGAAGAAATCAAAATTATGGATGTCTGTTTATTTTGTCTAACTGTTAAACTATTTAATTCTCTTCAATAGTTGACTTTATCTGTATGTTAACTAGAAAAACATGATCCTTTTAGATGATGGAGGAATTTGTAATACTATTGATTATAGATTCTAGTCAAGGTCAATTCTACATGCATTGGTTTAAACAGCAACATATATTAATATATCAAAGAATTTATTAACAAATAAAGATACATGTATATACCTAGTAGGAAAATATTACATCGCTTAGAAAGAGTCATTATCCCGGCTTCAATATATCTTAATTACTCACTCAGATGTGGTTAAGTGTTATAAATAATTCATTTTTACATAACATTTGACATTTTCAACACCACTAAAGTTTCACAGTTCAATCCTCTAAATTAAATTTTTGCTTGATGTTTTTTTTTCTTTTTTTTTAATTGATTTATCTCGGAAATAATATTTACTTACATGTACATAAAAATAAAATCCCATGCGAAAAGTAAATTAATGTGAAGTAGTTTCTTTTAAACTTTCTTAATGTTGAAGAGAGACGACCTTTAACAACCAAAATAGTTGTATGTTTGCATAAGACCATAAAAATATCAAACCCCCCAAATCCTGTTAATCAATGCTGCGTCATGATGACAAACTTCCACCCAGGTCCTTATATCCCTCCCCTTTTCACGTTTTTATCATTAATATAACACTCGAGTTTCCTTTTAAACGAAAACGCATGTACCGCGTCAGGTGTTTTAAAAGTGATCATGCATGTGTCGAATTTATCATCAGGCCTGATTTACGTGAAGAATGGTTCTGCCGATATGATACATACACATGGAAAGACATGCATTTCTTTGACTGTCTTAATACATGTGGTTGCATGACATGAAACAATATCTTCTTTCCTTAAATAAACTTTGTATAAAATAATGTCTAGTTAATGATTACCAGTTTCGTGCAAATTTCAAAACCTTAATGAAAAGCCCATCACCCTAATTTTGATGGCAGTCGGAATTTGAACATGATCACACTTTTTTTAAAAGGTTCAGCAAACATTTTGAAATACCAAAGTCATAATTGACAACTATCATTTTCTTTCCAAGAAAAAAAATTGACTAACCACAGGTGTCATGAGATATAAGTCTATCTTTTTATCACTGCTTTTTGTGATCTTTGATTTTTATGGTTATAGCTAGTCATAAACGTATGCATACATTAACCACAATTTAAGATAGCAATCATAAAAATAAATTTTAGCATTTAAGATGGTTTAAAATATGATAATTACGAACATTTTGTAAACTGGAACTGAAACTTTGATCAATTGCAGCACACTTATCATTGGCAGTTTTAATAGGGCGTAATGATATATAAAGAGAAACTGTCAGTGAACATTTTTTTAAAAATAGATATTGCTTATTTAATTGTTCGTGGAAAAGGCTTGCAAACAAAGTTAATATTTTAGATATCCTTTTTACCTTTAAGTTATTTTGCTCTAAATATATATTAGCTGAATGACCTACTTTACTTCAACCTACTTATGACTACGATTTCCTTAGACTTGTTTCCAGTCGAGAGAGAATTCTTGATTTTTCTAATCATTTTCCTAAAAAGAAATTCTGTCTTGATTGAATAGAAGTGGCATTAATGAACAAAAGAAAGCAAGTCCACCGTGCATGCAGATATACGCGTTCATAATACATACACATTAGCTTGAGGGTTAACTATCGAAAGGAACTCGAAAGGAACATATGAAACTACGTGTAAAAACATTGTCAAAATGGTCATGATAGCTGAATTTACATTCATTAATCTATATTTACATCCACCGAGTATGATTCCATATGTTTCTTGCGGAAATTTATTGTAATTCATAGCTCTGTAGAAACTGACAGGACTGAAATCTACACATCCTGTTTACCAATTGGTCGAAACCTTAATCGACCTAAGAAAAGCCACGGACAGCAAGAAACAATCATGATGATGTCAGACTAAAATGTCAATATAAGTCGATTTCGCCGTTTTCTTTCCTCTAAAGTTCTGATTTGCATTAATAATAATTTAGATAATTTTACTTACTTTTTACGACCAAGTTTTTAATTTGTTAAAAGAAAGATGTAAATAAAAACAATAAAATGCTTTCTTTGATGATCTTTGCACGTTCTGAAGATAGCGATCATTGCAGAAAAAATTACAGTAATGTTATCAAATCAATGTCAAATATCAAATTTCTAAGCCATCCCAATAATCATTTAAGTCGTTCTAAAGAGTAATCTATAACGAAAAATTCCTTAATGTTTACATGAAATGACGTGAAATAGAAACGAGAAATAATATTTCTCCTGAATATGAAAAAATCTAATATACTGTCCTTCCCGATATGCTTTATTTTATCACATAGAATATACTTGTAAATTTTGACAGTGGATTTGATAGGTTCAAGGCGGTCTGACAGATGGTTCTTGTTTACAATCATCATCATAGTACTCGTCGGTTTAAGTTCAGAAGTGCGCATTATCTCAGAGCCATTTTTATTTTCCACTCCAATAATATTGTGAGCTAGTAGACCTATAAAGAAAATGTTTTTTATTTCTTAGAAAAACTATTAATATAGTACAGTAAGAGGTAAATAACAAAGACAAGGTTAAGATTTCTATTTTTTTTTATTATTTTGGCCTTATATTTCTCCTTTTTTTCCAGTCGATTCCTTAACTAAATAACAACGCAGAATAGAATTGCTAACAAAAAAAAGAAAAGTTTACGTACCCTTATATAAAATGTTAGTCTTGCCTTATAAATTAGAAGATAACTTCGAAGTACCGTTGGAAAACAACTTTATTATTTGTACATGTACAAGGTTACAAACACAAAGATAGTCAAATATCATTACACATATAAATCTGTATACAGAAAATTCTTTCAGGAAAATTTGTGGTGACACACGGTAGAGCTACTACAATGAATATAATCCCGCAAAATAAACATGACAAAGATCAAACGGTAAACTGCACCCCGTTGCAACCTATCAACATTTGAAGTTACAATATGATAAAATTGATAAAAAAATTCGTCTTTCCCAATATGCCTGATTTTATCAAATAAGAAGTGTCATATATAAACTTTGATTTTAATAACGAATCTAAATTTTGGTATAGGACAAATTGATGTTAAATTTAATTTTTTTTTTCAAAAAGATCGGAAATTTCTTTCCCATGATAAAAAGCAATAACTCGTACACTCATTGTAAATTCAGAAGTGCGCATGATCTTAAAGTCATTTTCAATGCTCACTCAGTTGTGAGCTCATAAACCGGTAAACAAGATTTTTTTCCTAGAAATACTCTAATTTAGTAAATATAACACAGTAAGAGGTAAATAACAAAGACAAGGTTAGGATTTTGAATTTTTAAAAAAATATAATTGACCTTTCATTTCTACTCTATTTTAGTCGATTTCTAAGCTAAATAACATAGAAAAAAATTGCTAGCAGGAGTGTCGAATAAAAAATGAAAAGCCAATTTCCATGCACCCGAATATGAATTGCTTATTATTGTCGTAAAAGTTAACTTCAAAAATCTCGTGGGGTAACAACTTTAGACAAAAACAAAAACGTTGTGTTCGTACATGGTGACAATCACGCAAGTTGGTCAGAATATCTGAACATTTTTCTTCTTCTTTTTTTTTTTCAAATGAAGTGTACAGGCAATCAATATATCGATATAGATGCTTCTTATCAATAGTATTACAATTTCCAATTACAAGGAACTACTGTAAATTCCTTATTTTATGCGAGTACTTAATTCCGTAATTCTGCTGTTTTGGATCAAATTGCGAGAATATTAAATCGCATGCACCAATTTTTTGTTATGATTTTAAATAGTTCAGAATCTGTCTGGAAAATAAAAGCGAGATTTTAAAATCCGCGAGGCTTGTTTCTCGCGATTTTACGCTAATATTAATTCTTCGCGTCAAATAAGGAATCTACATCATTCTGAATTCATAATCTTTCTTCACAATCCACATGTATACATACATGTATGCTGTATACATATGATTTTTCTTCGTATGGAAAAATAATCAAAACTTTTCGATATTGGTTTTCAATAATAGACGTAAATAATATATCTCTCCACATTCCAGCTTTATTGTATTTTATTCATGTTTGACAAAAAAAGTTGTCAAAAAAAAAATCCTTTTTAAAAATGGCATTTAGAACAAACATAGAATATCATAAAGGTGATATTCGAAACAACAATAAGATCATTTGCGTCAAAAAGATAAATTGTACATACATGTAAAAAAAAGAAATATTCTTATGAACATATTATAAAAAACAAAACATTCTACAAATGTATATGTATACAGGTATATAGACTGAGTATATATCTTAATTGGTGAGAGTATAATAGAGCGGATCTAACATATGCAGTGCGACGGGGTACACCTGTCTGCAAGACACTGCTGGATGCACCAATCTAACATTCCTGCAGTATTCTTGTATGCTTCAGTCACTTCGATGTCTTGGCATGTCTTTGATGACTGAGTTGTGGGCGACGACGATGACGACGACGATGATGATGGTGATGGCGTTGATGATGGTGGCGATGGTGTCGATGTCAGAATTGACATCAAGGTTGTAGATTGCTGTGTTGGTGCAATGATTTCCTCACAGTCACAGTAAAAGGATAAACACACGTTTTTCGAACAGGCGAAGGTGCAGATTTCGTTAAATTCTTCAGTATCATCCATGAAAGAGTTTGGATAGCATTCTCCATAAGAAACTGGTTTTTGAGTGGTTGATGCTGAACTAGTTGTAGGTCTAGGGGTGCTAGTAGTTGAAATTGGTTTAGGTGTAGTTGAAATTGGTTTAGTTGTAGTTGAAATCGGTTTAGACGTCGTTGAACTTGGTTGAGCTGTCGTAGCTGGTTTCATCGTTGTTGAGACTGGACTCGAAGTTGACGATGTCATGTTGCTTGATGGTGTCAGTGTTGTTGGCTTTGGTGTCACTGTACCCCCGTTTACATATTGATAGTGATCAAAGTTTTGGCAGCTGTCCAGAACGGAAACATCCGCGCATCCATAGAACTGTTCCTGCTCACCGTAACCAAGGCCGCACAAATCATTTTCGCATCCCCAGGAATTACCTGTTGTTAAAAATAAATATTGATGCAGGTAAAAATAAAAAATATTTACTTTGTCATGGCAGCTAGGTATTTTTGAACAAATGTTACCGATATATGTCACGTACATTTTCATTATAAGTTAAACTTTTGACATTGGAAATGCATTCGGAGAAATTTCAGGTGTTTGATTTCTATTGCATGTTTTCTGTTCTTTTTTTCTATTCACTTTTCCCTTCTTTTGGAAACCACAAAGTTGTAACTGATACTTTTCCAATCGTGGGAAGAAATATACTTTTATTTTCATTCTGTACACGAAACGTAATAGATACTCAAGATTATTATGGATATTTGAAACATGTACAAAGGTTGCATGAGATGCATGTTTTCAGTCACGGTTACCTGTGCATAATTAACAATGATTGGAATTATATTTTCTTTTACCTGTGTTATATTTCCACTGAAGAACGCATTGAGAACACTGCACGTTTTCTGGTAATTGCAACTGAACTGTATACTCTCCTAACTCTGGACCGATATAGTATCGGCTTCCTTCGCCATCAGACAAACTTAGGACGTGTTCGTCTAGGCATTCCTGTGTGACCGGCGTGAAAGGATTGTTATGTTCGCACAGCCGGAACTCAAAGTAGCCCAGATGATTGGCAGTTATCTGAACTTTAACCTCAATGACGGAGGCAGTTTTCTCGAAGCATTTCGAGATTATTCCACTGGAATAAACTCCACCGCCTTCATTCTCTCGTGGCTGTGGAGCGTCATAGGGGTCGCCACACACTCCACATTTTCCTCCGTTTGTTTGATATTGATGCTATACAAGACAGAAGGGGGAATTATCAACAAAGATCAAATAAACGAGATTGAGAAAAAAATATTATGAAAATTAGAGAGTGCTAAATTGCTAGGGTTCTGTCACATCAAATACACTCGACAAATGTCTGTACACATTGCACAAAGGGCAAAAATAATTTGAACATTTTTCCTACAAAGTTAGTCAAAGCAATTTTACTACTCGTTAAATACGTATACACTTGGTATACTATAGAACAGAAAGCGGGCATTTTTTGTTACATGATTATACGAATCCTTACGTAAGATTACTAGCTTCTAATAGCTCTGTCTGAACTAGATGCGCGTTTTTGTCACTTGAAATTTGTTACATGTTAACTGATATTTTTGCCCTGACAATTACGTTTTTTTTTTAGTCTGGATTTAAACCCAAAGTCTTAAAACTATGCATGCACGCGCTTTCATTTTAAAATTTTCGTAGCATTTGATTTTCAAAATACAAAACTTCCCGGTCTAGGTCGCTGATCACTTCAATTATAAGACGTTTGTTCACTGTATACAGAGACCTGGTTCAACAGTTGGTTCAATAACCTGTCTGTCTTTGCATTTAATATCAGAGGGACAAAATCTTTTTACAAACATCAGTGTATTAGTTTTGGCAATTTTTCATCACGGCCATCGATGTGCCAAAAGAATTGTTTTAAAAGGCTGTGTTACATAAGAAAGCTGGTAGTAGAAATGCTTTACAAGCAATATTCTTCGAGTCTTATTTTTTTTTAAATTTAATTTTTGCTGTTTAATGTAAATAAAGTGAATCTAATGTAATTATGCTTTTGCATGTAACTGTATGATTTTGATTTTTGTTTTGAGAACATTTATCCACTGTTTCGAACAATTCGTGACGTATCTCAATTTTTAGGAATTGTTCGAAAAGACAACAAAGTATAGGTATGTAAATTTTATAAAATAATTCCCCACTTTACACACATTTATAAACAAAATTTAAAAAAGCCATATATGTATTACGTAGTACAATTCTTATCTTTTGGTCAGTTTCATATTTCTTACCTGTTTGCCCCCACAGAACATTTGCATATGGTTGTAGTTTTGTGGTGTGTCCCAGCCTAGGGCCCACATTGACCCCCGGGCAGGTGGGTCCTCAAGGTATCCATGGGGTTCCACCAGCGTAAGAGTGGCAAAAATCGTCAGAAAAATAAATAGATTCGCCATGATTATAGCGAGTCAGACCAGGGTATAGGTCGATGCGGATGTAAAAATAGTGTGTGCAGTATGTATAACGTCTCGAGTTTAAATACCCGAATTCATGGTGTATCAGTTCTCTTTCTTGAGTATATTTTTACAGGCATTAAGGGTAATTCAATGAGTATGACTGGGCTATGACGTTCTTCCTCATTTACTCCGCCCTCCTCACGTCAGATTTGCATGTTATCATTCTCACCCCGAAGTCCCTGGTCCCACGGTTTAAAAAAAAAAGACGGATGACGTTAGTTTTTGTAATGTAGTAAATCTTGGCTTTGTCTGCCTGTTCTTTGGGATCTATGTTTCAGTGGGTATGATACATCCGTTATTGATTTATTACTTAATCAAAGCATCGACACGTACAAGTGTGTACTGCATGGGCTATTTTTATTTATTTTTTTCAGTTCGAAAGGATAGGCCGGGTACATTTTATGAATGTGTACATGTAGAATGGTGATGTGACTAACTAATGGATTATCTCTTTAATCTTTAAATAAACATAAAGCAAATTTGGGTAAATATTTGTAGAATACCTTTGGGAGACAAAGGAAGTGAACTAGTCACTATGTCAGTTTCTTTATGGATAATACAGAAAAAAAATACATGTACATGTTGTACGTGGAACCCCTCCCCCTTCCTGCTAACATTTTTTTTTTACAGATTGTCATTCTTATTTATGGTTTTTTTCCGTTGGGGTCGGGGGAGGGGGTGGTGGTACATGCATATATCAAATTACTGTGAAATTTCCCCTACAGTCATTTCATACATATTTTATAACTGTTAACATCAGTTAGAATGTAAAAAAAAAGGTACTTGATATTTAGTTCGTTTTTCTTATTTCAAGTTTAACAATCAATGAACTGAAGCTCTAGATACCTTGCCATCATATAGGTTTTTTCTAAGCAACTGCGTGTGATTACAATGTCTTCTTCTGAGATTTCCATCAATTTGATGTATGCATGTACATGCATTCGCTGCGCTACTTTGACGCCTTGACTGTACCATATTCGTATTTCAATTCGAACACAAGTGAAATTGATCAAAACTTAGTCACTGTAAATAGCAAAATGAGCGTATTTAATTTTGATATCTTCATTATTAATTGTAAGTCTACGGACACTTATTAGATAGATGCTCAATTTTTTTATTCTCCAAGTTTATGCCTGCGCCGGGTACCCCGACCACCAATTTGTTTATCTACCATCGTAAACAAAATATAATAAAAATTCTCGTAAAGATTTATTACACTCATGAAAATAATTATCAACCAAAAAGCAAGGTAAACATGATAATTTATATGCATAAAAATATATATATATCTATAGTGTTGACTATGAATAACACCATGAATTATCATGTTCGTGATCAGACATTTAAGAAATAATAATCATTCATGACCCCCCCCCCCCCCCCCCGTTTTGGTATCAGGAGAAAACGTACCTAGGAGAAAACGTACCCAATTTTTAGGGTACGTATTCTCAAAAAGAAAACGTACCCAGGTACGTTTCCTCTTGGAGAAAACGTACCCTAAGAAAATCATCATCTTCGCTAGCAAAGGGTTTTTGGTCCACTTCGCTCCCCAAAGTAGACCGAAAACCCTTCGCTAGCGAAGATGGAAAATCATAAACATAATGTGAGATAGTTTTAAATACTTTTTTACAGCATAAATACAGAGGAATATATGAATTTTATAGATAAATAAATTTAAGCAATTTTTTTATTTGATTCAGTTGAAAATTTAGGATTTGGAAATATAAACTAGTTTTAAAATTTGAATATCATTTATTAATGCATTTTTTGATGCATAAATATAGAGGAATACAAATGTATATGAATTTTATAGATTTATACATTTAATTATAGTAACTTTTTAAACGAGTGGGTTAAATACTGGTACCAAAAAATGCACTATCAACTTCTTGAGACATACTCATCATTAAAATCTTAATATTGTAATCAAAACTATTTTTTTTTTCACAATTTCATTTATGAGGGATTAATAACCGACTAATTAAACTGCTCGGGCGATATTCAGGAGATCTTTGTGCATGTGTTTATAACACAAATATTGTCAAAATAACTATGTATTTAAAAAAGCAACAACTGACTCAAATGCTTATTGTATTCTCTTGCATCTTAGAATATTTATTAAATATAATTATGATTTTCCTAGGGTACGTTTTCGAGAAAACGTACCCTATGAATTGGGTACGTTTTCTCCTGGGTACGTTTTCTCTTGGGTACGTTTTCCCCAACATTCTTTTTTTTTTTAAACATAGATCTGAAGAATTGCGATTCAAGAATAGTTCATGGGACGAGTTACTATCTCCCTGACTCCCGGAAGTAAACCTGTAGTTCATTCATTCATCATTGCCGGGATGGACGATGCCGATTGTGCAAGCGCTCATATTTGCTGAATCTAAAGGATATGTTTAAATGAAATTTCATGAATTAAAACCATGGACGAAACATTGAGACATCACAAACCAAACCCAATCTTGACAGCTAATCCCTTGTCAAAATTGCTTTTTTGGTAAGTTTTCATAGAGTTATGCAATTATGTAGTGAAATTGGGTTGTACATTGTATGTTTCCCTCAATACCGTTTTATGCCTGACCTCTTGCCATGTTCTACCCCTTTACTGAACATGTTACGTGGCGTCCATTACTATTGTATTATACGAGTCCAACCCCAGAGTTTTATCCTTAATTGTTGTCTTTTGTGCTGATACTGATGTGGACTCATGCCGGCGCATGCACTTCGCTGTCGATAAGGATGCCAGCCATAACTATTATGTATCATATATGAATACTGTGTCTACCCTCTGTCTACTGATTGGACTTAAGTCATAATTTGTAATAGAATATACACGGGCTTCTAACATGGCAGTAGTTTTTTTAAATGATGTGATATTTATTTATATTAATATTTAATAATTGCCATAATTAATTCAGTTGAGCATGAAAATAAATGCATGTTAAGTTGAGACAGGGTAAGAAAAATAAACACACCAAAACAATTAAAAAGAACGTATATATACATCAATATAGATAAAAAGCAATAGTATATTTTTATTTTTTGTGATTTTATTCTGTAACCCAACTTAAAAACAATTAATGATAATCCATAGTTCTTCTCTTTATATGGATAAATAGAAATAAGAATTAATTACATCTCTGAGGATCAGACCCCTTTGATCATCACTTATTTTCCAAATGTTGTTCAGTAACATGTAACTTGTTTTATTGAGGTTCATATGAAAATACCAAATATTGATTTTTAATCTTATCTTTTTTTTTTTACAACCCATCTGACATGTTTAGTAACATGTAACTTGTTTTATTGAGGTTCATATGAAAATACCAAATATTGATTTTTAATCTTATCTTTTTTTTTTTACAACCCATCTGACATGTTTGAGAAATATCGTATTTCAAGAAGTTATGATTATAGATATTCCAATGCATGAGGGTTAATGAGCTCAACCATGCTGTAGTAATGTATATATTCAATTATGTTGACTTTTACACAGAAATATTCTTTTATTATAAAAGAGTTTTAATTAAAATAAAATTAAAATTAAATTACAATTATATATATATAATCTACTGTACAATTATATGACAGTAGATCAGGTAATCTGTCAGTCTGGATACAATCAACAATCATAGAATTCTTCAGGATAAAATTTTACAAAGAAATTTGAAAAAAAATTCAAGAACATCATCATGCAAATTTGATGTTTTTTAATATATATATATATATATATATATATATATATATATATATATATATATATATATATATATATATATATATATATATATATATGATATCCAAATATTATGTACATGTATAATTGTCCTTATTTAAACAATTTGAGTAAAATGACAAAAATCACTGTTTTTGACTTGAACATGTTGGAGTTGGGAAATTTATAAGGTTTGTGTTATATATTTGAAAGCAAACATTGAATAAAGTTGAGATTCACATTAGTACATGAACACATCGCTGCTAACATGTACATGAATTACTGTAATCATATTATATTTGGCGTGTACGATATTTGGCGGAAATTAGTTTTTGAACAAGTTGGCGTGGATTTGAATAAGCATATTCCTGAATGTGACTATTCTTATACATATATGCATGTCATTTAGCAATGTACTTGAATTTGCGGAAGCCATATTCCACCAAAAGCGCTAAATAGAATACACAGCCAAATGTAGTACGTTTACAGTAAACATGTCAGATATTGTTAGATAAAATTCAAGACTCAAAAATTTATGTTGTTAATTAAATGTAGTCAAATGAAAACACGTTTGTGATAAGGTCTCAAGAGGTTGTCAAATTTAGTGAAATTAAGTCTTCATCCATTAAATAATTTTTCTGTTCACAGCTAATAATTCTGTAAAATTAACATGTAGTATGGCAAGATATTTACAAATATGTTTACGTAGTAGACTACGCTGGCATTTGAATTCCATGCAATCGAAGCTATTAATGGCTTATCTATAATGTCAAAATAATAATATTTTGAATAGGTCTGTTTACATATACAGACATAGCAATGAGATTTTCAATATGATTGTGGTATGCAGATACAAACCTGGCTATGATATACACGTATCATGTCAGAGTTGTTTTTGTAAATATAACAAGAAACAATGCTGGATTTTCGAACTGGAGTACATGTATATATTCACAATTTTATTTGATAATGCATAAACCAAGAGTAGATATAATATATTGCAACAGTTTAGCTGAAGTTAGTAATGTGTTACACTTGCATTATATATTCAATGCCAACTAAAGGTCTAGCCCAATTTCCAATCTGTAAATGATAAACACTCTTCAATATCATGATCCCAGTTCTGACCTACTTTTATAAACCTTTACCTTGTATTTATAATGAGTAGTATCTATTATCTAAATGTGGATAGTGAAAGATTCAGATTTTTACTATTCAATTAGTTATATGTTTGACATTTATAGATCAATTTTTATCATGAGTAGTGTATGATATCATATGGCTTCGTTATTTTGTATTTGGTAGGATTGCTTATAAGTAACGTAATTGTTTTCATCAACGTGATATTGCCAACAATTCCAAAAATTTCTATCTTGAAATCTACCTTTCAAACCTCCTACATGGGTTAATAGTTGTTTGTTTTCATTTTTATAAGAAAGGAATATTGTGTTCTCAAATGTCAGTTGCTCACACAGCTTTAGATGTTGAACATGTCAGAATTCAGTGATCCGTAACAGTGAGCAGCCATTGCACTTATAAATGTCATTGTCAGTGCAGTGTCAGTGCAGACACCCTTTTGTTTTGACACTTACCCGCACCTACAGGTGGTTGAATTTGACTCTCAGGTGTGTGGGTGTAAAGCTTCGTGAGTCTCGAGGGAAGGGATTTCAAGGGAAGGTTCCAAAACTTGTACATGAATGCTAATTATTGTGCACTTGCATGAGGACTGTAAGTGCATGAATCTTACATAATAAATAGTTTAATCCTGCATGAATACAGAATAAATTGATATATTACTTATAAAGTCATGGAAAGTATGAAGATCAAAATCTTTGATTTTGCTCTTATTTTCACTACATGACTTTATTTATGTTGAAATTCATTGCAACAATGACAGCATGCTGATGTTTTATGTTTTGGGATCATTTAAAGTAGGATTATGTAATCATTCAGACAAGATAATAAAGAAATGTGAACAAAATATAGGTGAGGCATTACCTATATTCACATGACCTTTTTCCTTTTAAATTCTAAATTTCAGTCAGAGGACCCAACCGATATACTACTGAGTTGATTAACTACTTTTAAAACCCTTCATGAATATATATATACGGGATAGATATATACCCTGTGTGTATCATGAATACTAACTGGTTTGTCTCTGCATTGTCTTTGGAAATCAAATAAAGAGGAGAGACCCTTACCCTGCTCATGGCAACTACTGAAGGACAGTCAATTTAAGATTAAGAAAACAAGTATCTGAAGTATGGAAATATTGAAGGAATGAATTCAATATTAATAGGGATTGTGCCATTATATGTACATGTATTATCATTGGCTGGTTTGGCTTTGATTAGACTGACGGTCACTGACCCTGCATGTACACACATGCATGTAGTAATGTACATACACATTACTATAATGATATGTATTTTGATTGACATTAAAGATTAAATAAGATCCTTTCCATTTCCTTGACTTATGAAGCTTATCTTATCCTTATATGTATTGACTTGTTTGTTAGTACAATAAGTTTGAGTTGAAAATCTTTATCCTTTACCCTATATTAACTAACTGTATTTTTTTCTGTTAAGAGAAATGGTCATGCATCTACTTATCTTCTTAACCCCTCATACTGTATATGGTTTTAATTATTCATCTGTCACAGCATTTTCACCTTTAATATTTATGTAAGTACACATCTGTCATTTTTTGCACTTTGAAAAGTTTCCAACAGCAAGGGATGTTGAATGCCCTATGATTTTCAATTAGAGAGGGGGTTCAAGATATTAAGGGTGTGAAATATTTTAAGCCCCCCACCCCACCCCCAATGATAATCAACCTTTGCTGATAAAGAGATGATTTGATAAGTTGCTTTTTATTGTATGTACATTCATAGTATTACATGTAGAAATGTTTGTTACTATAGATTCCTTAATTTTATAATATTCACATAAAATTGCAAGAAGCACCCCTGCCATATTTTAAGGTTAATGTTGTAAAGTATTATACAATTATTTAATGCTTGAGCAGTCAATAGACCAGACATTAAATAATTGTTTTATTACCTAATTCCTTTTTTTAGTTATAGTTTGCAGGATTTACAATTTGTGTATTACAGATGGTTTTCTTGCCATTATGCAATATACTAAGACCTTTTTTTTCATCTTTTACCTGCGCTAAATGTGTTGCATGCATTGAAACATCTCCACTTAATATTACTTTACACATAGGATTATAAATAGTCATTTACCTGATATAAGGCTTTAAAACTATTGATTATTTGATACTCAATATTGATAAAATAATATCAAATAAAAATAATAAAAATATTGGAATCACAAAATTAAGCATTAAATAATAAATACAAGTGTATTTGAAAACAGTGAATTGGAGTTAGTATAACGTTGTCTATCACTGTAGGTGGATGAACCCCATCTTCAGCACTGGCTACAAGAGGAAGTTGGAGGTAGAGGACATGTTCAATGTCACCAATGAGGACGCATCAGAGGACCTCGGAAATAGACTAGAGAGGTAAAGATTGGAATTCAAATCTTAAAACAAAGATTTCAACACCCAAAATAAATTCTTGTGTGATTTTGAAAATTAAAATTGATATATTTTTTTTTCCACTGAAGTGTGTGTGTATGTGTGTGTGTTTATCCCAGCCGAAGCCTTGATCTGAAATTGGAAAGATATCAAACAGTTTCAATAATTTTTGAGAGCCCTAAATTTTGTGAATTTTGTAAAACACAGGCACATGTAAAACATATTCGATGGTATGTAAATTAGTGGACAATGATATATATGGCTCGATCTACGTTTCTTGCATAAATAAAAATTTTGTTTTTTGCATCTGCTCAACAATGAAATCCACAAAAATTGGTGCTGAACAAATCTATACTACTATATTAAAATAATAGACTCGAATTTTTGGTCTTTAATACCGTGAAATCGGAAGAATACTGTCTTTTGTTTTATATATTATAAACATAATTGATACTTGGAAATTACCAATTTGTTTTTATTTTATCTCAGTGACGCTTCGCTAATTAATAATCAACGAAAATTCCTTAAAAAATCACGGAAATCACCTGAATTTTTTGGATTTTACAATCTTGCGCTTGCGCAATACATTCACGCTAACGGGATCTTTAGTTTAAGTTTCCACAATATCACATCTCCATGAATAAACTCAGAAATGATAATACAGATACGTGTAAATTTTCATTGGACTTTTGCTATATATTCTGTTCATATATATTAATGATTTCTCATGAGAGAAAGTATAAAATAACAAATATACTTTTCAACTAAGCTCTTACTTTTGTCTTCATGATGACAAAAAAATATTTGATTACATGCAAAAAAGTTACATTATATTCGTTAGGAGAGTGAAGAAAGAATATGTTTTATCATAAAATGAATAATGTCCTACGGACCCAGTTTTACAAAGAAAATACGTGTACGTTGGTGAAAGTTGTTAAATTCTTCCATTCTATGGATTATCATTTTTAGTTGAAAGGTATTTGCAGTCTCAAAAAGGTTTGTTGTGATGAATTTGACTGTTATTTTCAATGCAACTTCATTAACTTTCTCCAAAATCGTTCCGGAGCAATTCTTCAATTTTCTGCTACATTACGGGTATAAGGGAGGCATTCTAACTGTGGTGAGGGCCTTTCCCGAGACAAAGATTATTCAAACTAAGGAAAGTGTAGTGAAATTAATAGCATTATTGTAGGCTTATAGCTTTGTTATGTAAATTTCAATAATAAGGTGTGTCAATGTACCTATTTCGTAAATGTCCGATATGCAATGTCAACCCGTGCACGCACGGGTCAAAGTCTAGTATTTATAAAGGAAACAAGTCTCGGTTCCATAAAAAATGTTGCAATTCTTTATATATTCCAAATTTGATCAGAGTCTTGTCTGCAAGAATATGTTATTTAAAAATAATAGCAATATGAACAGCAGTTACTGGCATGGTCATTGGTTTCTACCAATGCATTAAGGTTATTCTTAGGGGACAGTATATAGTTGAACAAATGCAGCTACGATACTCAATTTTATTTCAATGAAGAGAATGGAATAAAGAAGCAGAAAAGAAGAAACCCCAGAACAAATCACCAAGCTTATTCAGATGTATAGTCCGGATGTTTGGAGTCCAGTATGCCTTATTAGGAATCATTGTGTTCATAGAGGTATGAACAAGTTCATACTGTAAACCAACTTTTATTTGAGATGACTTTAAATTATTCTAATGATTCACCTAATATAAACTAGTTCATAACAACCAGTTTTCACAATCAAGTCTCATCTATGCCTGTGTTGTTCTTGCACTCATGTAGCAAAATCTGGTTTGTGGCATTTTAAGAGATATATAAGTTGACGAGCTCTTGCAAACCTAGAGAATATTTCGTGCACGTGAAAAAAGTTGGTTTATAGTACATGTACCGGTACTTAATACATGTATATACATTTGCATCAATTCTAATACATCAGTACATCACTCTAAATTTTGAGCTTTGTTTGCACACAAAAGAAATAAAAACTTTGTTTATTACTCTTATTACATATATATAGAAGGTCATGATCAAAATATGTTTTAATAAGTATATCAATATTTTTGTATATACCCGGTACTTGTAGAAATACATTATAAATAGATTAGAAAAAATCTATATACAGTGTCTAGTTAACGAAATGTTTGCCGTATTCTTTATTTCATTTCTTTTTTTACAGGAAGTTACAAAGGTTGTGCAGCCCCTGTTGCTGGGAAAGTTGATTCGATACTTCACCTCAGAACCAAGCATATCAGAAACGGAGGCTTACCTGTATGCTATGGGGATGAGTCTGTCAGTCATCATTCTGGCCATTTTCCACCATCCCTACTTTTTCACCGTCCAGCGAATCGGAATGCAGATCCGTGTGGCATGTTGCTCGCTCCTGTATCGAAAGGTATTTATGTTTTTCCGCACATTGATTACAGGTTTTTTTAAGGGGTGATGTAGGTAGCAAATCTAAAACGATATCACCAGCTGTGAAAGGGTCATAGATGTTTATTATATATTAAATTGCAAATTTTTATTCTTTATATTGATTATTTCTATGAGCAGAGTGGGTAAGCAACTCTAAAACGGATATGGCAATATTTTAAAAAGTTTATGTTTGCAATTTTTTTTACATCTCCAGGCTTTACGGTTAAGCAACAAAGCCCTGGGACAGACGACTACAGGACAGATTGTGAACCTTATGTCTAATGATGTCAACAGATTTGACACGGTAATATCAAAGTGCTCAAACGTTTTCATATCGTGGCAGATTCATCATTGAAACTTTTCATATAAAGTAAATCAAGATGATTAATCCTTTACTGAATGGCTAGAAAAAGTTGGAAAATTACATGTACAGTACTAGTATTTGATTAATATGTTTTGCAATTGATTGATGTAGAATAATTTATCTCCTATTTTAACTCCATGCTATTTTTTGTTTGTGTACAATTAAGGCTGTGATGTTCATCCACTACATATGGATAGGACCTACCCAGGCCATCTTTGTTTTGGTTATACTGTGGATGGAGCTGGGTCCCTCCGCCCTGGCCGGCTTCGGTGTTCTACTCTGTCTGGTTCCTGTGCAAAGCCTGATGGGAAAACTGTTTGCCAAGCTCAGGTGAACAAAACCACCCCCACCCCCGACCACTAACTCTCTCCAATAAATAAAATCTAATGTTGCATGGAAAACATATTAGACAAAATTTAAGCCAGAAGCCCTATAGGATTGTTGGACATAAGAGGGTTACATAAATGTAGTTTTAGATGGAGTTTATACCAATTTAATTGATAATGAATAATTTTTGTATATAGTGAGTTAGTTAAAGTTATATTAGTTAAACATGCACTTTTGCCTTCCAAAAATTATAAACAAATCATGCATATCAATCAAAATGTTTATAGTTATTACACTCTGTTTGAACTGATTACCCTTTTTGTTCTTGTAATTCTAGTCTAAACATGAGAAAATGCATTTTTTTAAAGTAAAAACTGGGCTAAATTAGGTTAACATTACACTGACATGTGTATGCAATTCAAACTTTAACAAGAAGCTAAAAGAGCAGCAATTCTCGACATTTTTTAACAGAAACAAGACTGCGATCCACACAGATGAGAGGGTAAAGGTCATGAATGAGATCATTTCAGGAATGAGGGTGATCAAGATGTATTGCTGGGAAAAACCATTCGGAGAACTAGTCGCCAAAATTAGGAAGTACGTACATGTAATTATATATTATACACATGCTGTAACTGATTTTATTTTATATCTCTGTTCTTGCACCTTGTTAACCATTTTATTTTATTTTTTAAAATCTTTGAAGATTAATTTAACACACAAGGTTTTTTTTAAGGTATTGATTAAATACTTAATTCCTCTGTTTATTTTGAGATAGGCTCACTGTATACTGTTATAGTACATGTTTGTGCTACGGTATGACTCAAAAGAAATATTATCCAAATCTTTTAAATGCAACATACAAACTGCCTCCAACAAAATATCTTGAAGGTTCATATTACTTATGTATGTTCATAATGTACTTCTCAAATCATTACTATATGAACTAAGTATTCATATATTATGCAGAGCTTTTGTGATATACATATCTAAGAATAAACAACAGTGATTTGCTTGCTGCAAGCTTAAAATCTTTGTACATATAAGCCTTTATAAACAGCTAATTGGATACTTGATTAACATATAATACAGTATGTAGTTACGTGTATAGAAGTCTCCTAGCTTGGATCCAATCCCCTCTTTGCTCCCTAGCTTTCATATTATGAATACATTACAATATATTACTTTGGAATCCTCCACAGGTTTTAATTCCCCCCAAAAATATAAAACTTTTTAGATTATTGTGTGTACCGTATTAGTGTATGATCCACAAAATTACATGCCCTCAAATCAGTAAAAAAATGCCATTCACAAAATAAGCCCTCACATAATCGCAATAGGAGGGCAAAACTACAATAATTTATTCATTCTAGGATATAAACTTTGATGTAACATTGTGATTTAATATGTACCATAACCCAACTATAAGTTAATAATTGATACACCTTGTATAAAGCGTGATGAACTATAATTGTTAATATTACAAAGGTGACTTATAGGCCCAATGGGCCGGGTGCCCAATATTCATGTACAAGTAGTTGTTATAAAATTTGTATCATACGGTACAATTGTACATAATATGCACATGTCACTATAATAAATAATTTACTTACCGGTACTTACACATATTTAAGTGATTTTGACATTAAATTGTTCCAACTGTTCACTTGAATGATTTTTTTCCCAATTTTATTATTCTCCTGGCATATACATGTACATATACATTATATGCATAAAAACCACAGTAAACTTTAGGTTTTGTTTTTCATTAGATTAAATTGGTCGTGCATTTACTGATCCATTGATTAAAATGGCTGACCACTTTTATTGCCCCATAGTGAAATGTCAGTGAAACGTTAATGGGTACATAGCACATCTAGTGTTTGCAAAGCCATCATCTAATTATTGAGTGTCTGGTACATATGAAGGAAACATAAGGCGACATGAATGAAAGAAAGCCACATATCAAAATCAAATATTATACTTTGACCCAACCATGGATGTGATTTCTCAGCGAATCCCTGATTTCAGCAGATTTGTAAATCAAAGTGTTCACTTAGAGATCAATTTGCAGACCCACGATTGAGTGATATTTCCTCATTTTATCTTCTTCAGCTGCCATTCATATCCCTGAATCCAACATAAGAGTTGTTTCTTTATTTTGACTTAAACTGCGCCCGTGAAAAATAGAAAGCCATAAACTGAAAGACATTTTTCTTTATTTATTCAATATAATAACATGAAACATCTGTTATTTCTATATAACCGAACTTGCACGAAATCTTGTATAAAAGAAAGCCACATACTCAAAGCAATGCATATCATTTTATACAATAACTCCTCAGTTATTTCTATATTACCCCCTAAACTTGCACTGAATCTTTCAATCTTAAATTTTTTTGGCTCTGGAATTAAGACCAAATTTTCTCTGCTTCTTTGTCTTCCAGGAGTGAGTCTGGGCGAATAAGAATGAGCAATTACATACGAGCCCTAATCCTGGGGCCCTTCTTGGTCTCCACAAAGTTTGTTATATTCCTGACCTTTGTTGTCTTTGTATACACGGGAGGGACCTTGACAGCCGAGAAGGTTTTCGTGACCATCTCGCTTTACCAGGCCGTGCGCTTGTCAACTACCCTATTTATTCCGTTTGCCATCCAATTTATCTCTGAGACCAGGGTTACCATTAAAAGACTAGAGGTTAGTTCATGCACATTTGATTGTAGGATGTCCCAGATAAGGGACACACCTCTTTACTTAAGACTCTCAGTCAGTATAAATTCTTTTTCTAATGTCCTCTTTATAATATACAATGGGTTTAATTTCATGGCTATCAAAAAAATCTGGTTGTTGTGTAAATGGTAAATTAAATGACCAACCTCAGATCAATGAAGTGTCAATCAAGTGAAATTTCAATTGATGTTTGTCAATAAAGTGAAAAGTCAGTCCAGTGAAGGCCCTGAATATCTCATACCTTTTTGACTAATGGTTCCTGGCTAAATTGACCGAACATTGATCAGGCCTATAAAAAAAAATTGTGTGTTTAGGGTAACACTGTTGAAAAAAGTAGGTTAGGTAGGTAGGGATTTTTTTTAAATTTTATCATATTTTTTTCTTCATGATTCCTAAGAATGTTTGTTTGTGTCATATTTAAAAACAGATTTTTTAATAGAAATAATATAAAATTCACAATCGGATAAAAACAGACATCTAAAAATGGTAGGATCGGGGCATTTTTTAGGTTAGGTTGGATTACCCTAAACACACAACTTTTTTTTTTAAGGCCTCACTGTAAATACAGTAAAGCATGCTTATAGAAATGTGCTGGGTACAGTTAAGCTTTGTTTTAAGTGAAATTCGTCAAGCTTACAACATGTAATAAAGTCAGAGGGAATGAAATCACTTCGCTGTAAATGTCAATTCATTATAAGTGTGTTCGCTATAACCGTGTTTTACTGTACTCCCATATTAATCTACTCTTGGTGTAATTCTTCATTGAACTTTTGTAAGTGTTTTTTTTTTTTGCCTTAGGCTAATGATATTAAGAAAACTTCCATAATGATATCGACAATTTAAATTTTGATTTGCCCTTTATAATTGATTTTGCAGAGAGAAATAGAAAATCTATGTTTTATTTGTGAATGAATAACAATCAATATATTTCATCAACCCATTTGTTTATTTTGCTGTATTGTTAATTGGCCCACAGGATTGGAGTTATCATTGCCATATGCAACCCTTGGGGTCCTCAGAACAAAATTATCAGATAACTTTGGAAATGAATTGGGTTTGAAGTATTGCTATACAGAAGAGGCATGCCAAATTTGATGATATAAAGTACTTTAATAATCAATGGTTCTTGAGAGAGAATGAGAGAGAGAGAGATATGAGAGATATTTACAGAAGTCTCTGCAAATAATGTCAAGTTATGAACACAGTTGATAATGGTTATTCTATTTAAAGCAGATGCTTCCTGGCTGTTTTGTGTTTAGAATGTTGAGTATTAAATCTTTCTATCTATCCCTGGTCTGTGTGCATCTATAGGATTTAACTCAAAACTGCATGTGCATGGAATGAATCTGTTAGATATTTTTGGTTCTAGTATTTCCTTAATCTAAAAAAAAACTTGCTGTGGCCGAAAAAATATTTCTTCAGCGTGGTATTGTTTTTAATTTTATTTACATGAACCTGTTTGTTTTTTTTCCATATTTATTTCTTGCATGCTACAAGCCACATCTACATGTGAATGGTGTGGTATACAAACTTCTGCCAGTAGCCCATATTATAAAAAAAAAATTTCCAGTATTATGACCACTTGACTATCATTCAGTCCATAATTGAATCTTTAAGCATGATGAAATATTCAGAACTTGCATGGGAAATTTTTGATTCCTCTTGAAATATGAATTTTATGACAACAACGTCAGTATATGTCTAGATTTGAAAACAATAGTGCATATTATAGATATTTAGCATATCTTTTTCTTATTAAAAATACCGTACATTTAGTAACATCAGTACTTTGTATTTTATCCCCATCCCAGTACCACCCCCCCCCCCCCCCCCCCTTGTACATGTACCTCCACAGGAACTATCGCTTTGGCCCTTAATATATCAGAATTATATTAATTACAGTGTATAATCCCTTCAGTAATTCAAAGGTCTCTATATGGAGTCATGTATCACTGTTTTATTGGTCTCAGGTGTTTTTTTCATTTGCTGTAACATTATACACAGTTTAGTAATTTAAAATGTCAGATGATTGAATTTCGGGTGCAGTGGTAAGCAGGACTATTTGCTAGTTGCTGCCCAGATTTCATGAAACCCTCTGTGTTCAAACTGAACAAAAACTACATAACATACTTGAAACCCACCCACTTCTTTATATCACCCATATATTTCAGAATTTCCTCCAAATTTTATAATCAGGTTTAATTAGCATGCAAAGAATAGATTATTATCAGCTAGGTTCCAATATCACTACTTTTTTTCAGAAGGGAGTCAGTGATAGCTAAATTTGTATGATGATGTTTTAAAAATGCTATGTTTTACATTGATATTTGGGGTAAAACATATAAGTTTAAGTTTTAAATTCAAGGAATCATAGATATCTCTCTTACTTTAATCTCCTAGCTCATATTTGATCAAATCAGATATCGTTGTCTATTTAATAAAGAAATCATTTAAATTTCTACCTATGATATAATACTATTAATACTACATGTATATAACAGAATTTGATAGTTTACCCTTTATAAACCACAAAGCAGTTTTGAAAAAGTGTAAACTGCTCCAACTTATGTTATACTCGTCTGAAATAAGTAGAAAATAATTTATTTCAAATAATTGAAATTTCTATAACTTGAAAAAATATATGTTCCATTATTTAACAAAATGACATTAGTTGAACAGTCATAAATATTGCACATATGCGTCGATTGTGATGTAGGCAATTTATGTTATACGATATAATATATTTGTTTAGTCAATCAAATGAGGCATTACAAGCAGAATTAAACTATATAAGATTTGAAGGATTCTTATAAATTGAGCAACTCTTAGAAAATGACTCCTTAGGTAGGCACTGAAACATTTCTATTCTTCAAAGTATTTTTTTTCAAAGCTTTTCTCTTTTCAAAAAAATTACCTCAGACCATTACAAATTATTTTGGGAGAATTAGTCGCTATGAACCAGTTCATCTCAAGTATATCGTGAAATAAAGTCATCCCAAATGCTGCAAATATAAGTTGGTTTACAGTAAAAAAGGCCAGCTAAAGATAATTGCAGATCTTCTTTTCTGTAGTAAAATAAGCTAAGCTAGGAATGGATTTGGATGCTTTTTATGTGAAACTTGAGTAAACAAGTTAAGACATGTGCACTGCTCGGATGACTCTGTGCCTTCATGTTGCTGGTTTGTAGGTGTGAACTGAGGTATGTTCAGGCATCAAAGTTCATCTCGGGAGTTCAGGCCTCAGTTTGGACAGTGGGTCCTCGTCTCATTTACTTGGCTGTGGTTGTTCCTCCAGCACTCTTGGGAGTCGTTATCCGCCCAGAACGACTTTACGTCTGTCTTGCTCTGTTGTTTAACTTGACACATTCGTTTCTTGGCTGTTTCTTTCTCGCCATCTCGAGAGCTAGTGAGTCTATGATCTCGTTGAGGAGAATAAAGGTAAGAGTCGGCTGCTTTGAATTAAAAGTGGTTCAGATTATTGATGGTTAAATGTCATGAAGAAATTTTGATGATTTTTTTTCCTTCAAAAGATCTTAGTTTTGAACAAGATGTTAGAGGAACTATTGAATGATAATTGCATTTTATAGAGTTAAGCTGGTTTTTAAAGCGAAAATGTATCCTTTATCTTGTCTCAATCTTTAGAATAAAAATTTGTTACTGGTCCTACTGTTGGATGAAATGAGTTGAATTATGTAGTAAAAATATTGTGGATGTAAAGCTAGTCGTTCAGCTAGCTGTTGATCCATAAACTCAATTTATATTCATTTTTATTGCCCACTTTGTAGCAATTTGTTCTCGTATAATTCAAAATAATAACGATTCCTGTTTTTGTTTTCATTCCATATCTGCATGCAATGTTTAAAAATTTGTTGTATGTTTGATATAGCATGCCATGCAGTACTTTCAATACTTTGATTAATTGCTGGAGTGCTTAAGAAAAATTAGGAAATGGATGAGTTGTATAACGTTTAAGTTTATAGCCTGAAAATTGTAAAACAAATTATATCAAAGGGACGCAGTAAAAGAATTTACTTCACCGTTTATTTTAGGTTGATCTGAGGTTGTGTCATAATTTAAAAGCTTGCTTGAGCTATCGGCTCAAATGAGCTTTTCTAATGACTCATTGTACAAAGAGATCTGTCAGTAAAGTTTCACATTTTTAACTCCCCCTGAACAATCAGATTAATTTCAGCCACCTTTGCACAATAAAAAATTCTTGCTGTATAATGTTGTATTTTTTTTTTATTACTGTTAAAGTTGTTATTTACGTGTAGGGAAAATTTATAGAGTAAGCTTAAAACTGCATAAAATACCATCATGTGTATGGTTTAGTAAAAGTTTAGTCTGGTAAATCATGCATTAGCATATTTAATACCCATGGAATTGTTTGACTATAGAAGACGCATATTTAACTACCAGACTGAGTGTAAATACTGTGGAATCATTTAAGTTCACTGGGGGGGGGGCAATTTTTGTGGTTTTGGGGGTTTTTGCTTATTTGTGAGGATGTCATTTCGTTGATGTGTCGATTTTCAGTTTTGGTAAGATAACTAACTCTTTCAAAATTTGTTTCATCGAGGATGTAAATTTCTTGGGGGAGGGCTACCCATGAATACCACAAAAATTGAGCCACCACGAATCCTAATGAATCTACAGTTACCTTGTTTCACGGTATTGCTTAAAAATCTCCAACTGTATCATAGAATTTCCTTATGCTGGAGGAACTGGACCAAGGATCTATAGAGGATGCATCAGGGTTACGTCCCAAGCTACAAAACTGTTTCATAGAAGTAGACCACCTCTCCGCCAAGTGGGACGCAGTAAGTGGATAATCATTTGATGGTAGTCTCAGACCCTTTATTATTGAAAAAAATATTTATCAAAAATAAAAAAGATATTGATATTAAAGTGAATAATTTTTTCACAACTTTATTATTATCAGTTACTTCCCCATAGTGATTTGGCAGGGAAAAAAAATATTTTTAGAAACTACATACCATTACCTATCAAATGAGTATATAGAATACATGTACATGTATATACATGTACCTTACAAGGCATCATTTTTTGGTCAATTGTACATCTGATACCTTAAAGTTTATAAAATTTGTCGATCTCTCACTAATATTATAGAGAGCATTGTTACATTAAGACTTGTCAAACCTAGTCTAGCAATTAAGTCTTATGTGTAGTTGAGGACTAGCATTGAATCAACTCTTTATTATCATATTTTTGCCTGGCTGAGGGAAATTTAAAAGTATTATGATTGTTGACAATTGATTAGTTGTTAATCTTTTAGGAATCGGAACAGCCAACTCTGAGTGATATATCTGTGAGTGTGAAACCAGGGAAACTATTAGCAGTTATTGGACCTGTTGGAGCAGGAAAAGTATGCCTAAAAAATTTATTCAGAAAACAAAGAGTAAATTTCTCTCTTTTATAAATTGTATAATTGGACCTCAATCCATGTCTAAATTTTTCATTTCCATGCAAATTATGATACACTTAATAAAATATTTATATTTGTAATTGCATATACTCATGAAGATCAAGCTGATAAGGATATTTTTTTAAAATTTCTTCAGTCTTCCTTGCTGATGAGTATTCTGCATGAGTTACCACAGACGGAAGGTAGTGTGAAAGTGCGAGGAAAGATCTCATACACTTCCCAGCAGCCCTGGGTGTTTTCTGCCAGCCTCCGACAAAATATTGTTTTCGGAAACAAGTTTGATAATGCTCATTACAGCAAGATCATTAAGGCTTGTGCATTAGACAAGGTATATCATCATATACTGGTATTGTACATGTATATTAAATCAGAAAAGCATTCCTCGATATACTTTATGGAAAATATTTAAGTAAGAAATGGAACTTTGATGCTACATATCAAAGAAATAAGTCAGAATAGCTTTTTTTACTCCTATATACAAAAGAACATGAATTTTGGTACATGTATTTCATATTACAGCTTCAGTTTGCATGAGCTTATATATGGCTCTTCAAATTTTTGATGCTCTGATGGCTTTTTATTCCTTTTACATTTTCATTTTGGAGAATGCTGTTTTTGTCCTTTAAAGCATTTTGAAAACATTAATCTTCGTATTTATACAACAATTTCTGTTTGAAGCTTATTATACTGTGGAATCATTAGAATTCATGGTGGCTCAATTTTTGTGGTACATGTATTGGTGGGTAGCCCTCACTTACGATTGTACATCCTCAACAAAAACTAATTTTAAGAAGATTCAGTTTTCATACTGAAACTGAAAACCCTTGCATCCACAAAATTACATACCCACAAAGAAGCTATAAACCTCAAATCCACAAAAATTGGCTCCCACGAAATTAAATGATTCCACAGTATTTAGCATTCTGTTTGCCCTTCGCTGATTTCACATACATGTTGGTCATTATCCAATACCCATTTCAATTTCACAGTAATTCATGTATTCCTGTCAATTTCAAGATTGAAATTGTATGTAAGTACCGTCACCTATATACCTAAAGGTATTTCATTATATACCTTTACAATACCTTGTATTCCATCTTTGCACAGTACAAAGCAAATGTTTTTACGGTACCTTTATGTCTTTTGGGCATCGTACATTTCCATTACTTTTCTCCGCCTCTATTTGTATCACTGATACCGCCATTTGTACATGTACATTTTCCCCATAAATATTCCCTCAAATATTTTGTTTATATCAAATACAAAGTAATTTATATCAATAGATATTTACACAAGTTATTTTTTCCTCATAATTACTAATTTGTAATATCTTTTTAAATAATCTATGTAATCTAGAATTTTCATGAAATACCACTGAATTTTATTTTCTCATAAAAAACTGCCTATCAGAGCAAATGTTGTACCTACATTATAGTATATATGTAGTACAATATAGATGTAAGAATTGTAAATCTTCACACCTGAAGCTTACATATAAAGTAAATCCACTAGGTCAAAGGTTGTGGCACTTAGTTATTACAGTTGAACTTTGATATCTCGAATACAATGGATATGTAGAAGTGATTTGTATTGTCCCAACCACTTATTTTTTTAATGATTTTACCCTCGATATCATGAAGTTTTTAAACAGTCCCACCTAGTTCGAGATAACAAAGTTTGACTATATGTAAATTATTAACTTTTTTGAACAACTGCTTTACCATTTCCATTAACTCCATAAAAAAAATTGGTTGTAATGTTTTAATTCTGCTTGCAGCTGGAAATGATAAAGTGATTTGTATTGCACGAAAGAAAAATCTTCCAAGCAGGCCTTCAATTTTTCTTTTTTCTTCTTTACCTTTGCCAAGTAATGACTCAGTTCTTGTGTGTTTATGTATTACCTACATGTATAACAAAGGGAAAAAAATGTTCTGTATTTAGGACATTGAAGTGATGCCGAATGGAGACAGCACTATGATAGGAGACAGAGGGGTCAGCCTGAGTGGAGGTCAAAGGGCAAGGGTCAGTCTAGCCCGGGCCCTGTACATGGAGGCTGATGTTTATCTGTTGGATGATCCACTCAGTGCAGTCGATGCCGTAGTCAGCAGGCACCTGTTTCAAAAGTAAGGATCTTTGGAGAAAAGGAAATTATGAATTGTCAACTGTTTCTGATATAAATTCCCCCTAATAACAGAGTTTGTGGGTACATTAAGGTCATCATAACCATCTTCAGTTCTTTGCATTAAATTTTTATGTTTTGTGAAAATTAGGAACAAAAGTTGCTCATGATCAAGTGATGGACTTGACATGACATTGACAGATGTCATGGTTATATCATCATAATCATCAATGTGATCTTTGTTCTCAAATAGCTTGGGAAATAGTTATTCTTCAACAGCTCTAGTTAAAGCAATAATATTGCCTGTGTGACTGTAATAGAATATGTTATGGAAATGCTTTCAATAAAACAGCTAGATTTTATCATTGTGATGTTTATATTGTAAATAAAGTTGAAGTAAAGAAAGTTGAATTTCATTAACTGAATGTGACTGTATATTATTTTACAGGGTTATTAAAGGCATACTGAAAAACAAGCCTGTCATTCTGGTAACACATCAGCTCCACTTTCTGAAAGAGGCAGATGAAATTATCATTTTGAAAGAGGTAATGTATAGTTATTTACAGTCTGAAAAATAGCTAATGTTTAGTGATTTGCCCAACACTACTATCAGACTGGCAAGTAAGATAAGTTACATGTAAAGGGGTTGAAATCATTTTATGTTCTGGTTGGGAAAGAGTTTGAAAAAAGTTGATGAAAAAGATTTGTTGCATTCTTTATTGAGGAATGAGATTGATATTAGATTCATAAACTGACATGTATTTGAGGAAAGGACACAATTAATGAATAAATAGACAGTGCATATAGTTAATGTTTTTAGCAAATAATTGTGTTAATTCAAAAGTATATATACATGTAATTAAAAATTAATTCAAATCATTAAGTTTCATGTCTTGCACAAAAACAAGATGGATTAAAATTAAATTACCTGTATATAAATGTGTCTGCACAGGGAAAGTGTCTGGGTAAAGGAACCTTTGATGAGATGTCAACCTCAGGAATTGACTTTTCCTCCTTACTGCAAACCAATGAAGAAGAAGAAGAGAAAAAAAACCCTCCTGCTGTAGTGTACGAGAGAGCAACCAGTGTGGAGCATGCACACTCCAGTCTACAGAACATCGGGTCCACTTTCTCCCTAACCTCAATAGGCACAGAATTTGAGGTAAGATCTGAAAGTTCTATTTTCAGTGAATCTAGTTTTGGTGAACAATACAGTAATCTTTCTTTGAATCTCTTCATGATTGTTTCTTTGAACAAAAAAATATCTGGGTTTACCGGTATTAGTGTACCATATATTTGTTTACAAATTTGATGCTGTATCATTCTATGAAATTAGAAATTCATTGCATGAAGGCTTTTAAGATCAATTGTGTTACTGTAAATTCCTAATTAAACGCGAGGAATTAATATCCGCGTAAAATCGTGAGAAGCATCCTTCGCTGATTTTAAAATCTCGCCATTATTTTCTGTGAGTTTAAAACTATAAAAAATAAGGAAAAAAGTTCAACGTTCGCGATTTTATGTTCTCGTTATTTTATACAAACCAGCGGGATCGCGGAATTAAGTACTCGCGTAATATAAGGAATTTACAGTATACATATGTATTACTTTTAGTGTGGTTTCTTTTTTTGTAGCCTCAGTTGTTATTTTCATTAATGTTCTTTCCTCCCATAGCCTGACCCTGTGAAGCTACCAGAAGAGGAAGAAAGGAAGGATGGACAAGTGGGATTGTGGGTATACTTCAAGTACTTCCAGGCGGGATCTGGTCCCATCAAGTTTCCTGTACTGTTTCTCCTTAACGTGATTGCCCAGGCTGCTTACATTATCAGTGATTGGTGGCTAGCAAGATGGTAAAGATTTGATTTATTGCAAATCTTTTTTTTTCTTTGAAAGCTAAATTTTCATTTAACTCTTGATTTTATAACATGTTGCAAATTTAGAAATATGTAAACTTTTTAATATGTGTAATTAATTTTCTAGTCTTTTTAAAAGATTGTTATAGTACATTATAATATCAAATAAATTTTTGCATGTTTTAGTTTTAACATTATTGAAAAGATCACAAAAAATCTTGAAGAGATAAAAGATAGTTCATTATATGAATCATGAAATATATATATATATAATTGAATGTATATTATTCATCATGGTATAAAAATAAGCAGTGTTTTCAATTTTCAGCTTGTCCTGATGTAATTTCTTGAAATAAAACTTTATTGATGTTTTATTTAAGTTCACCATGATTTCCTGAAAACTTTACCATGTTATCTTGATTAATTATACAGGGCCAATAATGAGGAAAGAAGAGGAGATATGATTGATCAAGATGCTCTCCTTAGATCTCAAGGAATGAACAATACAAACATCACTATTCCTGACAGCCAGACAGACTTCAATGTGTACGTCTTTTCAGGGATCATTGCATCTGTGTTCATCTTTGGCCTTCTCAGAGCCTTGATGTATTTCAAGGTGGCAGTTGATGCAGCCAAACATTTACACAACAAGATGTTTAGGAGGCTTCTCCGAGTCCCGATCAGATTCTTTGACATTAATCCAGTTGGTAAGACTTCAACTTAGGTTTCCATCCAGCTTAGTTTTAATATAGACATTCTTCACTCCCCAACCCTCATTCTCTCCCTTCCTCCCTCCCTCTTTCTCTTTCCTTTTTTTCTCTCTCTCCTCTTTTTCTCTCTTCTCTTCTCTCTCTCTCTTTCTCTCTCTCTCTCTCATTCATCATCATCATCATCATCTCTTAAAGGGACTTGGACACGATTTGAGATCAAATCAAAAATTTTATTTTTATTTTTTATGTATAAAATGGTTTACTGGTGCATTTTAAATGATTGACCAAAATATTGAATGTTAAAGTCAAGTTACGAGCGAGATACAGAGGTAAGAATTGGTTGTTATGTAAACAAAGCTTGAGTCTTATAGTTGTTTACAAAAAATGTAATGTAGAGAAATACTGTTATTAAAAAAAAGAAAGATACATTTGATTGAAACTTACACCAATACAACACATATGTAAAAATGACAATATTCGAGCTTTGTTTACAAAACAAAGAATTATGAACTCTGTAACTTGCTTATAACTTGATATTTTACTTTCAAATTTTGACATAGCATTATAAACTTCTATATATATATCAGTATAAGCATTGAAAATGGAAAAATAAAATTTGAAAATTTAAAGTCAAATCATGTCCAAGTCCCTTTAAAAAGTTACAAGTCTAAATTGATGATGTATTATTTACATAATTCTTGATTGTGTATTGATATTTTCAGGAAGAGTATTAAACCGCTTTTCCAAAGACACAGGACACATGGATGATAACCTGCCAATCACATTCTTTGATTACATACAGGTAGGACCTCATGCATTGGTAGTAATTTATGCTCTTAAGGTAGCAGCTTACTGGTACATGTAATTACTCAAATATATACCAGGATTCAAAATTCAGTGTCAAATAAAAATCAATTTATCATAGCAAATGTTATTCTGTAAAAAGATTTGTGTTGATGTTCATTAAGAAATAAAGATAAATTAAAAATCAGAAGCAATTATGATACTGATACATTTGCTTTCAGTACTCTCATGACTTTGATTTTGTTGTAGTGTGTTCTGACAATTCTCGGCATCGTCATTGTGGTGGTAGTCATCATTCCGTATGTTTTTGTTTTATTGATTCCAATTCTGATCTTGCTGTACATCACTCGAAGATATCACATCATTACCTCCAGACATATCAAGAGACTGGAGGGAACCAGTAAGTCATGCTAGAGAGTGTGTCTTTTTATAGAGTTCTAGATGTAATGATCCAGTTCTGTGTGTAATGAAGGGACAGTAATAATCAAAGAAGAGAGGGCATATTGCTTCTTATTGGTATTTGATTTTGGGTACAATCGAGCAACTTTTGACAGAGTTTTGCCCCTTGGAATTCCAAAAATTCTTATTTGCAATTTCTGTTCATTTTCTTCACAAAGATCTTCAAGGTAGGGGGGCATAAGTGTTTATCAGACAACTCTTGTTTCCCTTACTTTCACTCTTACATCCAGAAGTCCTGTACTTTCATCAATGATATTTTTTCCCTATATTTAGCCAGAAGTCCTGTGTTTTCCCACCTAAGTGCCTCTCTCCAAGGTCTGCACACAATCCGAGCGCTGCGTGTCCAAGAGAAGTTCTGTGAGGAGTTTGACAACCACCAGAACCTCCACACCGAGTCCTGGTTCCTCTTCTTGTCCTCCAGTCGCTGGCTGGCTGTCCGGCTCGACTGGATGTGTGCCATTTTTATCACCGTCGTGTCTTTTGCCTGTGTCTTTCTTGCCAAAGGTTTGTTTAGAACTTGGAGCTATCCATGATTTGACTGTTCGGTACTTGTTCACAGGTACATAACTTCAAATGAATAATGAGATAAAAATGTGCATGTTGATGGTATTTCATAGTATATATATATACATGTAAATGTCCCCAAAAGGCTTTTAACTTAAATTTTCCATTTTGATTTAGATGATTTTCTTAATGTTGTTCATTATCAGTTCTATCATTTGTATATTCTGTTTTATCATCTCTATTATATTCAATATTTTGCTATGATTATTGATTAATAATGTCTGTTGCTTAAATTTTGAATGTTGTTGTACCGTTTTGCTCATTCTTATATGACGTCGGATGCTTTGTGATTGTAGACCTGAATGCGGGACTGGTGGGTCTGTTGATGACCTATGCCATTATGCTGATGGGGCTGTTCCAGTGGGGGGTCAGGCAGAGTGCAGAGGTCGAAAGTCAGGTCAGAAATCTAGTCAATGATTGGCTTACAGATATATAGACTTTTAACTGAGTCAGATACAGGTGTGGAATGGCTTTTTATACAAGACATGCTTAATCAGAAGACATGAATATTTTTATGATGATATTCATCAGACATGCTCTACATTTTTAAGCTGATGATATATCTACTTAAGTTCATTGAAACATCATAATAAAGTTAACTGTAATAATTCTAATAAATTCCTTAATAATATAAAACATAGATATTTTTAAAGTATAAAACTATAAAATTAATATGAGAATAATTAGTAGGATCTTTGCTGACCAAGGGCTTACAATCTGTTCCTCTCCTGATCTATTGTGACCTCTTGGCTAGCGAAGATGAATTTAATACTGTAAACCAACTTTTATTTGCATTCAAAAAAATATTCGTTAGATTAGCAAGAGCCTTGTGAACATACATGTAAGTCATCGTAAATAAAAGTTGGTTTGCAGTCATCATGAATAAAAGTTAGTCTAAAGTCGTTTTGAATAAAGGTTGGTCTACAGTTAGTACAGACTGTATTTGGTTTACAACTGTAAACACTATAGGTATTCAGACAATGAAGTGATGTATACCAACACTTGAATCTATTTTATTTTCTTCTCTATATATACATGTAGATGATTTCTGTGGAGAGAGTCTTGGAGTACTCTAAACTGGACACGGAGGAGAACCTGGAGTCGGACACACCCCCACCACCCTCTTGGCCGCAGAACGGGAAAATTGTGGCCAAGAACGCCCGCCTCAGATATGGACCTAACTTACCGTGGGTGTTCCATGGATTGAACTTTGTCATCAATGGCAGAGAAAAGGTTAGATATTGCTCCACCTTAAACTATATGTCATTAATATTTGATAATAAAAAATTTTTGGAGACAAAAAAAAAGGGGGGAAAAAATTTGAAGAGGGCAATATTGCAGCTAGTGCTATAAAAATGAAGGTCCTGTTGCACAGATGTTCCTACAACAATAATGCTTAAGGATAATATACTAATATGTCAAAACTATGATACAAAAAGAATAGCTATTGATTCAGATAGTCTGAGTATTTCCAATGAAAATTTCTTTCATAAACCTGTATCTATATGTAACTGATACCAGTAATGCAAATTTTATTCTGTTGTCTACATGATACAATAAAGAATAGTAAATAAAGATTAGAAACTCTTGCATTGAGGCTAGGGGGGATGTGTGCTCTTTATTCACTGAAATGTTGTAGGTTGGACTGGTGGGACGTACAGGGGCTGGCAAAAGCTCCCTGATCAGCTTGATGTTTAGAATGGCTGAAATTGACGGCTCCATAATAATAGACGATGTGGATACACAGAAAATTGGCCTCCATGAACTGAGGAACAAGATCTCCATTATACCACAGGTATATAAAACTGACACAGGGGCCATGAATTTCACAATTTTGGTACAGGTAGAGGGCCTCATGGACATCATAATCATGCATTAAGTTTTTAACAAATATATGTATATGGGAGTAGAGAAGAAGATTTTCTAAGATTTAATACATATTGTTAGTAAATTCTGAAGCAACCTTTGAAAGTAACTTGGTGGGTTTTTAATATTTTCAGAGTTATAGCCAAAAAGTAAAAGATTATAATATTTTTTGAAATTATGTATTCTGTGCATAATGTTTGTGATAGCATGTATGATATGATTTATATATTATATATTGAAATTTTTTCGGAAATCTTGTCAAATTGCATCAACAAAGATTTGAATATGACACAAGTTGGTAGAAAAATCATTTATGACTTATATTAATCAGGAATCTGCATTCTGCAATCTTTTTACATTTTAAAATATTTTATCAATAACTGAAAACAAATTCTGATTATATTTTGTTGTTTTTTCTTTCAACCATAGGACCCCGTTTTATTTACTGGTCCCCTGCGTAAAAATTTGGATCCTTTTGGAGAATCTTCCGATGAACAGCTGTGGAAAGCCCTAGAAGAGGTACATGATAATGATTTTATAGATCTCTATTACTCCTGTATCTTTCCTTAAAACTGTTACATATACAATATCTTTTTGATACCAGGTTCAGTTGAAGTCTGCTGTGGATGATCTTCCTGGGCAGCTGGACTCTGAAGTGTCCGAGGGTGGATCCAACTTCAGCGTGGGTCAGCGTCAACTGATCTGTCTGGCAAGAGCCATTCTTAGACAAAATCACATACTGATGATCGATGAAGCAACAGCTAATGTCGATCCAAGGTATGGGATTTTTGGTCATATACAATATACCTTACATCTGGTATTTTTTGCGATGATCTAATTTTTGCTTTTTTCCACAATCTCTTATATATCGCAAAATATTGAATGCACAGAAATTATATCCTGTATTATTTTTGATAAGAAACTTTTTAATTTACTGAAAATGACTGATGCAAATTCAAAAATTGCTTCACATTTTTGCAAATTCTGTGACCCGCAAAAAGCATCGGACATACAGTTGTTTGGTCGATATTTTGCCTTCCCTGGCAAGTACTACTGTAAGAGTTTAATTGAATGTTTAAGTTTAGTTTATGAATGATAAAATATCCATGAAGCAAACAGATTAATGTATACTACTGTGTTTTTGTATTCTTTCAGGACTGACAGTCTTATCCAGAAGACTATTCGTGAAAAGTTCAAACAGTGTACAGTCTTAACTATTGCACATCGTTTGAACACCATCATGGACTCTGATAAAGTCATGGTAGGTAGAAGGACATTCTTCATTATTTATCAACACTGAGTAAACAATGCATTTTTTGCAAGAACATTAATGGTGACAAAGAAACATGTTGTTGGATTTATTGTTGATTCCGTGTTTTTGTTTTTAGGTTCTGAATGAAGGAAATGTGGTGGAATTTAACCACCCGCATGTTCTGCTACAAGACACAGAGGGATATTTCTACAAGATGGTGCAACAAACTGGTAAAGGAGAGTCCCAGAAACTCCTCGACATCGCAAAGTCCACCTACAGCAATATTCCGCCAGAAAATCGCCCTGCTCTCTTTACAGAGAGTGAAAGTGTCACAGCAGACGACATCTACTTGTCCCAGGGTGACAATGGTGTGAACTCTGATAGGGCTAATCATGTGATAAAGAATCAAGATGGAGGTGTCTCTTTACCTAATGGGGTTGTGAATGATGATAATGATGATGATGATGAAAACATTGATGAAACAGAGACAAGTTCTCTCCTGACTTCCAATAATCGTCAAGAACCCGATAATGTCGCTAGTCTTTCTCTTTCTCCTGACAAAGATTCCATGCCCCTAGTCAAAAAGGAGGACCTGCCCATTGAATCCTCAAGCCCTATCCACCATGAGAAGGATTCTACGCCTGGAGCACCAAATGAAGATTCCAATGAGACCTCCGAGACAACGGAACTTTTGATTTCTGAAGATGATAGGGATTAAAGCATTATTGGTTGAATTGAGAGAGTTTTTTGCGTAGTACAGAAAAATGTTTCGTAATGGTACACAAAATCAGAGGCAGGTTCCCTAGAAGTGCTTTAACATTTATTAGATAGAACATTTACGTTTTACATTTAGATACCAAAGAAAAGGTGTTTTTATGTTGATGTATCTTTGTATAGTTACAAGAATCAAAGTACATGTAATGTTTGCATATTGTAAACTTTAATGTAAGAAATGTGCATACAGATTTTTAGTTGTACAGTAGTTTTAAAAAAGGGGAATGCCTTAAGAATGTTTATTTTCTGGTTGTTTTCTTTTTGTTTTGCTCTGACACAAAAATGTTCATAGTATTACTTACATGTATTTATATACAGTCATTATATGTAACCGGTACACTTCTTTATAATCAATAGAAATTGAAAGATTTTTTATTTTGATAATGTTTCATTCAGTACTTAATTGGTAAATTAAAGTATACAAAATAACTAATTTCAAACAAAAGCTGATCAGAATTCTAAATTGTTACTTGTACCGCTCTCTGGACTCAATCTCTGCTTTTGAATTCATGACTTTTTTTACCTCCCACTTTTGAATCGCCAGTAGCTATCATTTATGCTGTACATGTATTTAAAAGCTAAGGACCATCCTGGTTGATCTATTTAAACCATACACATGACGAATTAATTTTGTGGATTTTTTGATCCGGTATTAGCAGCCTACTTTATAGACATCCTTATTTTACCGACATTTTCCATCCTTTTGCCTACCCGGTAAAATGTATGTTTTGAATACTCATACACATGTGGAGCATGTGTGTAGTTTAAATTTACTTCAATACCCGGTATATGATTGACAAGTGTGTTATGCTAATCATTGGAGAAGGGGATGCCTGAATATACTTGTATTCCCCCATAAGCTGTACCTTTCCATATGTATTATATATGAACTTAAAATATTTACATGTAAACAATTCTACTTATCATGATAGAATTTACTTAAGAAGGGTATACACCAACATATGTACACAATATATTGTTATGAAGCATTATTGACAAAAATATACTAGTATATAAGCCTGTAGGCACCTTTCGTTTTCTATATCTTTTCGTTTTGGATGATAAAAATCTTCTAAGAATTCTGAAGAGATATGAATCTCCTCTCATATCCCCCACCCCCCACTAATGTCAGCCAATTCCATGAACATCTTATCTGTGAAGAAACATTATTTACATGCAAATTATTGTTGTTGATTCATTCAGTATCATTCTGGATTTTTCTTCTTACTGTATCCCAATCAAGCAAAACAGCTAGAAAATTATTAAACACAGATTATCTGAAAATGTTGCTTTGGAATACTGTTAATTGACACAATTACAATGGAAGACTAGATTTCTATATTGTCTGTTATTTTTGTTATGGTGTATGGCCAGTGAAATGAAGATTTTTGTATCATGTTGAAACATATCTCTGTCTGTGGTTTGGATTTACTGATAATTATATGTCTTTTATATCGAGAAGCTGGTTGAAAAAAAATATATAGAAAACAAATAAATATTTTAACTTTACCCGATTGTTCACTTTTTAAGCGCTAAGCGCATGCGCTAGCACTTATTAGGGATGCACCAAATCTCATGATCTTTTTATAAGCGCCACCTAGTGATCATGCTGAGCGACGCTCGAATTCTAAAAATAGCAAGATTATGATATCCTTAAGTTTCTATCAAGATCCCAGGTTTTGCAAAAGAACGTCGAGTTGTGGGTTTACTTAATCGAGATCCGAACAAATGGCAAACTTTTACAATATCAGTGAAGTCTAGGGTGCATTGGCGATTACACATGCCACGCGACATTCCATGCTGCTATTATTAGATGCATGTTGGGTGACCGCTGTGCGATGTAAACAAAGGATGGCCAGTGGTGCGGATCTCGGAGTGTCAAAGCATGAGATATTCCCTTGTCTTGTTGCTATTCCAAAAGTTACATAGAAAAAAATTTAAGACCCTCAAAGGACGACAAATTCAGGCACGTAGCATCAGGGGGGGCCAGGGGGGGCCTGGCCCCCCCACTTTTTCTCGCAGCAAGAATTTTTTTAAAATTTACATATAAAAAATGGAGTTGGCCCCCCCACTTTTTTGGGAGTATGTAAAAAATTGATATGAAAATAAGGAAATGAGGAGTGAAATTGAAGTTATATAGTTCGCCAGCCCCCCCCCCCCCCCCGGATTAGGATTTTGAAGATTTTGGGAAACTTATTACTTTCCTTTCCTTTTTTTTTTTTTTTTTTTTTGCTTGTCAAGATTTTTTGGATGAGTCTGGCCCCCCCACTTTCAAAAACGATGCTACGTGCCTGAAATTTATCAACGTGATATTTTTAAAAACATTTGTTGTGTAACTTTGATCTTTTGATTCATGTCGTGATTTTTTCGTGCAATTTGTCGATTTTAAATTCAATGACAATTAGTCATATTTTACGATCTCAACTGGTGAAAAGGTACGGTTAGTCTTGTTTTCATTCACTGAGCAAGTGTATTCAAAACTTGTCGTACACTGTATATATCAACAAGGTTAGCATTTAAAAAAGGAAATAAAGTCAGCCAGCGGAATATTAATTTTAGATCAAAATTGAATATACAACCTATAAAAATACAAGATATATAACGACCAGAACAATAATATTCTGCAGTTGTACATTGAGTTTGTACGCTTTACTTTTATAACTGTAGGGTAGAAGACAGGCGTGCAGCGGTACAATGTATGACTTCACACCTACTTTAGTTATTTATAATTATATAGACTTTTAAAATTGCAAAGATCGCTCTCTGAATTTTACACCACATATCCTCTCAAATTCGAGAAATTTATGTATGCAGACTCCGGAACCTAGGGACAGTCAGTTTCATAACTTCGAATTTCTTAAACAAGGACTGTCTAATTCATTCCCAGAATTCCAATGTACAAAAGCGCAATCGAATTTTCATCCCAACTTAGTTGTAAGTGGGCTGACTAATCAGTTGATATACATTACAAACTCCTCTCTTCAAATTGATTGAAATGGTATGGTCAGGATCTCATACATATGATGCATTTTCATGAAACTGTTTTTTCTTTTACTTTCTGTATAGTTATGATTTTAAAATATTAACAATGGTTTGAAAAAAGTAGCATTGAGGCTGGCTTAGCGCTTTTCAGTACTTTGAGTACTTTGATTAATTTACTTGACACCTGATATGCAGGCTTTAAGCACGATAAATGCTCAGACCATTTGTAGCTAGACTTTAATTTTGTGGTGCAGTTGCAACTTCTTGGGCCTTTCCAACAAGCGGATTTTTTTTTGTCAGAAAGTCCGGAGAAGTTGTGATTGGTTGTGGGGATGACAAGTGTGTTACAAGTTTGTAAGGTTTCAATCTCATAGAGCTACGAAGCTTCATCCATAACCAATTACAGAACGTATTCATCAATTAAAGAAGATGGGATTTTTAATTTGCTCACCGGAAAGGTCAATGCTCTTATGTCACATGACACGATAACATCCTGGCATTTCTCGTAAAAAGCACAAGACAAGTTCGTATGAATGCGGTGCAGACCTAACAAATATATCAAATTACGGTAACTTTTCCTGAAACATTACGAACACTGCAGAAGCCACCTTGTGGTCACGAATATACATGTATGTGTTCAATCTCCAGACGGTTGATTTTTCCGCGAATTATTTTTTAACATAACGCTAGTTCAAAGTCCGATAAGCGCACTCCGTATGCAAATTGACTGAAGAAATTGAAATATTTACATACAAAATATATGTATGATATACTAGTATGCACAGGCTAGGGACTTTTTTTTTTAGAAAAATTGCTATGATACTATAAACTAAATAAACAAAGTCGTGAATATGGAGTCGATGTTTGGTATCTCTGCCCAAACTCCCTCCCCTTTATTTCGCATGGAGGTTGCAAGCCAAGGTTCGACAAGTTGGCGATCTCAGTGTAAGCATCGAAGGTCAAACCAAACTGAAAGCTTTAGTGCAGTAAGGTTCAAAATTGATTAAATAGATTTACTTTTCACTATGATTGTTATCAAAAGTTTTTCTTGATCATTCCCAAATGAGATTGATATTCTTTGAAAAATGTGTTTGTGTCTAGTGGTATTTTGCAATTAAGGTGTTTGTTAGCGATGTTAAAAGACTTGAAAGTGTTTGGCAAAAACAAAATGCAATAAGGGATATGTCTTGTAACTAAACAGCGTGTGAAAATTCCGCGATCAGCTTTAGATATCGGATTACACTGTCCGCTTCGCCGCTATTCGTTTTTGGTAAAAACATTGGAGAAAAAGACAGAACCTCTTAGATGTTTTAATAGCGTTATTTCGCAGGAACAGTTCGGGATTATCAATTCAGTCGCCATTAACGGAAGATATTGAACAGTTTTTCACTTATCAACCCTTTACTTACGCTTACTACTCATTCCTTTTACTCATCTCTGAAGGAATTAATATACGAAGTGCTACATGCAGATCTTGATATATGTTTACAATGGACACCAGGGGTCGAGTTACACTCGTTTTTCTCTGCAGTTTTGGAATAGGAGCATTTGGTAAAATCCATTTATGCAAAATTCTTTAATTTTTCTTTTGCATATTAAAATTGAAATTAACAGGAATTAAACCGTGTATTTTTATCGACACAGAAATCGGGTATAGCTAAAAGAAAAGTCTAATAAACAATTTAAGTTTTCTTTGATTTGTGCTCTATTTAACGACTGCTGGACTTTGTGACACGATTTTAGGTCAAAATTTTACTATTTTCTAATTTTTATGAATAAAATGGCTATTTGCGCATTTTAAATGATTCGGTCCAGCATTTGAATGTTAAAAGTCAAGCTACAAGAGATACAATAGTAAATATTCATTGTTCGAGTCATATTTGTTTACAAATAATGTAAAGTATGGAATTATCATTTCTTTGTAAAAATGACTCGTGGCAACAAGGTAAGCTATTCCAACTTTTTTAAGGTAAATAATATTACCAACAGACGTAAGCAACGTTTGATAAAAACTTAAGCAATGCCGCAAATATGTAAACTATAACACACAGCTTGAGCTTTGTTTACAAAACAAAGAATTTCAAATTCTGTATCTTGCTTATAACTCAATCAATGTTTGACTTTCAAATTTGTACAAAACATTGAAAATTCCCATGTTCACAATTCTAAACATCAAAATTGGAAAAATAAAATTCTAAATTTTGAGCTCAAATAGTGTCTCTAAAAACATATTAAGTCCCTTTAAAGCATAAATACTTTGATATGTAGCTATAATTCAATGTCAAATTAAATCAAAATTTACATGTACAAGTTCAGTAAATTTTAATATAAGAGCTATCATAAATATCAAATATTGAATTATAGTTATATTATCAATATATTATATTAAATATTTTGAATAAAACGACTGTTTTTAAATTTTTTTTAATTGCATTATCTATCCATGAATTTTGTTTTTAAAATTCTTATACATATAACGACGATACGAACCGAAAACCGGACTCTGGCCAGCGTTGTAATGAACTGAGTTACTCTATTTAATAAATCATCAATGAGAAAGATTAAACATGTTAAAACTTCGACGTAGGCCTTAAACTCATTTTCATTATTTATTTACATCAAAAATACGTCACATTATCAATAAACCCCACGAGTAAATGATGAAAACATGTCCCAAAAATTTACACTTTTAAAAGATGTTGCTCTCTTTGAAGGTTCCATGAATGTCGCTTTCTCTGGGAATCACGCGCCACTGGACGGGAATCTCACGACTTGTAACAACAGCACAACGAATATAATGGCGTACACCTACATGTACAAACTGACTCTGGGAGCCAAATACGTCATCTCAAGAATCAACATAGACTACAGACACGGACGTCAGTATACGTATCATCTTTGATGAGGGTCATTTTGGTTATATTCAAATTGCCATTTTAGGTTTTCTGTTGTGTTAATGCCAGAGAGAGAGAGAGAGAGAGAGAGAGAGAGAGAGAGAGAGAGAGAGAGAGAGAGAGAGAGAGAGAGAGAGAGAGAGAGAGAGAGATGCCAGCAATGAGTTGAAATCCAGAATTATATCTTGTTCTGACGTGCATCTGTTTTTAAAAAGTTAATTATTTTACTGAATATCAAAACATATAAACTTCGAAGTTTTTGAAATGTTGAACCCATTTAGATACATGTATTATACGAAGGTATTTTTTAAACTTTTAATTTAAATTTTGTATTCTCATTGAGCATCCAATTTGATATCTGTGTTGAAGTTGGTGAAACCTTTTTGAAATCAAATGCCTGATTCCGTTGGCATTTTGATGACAATGCAAAGATATTGTTTCGTCAACTTTAAAATCTACCTTGATTTTTTTATAATTATTAATTATATGGTTTGTTAAGCTATAAACTATTACATACATGTAGTAACGAAAAAATCCAAATATTTTAGCTTTTATAGTTAACTATTTTCCCGTATATTTATTTTGAGCTCTTCTTCCAAAGAAAACCAATATAGTCCAAATATGGCAACGACCATCCATCCCCCTTAAAGGCCCCGTTTGGTGCTCGGATTGTTCAATTCTCTACATTCCCAAAAAAGAAGATGGTTGGATTAAAAAAAATTAAATTGTTGTTTCAGGGACCGACGAACTTTCCGGATTCTCGCTTTTCTTGGGACTGAATTGTAGCGACCTCTCTTTCGTTTATCAGCATTCAGGCCCAGCTATTTTAAGCACCCGAGTCTCGCTCACGTTCGAAGCTAATGCTCCAAAAGTAGCAAGCTGTATCGGATACTTTAACAACAGGACCCTCAACAGCGTACCATCCGGATACAGTCCTCACGCCAAAGTGGATATCTGCAATTTGGAGGTTCTGGGTGAAGCATGAATTTCATGAACTAGAATCATAAGAGGATCAGTAAATCATATGTTGTGTTGAGACCAATTTAAAAACCAAATGGCGTTTTTTTTTGTTTAAATTTCATTGATTAACCGCACCTACCGAAGAATTTCAGCCCACTTGCGTCATTTAAGTTTTAATATAATTGGTTATCATAATAAATAACAGATATGTTTCACAAGTAAAAATCAATAACCATCATTTTAAAATTGTCACTGAAAAATAAAACTGTCCGCCAAAGACAAAATAGAAGATTGTTTATTTTGTCACACACGTTTGTTATACCGGTATTGTTTTTTTTTATCAAATCCTTTTTTCACTAACGTGGAAGAAAGTTATGATTATTTACTGATAGTATTTGTTCATAGGTTGTCGTCAAGGGTTTTACGGCCGTGGTTGTTCTTATCGTTGTCCGTCAGTTTGTGAAGACATGTGTAACCCTGACAACGGAAAATGCTTGGATGACGTCAGCGTCATGGATCGTAAGTGTTTGAAACTAATATCTAATCTCTGATGCTGAAATTGCACAATGCTATTTACATTTCCTTTAAGGGTGCTGGTATAATCATCTGAAAACAAGTGAGAATCTTTCAATTTGTTATGAAAACCACGCAGGTCTGATCGGTGTTCAATGTCCGACGCGAAGATCCCATTCCAAACCACAGAGTCTCCAAAAATGGAACTCTGTGTCTTACCTATACTCTGTCCCGAGTTTTTGCTTCCACCACTTTTTGATTGATATTTCGATGATAATAAATACCTTTGGGCTCAAACTACGTTCATCCACTAATATGAAAAATGTCCAGATTATCTCTTTTGAAACGCCCCCTCTAACGCTTAAAAAGTGTTCGGGGATTTTGTATTGCATCAGCCATTAATTAGTCCGGATGATAACGTTGAAAAATTCCGCGAGGTGTCCCGAGTACTTCCGATTGGGGAAAAAATGTAAACATTTCTCATTAGAAATCTCCGTAAGATATTTGTTTTCCTTCCTGTAAACTTTTATGGATGAAACGGGATAACTTATCAATGAAGATATCTTGGATATTTTCCATTTCATCGATTTCAACTGTACTTCTTTTACAGGTATGTGTATTTTTATTAAAAATCATCTAAATGTGACGGAAGCAATAACTCGGGACAGACTTTAGAATGGTTTTTAGTCGTGTTAATGTATGTGTGGACTTTGTTTTTATTTCACAGAGGAGTATATCGAAGTTCTCTGTCCAAACCCTGGTTATCTACAACAATCGATTAGTGTTATATGTGTGGAAGAAACTCCGTCCACGCCGGTGATTAGTGCCACCCACTACAGCAGTAGCAACACCACCGCGGTCTGTCCACCGCGACTTTTTCCTATCACTTCACCGTGTCTTGGCTCCTTCAGCGACGTCAACTTCTGTGAAAACAGTACAGTAGCTGACATATGTACCATCGATAGCGAGGACATTCTGAACAAAAGCGTGGTGTCCTGCCCTGGTTCAGAAGTCGCACTCAAACTTCATTATCGCTGTAAAAGTAGGTACATTTATTGTCAGTTATTGTTTCGTAAGATTTTTTCTTACAAGAAAATGGTTCACTGAGTTGAGAAGAGAGAGAGGAGAGAGAGAGAGAGAGAGAGAGAGAGAGAGAGAGAGAGAGAGAGAGAGAGAGAGAGAGAGAGAGAGAGAGAGTTTCTACTGGCAACTATAATTATAAGGCAATACCTCAATCATACTGATCCTAATAAGGAAATTTAAAACGGCTGATAAATATGAGGTTTAAACGTTATACAATACATGTACACCGTTTTTTAAATTTACTTAACTTTAACATATGTTATGGTAGATATTTTTCTAATATAATGATTAACAGAAGTATGCCCTATCACAACCATCGAAAAAACAGTTCCTTTTGCCATACTGCTCGAAGCCAACCAATCCGGTGCGCTCGTTCTCCACTACCAGTGTAACCCGGGCTATTTTTCTTCGATTCTTGACGTGTATTGTGACAGTGAAACTCTAGTCTGGCTCGGTCCGTTTCCAAAATGTGAGAGTAAGGACGTTTTTTTTAAATTGATAGATTTCATCTGACAATATTTTGTTCTTGCTTTTCTTTTTGCTCTATATTGCAAATGCATAGAGTTCACATTTTTGGATAAATATTGAAATATATAAAATAATTGTAGTTTATAGTTCTAGACAAATAACCAGAAAAATTTTGTCATTGATGATAATTTTAACAGTCGCTAAGATGACTTTTATGCACACATCAAATGGGAAGTTACGTGTCTGTAATGTACTCAGGTGTTACTGTCAAGACTCAGGGACCTCTTGTATTTTCAAACAAATGTAATGGGAAGAACCATCATTAGCTCACCGAGACGAAGTCAAGGAGAGCTTATGCTATACCCTCGGCGTCGGCGTCGGCGGTGGCGTCGGCGTCGGCGTCCGGACCTGGTTAAAGTTTTTGTTGCAGGTCCTGTATCTAAGCTATTACTTGTCCTGTCTTCACCAAACTTGCATGGATGATGCATCTGGACCTACTTATGGACTTGAAAGACTTGGATGCTGAATCTGGGTCCTAAATTTCAGATGCTGGAGGAGGTTAAGGTTTTTGGACCAGGTTAAAGTTTTTGTTGCAGGTGCCCTTTGATAGCAATATCTTAGTTACTGCTGGTCCGTACTTCACCAAACTTGCATGGATGGTGTGTCTTATGATACTGATGCACCAGACAGGTTTGAGTGCTGAATCTGAGCTATAGGTTTCGGATGCTGGAGGAGGTTAAGGTTTTTGGAGCAGGTTAAAGTTTTTGTTGCAGGTGCCCATTGATAGCAATATCTAAATTACTACTGGTCCTAACTTCACCAAACTTGTATGGATGATGCGTCTTATGATACTGATGCACCTGACAAGCTTGAATGCTGAATATGAGCAATAGGTTTCGGATGCTGGAAGAGGTTAAGGTTTTTGGAGCAGGTTAAAGTTTTTGTTGCGGGTGCCCTTTGATAGCAATATCTAAGTTACTACTGGTCCTAACTTCACTAAACTTGTATGGATGATGCGTCTTATGATACTGATGCACCTGACAAGCTTGAATGCTGAATATGAGCAACAGGTTTCGGATGCTGGAAGAGGTTAAGGTTTTTAGAGCTGGTTAAAGTTTTTGTTGCCGGTGCCCTCTGATATTATATCTTAGTTACTACTGGTCCTAACTTCACCAAACTTGTATGGATGGTGTCTTATGATACTGATGCACCTGATAAGCTTGAATGCTGAATCTGAGCAATAGGATTCGGATGCTGGAGGAGGTTAAGGTTTTAAGAGCTGGTTAAATAAAGTTTTTGAAACAGGTGCCCTCTGATGATGATATCTTAGTTATTACTTGTCCTTACTTCACCAGACTTCCATGGATGGTGTGTCTTATGATACTGATGCACCTGACAGGCTTGAATGCTGAGTGTGAGCCATAGGTTTCGGATGGTGGATAAAGTTAAGTTTTTTGGAACAGGTCACATGTTTAATAGATGATAGTATACTATTTCAAACTTGCATAGTTGATTTAACTGTAATATGAATGAATCGCAGAGGTAGCTTCAGATGCCAATGCACCTGATGGGCTTGAATGCTGAATCTGAGTCATAGGTTTCGGATGCTGGATGAGGTTTAGTTTTTTGGAACAGGTCACATGTTTTATAGATGAAAGCTTGCATAGTTGATTTAACTTTATTATAAATTAAACGCAGAGGTTGCTTCAGATGCAGAGCCTGATCTCCATTATCAAGGATGCTAAAGAAATCTCCTACCTCACTCAAACCAGATCGATAGATAGATGTGTTTGTTGATAAATGATATAACATGATTCCTATGATATAGTATTGTATGATATGAAACAATATTGTTTGATATGATACAATATGATATCATATGTTATATTATAAAAAGTTATACGACACGATATGATATTGTATCAATTTTTTGATATTTTATGATATGATATTGTATCATGATATTGTTATGTAAAGTATTGTATATTATGATACAATATTGTATAATATTATATTGTATTTTTAATTTATTATTTTATCAAATGATACAATTACATAAGATATTGCAAAATATTTTATTGTATCCTATGATACAATATTGTATATTCTATAATATTGTATCATACAGTATTTATAATATGATATTGGTTTTAGTAATAAAGAATTATATCACATGAAATTGTATTATATGATATTGTAATATTATATTATATTGTATCATACGATATTGTATAATATGATATTGGTTTATATGATATATTATCATATCACATGAAATTGTATTATATGATATTGTAATATATATTTTTGTGTCATATGATACAATATGTTTCATATAATAATGTATTTTATAATATTTTACTTTATCACATAATATTGTATTATTTGATAAGATACAATGTTGGAATCAAATTATATTGTATTATATGATATAATATCATATAATGTATCAAATATGTTTCGGTGTCATTCAATACAATATCATACTATATTATACAATATAATATCATGTTTTAATGTTATGATGTATTATGTAATATGATATTGTAATATAATACTATATTGTATTATATGTTATGATATTGTATTATGTGATCAAATACAATAAGGTATAACACAATACATTGTCATATCATACGTTACAATATCATATCTCATTATTGTTTATTATGGTATTTTATTGTATTATATGATATATATTATATATATGACATGATGCAATATTTAATTTTATATCATTGAATTGATAAACATATGAACATATGATTATCATAAAAAAAATTATCAGATGATATACAATATTTTGTCAAAACAGAATCCATGAATAACCAAGATCATAAAGTATGATTTTCATATAAAATGATAAAGGTGGTCTTATGAAGGTGATGTCTCATAAGGGTGATGCTCCGTCTCGGTGAGCTTAGTAATCTATGATTACCTATGTTTTTTCTTAAAGGAAGCTGCGCATTGACTGACATTGACAAGGACGTGAGTAACGCTGAGTGGTGGAGCAATGATACACACCTAGTATACACCTGTCATGCGGGGTACTCCGTGCAAGGCGGGAACTTATTGCGCAACTGTACACCAAACGGAGAGTGGAGCGGCCAACCGCCAAGCTGTACAGGTAGTTTTAACACCCCTGCGAATGTTATTGTCATTTAAATTTTAGACCACGTGGTTTTATTTGACCCTTTCAGTTTCGCAGTAAAAATCGTGCCTCGTGTTTATAGTCTATTTTAGAGAATCTAGGTACTTGTATTCGAATGTAAATTCTAGAGGTTTATTGATTTTAGACCTTATTTTTATTAATTGGTGGATAAAATGTGTTCTAGAAATAAATGTGACAATACAAGAAATAGTATTTTTTCTGCTGTTGCGACAATTATCATGCGTAGTAGAGATCCTCCCTAAGAATTAATTTTCGATCCGCTCCTGACCTAGTAATAACATCAATAATGAAACAGACTGTACTATTTTATGCAGAATGTTCATTGAAAATGGCACGATACACTAAGTTTTTATCCAAAACATTCACCCATTATTTTTTTTAAAAACATGGTATTTCACACAACAAGCATCAAACATGGCTATGATTTTATTAAGCAACCCAATGTTTATATTATCAACCACTCTACACGTGGTTGTACACGAACGATAACTCTGTTCTGAATATCATCGTTTAATTAAAAAACTGCTAGATAGTGAAATAAGACATACATCTTAAAATATGTTGATGTTTTAACATAAATCAAAGTAGAATATGATATGAAAATCAACCAGTACTTACGTATTTTGAGAATATTATCCGAACATTTATACTCCCGCTCGAAATTTCACAGGAACTGGACAAATCTCGGTGAAGTCTCGCGAACTTTCATTCGAGCACCTTTGGATTTATTACATACTTAGCAACGATAAAGAAAACATTCCGAACACATTCGCAGGGGTGTTTAAGTCATCAATTTAAAATAGCCTGAAGATTTTTCAATACCAATGAGTTGTATGGGTTTTTTCATATCATATGAAAAATATGGATATACGAGTATATTGGACCTTATTGAATATGGTTTAAATAGTTAAATAGTATTTCAGTATATTCAGAGTGATAAAAAAAATTGCCATCGTTATCAAAATATCGTGTAAAGTACTTTTTTTTCCCTGAAAATAAAATATTGTGTATTCATGTAGAGATCACGTGTCAATGTCTTTGCGACATACCGTCGGTCGATCCGTCCACACTGAATGGTTCAGCGGCCCTAATCCAGAAGATTGAGGAGATTAAGTCCACGCTGACTGTGGATCGCCGGACCACCTCCAAGTTCAACCGGAGCAGGGAGAGCGCCCCGGACCCACGCCTGTCCGCCCGGGGGATCGGGTTTGGGGTGGGGGTCACTATTTTGACCATTATTGTCTGTTTGATTTGCATACCAGATATTCCAAAGTTAGTTCAGGATATCAGGTTTGGGTGTTCATGATGCACTAGTAAAGTTGAATTAGCAAGAGATGAACTTCTTGAACGAAAAGTCATCATCCATGCATTACGATATATATATATATATATATATATATATATATATATATATATATATATATATATATATATATATATATATATATATATATAATTTAGAAGGATCAGTATTGTTGAATAATTATTGTTTGAGATGTATGGTTTTTTTGTTGACTCGTACATATGTATTTTTATTTAAACAAAACCATCGTGTATTTCAGGTATTTTTAATAACAAAAAAATCATTATTAGATTATTCAAAATGTCAGCGAACTTGATGATAAATTCTTATTGAAGTAATAGAGACCACCGTTTTGAACAATACAATCAATATTTGCGTAGCCTAATTGCTTTTGCCTTCAAATTAATAAAGACTGCATGATTGCAAACAAAAACACCCCTCTAAACCCCCCCCCCCAAAAAAAAAAAAAAAACCCATCCCCCCCAAAAAAAAACGTGGCCAAGTTGACTGTATTAAAAAGTTTAGAAAATACGGTATAATAACTTAGTATAAAATTGAATAGAAATATTCAGTGCTCATTGATTTTAAGTATTGTCCCGATCATCTTTTATTCATATTGCATGTACATGTAGTTATTACTAACATTAGGGAATATTATGATTACATTTGATTGACGCTCATATCAATAACATTGGTCAATCAGACATTATAAAACAAAGATTATTTCAAATTACATATTCGATGTACATAAAATTATAACATTTTGTAATAAAATGAATCATAGAAAACACAGAAATCGTAACTTTGATGTCTCTGCACCTATACTGAATACCCACAGTCGAGTTTACAAGTATCAAGTAAAATCATTTTAAAATTTACAATAAGATTTATAAAACGTATTTACATGTTATGTTGATTGTATATGTACAGAAATGAAATTTTTCTTCTATCATAATTGTGTGTCATTATCATTATATGGATTTTCCACGTTATTGTTTTTGCTCTCGTTGAGTAAAATATCTTCGTTTGAGTTAAAAGCACACTTTATGTCCTCCAAATTGCTCGTTCCAGTGTTCTGCTTGCTCTGCTCAGAACTATCACGCGTCAAACGATGTCCGCATCGATCACAGAATGTATTTCCCGCCACATAGGTCGAATTATTGCAGTCACTCTCGTGTTCCTTTATATAATTATGTTTTTGTCTTTTCTTTTTCTTTCTCCTTGCGAAGTGTTGGCAATGTAGATGGAGCGTCCCTATGTCCAATAAGACAACCCCTCCGACCATTGACACGATTATCACAACAGCTACGACGCCGACGCTCGTGGCCGAGGGACGCGTGTCGATGACGCTTTGTTTTGACGCAAGGCGTTTCTTTTCGCGGATCTTTGTTCCCAATTCCACCAGTTCTCGCTGAATGACTTCGAACGTTGTTTCAGTGGTTGTTTGCGATTGTGTACTAGGGTCTGTTAGTTCTTCTAAGACGCATCCAAGGAATAAAAAATAAACATATCATTTAATTTGTACCCCAATGGCTGTTTATTTACCTGCATGTTTAATAATTGAGATTACTATGAAATACATAATTTGGTGCCTGTCATTTATCAAATTCTCAATATTAACCTTTATATACACCTTTAATTTTTTGCTGACAAATCAATTGATTAATGGGACATTAAATAAATTTTAACTTTTTCACTTGTAATTTCAGGAAATTAGAATACGCGTACAATCATATCATACCTGTTGTCACTATTGTTGTTGGTAGTGCTTTCGTTGTTGTTGACAGAAGGAAGTCATCAATACCTTTCAAAATTTGCAAAATATAACATGAACTAAACTGATAATTTATTTGATAAAACATTAAACTCAAAAAAATTATGAAATGTGTTTTCACAGTATTTACCAAAATAGCATTTTCTGTGATAATAATCCCAGCCTCTTACGTCTTGTAGAAAATATTGACTTTCCGTCCACCTATTGACGTCACTGATTTGACAAACCTGATTTTCTGCATTATATTCAAATGAGCGACACGTGACTTGAGTTGACGAATTGCAAACGTGGTAACATTCTGAAAGGGTGGTGTTAGCCAAAACGAGTTTGTTATGAGATACAATCACCGATGCAACTTCCTTCTGGTATCTGCAAATATCTGGGAGTGAAAAGAGAATGGTGTTATAAAAAAGGACCTAAAAGATACCTATTTTGATTAGAATCACAAAAAACTTGTATAACGTCATTGGAATTTACCTTCTCTAAACTGACAGATAAAAGGCTTAGCTTCGTAGCAGAATCCTTCATACCACCAGTAGGGAGATTTCAAAGCTACCGACGCACATTTATGTGATGTGTCATATTCTTTTGGTTCATATTTCCAATGGCTTACATTGGGTTGATCTCCATTTATCCAACTCCAATCCTTATTCTCTTCCCGCGAAAGTCCAATCCACAAAGTCTCTAAACTATAGATATCCATTCATTTGCTTTACTACATCATGAAAAGATTTCAAATTCGATTGTAAAAATATGAAATACATGTACATGTATGTACATTATACATGTATATTCATTTGGCTTGATGAGCAACATACTTGTCGGATGACGTAAGGTTTGCCTCTGGAATAATGGATTTGTCGTTCAAAACAATCAGACTTCCTCCTTTTGATTGACAAAACTCTTTGGCTCTTGGCCATGACAATAGATTGTCGTACTTCAAGATTCTCAGTGGTTGTGGTGCCTCTGACTTTACTGGATCAAATAAATCGACATACTTGTTATGCTTTGAAATTTGAGAACATGAAAGATCATTAATATTTGATTGATTGACAATATCAGGAACAAGTCTCTACTTTCGGACTTTCTTAGAAGTACCTTTGCTTTTTGTGGTATTGGTTTCAATAGAAACAGGTGACGTCATTGATGACGTAATAGGTCGGGAAGGTGTAGTCGTTGTGTACTCTTGCTGAAGCAAAGCTGAAATTAAAATAGTTTTTTTTGCAGATATATAGAATATCATAAACATTTATTTTACACAAAAATAATATAAATACCTGAAATACCTTAAATATCATTATTGGATTTCCTTTTGGAATATTATATATATTATTATAGTATTTGTAAACCATGACAATAGTATGGTAGTGCTATATACGTTTCGTTCAAATAGAAAGATGTTATATTAACAACTGGGTTATTTAAACGTTCAGAGAGAAAAATATAGTATTTGTGGTAACAGACAGACCCTATTATAATCCTGCATACATGTAATTACATGAGATCAAGTCTTACCAGTAACGCAGGATTTATGGTAGTAATCCCAACTTGGGACGTTGAAGGCGAACTGGTTAGTTTCCCGCCACCTGTTGGTGTCTGACAGCTGACAGTACTGACTGCCAGGGTTATACTCGAAGCTACGACACGTGATCTCGGTGACAGTCTCGCACAGGTCGTGACAGCGTTGCCACATGATCGCGGTTATCGTGAGAACGTCGTTACTTTGGATCATGTTTTGTTCGTATATCCTATACCGACACTGTCCTGCAAATAAGAAGATTATTTTAGAAGAAACGAAATAAGAAGAATAACATTGTAATTTTCATCATTAGAACGAAGTTACGTATGCAGAAGCAAGTATTAAAATAAATCTATTATTTAATGAGCATTCATTTATTACTGCGCATGCTTTACACTTACATCTGGTCGTGATGTTTTAATAAATTATTCCCTATACATTTTCGTTTGATGACGGATGCCAAAGGAAGAAACGATAATCAACTGAGGAATGAATGTTTCACTTAAGGCTTATAATAACAAGAGTATGACCACCGTGTTATGATGAGCTGAGCATTCTCCATTTTACCCAATTATCATAAGTTAATATCATTCAACAAAGGTCGGAAAAGCAATTTTATGACTGCCACTCACGATTTATTTCTAAGCCGTCTTTGTGATATATTTTTAATGTCACTTGATTCACTAATGTGACATATTTTCTATCTTTGGTTGTCATTTTTCGCTGTATACAGTGAAGTATCCGCGCCTGTTTTATTTTCACCCCTTTCGCCCTTGTTACCAGCGTGCGATTTAAGACTGGTCGAATCCCAATGCCTAAAATGATCTCTCTTTAAACACAACTGTGTCTGGGCGAATTCAAGACGGGGCAAATTACTCGGGGCAAACATAAGTCTGTATACTATATTATATCGTTACGGTATCGCGTCTAAAGCAATAAGATTCTTTTATTAACTTTCGTCATATATGGATGTCCTATAATAGTAGTAGATTTCCTCTGTATTGGAGATTACAGGTTTGGTTCTTCTTTCAATTAGTTTAAATGGATATACATCCTATCATATTAGATAGAAGAATAAAATCAAAGTACTGAAGTACTGACGGGAGTTGATTTTATCGATTATCATTTATTTTAAAATCAATTTATCTTGCATGGCAATTAGTTTCTAGTTTTTATTTGAATTACGCACTTTTCTATAATATGAATCTTTATACTTTTCCGACGAGAATATCGAGAAACCCCATATGAATCATGTTGTGCAATATTTAAAGATAGATTTCAACTACTAATATGTATTAGTTATCGAAACAATTCTTAAAATTGTATGTATCCAAGCACTGTTGATATCGAACTCCAGTCTCGTTTAACTAGACGCTCGGCTGTCTCCGTTAATATCCGACAAGCAATAGAGCCCCCTCTCTGCTTGTCGCAGATTTACGGAGACAGCCGAGAGTCTGATTGAACGAGACTATAACTCTGGCGTATGAATACATGAGACTACAGAAATATCTAAACTGTTCGTATAAAATTTTACTATTTTTAAAGTGTTTATAGATAAGTTTCCTTGAAAAACAATGCTTCAGCATACATTACATCGAATTTTTTTCTATTATTTTCAAGAACTTAGTCTTGTCAGCGGTGATGATTTGTGCTTAGGTCCAAACACTATTTCACTTTCGGTTTGCCAGAGTAACTGCATAGGAGAGTTGATTAAAATCAACTTCCAATCAAAGTACTGAAAGTACTGATAGGCGGAAGCATGATTGCAAGTTGTCAATGTCAGAGTGTTATTATAACTATTTTCTTTTTAAGAATTAGTTTGATATATATATAACATAAAACACTATACTAATATGTCAATTAAGGTATATACATGTAGTAAATGTGGAAATACTCTGTTGATCATGCCTTAAATAAAGAAATAATGAAAAGAGCAATTTAAACATCAAAACATTTTTTTTGTGAAGTACATTCGTATAACAGTTGATACTTATATGCAAGCTGAAATTACAGGAAAACATTTTCATTTATTATGCCGATTTATTAAAAATGTTCATTTTGACATCAAAATGATGAAAGAATATTATAGTATTAGAATTTAGTAAACTTTTTATTCTTTACATTAATGTTTCACAAAAATGCAGAAGTTACATTTATACATCACTTGATTACAATATTTTACAGAATCAAGTAGTATGTGTGTCACTTTGCTTACCTGAGAAGCAATAGCCATTGAGAAATCAGCTTCATAGAATAATACACAAAATATATGGACAATGTGTTGTAAAAAAGGTATTCAATAAAGAGATTTTGATGTTTTCTTAATAGATTCTCAAGTTTAACAGTAACAGGATGATTTCAAAGTCATTTTATGTGTGGAGAATTGAAGACCTCTAATTGATCCTCAGATTGCAGTTCATATATTTTGTTGACAAATGTTTAAAACTTAGAAAGAATGTATTTACTTACTGTACTGTATACCAAACATATTTTACAAAGATCAAACATATATGCAAATGTTGAGAATTACAATACAATGTAAAAGCCCAGTAATTTATGGATAACTATATATTGATAGTCAATAATGTACAAATTATGTGTCCTTTACAATTGCTCCATGTTGTACTGTCAAATCACAGGTGTCTAGTATTGAAGACATTTGAACTTTTAACATTTAAGTTTTTATTTTAATACTAATGGAATCTTCAAGAGAACTTCCACCATTACAGAACATAGACTTTCAAAGAATCCCTTTATAGCTGCATGCCGTAATGGTGTTTTTGGAAAGCTTGTAATCCTGGAGTGTGCCATTTGTGGTAACAACAATTTCAATTCACTAGTGTTGTCTTGCATCCATTATACCAATGACAACTGTCTTTTTCAGCAGGATATTCTAAAATGTGTTGATGAAAAATGAATAATGGATATGTTATCAAACAATATTTCATTACAATATACTTGACCTCCAATATAGAAAACATGGATTTTAAAAAAAATTAATCTATAAAATATTTTGAATTTAAATTATTTATTTTCATAAGTATACATGTATTATGCAAATAAAGGATGAAATATATAAGAAGATCACACGATATGAATTATCAATAATTGTAAGGTTATTTTGGTATATAACATACAAGTAATGGAAAATATAGTGAATGAACTGTAAATGAAAGTTTAATTTTTTTCTCCAAAATTCTTCAGTTTTTAAATGCATTTAGTACAAGAATATTTACTATATTATTAGAGATATGACAACAAGATATCTGTGAGTCAATGCTCACTAGTGATACCCCTGCTCTGATGTGTATACAAAAAAGCATAGTTAACATTACATGTAATTGGAAGTTGACATCAAATATTTTGAAAAATCAATCATATCGAATGGCATGCCTTAACAAAGAGTGAGTTTAAATTTCAAGCATCTGCGATTGTTGCTGAGATAATGTTGACAAAATTTGTGTTATAGACAAACAGACACACAAGGGTAAAACAATATACCCCCTCTCCTTCCGAGCATGGGCATAATTAGTTCATACTAATTTAAAAAAAAATGTATTTACTAACCTTGAAAATGGCGTTAAGGCCATTAAGATGAGGATTCTAGCATATTTCAGATGCCCTGCTTCCATTTAGAAGTTGCAAATGTACAATGTTTGTCCCTTTTTAAAAGTGCTGAACTGGGAAGCCAACACCACATTTTTATAGCATCCGTCTTTTTCTTTGTTTTGCTTGAATTTAGCTGTGCACCCAAATTTAGCAACTCTCCCCTTCACCAGAGATGAAGAATGATGTTGGGATATCATTGTCTCCTCTTGTCAGTTAATGTTAATCAGTTTCTTGACATTCATCTGAAAGAACATATACATACTAAGTATGAAACAAATAGATATATGTAAGGTTATTATCTATAATCATTGTCAGGTATATAATTGAGTCTTTTTGGAATTGCAATTAATCATGAACATGGTAGATCAAAGATATACTGGTATATAGTCCAAGTTCTCATGAATTGAAAATTTAAACTATCATATAAATAATGATGTAGAGAAATTTCCATCGGAAATTTTAGTCACTTTCATTATAGAGTAATGATAACGTAATTCTGAGATACAAGTAAATACAATAGGTAAAAGGATAAATCATATTATACTCTGTCCCGAGTTTTTGCTTCCACCACTTTTTGCTTGATATTTCAATAATAGTAAATACCTTTGTGCTCAAACTACGTTCATCCACTAATATAAAAAATGTCCAGATTATCTGTTTTGAAACGCCCCCCTCTACCGTCTCAGGTTTCAATACACATCCCGAAATTGAAAGTCTACGGAGATTTTGCATTGCAACAGTCATTAATAAGCCCGGATGATAACGTTAAAAAATTGCGCGATGTATTCCGAGTGTATTCCGAATAGAGAGAAGATGTAAATATTCCCCATTATAAATCTCTGTGAGGAATCTGTTTTCGTTTTCCTGTGAATTTTTCTGAGTGGAAAGAGATAATTGTTCAATGAAGATATCTTGGATATATTCCCTTTTAACGATTTCAACTGTATTTCTTTCACAGGTATGTGTAATTTTATTAAAAATCATCAAAAAGCGATGGAAGCAATAACTTGTGACAGACTATAATTTTTTTTAAATGTTCAATTAAATATAGAAGTCTCTTTGCAATAGCCTATCTGGAATATTTATTATACCAACCAATGAATTGTATCTTGTATAATACTTAAAAGCTATATTTGAGATATTTTTAGAGAAAATTAATTTGCAATATTCATGAGTCATTTTTAAACCAAGCTGATTATTGTAATTTTTTGTGAGCAAAATGAATGAACCCTATATCATACAGTGCAGTTCGTTACATATTATAAAATCACCATATGAACATATAGATCTGCATAGATGTCACAAAATATTAAAGGTTTAAAAAAGGAAATGTTATCTTCTTTTATATGCGATTCCATTGTGCTAAACTTTAATCTTTAAAGATATCCTGTAGGCCTCGCTTTGTACAGTATTCATAACAAAAGACCGACATTTTAGAATAATCGATGAATGCCTAACACAAACAATATAAATTCTTTCATAAAATTTATGTACTTATCTGAGATTTCTGATTCTAACCCCCGCTTGTATATTAATTGTGACATGTCTCCTCCGCACGTCACAATATACAAGCGGGGATTAGAGTCATAGGAATTTCGGATTAAGAATGTACCAGCTCCTCGATCAAGATAATTGTAACATGAAAATCTAAAATGATGAGGCAAACGTTTATACAATGAGAAATAACAGATTAATAACCTAACTTACCTTACGTATGTCGAAGATGGACAGTCACCAGTTTTTCTCAACGTGGATTTGTTGACAAAAATTTTACACTGCATAACGTTATGCAGTATTGTCTGAGATTACTACGCGAAACGTTGGTATGTTTACAAATAATTTATAGGCATTGTATCATTAATATTCTAATAATCTTTTTTAAATAGATTTAAACACACCCTTGTTTATTTAAAGATTTAAAGCATTTATTACCCGTTTCCCTATGTTCCTTCTGTACTCATAAACACGCATTAATTTTTCAAATTGAACTATTTTTTCCCTCGGAATTTCATCTACAGGCATCAGACTCCGTGCTTATCCTTTGTTTATGTCGCATACCATCGCAAGAGTTATCGTTCGTTCCTGTACTATCAAAAACATAAATCTACCACTTGCTATCTTTGCTATAGGCATTTTCAATGGATAATTAAAAACGATGAAGTAAAAATTTACAGACAAGCTACAGTTCTATTATCAAAAACGATGTTTAAACGGGGGTCGAACAGTGTGTGGGGGGGGGGGGTTGTGTTGTAGAGTTGTGTGCCCTTAGTTTATATAACATCCGATAGTTTACCATGAAAAAGGGCAGGAATTTGACCTATGACGTAGAAGGTCATGAAAGCAATTGCAATAGGCGCTTCCGCCTAAAAAGGAATGGAACACTTTTCACAGATAGTCATTTTAGCCATGAAGCAGCATTTGAGGGGCAATTTCTGACGTGTATTTTTTTTTACCTTTTGATTAACGTCTTTTCGAGATCGAGGTCGATCGTACCATACACAATAAGACCAATCAAATTCTGCCAGGGGATCATGATAAGATCAATTAAAGACTGTCAAAAGATTCCCTTGCGTCAGTGATATATGGACCAGTGTGACGTAATACGATGTTTATGATGCTTTACCAATTGTCAAATTCTGACAGAAGTTAATCAGATACAGCCATGATTAAAAGGTGTGCTGAAAGATAGACATCATTAACCGTGTTTATAAAGTTTCAAAAGAAGAAGAGTCCCTTTGACATAGGTGACATAGAAATCAATTAACGTATAACCAAGGTGCACTGATAATATGAAATATCAGTAAAAATATCTTTGATAGACCTGTTATTAAGGGCAAGCGTTCAATTTTTAACTCTTTGAACTATTTTGGATGAACTGTTATCACTGTGTCTAGATTTAGATTTTTTTTTGCTTGGAATCAAGTGTTAAACATTCAGTATCAAACAACTGTCTCATCACTGTTCTCGGGTACCACTTGTCTTTACTTTCTACAAACTTGTCATAATAATGTTACGATTTACTTTTAGACTACCTCAAAACCACTGTTCTTTTACATATGTTATTGTAACCAAATACCACAAAATGTTGGTTATTTTATTATTGTCAATATCACCTTTTTGTGTTTCCACTTCAATCTTATTAAAAGATGTTCAACAGGAACTTGTCAAACTTGTTGATATGAAGATTAGTACGATGAAAGCAAAGACAGGCAATAAAGAACCAACTATAGATGAAAGCATATGCTAGACTTCCATGGACAGCCATAATCGCCTCCCATTAAAGCGGCGACGTTTGAAAATAATAGATTGGAAGACATGAAAATTAATATTAGTTTTTTTTAGTGTTTTTTTCCACCGTATTTACTGGGGTTTATTTCCATGAAATCTTAACCACACTAAAAATAATATTACGCATCGAATAAATTAAAATATAGTCTATTAATTGTTTGCCTAAACAGAAAGGGTTGAAAAATTAGAGCCACGGCGGAGTTATTTATCAGGCACGTAGCATCATTTTTCAAAGTAAAGGGGCCTGAAAAATTGGTGCATAAGTGAAGGGGTCAACCCCACCCCCACCTACTCCTCAATTGCTTCGTTGCTCTTAGTCGACAAAGTTGAACTATATATTAAAAATGATTACCTTTCTGATACTGACACATAAAAGGTAGCGCTTGTTGGCATGGAAACAAAGACATCGTTCTATTGGAATTGAGAGTTATGGTACTACAGTAATTCCAAGGTTGACCATTCGGATTTGTATCTTTTATGTTATTCCAGACCGTGATATTTCTGCAATTAAGAAAAATATGATAAACTTTTTTTCATGTATTGGTTAGTTGATTCTTTTTTTAATTAAAAAAAAAATGGGCAAAATTTGTATTTGAAAAATAAAACACCAAATAATATCCTTAATACAAAGTCAGTAAGTAAAGTAACTTAATCTAGTTGCGAAACTTTTCTTCGACAAATTGATATACATATGTATATTTTTTTTTAATGCGGAAAGACCCTTCTATAGCTGTTAAACAGCGTCTCATAAATGTTATGCACTGCTATTATATAATCAAACAGGGTCAATAAACGAACGCAGCAAAGATATGAATAACAGGAAACGTTATAAAAAGGGTTCTTTATAAATCCGATACTTTAAATGAAAGAAAATGTTCCAAAAAGTGTATTATTGTATTCAAAAAGTCCTAAACGTTCACCTTGGGGAACAATTTGGAAAATCTTGGATTAACAAAAGTGCAAACATCTCAGAGTTTTGCTGCGAGCACTGGAATTACATAATACTTAGAAATGCGCAACATGAGTAATAAACTCATGGCTTTGTGTGTTTTTGTGTATTAACCAAAGTAAACGACTTCGTTTGTTTTAATAACAGTCCCAGATAATAGTCCCATTATAAACAATGTTCAAATCAAAGCAAGGTTTTGCAGTCCGTAAACTTGCGTTTGCGTTTTTTTTTCTTTAAAAATTCAAACCAGAAATCATTCGCAGGAAAACGATTTACAGAGTAAACAAAATGTTGTATAAAAAGTTCTGTAAATGCTCACTTTAATTCAATTCACCATAAGATTACTTTCTAAATATTCTTTATCCTCGGATTATGCGAACTACATTTGCAAGTTTGCAAGTAAAATTTTGAGAAAGACTGGATAGAAGTATTCCAACCTATTTCGATTTCAAGATCTTTATGATTCCATATTTCATTAATAAGAAAGTTCTTTCCAAAATTTTGCATTTGCTGCAAGACACTACATTAAACAAAGGACGATCAATACCAATTATTGTAAATACAGCGGGTTTGGTTCATAACAAAATGGATGCCCTCACTTTATCGCCGGAAGTTCTTCCAAAATGTCCATAACAGTCGATACATCCGGAAACCGGGCCAGCATTCCATCTGTCTGTGCGCATGTCTGACTTGCATCATTCCAGTTTCGTCTTTCGCTGTAGTACACATAGGTCAAGGGAGTGAATTCCGTTTGACATGTAACTGAACACAAAACCGTATTTTATTATCGTATATCGTTTTCTCCGGCTAAATGTACCCGAATTTAATTTCATTGTAGTAACAGGTTAAAGAATATAAATTGATATAATGAGTATCGTATGCAGTTAAAAAATGAATCCAAGTGGAATTTTGTATTACGCTTTGCACTGCATTGATATTATCATCAATAAACTTCAAGTGCATTTCTGCCTTGAATAGGTATCATGGTTGAATATTATAGTTTGAATAATAACTATTTTTTTTAACTATTGAATGTTGCTTTATCTGCTAATTTTTTACTTGATAACAGTAACTTTTCATACTGAAACATACTCACTCAAAACAAGGGCAGAGGACAAACAAGTCAACAGCAGCATCATTTCTACGATAAAAGAATATTTAGGTTATCATCCAAATGTTATATTATTTTGATACAATGCTAGTAGTATCTTCAGGCAGTATAAAAACAGTTTTTAGACTCCAGCTGTTACATAGCTATGCTTGAACATATTTTATTAGTTTATTTGTGTGAGCTGTGCAGAGTCCGTTGTCAGTAAATATACATGTACTAGCAGATCAATTTTGGGTATAAAGATGAAAATAATGAGATAGATTTTGCAAGTGATGCCCTGATTCTCAAAAGCCATCATATAATTGATAGCACTGGAGGAGTAATTTTGAAGTTTTAGTTTCTATTCAGTTGTTTTATCCTTAGTTTTTTTTTATCGTATATTCATCAACACATTATTTATTTATCTTTCAGATTTATTCATTTATTTATTAGCTACTATTTCTATTTTATTTATTCACTAACTGTATTTCTAAATTACATTTCTCCTTACCAAATGCATGTACATATGTATCTGCTGATATTTTCCCTGTCCTCAAATCTACTAACATGTCAGAAGGTTATTTACATTGAATAGCCAAAAGTTGTTTCCAATTTTTACACTATTATCCAGAAAAACAAATGTTTCCTTTGTAACTGATCTTTTGTTATCCTATTATCACCCCCCCCCCCTCCAACGCTTTCCCCCTTTTCAGGGCTTTTCAGTCGCTTAAATTCAACATAGTTTGTACCAGATCCGTATATTATATGTTTAATTAGTTCTGTGGCCTTATTTTTGAAGTGAATGGTAAATTTGTTCATTTTAAAATGTATCGATTTATTTGGATTATTTGATAGTTTTAGGTCACAACATTTACAGTCCAATTATTTTGCTTGGTTAAGCAATTACATTTCACCGTCAAAACAGCAGGTGAAAAACGGACCAATTCGACGGAATCCAAAAATATATCAACGATTATTGTAAATGAAACGATAAACTACTGGTTTGCACTGTACATGCAGTGTCACAGATGTATGTTTTCAGATTTGTCTCCAATTCAAGTTCTAATTTAAAATGTTTTAGTGATTTTGGCAATACGTGTATAATTTAATTTTAATTACATGTACCTGCACAATATACATGTACCGTCAACTTTTGTTTTGTTTTGTTTCTTTGATTTGCACCTGTAGCATCGTGATGCTGTCATCCATTGTTAAATTGTCTTAGAGACTGAAAGTCAAGTGGGAAGTGTCAAAATTTTTTTGTGAAGCAAATCTAATTGTTTAGACGTAAGTGTATTCTAATAACAATTCACGAAGTTGGAAGCATATTCTGTGATTCGCCCACAAATGACATAAAATTTAAATTTTGTACCTAAGGATAAGCAAAAAAGGAAATTGTCTTTTCAATATTCAAGATTACACGGACCCAAGGGAACCACCGACACATTTTTTTAGCATAGAGATTATTTTTTCTATAATTTGTAAAAGTGCGAGAGTGTGTAGCAAATTTTTCAAAAGGAATGTCAATTGATTTTTTGTACGTAGAAAGAAAAAATAAGAGGAAAATAGCTAGCCCTACTTTTAATAATATATTATGGACGTCTTTTTGAATGTTAAAATTAAAAATAACAATATTAAAAGTTTATTTGTTAGGCAATAAATAGAAAAGTACTCCAGCGAAAAAAAAGTCTTAATCATAATTTAAAAATAAACACTTTTCATTTCATCTACAACGTACGTACATGAAGCGTTTTAAAGCTCAATAGTCGCTCTGCATTATTTGTTCTGGAAGTTGAACATTCGTTCCAAAATTACTTGGAAAATGTTTTTATTTTTAGATCAACCCTACAATTATCAATTTTATCCACATATCGTAAAATATCAATAGAAATAATGATAGATAGCGCTTCTGACACAGGCTAAAAACTCTGGTTAATATGTAAATGATATCTCCCTTACTGAGTTTAATATCACTCGCAACAGGAAAGCGTTGAAGGGTTTTTCTTCACCCTCGGCCAGTTCTGTTTCCTGCAACGTAAGTAAATATGGGACTATTACATCAAACGTGTTATTAGTTAGACCAGAAATCGTATCTTTTTGTTTAATACAGAAGATACAAATATACATTTTCTTTTGTACTCAGCCTGCGGTAGACATGAATTTTTTTTAAATGACGTAAATTGCCCATACATTAATTTTAGAGCGTTGCTTGTATTGAATTTTTCAAGATGCATTTAGTACTTTAAAAATGTTTTACTGCTTCTGGCTGCTAATCGGTATTCAGCTACAGAAGTTTGCATGAAAGAACACCGTTTCTTTGAATCTGAACAGTTAGTTTCTCAGATCTGAATTTTCAAAAGTACAATCAAACATTTTTGGTGAACAATTTGTTATAATACCAGTCAATAAACTTAGCCACGAAAAAAATACGCACTTCTCCTTTGAAATACAATCAATGCAGATCTTATTTGCTTAATCTTCAATTTATTATATTTTGCTATGAAGGACACGGAATATAAATTTTAGACATTAATGAATGATAATATCATAATTGCTTGCAATTTATTCCTGTACGTACATATTCATATACATCTGTATATATACAAACATTTACGAGCAATAAATACGTTTTCATATGCCACACATGCATATTCATGTGCATGGATGACATTAAATACTGTAGTTACATATATATACAATTAATGTCAATATTGTTTACAGTCGCAAATTACATTCTGTAATGATAACTTGTGGACATGATTCCAGCTCTTATACTTCCGAAGAATTAAGTGAAAAAAAAGACCGTTATGTATTTTTATCAACATGGTGATTTTAAAGTAAAACAGTACATAAAGATCTTAAAAACTCTTTAGCTACTGTTTACATAACATGAAGTAATTTAACGACATTGAAATTAACCTACAAAGATTCTAACGACAAATGTACTCACCTTCTCTGACCAAGCATGCAGAAGTAAGTGAGGAAACCTCCACTGCTTGTTATTACCTGCCGTGTATTGATCCGCACCGGCGAGCGCAAAATCACTTCGCTCATAGTCCTATTGACAACTTAATCTTCCGCGTCCCGCCGGAATCTTTGATCTTCTGATAACTCTAGTAGGATTAATTAATCAACAGCAATTTAAAATTAATCATCTCTGAAAAGAGTTGATAAAAGATATTAAGAAGATAAATCTATTTTTATTTTTTTTGGTTCTTTATCTTGAATGTTAAGTTTTCCGTGACCGAGAGTTATACAATTTTTTGTTTGATTTAGGGTGAAATTTCTTATGTTCAGCGTTAAAACAAATTGTGGTGTGCTGTTGCTATTGTGGTGGTAATGATAATTTTAGCATTATAAAGATTTATAACATAGTATCTGTGCAAGCTCCTCGAATTTCAATTAATAAATATTTTCAAAATCGATTAATTAATCTTCGCTAATTATATAGTTTCCTAATTACGCAGACAGGATCTATCAATTACCATTTTCGTAATAATCATATTAGAACTGTATCTTTTCTCTACAATTTGATGTAAATAAATGGGGAAAGGGGGTAATATTAAAGTGTATGGAATTTTTTTTTTTTAAATCTGTTTCCCTTGTATTAAATTGATGTTTGTATGTAACTATGTAAGTTTTTATGGAACTATTTACATGTATTTTTATTCTTTATAATGCTGTATTGTGTCGATATTTTCAATGAAGGTGGATTCAAATACATTTTCCTTTTTTTTTTGGACATATATACTGTATTGTGTCGATTTTTTCGTGTGAGGGTGGATGTAACGATGTTCTTTTTATTGAGAGGGTAAGGGGGGGGGGGGGTAGGGATAACGCTCTGTTTGATCTGTTCAGAGTTTTTTTTTGGTTGGGGGAGGGGGTTGGTGTTTTATTGTCGTCGTTGTTTTGTTCTCGTCGCTGCTGCTAGTGTCAATGATATACGAGGAGAGCATTTAATTGGTGTCACTATTAAGTACATACATGTACATGTAAATACCTGAGTAATAGATACTTTAAAACACAGAAGAAATCTAATGTCTATTTAAATGTACTGTAAGGAATGTTTTGAGCAGTTTATGTAAAGCTTTTCATATTTACCAAATTGAGAGAAATAGAAATTAATGTCTGTGAAAAATAGGGCATAAATGATTCAAATGCCAACTAATTGCCAATTTTCCATCAGTGTGGTTGTAATCAGCATTGCCTAATGCTTCTATTTTCCCCGCATCTAAACATAGTTGATATGGTCAGAATGACAGGTATAATGAAATTTAATACTTATAATTGATGCAGTGCATTAAAGGGTTGTTTTCGTTAATTCAGCATTACAGCGTTGCCTTCATTGATAAATGGACGCGTCGGGTCGCCCGGGGTCTTCAGACATTGGTGACATAGAAAACTGTTTGGCGGTCTTTTCTGTCTGGCAAAGCAGATTCATTTTAGGTTAAATGCGTCCACGGGACAAACAGAACAAAAACATTTTCCGGACAGGTCGTATGTCGTGCCAGACCACATCTAATCGGCCCTTATTTATTTCGATCATCGTGTTTTTGCTTAAAGATAGATACGGGTAAGTGTCGGCCAGAGAGTAATCATTATGCTGAAATATGACATATATAGGTCATTCTTTAGCAAAACAATAAATTTTAGTCCAAGTATTTATATATAAAAGTATACGTAAACGGAGAAAAAGAGAAAACAAGAAACAAAGGTTGGAATACCTTGTTAAAAAATTTGATTAAAAAAAAACTCTCTGTCATGTTGGACAAAACACCCACCTCAGGTCAAAAACTTTATGACTTAATTATGATCTAAATGGTTAGAAGGATATGAGGGTAGATTTTTTTTATAGCTTAATTATCGTATCTAGTATATTAGTTTGATAATAGTAAAAAATGGTATAATAAGATTTTAATAGGCCTACGGTATATTTTGTTTCACCAATATCAAGTTTTTATCACTCTTTTGATATTGTGAATACATATGAGTAGAAAATCAAAAGCAAATCACAGAGGAAAATAAGGAGGCAGGGTGGTCAACTAATTAATCCCCAGATCCTAAATAAACATTGACACATAATATTTTCTGTCATAAACTACCATTTAGAAAGAAAAAAAAAATCCAAATAATTTATCTTTAATATTTGATCATTTTCCTATATCTTTATACAGTGTTCTTCTTCATAAGAAGGTAAATATAGCCTAAAAATGGCCACCACTCCTTCTTAAGCTTATCGATTTCTGTGTAATTCATTACGATACTGGCCATTCTCTTTACTCTGTTTGTACAAACATATCATAGTTTGATCTTTCTTTGATTACAATTAGTATATATGTACTGTAGTATCTTTATTATCATTTGTTTGATTTCCCTTTCTATCAATTCTATTTTCATTATTAGTAAAAATAAAAAATCATTTGATTTATGTAAATATGTTAGATTTTTGCAGTCGCTAATGTTATATTGTCATGCAAAAACATGTACTATACCGTTGATTTATTATGCTTTACGCACAAAAGCTGCATTTTCAGTGAATTTTTTACAGAGATTTTACTTGCCCATGGGTGCAAAGTGAACAATAAATCATAAAATGCACTTTTATTGACATATTCAAGAAGAAAATATCAAATTGAGTCTTCTTGTAGCTTGAATCGTCCTTTATAATGTCACTATTCTAGTTTGAAATTGAAGGAATTTGAATTTGCTTGTAACTGTTTTTTGATAGTCATTCTGTGTTGTTTAAGTAAAATAAAAATTACATACATATATTTATTTCATTGGTCAATCATCAATCCTTACCAGTGAAAAAAATGTTTTGCACGTAGACTTATAGATTGCTTTTTTTTCATTTATAAAGACAATGAACTTATAGGCCTATTTACAGCCATTGTAAAATATAATGAAATCTTACACATGTAGAACAAAAAGGGTGTTAGAAAATTGGCATTCCAATTCCATGAGGGGAAATATATTTTTATCCTCGTTTTTCATGGTATTGCTGATTACAATTTATCCAGAGAGTCCAATTTCTTTTTTTTCACGTTATAGAATTTACCAAGTGTGAAATAAAAAGGCAATAATGTTCAATTAATATTATCAACGGATGAGTGTTTCAGAATTAACTTTCATTATTTGTCTGTTCTCGATACAGATATTCTTCGTCCAAGTCTGATTGTTTCTCTTGTCCTCGAAAAGCTCTAACATTATGGAGCGCATTTCATCTTGTCTGGAAAGCTTATTCGTCAGAAGAACTACAATTCTTTGTCTAATTTTCTACACAAACACACTGGATAATATTTTACTTACATCAGTTGGTAAGTCAAGTGCAATACTATCTTTTTTGAACATATATAACTTACCTTATGTATTTCTTGTTGTTTTTTTTTTATTGTTTAACTGTGATGAAGTAAACTTCTGTATACAAGGTTATTTTCGCCTCGTGTTATTTTCGTCCTCCTTGATAAGCAGACGGTTTCGCCCCTTCTTGAACTCGCATAGACATAGTTGTGAGTAAAGAGAGATACGTTAAGACATTAGAATACGCCCAGTTTAAAATTCGCCCATTGACAACGAGGACGAAAGGAGCGAAAATAAAACGGGGGCAAATATTTCCTTGTATACAGTACTTCACGTCATATGTCATTTTATCATTATATTAATTTGTTAGGATTATCTATGAATTTTAAGTCAGTTTAACATACAGTCATATGATCACAATTTTTCATTTCATAGTTCCAATCATTCCCGAGGTGTTAATGGAACTCGACAGAATTGACGACCCGGACAAAAACGGAAACGAGAGCATTAGGCCTAATTTAGCGATCACGGACAAAAATATATCAGATTCTCTCAGTTTCACCAAACAGTTGCTGCAGGAATCGTACAAAGCCCTGGACGAGAACAGTCAGGTCGGATTGCTTCTTTCCTCCAAAGCATTAGTACAAATCCTGGCAAATCCCTGTGTAGGATGTCTTTCTGAAAGGTATCGCTGTAGGAAAGGTGATTGTATAATGATATATTGTGTTAAACTTGACGTCTTAGTTTACAGTTGCCATAAGGAGCAATGCGTAATGAATGATTAACAGGTAAAAACGAAGTTAACCCTTGTCACAAATTATATAGCAAAATTAATAGATATGATAAAATTACAAAAACATTACGTTTATGTTGTCTTGCATGTATCTTTTAACGTGTATTGAATTGATATGATATTATAATATATTTACAGCTTTTTATGTATGCTTACAATGCATTAACATAACACTCGTTTCGTATTTATAGATTCATCAACGCATTGCAATTATATTTTAAGAACACCTTATATTTATGAACTTGGCTCCCTAGTACCGTTTGATAAAGTATATGACGTGTATTCCGGTTTAAAGGTGAATGATATTTTTTTATATTTAAAAAGGTCTGTTTTTGTTATCTAGATATGGATACCATATTTTGCTTACTGTGGGAACAGTCTTACTCCTGATATCTTCTCTCGGTGAGTCTACTTACTTATCAACCATGTTTAACAGCTATTTAATATCAAATGAACTTAAAATTTAAAGCAAACGAACGAAAGCTTCAACATAGAATTTCGAAAGACTTTTAATGATATAACAGTTTTGCCTCTTGCTATTACTAGTCTACGCATGCGCAGGAAGCTTTGTGTCTTTCCTGGCAGGACGATTGGTTCACGGTATCGCGTCAGCCTTTACCTCTATAGCTGCTTTGAGTATCCTGGCTGAACTCTACTCGAGTGACCTTGAAAGGAGCAAGGTTATGGGTGTGGCAATGGGAGGGGTTGCATTTGGAGTTGTAGGTAAACTGTTCATTAATATATTCCGAAAACATGAATTATCATGCTAGGCATGCACAACTCGACATTTCATTAAAAATCATCGACAATCAAAATTGCGTTACAACATTCTGTGCACATTGTGTATTCCAAGAATAAATGGCTTATCTGTTGAATTCTAGTATGTAGAACAAAATTTCTCTTTATATTTGATTTAAGCATCTGACGTTGTTTTATTTTGTAGTTGGCTACCCTTTTGGGGGATTTTTGTACGACTACTGTGGCCAATCGTCTCCTTTCCTCATTTTGTCCCTTTTCGTCATTATTGACATCGGTATGGATTTGTTCTTCATATGAAATTGGAAACTAGTTCAAAGTATTCAATGGATTGCCTCTTTTCAATGCTTTACCTGTATAACGTCTCTTAAAATAGTTTTTCAGGGTTGCATTATCTGCAGATCACGTGCGATAACGGTAAGCAGTCGTCTGCTGTAATATAAAATCATTTTTAAAAATCACTTGTCATTTTACAGAGATAACGTAATATCAAAATATTCTAAAAAAAAATTTCGCACCCTAGATTCCTGGCAAATACTTGCAATCTTCCATCTTGACACTTCTGAAAGATCCCTTTATCCTGATCACGGCGGGTAGGTCAACCTCAAACCCTCCATCACGTGTAATTAGCCACCAAAGACAGCCAAGCAAAAGTTTTATATCTTGATCATGAACTACGGAACTTCCATTTCTATTAGAGTAATTGATTCGGTTCTGCGGGGTATCTGTTTTATATTTTCATCGATATCTGAGCGATTAAACGACTTTGATGTCATTATCTTTTGAACAGGAATAATCATGTTTACAACCATGGCGATGTCGACCTTGGAGCCGACGATACCAATCTGGATCATCGATACCATGAAAGCACCAAAATGGCAACTAGGTACCCTGAATGATCTACAAATATTATGAAATACGTGTAGCTCTAACTTTTTTGCGCCTGTTGCTATGAGATTAATTAATTAAGCTGTGTCGATCATTCTGAATGAATGTGTAATTGACACCCTGAAAGTTTACTTGGAGCAGTTACTATTTTGCAAAAAAGCGCACAAGTTTGTTAGAGGGATATGACCAAAAAAGCATATTTTCTTCAGTTTGTCAAACATAATGAGAACAACGAATTGCACGACAACTAATATTGACCGAATGTTAGAAATATCAACTAAGATACAAGTACCTACTGTCCGAATTAATAGCAGGACTAAAAGCAAACTTGGACATGGAAAGAGAAATTCACAATGTAATGATAATTGTCAAAGAACGTATCGAAAATCAATAAGACATACAATTTCTCATTATGTGAAAATGCAGTAAAATTTGTTTGATTGTTTCGCTTTGTCAACCCTCAGCGATAAATCCTAAATTACGTCTATCCAACAAGACATGGTCCGTAAATAAACACATTTGACATTTATTATGAGTATGTTTTATATATTTAACGATAATTTTTTTTTCACATTTGTTTGAGTTTAGATATACATTAATTTATAAATAGACATGGATCATAATTCATATCTTTACACATTTATGCATTTTATATAAACAACGTAATTATATTAAGATGAGCTAACTTACTTAGAATATAACCTATTTCTTCAATGGCTGATCCAAACTTCTACACTAATAATTTTTTGTTTTTTTTATTTCTGTGTTTTAACTTTAGTTTGTTTCTGAAAGCTGTACAAGCCGATATAATTAAATTCTTTTATATCGTATAAAGAATGTTGCCAACGTCATAGTAAGACTAACGTCAAAAACGTATCAATACGCCTGACGTTACGTTTGAATTTTGTACAATATTACGTCATTTTAAAGGTGAAATGACCGTTTTTATCTACAATGAAGTGTAAAAAAAATTAAATTATAAGCAATGAATTCAATATTTATTAGTTTTATACGATATAAAATGGTTTGAAATAGTTTACGCTTTTTTATAAACCGCTTCGCGGTTTATAAAGCGTAAACTACCCCAAACCATTTTTAAATTATATCGTATAAAACAAATAAATATTGAATTCATTCTTTAAATAAAAGGCATAACTGTGAACATAAAAGATTTAAACGGTTAAGAACACTACTTATTGATATATTTAACGTCTGCTGATGGTATGACAAAAGTTGCATACATGTAATATGTTCTAAAAATGGTTCTCCTTTTACTTTCGTTTACAGGTTTAGTGTTCCTGCCAGACAGCATTGGTTACTTCATAGGAACCAATTTCTTCGGAGCGGTGGCCAAACAAATAGGAAGGTGATTCAGAATTAGAATTGAGCAACTGAAATACTATCTAATGTCAAAATTAAAATCAAGGGAACGTTATAATTATGAATGTATACAATCATCCTGAATATATATTAGAAGAAATTAATAAGGTGACGATTGTTAACTATCATATTCAAACACAATAAGTACACTTTACATGCATCTCCCTAGAGAAAAATTCACTTGTTTTATGTTAAATTACTGTATTGATTTCATTCCACATAATATACATTTGTAAACTCACCAAACTCTTACTTGTAGGTAGATACGTGTACTATAGAAAGGCACAACCACTCAGCACATTTAGATACTCGTAAAGAAGCTTTAAATTACCATTGAAATATTTCATGTCATTTCAGAAAATGTTATTTTTACACTCAGATTGGGTATTTAAATTATAAGTTTTAACTGTTAGTCCTCGGTATTCTATTATTCCAGATGGATATGCTCTTTATCCTGTATGCTGCTACTGGGATTTTGTCTGATTTGTGTAAGTTAACCTTTTATGAAGAAAAGTACAAGGGTTTTTAAGTGTAGTATATACAAAATATACATATCGGCTTCCGTTACTTACGGGTATCCGTTAATAGAAGTCCCACCAGTTTAATTAATATCAAAGTGTTTCATGAATCTACATTTTACATTGTACATTACATTGTTATGTAATATTCAGTATTATATGTGTAACTCCTACAGTGATATCTTAATCAATACTCAATCTAAGAATGCATATTTTCTAAATCATATCAAACAGAAAACCGATTAGTTTGTGTTTTTCTTAATTCAGATACCATTTTCAACATCAGTGACCCAGCTAATGCTTCCACACTTTGGAATTGGACTTGGATTAGGTAAGGAGAGAGAGAGAGAGAGAGAGAGAGAGAGAGAGAGAGAGAGAGAGAGAGAGAGTGAGAGAGAGAGAGAGAGAGAGAGAGAGAGAGAGATATTTTATTGAGGTTCTATGCATTCTCAATCCCTCCATATTAGGGTAATAAAACCACAATCCAACGAATAACATTTTTAAAGTATGACCTTTTTGATTTCTCCTTTAATTTGTGAGGATTACAATTTCAATGGAAAATTTAATACAGCATAAATACACTGTGATAGAATTTTGCAATGAAGTACAAATGTAGGATTTGTGATGTATTGAGAAATTGTTTTCATCGTGGCGTTATATTGAATTTCCACTAAATCCAGTTTTAATGGCTATGACTTGTAGAATTGAAACTGCGGTAATGCATTCAACTTCCATACTTTCCATCAATTTCAGGTATAGTAGATGCGGCTTTGATGCCTCTGCTAGCTTTATTGGTGGATACACGGCAAATGGCTTCCTATGGAACAGTCTACGCTGTCGCTCAGTTGTCGGTCTGCCTTGCATATGGATTAGGTTGCCCTTTTTTCCAGAAAAGTTCATTTTTTACTCCTCTTCATAGTTGCTTGACGTTTTAAAATATTCCTTTCAATTATAAGATTATCGCATGTACTGTTATTTTTTTTGAATGTCAGGCGCCTATAACTATCTCAAAATTATCATGAATTACAGTAACTGTTTAAACTGTGCAAAAAATTGGTTTTGATTTCCTCCCTTTTTGTTATTAAAGGGCCGCTCCTTGGTGGACAAGTCGTAAAAAGGTTTGGATTTCCAAGGTGATTATATATATATATACATGCTAAACTTTTCAGTTTTACAATATCACATCAATTCTATGGTGTTAGGATCCCGATGATATACATGTATATATAAGAGAAGGTAGCATATCTTTCGAAACTACAGTTTCAGTACTTTATAAAATAAAAGTGTAGTCATGTTAGTGTTAGTAATTTCATACAATACATGTATGCATTTGATATTTAAATTTATTTATTTTTTCACCAACCCTTTCTTCAACAGTTCTTTATTGCACTTCGTAAACCTCTGCACCTAAATATCTATAGATGTTAGAATCGATTTTAAATTTTGTTTTCAGCCTAATGTGGTCACTTGGTGGACTATTAATTCTAACAAGTCCGTGTGCCATTGTTCTACGCTCTGTCAAAACCAAAGAGGAATGTATGGTAAGCATAATGAACAAGGATGTCAAGGGTTGTCCAAAATTCAGATACTTTTCACCATTTATGACATTTAAAATGACTACATGTAATAGTTATATATATAAAAGTATTTCAAAACGGTTCTGTAATCAAGTGTTAGACATCGGTTGTTTTCAAGACCGTTGCGTCCAAGAAGCCTAGCTTTGTTAAACGAAACGCTTGTTTGGCCGATAAATTGATTTAAAGTTGGAAGCATGCCTTGAAAGACATCTTACGTCGTTTGTTAATTTTTAAGCGGAAATAAGCATGTTGAAATTACAATCAGACAAAGGAGGAAAATATCGCCAAGTAATTAAAATACTACATTTAGTGCGCAGTGGTAGCTGCGTTAACTATCTTGAATATTAATCTTGGCACTTTAAATTGAGACTTTGATTTTTCTACAAAAGCTTCAAGGCTAGAGTATCGTTCAAGATCGTCATAACTAGGTAGGGTACTTATGGCCGCTCCGATTTTGATCATAAACGATGTCGTGCGTTGTTCCACGAAAGAAAAAATCTGCAAAAATATGATACGCGGATCTAAGGGGATGAATCGTTTAAATTTCACATGATTTTTTTAAAAATCATACCAAAAATAGGTTTCAGACTCCCTCCACCCGGCAAACAAAATTATACTTTGAAATCCCCCACGGAAAAAAAAATCTGGATCCGCACTTGAATTTATAACGTCAAATAGTTTGAATGTTACATGCAAGAAATTAAAATCAGTAAAATAATATTTAAAAAAAATTTTAATTGTACCCCAATTTTTTTTGGTGAATAATGGATAAAAATAGGATATTCATGAATTATTTGTATCTGCTTTAACAGTCATTGATACTGGATTCAGAGGACGAGGCGCTGGTAAAGGAAGACACACCACAATACAACAGGCTCTATACGGACGACTAATGGCGGGAAATTCAAATCATTTTCCATATACTTATTCAAATTATGTAAATGATAAGCACATATGTCAAAGTCTATTTCTCAAGGCTGTATGAAATTTAAAAAAAAAAAATAAAAAGTGATTTGGTTCTTTTCAAAGATTTTCCAAAAATGTGTACTGTTTCATAAACACTTGGAAGCATATTTTAACTACCCTTATTAGTTTTTAAGAAAATAAAGCCATATTAATTTGATTTCTGATATTCTTTAATATTAGTTATTTTTCACTCAAATGTTTTTTTTTGTAATTTACACTTTCATGTACCTGTGGACGTATCAATTTTTTTTGTTAAATCAGAAAGGGTCTTTATTTAATTAATTATTTATTTATTTATACATCATACTTTTGAGTGAAAATATTTATCCTACCTTAGTAGAAAGATGGCAACCAAACAATGATTCCCTTAAAAGCACACCTCCAATTTTTTTTTTTGGGGGGGGGGGGGGGGGAGGGGGTTGGGGGCACGAAGAACAGAACTTTGTGTATGCTTACCTTCACCGTTTGATCTGGTAATCAATTATGGTCATTCAATCAGTGCATAGAACTCTTAAATATATACTTATATGTCTATCAAACTGATTACAAAATATTTGTTGTGCAAACTATGACAGACCGACTGACACTTGCAAATGTAGACAGAATTTTAATAAAATAACAATTGCATATTTTATAATATATTACAATTAGCAACAAAACCTTTCTTTTCTTTAATATCTGAAATAACAAAATCAAAAAATAAAATTTTTAATAACATAAAAGCAAGATACAACATTATTATAAAAAAAGAGACGCTTTCATTTAAAACAAAAATATGACGGGAGAGAAAAATTCAAAACAAAAAATCGCAGAAAAAATCAATGTCATTATAATCTTGATTGAATGTGAAATATACATGATTTTGAAAAGTTTAAAAATAATGCCCATGGAACACATTGCTTACAGAAATAATAACAACATACTTAATTATTTATGTTCCTACCATTAACATATACGGTTACTGTAAACCAACTTTTATTCGCGCGTGCGAGAGATTTTCGCGAAGTTCGCGAGAGCTTCATTGTCGCGAATATTTCTCCCCAATGACTAATATTCGCAATACAGTTGTAATAAAAAAAAATAAGTGTGGATAATACTTTGTCGCAAAAATAAGTTACGCCACGAACCAGTTTAATTTAGGTGTAGCGCGAAATAAAGTCATCGCGAATAATAGTTGGTTTACAGTACATTAAAATAGCAAAATCCATATCAATTTCACAAGTTCTTTTTCTGGTCACCTTTTGAGTTGAATATATTGTATTGCCAATGGCCATTAAAACTTTTTACATCTTTGAAATCACTCGTTTTGCTCTATATTTTAATTTCCTATTCTTCACATCAGGAGATTTACTCTTACCTTGAAATTGAAATCAACGATGTAAAAATGAATATTATAGTACATATACATCCAAATTGATTCGATGGTGGGACACACACAGACACACATAAAACGAACAAAATTATTCAAAGAGAAATCTACGCGTTGCATAATGAAGAAATATATACATACAATTTTACGTCCTAGACAATCAGTTCGATGCAAGTGAAGCAAATAAATAAGGCACATTTGTGACTAATGGATGGCAGTGACAAAAATATTAAAGATTTAATATCTGACAATGTGTGCAACAAACCAGACTTATATATATTTAGGAATGTATGTTTTTAAAAATGTCCATGCTCTGAAATATATAATTATTAACTTGAAACATATTATACTGTGATTTTAAACATATCCTGAAATGTAATATATTGTTATTTTAAAAATGTTTCATTATATTATTATTTTTCATATTTGAATTCATGTCCTGAAAAAGTTTGTTGAAAAAAAAAAGATGTCTTCAGAATCCTGCGTCTTTAAGATTGTGTTCACGGATTGTGTTGGAAGATTTTTTTTTAAAAAATTACTGGTACTCATGTTTTGCTGAGCTCGTATTCTAAAAGTGTTATCGTGTAAATAAACAGTTTTTAATCAATTCATTTTTTAAAAATACTGATCACTAGCACTGAAATAGATTTGCACAATTTTAAACATTTATATATTTAAAAAAGTAGTTTAATTTTAAAAAGTAATATTATATTATTGATATATGTGAAAAGCACACTGTCGGACAGATATCACTAAATTTCGATATCGACCTTCACAGGCGTTTTCTCTGAAACAGTTTTTCGTAGAATATGACAAACAAGCATGCTCATTGGCCCAAAACAAATCGTATCCTGTACCCAGAATTCCATGCTTTAATTTTAACATTTTCAAGCAACGTAATTTCCGGAAAAGGTCCCTAATACCCAGTGTTCCCTACTCCTGCCACCAAGCTCTTCCGGCGTGACCACTGACCCGATAAACTTCGGCTCCTCTTCTTTTGTTTGGGGTCAGGCATGAAGGGGACATATTTCCATCCATGCCACTGTTTGATTTTGTTTGGCAGAGGTATTTCATATATCTCTTTTCCTTCTTCGTAATTCTGCGCCATTGTTTTGCTCGCTTCCTCTTCGTCGTTAGATTGCCAGGCAGCGATACCTCTCTCCTCCAAAGTACCTGTCAAAAATAGGACTTTTTAGATGCTGAATTCATTATTGAACCTCATATCTCGGAATTTCTCAGTCAATATAACTCTTCAGGTCGTGCGTGTATTAAAAAAATAGTTATTGTGATTTTAAATAAAAACATTCTCAAGATTTATCAAAGAAGAAATGAATCACATATAAATCAGTATTATACTTATACCACCCCATCTACCTTTATTCTGTTATATTAATTTGGAATACATATATTTACCTGGGACTGTGTTGTCAAGGAGACACGATAAAACGCCACACACAAAATTTGGATTTCCGAGAAGACCCTTCAGACTAAAGTTCAAGTCCGCGTAACCTTGAAAGATTAAATAGATTTTTACAGTCACATAAAAAAGACCGTGAAGGATCAGTTTGGTGTAATTATATAGATTACTCGAACAGCTTAGATTTTGACCCGATGACCGAATGACCAACGACCAAAAAAAAGACAGACCTACGTCGTAAACTACTCCAAGTCCATGGTCTTGATAAAATGGCTTTATATTTGACAGATCACAGACTTGTTCAAAAATTTATACATTGTAGATATGCCGTTTTAATAGATAGGCTGTGACACTCTTAAAGTTAAAAACAAATCTCAAGTTATATTCTGTCAAATATCACACTAGTGTTATGAGTAGAGGGCAAATTTGAACCATACCTGTATCAATGTCACTGCCAAACTTCTTGATATATTCCGGAATAATGAGACCAATCATGATGGATGTCCCGATGATGGCAAGGTTCCGGGTGGAGGTCAAGGACACTGGCCTGAGATTGGAGAGCGTGACCCCTATGAACATCCCCATCATGGTGATCAGTGAACCTCCCAGGACGGGGTTGGGAATGGAGATGAAGACCGCGGAGAGTTTACCGAAGACACCGAGGACCAGGTACAATACACCGCAACCCACGAACACACTGGTACTGGCAACCTGAAGAGATTAAGTATAGACGTAGACGTGAAAAGAGAAAAAATTAAAAGAACTGAAAAAGAAATAAATTTATTAATGTTGTTGTAATTTGACTGTGACAAGTCCTTTTTAGGAAAGCTATGATCACTGTTTTTGATTATTTTATACATTATCCGTAAAAATAAAATGGATGTTTCCAGCTTGTTATAAATCCTGATAGTGTAACGTGCATTGTGTGTTAAGACCAAAGCCGAAAACTCTACTAAACAACTGTTCTTTTCCACTCATTAGGGTGAAGGCACTGACACACTTTAGAAAGAAAAACCTATTGCACACACTATTATCTTATCTGATTTAGTCGACTTTTCATCTTTTTTAGTTCAGGTCTGAAAACCAGGCACTTTTTTTCAACCTGGCGGGGTTTTACGGATGATGAACAAGATTTTATGGATGTGTCGTGCGATAAATATGCCGCTAATACAAAAAAAGAGGTCCATAGGCCACATATTTCACCTGTCAGGAACAACAGTTCCTTGAAACATTCTATTTAGTAGCATAATTATGCTATTTCTATTTTAAACTTCGAGCCCCTTCTGGGGCCCCAGTATTGTTCCCTGGTTTTTGGTTGGCCATAACAATTTAGAATCTACACTATTTTAGGATGCTTGCTTAGTAATCTCACAAACTGTAGCTTTGTAGTTCTCGAAAAGAAAATTCTTTAACATTTTAATAATATATATTTCTATGTTTAGTTTGAACTAGGGAAGTCGACGAGTACTCGAGTATTTGGCTATCGCTCGGTCACACCGATCATCGACTAAAATTTTCTTAGTCAATTACTTGTAATAAAGTGAATAGAATTCAAAAATATTAATTATTTTTCCTTAACGCGGCAATTGTTCTACGAATGTTGATAACAAGTTTTTTTCTTTTCTCGGCATGTTTGATCCATAAGGTACGCTCTTTTCCATCGATGTCCCTTTAGTATTTTAATTCGAAGCGGCTAATAATAAATCTCTTTTGATTTACTTACACCGACATGTATCATTACTTGAGAACAATTTTTGTTTCTTCTAAATCATTTTTTGGATTTAATGTTTGTATAATCAAAACTTTAAAAATATCAATAATTATCTTAAGGCGTTTGTTTTTATAATCATTAAACTTTGATTGTTGATTAGGCAAGGACAATGACTTAGTACCGTGGAACAGGTCACATTTGATTTGCCTAATATGATACGGAGCTCAATTATATGTAAGAGTCACGAGAAAAAATGAAAAGCCAGACCATTTTCTGACGGATATTTACATACTTTCCAATTCATTTTATCCCTAGTTTGAATCCCTCTTGGGGCCCCAAGTATAAGTCCGGTGTTCATGCCTTTATTGAATTCATTTTTTAAGGATGCTTGCATAGTAATCTCACAAATTGAAGCATTGTAGTTCTTGAGAAGATTTTTAAAACATTTTTTTTTCTATATATGTTAAACTTTGAACCCTACCTCAGGTCCCAATTTTTCACTATATTAACAAGCTTTTGTGTAAATATTGGCATTTCTGGTGCAGTGGTTTTTTATAAGAAAATTTTAAAACATTTTCCCTTCGTATTTCTATGTTAAACTTTGAACCCCGCCTGGGACCCCAGTTTTGGTCCAAGGGTCATGATTTTTACAATTTAGAATCTTCACTATATACATGTAACCAAAGTTTTGTGTAAATATTGGCATTTCTGGTGCAGTAGTTCTTGAGAAGAAGATTTTTAAAGACACGCATCCTATACTCACTGTTTCGCAATTTTATTTGACAATTTAAAATTCCTTTCCCATAAGGATGCTTTGTACCAAGTTTGGTTAAATTTGGCCCAATGGTTTTAGAGAAGAAGTAAAAAATTGTGAAAAGTTTACAGACAGACGGACGTACAACAGATGATCAGAAAAGGTCACTTGAACCTTCGGTTCAGGTGAGCTAAAAACTTAACATTAAGGATCAAGAAATAGACTTAAATTCTATTAATTTTAGCCTTTTATTTAAAGAGCTGTGTAACAATACCCTTAGTTGCTTCTGTTCCATGTGAAAATAAAGATAGCCTAGCCTAAATTAAAGGCTTTAGCTATCTTATTCCCTTTTCTGCCCCACTTTATTATGATCATTAAGATTTATTCCAAAGATGGGTATAATACACGTAATACAAGCTTTAGGTGATTAGTTGAGAACCATACCCTGGTCACCCCGATAGCCCCGATGTTGCCTCCATATGTCGTCGTGGCTTGGCTTGCCCCTATAGCACCTGATATTATGGTGCCTATACCTTCTACCATTATTCCTCTATTAACTGCATGCTGTGGAGGGGGAGGCACGCGGCTCATACTTGCGCATGCGTAGTAATCACCGATGGAATCCAGAATCGATAGAAACGTGGCAATTAGAAAACCAAGAAAAACTGGTGTTGAAAAGCTTACAGCACCATGCATACCTAAAAAGTAATAAAAGTATTGCATTTCTGTACAATCGTTGCATGTCTATACAATTATTGCAAATACCGGTAAATGTATCTCCAACATTATTCAACTACCATTTTTGGGGGGTAATATTCATCACAAAATCAAAAGGTAAAAAGGGAAAAAATACAATAAGACCAAAAGCTATAAATATACATGAGTTCTACAGGTATGGCTGTAATATACATCCACCTGGGTAAGGAAAGATAAACCAGTCTGCCGCGTCTATTCCACTGAGTCGAGAGTCGGACCGGGCTTTGTATCCTTTGTCTAACTTATCATCCGTAAATCCACCGGCCGCTGTTATTATCCAACTCACTATCCAGCCTACGATCATGGATATAAGAATCTATGGATATAAGGATACATCCAGTTTTAGGATACACCACATGTAAAACTTTGAAGTATTTGTCATTTGGGAAATGAAGATACTGTCACATATAGTGCACTAATATTATAAAGGCAAAATATTCACTCCAGCGACAGCCACATTTTATGGCATCAGGCTAGAATTTTTTTTAAATATTGAAATGGTATTGTATATAGGGAAATATTCGCCCCGTTTTATTTTCGCCTATTTCGTCCTCGTTTTATCGGTTGAATTTAAGACTGGACGAATTCCAATATCTCATATTATCTTTCTTTAAACACAACTGTGGCTGGGCGAAATTAAGACGGGGCGAAACTGTTAGCAAGTGTAGAAGGGCGAAAATTACACGGGGCGAAAATAACTCTGTATACAGTAGCTGATCTGCAATGTAATGAAAAGAAACTTACAGCAAACACCTGGTGGATAGGGTACTTGATGATTCTGCAGCCTCCTTTTGGAGACCACACCGGAATTAGCATATTGTACTTGGCTAGGTAGAACGCCAGGATAAATCCAGTGGCACTTACGCTGAAGCAAACAACGTCAGGTATATTATCATGCAAATACTAACTCTCGTGGTTTGTTCCAAAACTCAGAAACAACGATTCCGCTTAAATTGAAATTGGCTTATAACCATATTTCGTTTTATCACATTAAGGCAAAGAAAACAGTCTAAAATGTCAGATAGTGTCAAACATGATTTGATGACAAAAAAAAAGCAAAATAAAAAAAAATGTTTGCCGCTATGTCCGATTTCTAACATACACGATCAAGATAAAGAAAATGCATATGTATATCTGATTCAATTTTCCTTCATTTAAGAAATTTAAAACTTTCGCTCTTTGTAATAACCTTAATACCTACAGAAAGGTGATCCCCCAATTGGGTACACAGAAATCCAATATAGGGTCCACCACGTATATCCCGAGCAGGAGAATGGTCGGCACTATTGTGACGGGGCCAATGAAGCGCAGCAGAAACCCTATCAGTCCCGTGCCCCCGATCAGGGCGTGGATGACCCCCACTAAGATCAAACAACCCTGCAACTGGACAACACAACAACATAGCTCTAACACTAGAACCATTTTAACAAGAGCTTGGACTTTGGGTAGTTGAGTCAAACGGCAATGTGACGTAGACCTGTCTATTTCATTGTAGGCCACTTAGCCATGGCTCTTTGAAATCAACAGGGTTTGCCTGGCTTTTGATGACTACGCAATCGGTGTATATTTCGCTTTCATTTTAACTTGTTTTGAAGCAAGAATTGAATCGTTACATCCTACTGAAAGTCCAAGTACTTGTTAAAATGGATCTATAATTTACCAATGATAATGGAACATAATCCGTCAGCAATTTATCATTTTTTTATGTTTGATAATTTAAATTATTTTTAATTATCTGTATATTGATTTGGTCAAAATTAGACGTAAAGTGAATAAATTTCTTAATATGTTTTATATGTTTGTAGGTTTCGATGGATTGCGGTTTATACGAAATTTTCATGCAGAACTATTTCTTTAATTATATTATTAGACAAAAAAACCCTTTAATTGGTTAAACTGATTGGTATCACAATTACAGGTCAAGAAAATGCAATGTACTTACTTCCTGCATATTATTCAAAATGAGGTTTCGCATTTCTAATTCCTCATTAAAGCTTGTCAAAACTGATGCATTTGTAGAATTTACCGCTGGAAAAAAAATTGTGTGAAGCATTTATTAATAATGAAACTAATATTCATTTGGATAAATCTTATATGAAAACTTTATTTTCGATAGCTATTTTTTTTTCAGTGTAAGAAAATATTATTATGTATAATGGTGTATGAGCCTTAAGCGTATACTATAACATACGTTCTTCAAATAACTTGCGTTCAGTAAGGTTAAGAGAAAAGTGTTTGAATTGTTTATATATTAATAACTATAATTGTACTCCTGCATAATAATCAATGATCAGAGAAACACGGAAAAAATGAAAATTAATAAATTTCATTCATAATCATGTACATGTACTTAATAAAACACCCACACATCATTCGTTATCATATACTTAAAAAACCCCACTCATTTCCACTGAAATGAATTATAATCATTTCAAGTAATCGTACACAAATTAAATAATCATTAATTAAGTTTAACTCAGTCAAATTCAACGAAGCTGTAATTTTTGTGACATTTTTCAAATTCAGTAGCTATGTGTATAGTATTACGTACTTTCGTCTTTGGTCCGAGTATTGAAACGTTTACCTTCACCGATTTTATAGACCACCGTACCATGCGTAAGTGACTTAGCATTTATAATTACCTGTACATGTACAGTGTATAATTACCTGTGTCCTGTAACGAAGGTCGGATTTTGCATTTATTGGGGTCGACCTCCAGTAGTGTTAGTAACGGGATGATGTATCCACCGTATGCTCCTTGGAAAAGAGGTAACCTGATAAAATATACAAATCAAGAATGTGTCATTATCTTTTTTTTTCGCGAGGTGCACAGGGGGAAGGAATGGGTGAGTTGGTGGTCATATTTGTTGGGGGAAATAATGGTGGTTTGGGGCCTTTATCAAGCATTTCTTTCGGGGGGGGGGGGGGGTATATTCTGTCTATATATAGGGAAGGATGAGTGTGTCGGGGACATATTTGTTGCGGTAAGAATGTTCCGGTTGGAGTTAATAAGTGCTGAATATATAAATATTATATGACGCGATTTTTGACATAAAATATTATAAGTAAGAACGCGTAGGCTTCACTAACAACTTTAAAATTGCATCCCTTGTCTGTGGGTTGGAGGGCATCAATAGGTTTTTAAGTGTTGAATAGATATTGGACGCGATTATTGAAATAGATACCCTTGCCTGTGAGTTAAAGTGCATTAGTAGATCCATTTTGGGAGGCTGCTTAATTGTCTTGATAAAATAGGACACCCTGTTGGATCATTCTACAGATGGTCTATATACAAAACCGGGTAAATGAATCTTAAAAGGGTCCCAATGGAAAGGGGATGGGGGTTTAAATGGAGTTGATATAAAGGAGACATACCGTAACGTTGTTGGGAGCAATCACGACCACAGCGAGGAAAGCGTACTTACCTGACGCCAACGACGTTCATAAGAATTGTACAGATTCCGTTGGAGAAGAGGGCGGAGCTAAGCATGTAGGCCACGAATTCTTCATCCTCCCCAGCACAGATCACCTTGGAGGCTATCAGAGTAATGGCTAGAGTACCCGAAATGGACATCAGCATTTGCTGTAAATTGAACAAATACGACAATAAAATATGTATAATGTGTGTCTTTGAAATCTGCTTTATAATCGATAGCACAAATCTTCACAAATCTATCCTATCCAGTACCAGGGGCGAGGGGATATCAATAGATCGTCCACCGGCCAAAGCTCCACTCAGTAAACCTTTCTTTTATACTTTATAAGACGAGACAGATTATGGTACATGTACCAATAAAAAAAACTCCGAAAAAAGCGTTATCGGACATGGCTGAGGATCCCAGCACGTTAAAAACCAGTTTGGCATTTTTTACGCCCGATACTCACTTGAAAAAAATGTTTTTCCTATACATTGACACATTGTATGCAAATGCAAGCAAACTTAATAGTCTTAAGGAAATGTAAAATCATTGCAGTTCAAGGACAGTAAAATTATTTCATGACGTTTAAAATGACAAATCCCCAAAAAATAATACAATGTTTTTTATGCAAGTTACATGTATTTTAGGGGCATGGTCACGATTCTGTTAAAATTCTATTTTTATTATTTGCAGTGCTTTAGAAATGTATTCTTATGATCAAATAAAATTTGAGAGTCAGTCAAAGAGTTATAAGCAAGATGCAGGGCTCACAATTCTTTGCCATGTAAACAAGGCTTGTGCCCTATTATTGTTTACATAGGTTTAATATACCAGTAAAAAAAAAATTTTCAAGCTGACTTGTCTTTGTATTCATTTTAAGCATAGATGTACAGTTTCTTACATTAAACATATTTATTTTAGGTCTAAAACTGAAATTTTTATTTCGACATTCAAAATGTAAACAAAAGCTATGTTTACAAAGCAAAGAATTGTAAGCTCTGTAACTCGCTTATAACACAACGATTGACACTCAGATTTTGATTACCTATTAAATATGCCTTTCTAAAGCATCGTAAACATTAAAATTGGAAAAAAAAAAGTTGACCAAAATCGTGATCTAAAACATTGTAAGGGACCAATTTTTAAACTAATCTCGAATATTTCAGGTGTTTATAAACTGCCGTGCATCAATTTTGGTTGTTCTTTTTTTTTTTACTTTTTAGCAATAACACATAATTAATGCAAATCACCCAAGCAGAAAATGCATTTAGGTACGAAAAAATCTAAGAAAAAACTAACTTGGTTTATGAAGTCGTAAACAAAAACATTTGCTGCCTTTTCCAATCAAGGATGTCCAATTAAGGCATTTCATTTTTTAAATTTTTATAGCTTCTTGGAAAAGTGACTGCGTGCATTGAGAGACATCAAATGTATTTATTCAAATAAAATATATAACTTAGGTTATTTTGGTATTGCGATTCCTTGAAATCTATCACTTTTCTTGTTCATTTTGAACACGTTTTATGAAAAGCATAAATTGTAAATATTGTCAATCTTTTATTTCTATAGATACCTTTCTCCGCATCACTTGAGGAATCAAAAGATGTTTTATTGTCGAGAACTCTCTACCTGTATCGCATTTGCTAAGAGGTCGGTCAAAAAGTGAATACAAAATTGGCTCTGGGTTTTCGATGATGACGATATGATGTTCCCGTTCGTATTAAAGATGCTGTATAATTAGAGCCCTTTGGTATTAAAACAAAAAATATCGCGTCAAGCGTTATATACGTAAAAACTTTATTAACATTAATTATTTTTCTTATTTAAAGGTAGCATGGACTAGCTTGTAACTGTTGTTCTAAATAATTTATTTAAACCATGCAGCTAGGTTTTTTTCCTTCTATTCCATGTCATGATTATTAATTTGTTCTGACCTGTTGTAATAAATTGATCCAGTTTTTTTTTAAGAACAACGATGGGCCGGTCGCAGCATTTACGTATTAATCATCAATTCTCTGTAAAAAGCACAATTTCATATATGTGTCATGTCATTCAAGGTCAGAGATTTTTAACATTAATATATTAAAGTGAAATGAAGTGCATGGCGGCGATCTTAGTTGTTTGCTAAGGTTATGAGATGTCATAGAAAGTTTTTTTAACAGCGGTTTTCGATTGAATATAGCATTCGTTTTTCAAGATATGGAATAAATTATGTGTGTAAACATTTGTTGGTAAAAATCAATGCATAAAAATATTACCATGGCGACCGCTAAATATTTAATAAAAGTTTAAATTGAAATATCTTGGTTCCAGGTGGATATTTTATGTCATTGTTGATAGCGTTTAATGATGTTTGATATTCTGTAAGTTGAGATATTATTACGCAACATGAAAATGCTATTGAGCACTTCCAAAAAAATACGTGTCCAAAACAAACCAAATCAGAATTTAAATCCTTAATTCAAAACTCAACAGCAACGGCCAAATTTTTGTTATAATTAGAAATCAGTTTTTGAATAATATTGCATAAATTTAGGTTACATGCTTGCTCCCTCTAACAAATATTTTGAAAATAAAATGTTACATAACTAAGTTAGATTCTTGTAAAAGTCCTCTCAGAGGACTGTAAAAAAAAACGAGAGTGTCATTGCATTTACAAAATGATAAATTAAATCTGAAATAGCTCAAAATTCTACGAGTGTTCTTTGATCGTCCTGAATGAATTTTTTGTCATATTTACTATATTAGCCACACTTAGGTATCATGGTAACGGATCAACAAAGAAACAATTCAAGAGTGCATTACTTTCTTTATTTATCAAGGTGCATTGTGCAATGAAATGTACAGATAGTTTATACCGAAGACTATAGCTACATGTACATATATATGCTTAGCCAGCGAAGAGTTGTACAGTATTTACCGAGAATTGATGCTAAATATTATAAATTGTATCTGAATTTGATATGCTTAAAACCTATAGTTATCGCAGTTTTGTACAGTATGTATATCTGGTATATTTTAAGTCTTCTAGCACTTATCATCATTTGGCTACTGCCCAAAACAACACTTGATATTCTTGATGGATTGCAAGAATGTCTCATACATGTGTATTTTTTTTTAATTGTTAACATTTACAGTTGTAAAAATCATTTAAAGGCTACAAATGTCATGTCGTTTAGCCTCATTTTTTTCAAGTCAAGGGTTTCTGATCCGCTCCGCTCTACAAACCCTTGACCGAAAAGACAATACATATATGCGATTTAACGAATACGCCATCTATTGAGTGTACTCATTTTGGAACTTTTGTGACCTCTTGTTCTGACCAATCAGCGAATGCATTATAAACAGAAACAATATAGCAACATGGCTGCTCCCATGACAAAATCGTATTTGTAGAGAAGATCGACTCACCCGGACTAAAAACCGATAGCAGTAAGTCAAATACTTACTAGTCCGTCTCAAAATTATTTGACAACAGTTCAACATTAATCAATACACAATAAATTATTAACATCATTATTGAAACAACGTTTCTTATTGGATCATGCAAACTTGTATGAGACCAACCAGCGGGCGAGGTTCCTTACCCAGTCAAACTCTGCTTATTAGGTCAAGGGTTTATGTTAGAGCGGAGCGGATCAGAAACCTTTGACTTGGGAAGATGATTTAGCCTGTGTTAGCTACAATGTCATGGTCGTAACAAAAAATGCGTCAGCACGCGGAAATCTGACATGGCAATTTAATGTCATTTTTTGTACATGTACATCATCGTTAAAAATTAGATTTTACGAAATGAAATTGGAATGAGCCTAGTATCTGTGGCTTGTCTGTGTAGTTTAAAATTTAAAATTCGTGGAATCTACCGAGTTGGCTCCATCTAAACCCGGTATGTACAGTACATTTCTGTCGAGACGAACGAGTCAGTTTGAAACCGTTTAGAGAATTTAGAATATTCACGAAGCAAAACGTTCATCCAAGTAATTAAAACGTTGTCTATAAAAAAAATTTAGAATTTAAGACTGGTTAAAAAAATATGCCACGATCAGCAATTAAGAGCACTTTAAGATTTGTGTTTACTATTTGATCATCATAGCATCGTCAAAATCAATTTGAACTGCAATCGTTTACGTTTACCGTGTAAAGTGCCGAGGAACAATTCATCCAATTCCACGAATAATAGGTGTTTAGTTTGTCGTTTAGATGGAGTGTGATAGATTGTCGTAAAATTAATACATTCAGTCCTCATAAACATACATGTACATGTATATCCCTTCACCTTTTTAGATTTTTTTTTAACGAAGAACATTTTTGGCAAGATTTATAACTACATTGCCTTAAGTTTGTTAAATGTGAAATTGTCATACCTGAAGCGAAAAGAACAGAAGTAGATGAAATGGTGGAGTTTCGCTTGTTTTATAGAGCAGACGATCGGGGTTGTCTTCCGATATATCCAAGGTGACGTCATTTCCAGTACCGCCATTTTCTGCTTCTTCCTTGTAGGACACCTTGCGTTCTCTGTGATTGTTCTGAAGAGAGTCATAAAATCAATAATTATTTATCTTGAAATAAAACTATTTTTTACGTTTTTACATTGTGTTGATACACAGTGACGTCGGAAGCAAATTGAAATGTGTGTGTGTGTGTGTGGGGGGGGGGGGGGGGGGGCTAGACTTTTCAGAAGCCTTCACAAGCAAAAACAAAAGGGGGTATGGTCATGGTTATATCTAACTTTGTCCCCCAAAAAGTGGGTAAGCCCCTTCCCCTTTTTCCCCACGTTCCGACGCCTTTGACGTATGGCGTTTTTTAAAACCTATTTTGACTCGTATTTTATAGTATCGTATACAGTCATGTGTTTTATACACAAATCATTACCACCGCCAATCAGTTAATGGCTGACCTTCACTCAATCACTCATCTGTCATCTTAACAAGACAGGTTATAGTCGAATAAAGCAGTTAGCCTTGGACAAAAACATAGAACAAATCCTCATTTTCCCATACATATGTGTACATCCATATGCATTCCACTTACAACATTCCGCGTCAACCATGAAATTGGCAGAATTCACTGGACGTGTCAAACGTGGACCAGGCACAATGGGAGAAATCGTGAAGGAATGGGTATCATAATAAATGGAGGTATTATTATATGATCATGTTTCAGCAGAAAGGTAAAAGTCATTAACGACAAAATAGACCTAATTTTCACAGGGGGGGGGGGGGGATCCCTATTTATTTATAATACTACTTGGGAGACATTCTCGATGTACATAATATTGGGCTAGGTATCATAATACAATGCATAGAAGCGCGACAAAAATTATCAAGATGCATCAAAACTGCCAACAATAAAATCAAAATGAAAACTGTTCATTCATTTTTCTACAAATTCGATTAAAGAACCATTTTAATTCTTTTACATAACTGCACACTTGGACGTGTCAATTTTATTCATTTTTCTTCATCAAGATCGGGTGTCTATGTGCATTTCATTAATATAATAACAACAACAACAACAATCTGCAGCCTGTATTGTAATTGCGCGTTAATGTTCCTTTGCTTTTAAGCTGTCTGTTTGTAGCTTCTTTTAAAAAACATGTTATTTTCAGAATATTTAAAAAATATTTCCGCTCAACTGCGTACATGGCTGCAGAATCTTACCGCAAAACTTTTGATTTACAAGATTTTATCACCATATTTTTATTGAAAACAAACTTTTTTGCTTGAAATGCACTGATTTCATATGCAATCATTTACATTCAAATCTTGATATGGGATAGGATGCAAAAATCACTTCATGACGTATCCTAGTCGGAAACTAGTACATGTTCGAGGGTGCGGATATTTTTGAGACATTTACTCTTACTCCCTTGGGAAAAAAGATAAATCAATGAAATTTCACCAGAAAGTAAACAAGGATATCTTTTGTTAACGTAAAATTTTTTAAGTTAATGACATCCTGGTAAGCTAACAAACTTGCCTACATCTAATGACCCAGAGCAACCACAAACTCACAGCAACGTCATTTTAACGTTAGTCCATGGTCCTATGTTAATTATAAACACCTTACAAACGAACATAAACATGAACTATTCTTCATGTTTAATCTTTTTTTTTAATTTTATAATGGCAACAGTTACATATTCTTCCCATTCTTGATTTTTTCTCGAGTTTAATCAATTTATTTCTTCCCAAAAGTCAACTTAACGTGAAACTTCTCTTACATTCTTTCTTTATATATCTTAGAATTGTTAAAATCAGTTTATGTGTAAAAAGTACTTGATATCTAGTCCCATTTTTTAAATTCTAGTTGATTAATCAGTAAATAAACCCTATTTTGAACCTTTTCCATGATATAGACGTTTTTATTGGCCAAAAGAGCTCTTCTGCCGAGATTAACACCAATTTTATGTATATTCGCTGCACCGCTATGACGTCAAAATTCAACATCTACATTCTACATATTTTTTGCATGTAAAGTGTGTGGAAAGCTACTGCAATTATGATGTTGTTACACACACAGGGTACTGAATGGTTAAAATGACGAGATTTATTATGACGTCACAAACGTTGAACGTTGCAAAATGCAACGGCACAAGCGAAAATCAAAGTTCACGTTTGTGGCTGTTACAGCGACTCTTCCATTTATATGAGCTTACATGTACTTTTAGGATAAAATACGATAAATAAGCTATAAATCACATTTGCAGACAAGAAGTTTAAATAAATGTAAATGTAAGTATAAGCATTAAATCATTATTTTTTGGAAGATATAGTCTCATTACTGCAGTGGTGTGTGCATACAAATTTTCAAAACGCGCGTTATTCAATTTGTACGCACACACCGCTGCAGCTATGAGACTATATATTTTAAATAATAATGATTCAATGCTTAAATTAACCGTTTCAGGTCAGATTTCAATTGCTTTGTAAATATATTTGTTCTTGTATTTCAGCTCGAACACTAGTTATTTTGTAGTATTACTTTGCCCAATTATTCGTTTAGATTTCTTCAATGCTTTATAATTAAAATTCGTCACTTAGAAAGAGAAATATTTGTGATGTCCCAATAGTTTCCGAACAACCCTCGTACATATAATGTCATCAACAAAAACATCACGCGCGTACGCCACCGTTACCTATAGAAGTGAGATTAGACCAAGTACCTTTTTCTCATCCTCGCTATCTATATGAAATCCTGGGTTCGTCACACCATTACCGTTTTCACGAATCTCGATATTTTCCGACATTCTTGAATCAACACCAGCCATACAGCCAGTCTTTCACTCTTAAATGTTTACAATGTGACAATCAGAGATCTCTTTCGTCACACACCACTTGTCACACTTTCCCATCGACTACACGTGTAGAAGCCGGTGGGCCCCTTTGTCAGGCCCCGTCGTCATTTCTGAGATCTAATATACCCCCTACTGTATTATGTTAACTGGACAATTGGATACAATAGACCCTATCCACAAAACCTCAACGACTTTCTCTATGCTATATTTCGCATATTGAATGATAGTCTTTTAATTAATTTATGCGAGTGTGATTTGTTTGTGGTAAATCTTCTGAAAGTTTAACTTGTTGTGACCCACATGCATACGACCTTTTTTGTTCGTTTTTCAGTATTCAGCTAAATGCAAGAAAGAGAGATGGGTTGTTAATGTTTAACTATCAGATGTCAAATCAAAAAACTTCTTCCTCTTGTGAACACTTCTAAATAATACATCTGCCCCCGAGATACACTTAATGGTACATTCGACGTTTAGAAACTGTTAACAGCGGCAGCTATTTATTTATTTTGTAGTTGACCGGAAAAAAGTCGTCTAAGTAGCGGGCATTGTACGAGTTATTAACGTACAGTGTACATCGGTATGTGGAGAGGTATTTTTATACATGTACAGCCATATTTGAATGTCAAGAGGGTTTGATGGTTGTTGCAATTTTAATGCTACATTTTCCTCCTCCTTTTGACAAAGAGCTGTGTATAAAGGATACAGAACAACTTTAAAATTTTAAAGCATAAATATGTGGATATTTTCTTTACTAAAAAATAATACATGGCTCAAACTAATATTATATATAAACGCAAAAAGGGGCATGGTCACGATTTTGGTCAAATTCAATTTTACTTTATTATTATTATTTACAATGCTACAGGAATGTATTTCTGATGATCAAGTGGAATTTGACGGTCAGTCGAGGAGATATGAGCAAGATAATGTACAAGGCTAACAACTCTTTGTCATGTTAACTAGGCTTGTTCCCCATTTTGTTTACATAGATTCAATTTACCAGTAAAAAAATCTTTTAAGCTGAATTGTCCATCTTCTTATTCATTTTAAGCAAAAATAAACAGTTTCTAACGTTTAACACATTCATTTTAGGTCTAAAAATGGAATTTTCCCTTCAACGTTCAAAATGTGAATAAAAGCCTTGTTTACATAGCAAAGAACTGTAAACTCTGTTTATTTAAAACTCAACAAATGATACTCAAAATTTGGTTGCCTATTAAAAATGCCCTACTGAAGCATTGTAAACAGTAAACTCGGAAAAGTACTCTATGACCAAAATCGTGACCATGCCCCTAGCCTTTAAGCCAGATCTGATGATGAACTAGTTGACCATCCATTCTTAAACATATATTACACTTTACTCGGGAATCTTAAAGGGTCATGGTCACGATTTTGGTCAACACTAATTTTTCCGATTTAAATTTTTACCATGCTTCAGTAAGGCATTCTTAATAGGCAACCGAAATTTGAGTGCTATTCGTTGAGTTATTAGCATGTTACAAAGCTTGAAATTCTTTGCTATGTAAACAGAGCGTTTGTTTACATTTTGAATTTTGAAGTGAAAATTCTAATTCTAAACCTAAAATAAATGTGTTAAACAGAAGGTACTGTTTATTTATGCTTAAAATGAATAAAAAGATGGAAAAATCAGGTTGAAAAAGATTTTTTACTGGTATATTGAACCAATGTAAACAAAAACAGGGCACGAGCCTTGTTTACATGACAAAGAATTGTGAGCCCTGTATCTTGCTTATAACTCTTTGACTGACTTTCAAATTTCATTTTATCATTAGAAATGCATTTCTAAAGCATTGTAGATAATAAAAATAGAATTTGACCAAAATCGTGACCAAGACCCTTTAAAGGTGTGTACATATATTTCAATCTTAAATTTTTTTTCTATCGAATCATGTGCAGAGTTGTTAGCTTCTTCCTCTTTTTATACCAATGACAATGCTTAGAAGTACGATTAATAATGACTATAATATATCATTTATAATGAATGAGGAATTTCAATGATTTTACATATACATCTATATTACATTGTAAATGTCGTTATGACAAAAAGAAAAACTACTCAAAAGTTAATACTTCGGCCAGCACTAACAACATTAGAGATAACTTCCTTGTTGTGTTTTGTTCTCTGATTTTCTTTTTATTGTTCTTACATAAATGGGCCGAATAAGGTCAAGGTCATCAGCTGTAGACAAGTCCTAACAAGAGAGAGATAATGTATGGAACGCCATAGCTGCCTTATGTGGCTATTTCATGTGAAGATGGTGCTTTATTATATTATGCTGTGGTTATTTCATGTGAAGATGGTGCTTTATTTTATGAAGATGGTGGTTTTTTTATGTGAAAATGGTGCTTTATTATATGTACATGGTGCTTTTTATGTGAAGATGGTGCTTTATTATATGTAGATGGTGCTTTTTTATATGAAGATGATGCTTTATTATATGAAGAAGGTGCTTTTTTATGTAAAGATGATGCTTTATTATATGAAGGTGGTGGTTTATTATATGAAGATGGTGCTTTATTATACGAAGATGGTGCTTTTTTATGTGATGGTGCTTGTTTATGTGATCTAACAAAATTAAGAGCGGGTCAAAGATCTGATTTTAATCCGATTGCTAGGACATTCACGCCTCATCGAATAACCTGCTCTTCGCTTAAACACAAGTAATTCAAAATTTACAACATGACATAATTAATAATTTCAATTTTCTGCCCTTTAAAGTTCAGGATAACGTTACTAGGCTTTAATTCTTGTAATGTTCTGAATCCGTCATTATATAGTTATCACTTAATAGATGTAAGTTCGGTTTTCTCGTTAGCTTATATACTAATTGTGCTAGAAAAATGAGAAACTAGCAATGGTGCATCAAATGGATTTTGATTGCATGAATGTTTTGTTAACCTTCAAAATTTTGAGATAAAAAAGGGTAAACTCAGTATTAAAAAAATAAGAAGTTCCGAGTGACCACCTTCACATTAAAAGGCACCATCACATAAAAAAGCACCATCTTCATATAATTAAGAATCATCTTCAGATAAAAAAGCACCATCTTCATATACATGTAATAAAGCACCATCTTCACATGAAATAGCCACATAAGGCAGCAATGGCGCTTCATAATAATGCATACAAATTAGGGGAATAAGGTTTAACGTTATTCATCCACAAAATATGCTGAGTGGTTTTCGTCCAATTTGCACCGACATAGTAGAACACTGACACCTGATGTTAAAATGTTTTACTCATATTAAGAAAAAAGATACCACCTTCCTTTAGATCTATAAATTATAAATTAGGTAGAGGGTATATATTTTTTTATTATGAGAACAATTTTGCAGTTAGGTTTATTTCGAAAAATTCACTTCAGTAGAAAAGAATTAAAACAACATGCTTAGAAAAGATAAAATATGGCACATAAACACGATTTTTAGGATGATTCTTTGCAGATTTTATTTTGTATTAGCAAATCCTGTTTGGTTCAGACATACATAATGTCCGTTGATCAAAAAATTGAATATACATGTTTTAATGGCAAAAAGGATTTCTTGGCAACTTTAAATGTACATCCGATCCGTACCATTATCATCTTTTCCTAAAAGAAATCTATCAAGTTTTTTCATCTTTTAGTAGGTGACAACGGAATTCCGTGGTTCCGTACAGATTGACAAGAGACTTTTAGTAAAAGAACTCTGTATCTTTATATAGGCCTTATGCGAAGAGCAATCCTTGATAAAGCGCTGTTAGAAAAAGAATCCGTGACGGTTTGAAAACAACTGTTCGAAGAAGACAACGCTCTGCAAGCCGCAATTTATGGACGAACCCGATTTAAAAATATTAATTCAATATGTGCTCTTATATAGAACAATGAAATGATTAAAAAATTATATCATTCATAAATAAATTTCTCTATAATACGGAATACAAACAGTACCGCAACCCATGGTACATAGGAAAACTTGATAGGCTTACGTGCTAATATGTACAACATTTAACGGTTTTATAGAGTACATGATTGAAGTGAAATGCAACTAAAATCCTAAAAAATGTAAAAATAGTTTGATAAGTTGAATGATAAGATATATAACCCTCCCGTTGTTAGCATCTTGACATTCCACTTTTATTATTCTACCCGTACAATGTAGTCGGGATTGTCTTCCTCCATTTTGACCTTCGGATTCAGCAACGTAAAATTCCTAAGAAAGGTGATGCAGAAAATAGTTTTTTAAACTGAATATAAAACATTTATTAATAAACTAATATCGTATTTATATACATCTGTACCATATCGTTTACAAAATTATGGAGATTTAGCGTTGGCATTTTTGCTTCAAGCGGATACTTAAATAACATTTATTATGTTATTTATGTCTCTGCTTCAAACACATTGTACATTTGTAAATAAACCCCTATTTTGGGAAATATTTGTACACATTGTACATTTCATTCATTTATCAGACGATTGGAATCCTGGAGGCTATATGGGGCATTGACCGGATATAGCATTGGTTTAACGGGTTACCTTTATTCAGACAAATTGAGGGTGGTTGCAGGATACAAAAATGGTGTCCTTTCTTTTCTTTTTTTTGGGGGGGGGGGGGGTGCAGGAGACACAACATGAACTATGTATTTGTTTATTTGCTCACCTGAGCTAAAGGCTCAAATGATCTTCTGATCATAAGTCTTTTGACATTGTTGTTCTTGTTGTGTTGTTGTCATATAAACTCTTCACATTTCATCTTCTCCAGAACCACTGGGCCTATTTCAACCATACTTGGTACACGGTACAATGCGTCACGTGTGATGTCACAATTAGAAACATGGCATGGAATTGAAAAAGTATGAGTAAGACTAAGCTGAATGTACCGTTATATCATTTACTTATCAGGAATATCGAAAATGGAAATATTATTGTGTCTTTTAAGGTTCAAGTTTGTTCAAATTATGGTCCCCGGGGGTAGGGTGGGGCCACAATAGGGGGATTAAGTTTTACGTAGGAATATATTGAGAAAATCTTTAAAAATCTTCTTCTCAAAAACTATTAGGCCGGAAAAGGTCAAATAAAACTGGAAGCATCCTCAGATAGTGTAGATTCAAGTTTGTTCAAATCATAGTCCTTGGGGGTATGGCGGGGCCACAATGGGGGAATGGATTTTTACTTAAGGAATGAATTCAATATTTATTTGTTGTATACGATATTAAATGTTTTGGAGCAGTTTACGCTTTATAAACCCCGAAGCGGTTTATAAAAAAAGCGTAAACTATTTCAAACCATTTTATATCGTATAAAACTAAAATGTTGAATTCATTGCTTATAATTTAATTTGTTTCTTCATTGTAGATAAAAACGGTCATTTAACCTTTAAAATTACGTAAAATTATAAAGAATTCAAAGGTAACGTCAGGCGTATTGATACGTTTTTGACGTTAGTCTTACTATGACGTAGGCAACATTCTTTATATGATATAAAATAATTTTTTAGCCAATCAGAAAGCGCGTTACAACCAGAATTAAATTATACAGGAATATAAAGAGAAAATCTTTAAAAATCTTCTTCTCAAAAACTGTCAGTCCAGGAAAGCCCAAATTTGAGTGGAAGCATCCTCAGATAGTGTAGATTCAAATTTCTTCAAATCATGGTCCCCGGGAGTAGGGTGGGGCAAAAATAGGAGGATCAAGTTTTACATAGGAATAATATTAGAAAACATCTTAAAAAACAATTTCTTTTAAAAACTATTAGGCCAGGAAAGCTCAAATTGGTGTGTAAGCATCCTCAGATAGTGTAGATTCAAGTTTGTTGAGATCATGGTCCCTGGGGAATAAATTTTTATATATAGAGAAAATCTTTAAAAATCTTCTTCTCAAAACTATTAGGCCAGAAAAGCCCAAATGTGAGTGGAAGCAAATGTACGTGTACATAGAAAATTTATTGTGGGTGATATTTCCAGTGAAAAAGTCCGAGTTCTCTTGAGAAAAAAGAAATGTCCACATTACCGTCCTCGTATTTTATAATGGAGAACACATTATTTTCTTTTTAAGTTTCACGTAAGAACTGGCGAGTTTGAGGCGACTCCGATTAAATATGAACTGGGTCGATAAAAATAGCACTTAGAACTTTTTACATGCCACAGTGACTCTACAAAAGTGCATTGTATTATACGGAGGGATACCCTATTGGCACATTCTCGGGTTTTTGAATGCGTGTCAAATAACTTCCTGGTCTATGAAAGACGCAGTTTCACGGCAAAGGAAGGCATTTTAATACAAAAACGGTGGGTATTTATTTGATTAACAACAAATATTATAGATCGAATTAATTACTATACCTTATTTTGTTGTTGTCAAAGAACAAGATAAAACATTTCAGGCAAGTGATTGGTTTAAATGAAAAACGAAAGCAAATTTGAAAACCAACGATAGGCAGAACCTTTTTAGTAAAAGGGTTCCGAAGGGTTGGTGGTGTCATATGAACCAGTGTATATGTGAGAAAACGCCAGTCTATCATCAAATTTGACGTTTTATCTAAATAAATCAAAAGGACTGCATTTTCACTAGGGAATACTGCACTTTCAATGAGCAGTGCTTTCAATGTGTTATCAATGACAAATTCAAACAACTCTGTTTGAAACACAAATCGTGTATCGATTATTTCTGATAGGTTGAATAAATACTTGCATATACGTGACCTAGTAATAACCTCAATAAAGAAAGTGTTTCACCATATTGGGATATAAAATGTTTAAGAAAATCAAGAGATATTTCATTGAGTTAAAAGTTGTAGAAAAAAAAATAAGATAAACATTGTTCTTGGTGTGATCGTATTCACAGGAGCATAAACACGGCATGATAAGAGCATGAAAGGAGCATGACAAGAGTATAAGATATGACCAGTCCTGGCTCTGTGTCGAAGACTCCTTTAAAAACAATAGGTAAGCTGTTAATGATATAAGTATATCACTCGCTTAATAAAACGAAAAAAATTACAAAGATAATTTAAAAATAAAACATAAACATCTCTCTCTCTCTCTCTCTCTCTCTCTCTCTCTCTCTCTCTCTCTCTTCTTTTTGTAAGATTTTGCTATCGTAAAAAACGAATATTTGACTATTTCATGTATAAAAATGCATTCTACTTTGTCATGATAACAATCTCATTTGCCAATCATTTTAAATACCTTGACTCGTTTTCATACGTAGCATTTACATGTACTTAATAAAGTTTGTATGACCGAAAAAATCAAAATCATGTGTCATAAACAGATGAAGATATCTTATTCAACGTCGTATTGTTAAAACATACATGTACACTCATATTCCACAATGATATCAGAACTTTGCCCAAGGAAGAAAGGATTATCTTTGTTTCCTACGAGTAGAGAGAGACAGACAGACATGAATGTTAATACATAAATTTGTTTTTTAATAGACAAATGACGCAAACTAAAGATTTAAAGCAACATGATCTGTATCTTTTATAATTTTATTTTGCTCCAAAAACCTGCTAGTATGATAATTCTGCATGTAACTTAAAATTTTATGATAAATAAGATATTTTTTGTCATTTTAGTAGAAGATAACATTTTCGTAAAAAAAAAAAATACAAAATGAAAATTGCACCTCAAATTGCTTTAATCGTTATATTTTTGGGAGTTGATTTTAATCAACTCTCCTATGCAGTCACTATGGCAAACCGAAAGTGAAACAGTGTTTGGAACTAAGCACAAATCATCACCGCTGACAAATCTTAGTTCTTGAATATAATAGAAAAATTCGATGTAATGTACATGTATGCTGAAGCAATGTTTTTTAAGGAAACTTATCTATAAACACTTTGAAAATAGTAAGATTTTATATAATACGAACAATTAAGATATTTATGTAGTCTCATGTATTCCTACGCCAGAGTTTAATATAGTCTCGTTCAACCAAAAGCTCGGCTGTCTCCGTAAATTTCCGACAAACAGAGAGGCTCTCTTGCTTGTCGGAGATAAACGGAGACAGCTGAGCGTCTGGTTGAACGAGACTGGAGTTCAATATCGAGAGTGCTTGGATCCATACAATTTTTAGAATTGTTTCGATTACTAATACATAGTTTGAAATCTATATAATTATCTTTAAATATTACACAACATGATTCATATGGGGTTTCTCTAAATTCTTGTCTGAAAAGTCTAATTAAAATCCATATTATAAAAAAGTGCGTAATTTAAATACAGACTAGAAACTAATTGCCACGCAAGATAAGTTGATTTCAAAATAAATGATAATCGATAAAATCAACTCCCGTCAGTACTTCTGTACTTTGATTGAATATGTCCTGTTCCAAAGTTCGGTAGAACTAACTCAGTTCTTTGTGGCAATAAACTTTAAAATGTTGATTTAACCAAGATTACTATTGCTTTTATTCAGTTCAGCGGTTAATATATCTACTGTGATAAATAGAGGTTATTTAAAACGTGCAGGATTTAAAAAGCTCATTTAAATACTTGATACATGTATCTTAATATCTGCTGTTGTAAATTTTTATGTTAATATATTGCAAAACAACCTAGCAAAACTGAAAACGTTATTTAAAAACATGTGACTGTTTTATCTTCGAATCGTCGCCAATTGTATTTTAAATAAAATTACTTGCAAGTTTTGTACCTAGGTATGTTAACATAACTATTATATGTGCATGTATATTTTCATATTTTAGAAAAATATAAACGCGTTTACTTAAATCGTACAATGGATGAATGAACGAACGAACGAACGAACAAACGAACGAATGAATTTATGAATGAATTAAATTACGATTTTTTTTCTTCGTCGCCATTTTCATTTTATACATCAGATGGACATATTTCATTTTTCCGATTTTGGCATCAATTGTCAAACAATGAGAATACATTCTCACTCAATTTGAAATCTCAAACAGATTTTTTCATTGTTATTTGTTTATTTATATAAGGGGCTCGGGATATTCTCAAGTTAGACTATCAGAAAAGTGGCCATCTCCGGAAAGAAGGACTCCTAGAGAGAAGCTTGCTGGGCAAACTTGTCGGCGTAACATGTATGTACAATGTATATACATATTTGAAATCAAATACTATTCTTGTATGATATACATGTATAACAATATTTACATTCACTTTCATTGTGTATGCAAACAAATTTTCATAACGCGCTAACGCCCGTCATTCAATTTGTATGCAAACACCGTTGCAGTTATGAGACCACATCTAAAAAAAATAACGATTCAATACTTAAATAAAAACTCCATCCTTTCTTCGGTGATTCATCCGGTTATGGAAGTGTGAGCACTTCCGAGAAAAAACGCCTTTGAGTCAGTGGATAATGCAATGTTGAATGCCACCCTCAGAACCACCAAAGAAGCATTAGGCTGTTAATGTTTTCCCCCTTGTTGTTTATCTCCAATATCTATCTGAAGCAAGCATTAGTGTAAATTATCGTTGCTGTTGGTCAGTACGTTGCATAAAAGGAACAGCCAATTCTTCCATTAAAGGAATAAACTTTAATAAACATTTTTTTCCTTTTATGGGATGATCATAACAGTCGGGCACGTGATCAAATCCAAAAAGAGCCAAGTTTTAAACAATATGCTAATGATGAATATATTGAAAAACAAAATAGTTGACTGATAGTTTTATCATAGACAATGACACCTGAAAATGTTAATATATATATATATATATATATATATATATATATATATATATATATATATATATATATATATATATATATATATATATATATATATATATCTATCTATCTATCTATCTATCTATGGATCAAATACATGTAATTGGATCTGTTCTCTCAATGCAGCTCACGATACTTTCGATCAACCACAAAATAATCTATACATAAAGTCAATTTCTATAGTGTAAAATGATAAGAAAATACATACATGGACAATATCCATTAAAAGTATTGCAATAATTGGTCTCTATAGGTACATGTACGTGTAGTTTCAAAAATTAAAGGAATGCATATATCTGCATACAAATTGAAAAATAATCATTTTTGTTGTAGCTGTATACATAAAATCATATTTCACAGGCATTAGGAAAGAACGTACTCTGGTGATTTTGAAATATTTGTAGTTTCTTTTTCATCAACTAAATTTACTACTGTACGCTGGACTCTGATTTCCATTTATGGCGGCCTAAGTTGAAAATCTGCTTTACAGGGCGACAAGTTTTCGTCGTCCTGCGAGATGGTTGCTGCTATGTCTTTGACAATGACCAGTCAACGCAACCCAAAACAGCATTCTCTTTTGAAAACTACTGTAGGTAAGGGTAAAAAGAAAAAATAATCGATGTATTAAAGAAGCAGCTAAAAAAATTACCAATTTCTTTACCGAATCAATTTTTGATTAACTCTCTCTCTCTCTCTCTCTCTCTCTCTCTCTCTCTCTCTCTCTCTCTCTCTCTCTCTCTCTCTCTCTCTCTCTCTCTCTCTCGTGCGCTTGAATATCAGCTTTTCACCCTTTCAAACGTAAAGTAAGAACATATATTATATGACAAACTGTCAATGTACTTTGAATTGTACATACATTATTCAGATTGGAATGTTTCGAGAAGCCACCAGACTTGGATTACTGCTTTAAACTTCTTCCAAGGGTCAACTATGTTGAAATGAAAGAACACTGCTTCGCTGCATCTGACGACAACAGTCGAAAGGTAAGATAGCAATGGCATCACACCTGTAAATTTAACTTAATTAAAAGAAACATAATACGCAACGTTTTCAAAAATCAAAGTTAATTTTTAAACTGTTACAAATATTTAGAATAATAAAAACGAAATGTTTTTTTTATAGGAATGGCTGATCGCCTTTTATAAAGCGTTCCATGTTGCTAACGACCTACCAGAACCTTTAGACGTGTGAGTAAATTTTGTTGTTTTAATTAAGTTTAATACCGTCACTTCAAATTCATGTTACTAGTATTTTAAATGAGTGAATTCCACATGGAATTATCTTGGTTGTCTTATCTTATTTGAATTATCAATAGTTGTTGCATATGTACGTGTAGAAGCTTTAAAATTCAAAATGAAGGACAATAGTGTAAGTGTATGATGTTTTTGTTTCTCAATATAATGTTAAAGAACAGTCAATTTCGTGTTGCACGTTCAATTAGCTAGATTAATACCGGAAGTTTGATTATTCAGGTTTCAAAAATATAAATTATGAAAACCAAAAAGAAACGGAATTTACAAATAATTATTCTAGAACTACTGTAGATTAGCAATAATCCCGATTCTATTTTACTCATGTTCGCGATTAATTATTTTCCACGAAATTAAACCCATCGTGAATACTATAATTAGTTTTCAAAATCTTGCAGTATTTCAGTACATTCATGTAGAAACAAAGACAGATAACTCTTGCAGCGATTGGTCATATTCGAGAAATTTTGAAGCTTTAACACCGCGGAATTAAAACGACATACAGAATGTTGCAAAAACTAATGACAGATATACTCATGCTTTTTCTACCCTTATATTTAAGTGGCAACGATGATTGGACAAAAGACATTTTCAAGCGAATTGGAGGTAATCGCTATGACTACATAGATGAAGAACGTGAAGGGAATCTATCCAATACAAAAAGGCGCTACTCAGACATGCCAAGTATATAAGTTATAACTAAGTCAATTCAAACTATACATATCATCATCAAATAAGATCAATAACTCTTACATAAAAGTCATTAACTTACATGTACTAGTATTTGAAATATCAAAACAAGAAAAAATCCATTTATTCATTAACAAGAGAAAGTAAAATTGAACGTACATAAAATTGAAATCCAACGATCTTCTACAAAATCAATATACTTGTTCATGTACTTTCCAGATTTTACAGTTTTATATTAATACATATTTTGAGATTACACAGAGTTCGTTTTGCGCGCCTCAAATCAGTCAAAAAGGTTTTTACTTATGTATCTCGAAAATCTTGGGATATCTTGGGATATACCATGAAATATGCACAACATTGGTGTCATAATGAAACCTCTCATTTAACAATTTCTAATTAATCTATTGAAAAGTACCATTAAAGGGACTTAGAGACGATTTGACTTAAAATTTTCAAATGTTATTTTTCCATTTTCAATGTTTATAACGATAAATATAGAAGTGTATAATGCTATATCAAAATTTGAAAGTCAAAGATCAAGTTAGAAGTAAGATACAGAGTTCATTATTCTTTATTTGGTAAACATAGCTCGATTACATGTATTGTCATTTTTACATATGTGTTGTATTGGTGTAAGTTTCCATAAAATGTAACTGTCTTTTGTTGATAACAGTATTTATGAAGATATTGAGTTGGTTTAAATTGTTTTTTTTACATGTCATTTTGTCTAAGAAATGGTTATTCTCTACATTACATTTTTTGTAAACAACTATAAGACTCAAATGCAATGTTTCAGCTAAATCAAAATCGCAAGTATTCAAAACCCGAAGTTTGCCACCTGTTCCAAAAGAGGAGCTGTCGTACGATATGCCAGAACTGGACCCAGAGTCAGAATTGCCAGATGAATCATATGATGACTGCGCGGTTGGAACCAAACCTCAGCCCTCAAAGATCAAACCAAAGCGTGCCAGCCTACCGGCGCTCCCCCGGTCCCCGAAAGAGACCAACCCCACGGCAAGCCGAGGACAGTATATCAATATGGACTATAAAAAACCGAAGGTTTGATAGCAAACTTGGCTGGAATGGATTTTTTAAAAATCGTTTTTTCCTCCACTTCACTTTCTCTTCTTATCTTGGTTTTATTTTAATGTGTATATCTAATTTTACTTTATTTTAATTTGAGAGAAATTTTCAAGGTGTCCAAAATCCTTGTTTTTATTCAACCTTTAGGTTGACGATTTGCCATTGTTTGAAGGAAATTCTGCGGAGGCAAAGACGTATGTTTACCTTCCTTATGTTTATTGATAGAGAGCCGAGGACACAAAAATAATGGGAAGAGAGAGAGAGAGAGAGAGAGAGAGAGAGAGAGAGAGAGAGAGAGCTCTTTCAACTGATATACATGTACACACGTTTAGCAAAAACAATCTCGATATATATCAGCGGATACCATGAATTTTTGATACTTTTTAAAATTTGCAACACGACTGTTGTTGGATATTAATTAAAATTTCACTTATAACATTTAGAAAATTTTCATCAAATTGTGATGGGTAATATTTTTATGTACGTAATTTGTTTTAGAGCCATCAGTAGTGAAGCTGTTGGAACGTTTATCATAAGGAAATCAAGCCAGTCTGAAGGTAGAACTCCATATGTAAGTAGCCTTATTAGATCCACATTAATTATCATTATATACAAGTACATGTAAATGATTTACTGAGCTGTGTGATGTTTAAGAAGCTTGATGGTCGTGGCCATTTTTGGACTATATCAATCTTCTTGAGAAGAGAAGCTTTGTATGAAAATATAAGAAAATTTAAAAACACGCTTATAACAAAGTGCTAGGGATGGGTGATTTTGCTCCGTTATAGGCATAATTCGTTATATCCGTCAAGTTTACAACACGAAAAAAGTCACGAGAAATAAAGATCACTTCGCTGTAAGCATCATTTTATTATAAGCGTGTTCGCTAAAAACGTGTTTTGCTTTAGATGTTTCAAATTTTAAAGTAAATATATGTAGTTATTTTCTGTAATACTAAATACCCTTTTACCCTCCTTAAACATTCAGGATAATCCATTATGTTGTAGGTTTTAGTGGTATCAGGACCGGAGGAGGAAGTGCAGTTCAGGATATATAAAAAGGTACCCAAAAATGGCTTATCCCTCCTACATAGCGTGGTGATTGTATTCTAAATATATGTGTATTCTTGAAACTTACAGGCATGAAACAGTTGCAAAGAAAACTTACAACATTAAACAGTAGACTAGTGTTGTTCAAAAAGACACTCTGGTTAATAACAATATAACAATCATTATGATATGGTAAAAGAACTCGAAGATATTTTGATATTAATTAACAGGTGGTAATATATTTGTAATGATATCTGATCGATTGATCGATTGATTGATTGATTGATCCCATCAAATGGAAGTAATTGTCAACCACCCCTACTTCTTTCACTATTGATATTAATAGGTATTATCACTATTAGATATGTGGTATTTGCAATTTTTAAGTCCATTTAATTTGATTTGTTTCAAACTGTTATCTTTTTTCCCCCAGGAACAAGGAGGCATTTACATTGCGGAAGAAAATATTTTTCAAAGTCTTTCCGAGCTCGTGGCCTATTACAGAAAAAATGAGCTGTCGGCAAAAACAAAACTGAAACTTGCAAAACATTATGGACACATGGAGTTATGAGAATAGTGAGCGGTTTCTACTTTTTATATGGGGGTGGGGGGCATTCGACCTAAATGTTTCTTTTGGAACAGGGGAAAATGTAAAGATTTTGTTTTAAAAATTATGTCATAAGAGGGGTCCATGTTTCCGTTGGCCAAGTGATGAGTATGCTTTCATGAAGCTAAAAATAGGAATTATCAGACATGCAGCGACACAGCATAGATATTTATTTGCTGTTTACCAAATAGACTCTTTTACATAACAATGTATTCTTTAATGTACGCGTCAATTATATTTTGAAAAATACTTTTCTTGGTTTTTGTGGTTGGTTGATTTATTTTGCTACTTAAATAATTCAATTAATGTGTTTATCTACGCTTAGCATAACTTTATTTATTCCGTTTTCATTATTAAGACTTACTCAAAAGTTTTTCTTCGAACCTTTTCAAGTTTAAGTGCATTTATCAATACACAAATATTTTATTAATCATAAGATTAGTTTGTTAATGAATCTTTACTTTCTTACACTGTGTAATGTTGCATTCTTTTTTTTATTCGTTGGTCATATTTTATAATGTTTTTCTGCTTATGTTTGACCTGCAATTTTATTTAAATTTAAATGTATTATCTAAAAATTATCTAGAAATATTGGCTTTATGTCTGATTTTTATTCTTGATATCAAATAAATGCTCAACTTCCAGTGTTTTTTTTTATTTTATAGCAAAAGTTTGGTCTTTTTTTTATATGTCAGGTAATTTAATAGGAACTTAATGCGATTGATGACAATTGAAGTACATATACATTTACTAGTTACTCACTGTAAGTAATTTTATTTATTGGCATTGCTAAAATTGATCTTTTATTTCAAGAAGATAAAAAAGCTCCGTACATTCATATACATTTTATGATGCACAAAATACATGTACCTGTTGATATTACTTCCACATTTCATAGCTTATTTTAATAGCAGAAGTCTCAATATCCCCTTTTTGGGTATTTCCTACATGTAATTCTTGTTACAGAAAAAAGTTCATGGACTGTTACATATACACATCAATTTTGCACTTTACTATATGTGTGCGTGCGTGTCATACATGCACAACCAATAATTTACGGGTTCCTTAAAAACTTTTTTTTTTTTTTTTTTTTTAGACTTTTTTGCTTTTTTCATACTCCTTGCAAAAACACTCCCTGGACTTTGAATGATCATTAAATTTTAAAAGTAGTTAATATACATGTTAAGGTAATTATCCATACGTCACAAAACAACGTCTGACGTAATTCACGCGTTATTACGTTTTTTCCGTGCCCGATCTAATCGAAACCTAACGCTACGGTGTACATGTGTTTCAAAACAAAAAAATCAAGCTGATCTAGAAATTAATTCAAAACAAATCTATTAAAAATCCTGAAAACTGCAATCAATTAGCCTATTACTCAGCGAAATGAAAATTTGACTGGGTTGTGTCGATTGAGTACTCGTTTTGAAAATATAGACCGCTTACTTTTTGTCCTGCATAAACATCAATTCATTACAAGGCTGAACTTAATCCAATTCTTTGAACATTAATTCCTGAAAGTCCATAAACATCCAAAATGAAATCCTGACCGAGATCTAATATTCCAGTGCATAAATAAGGGAGATAAATACACAAGGGGAAATAATTTGACTTATGTCATCTTTATCCTATATTCGCTTAGCAACGAGCATAGATATATTTTCAACAACAAAAAATGTTTTTAGAATTAAAATCATGCGCTGAAGAAAAGTTATTTCATTTTAAGAACAGTCTTTAAAACCATTAAAAAAAGGTTGAATAGAGGTTCTGTCTTAAAGGCATATCAGGTAGTTAGCATTATCCACGCGTGTGACTGCAATTTCTAAATACCGATCTCGATCCATAATACTTACCGATTTCCAAAGATACAATCTTTTGCGGTTTAAATAATACAGATTAATCAACAGTTTGTTTAAATCATGTTTTCTAATTAACAATAATTTTAACATATTTTTTTAGAATGATGAAATAATAAACCTATGCACAATTTAAATTTTACGGATCTTTTTTCAAAATATATATTTTAATGATTTTTACCCAAAATACGCCCATTGTGATCCTGAAAAGGCCGGTCCCTTGGGTAAATTTATTTCCAGTTGATTAAAGGCGTTAAGGTTTAAATAATATCAAAATTTTAGAGAATTCTGTACGTAAATAAAATTATAAGAACTTAAATTCTCTTTGAAAATTTATTTCATTTTATCTCATTTTTATGCGGATATATCTTTTTTTGATAAATAAGCAAGTGTAACATAAAAATTTTTGATTTGAAATAATAATTCCTTTATTTTACATAGGATATAAGTCAAAAAATGATTCTGTGAAATTCAAATTTCAGGCTTAGGCTTATATTCTCTATGTATGAAAAAGCGCCATTTTCTGCAATCGGTTCTATTTTTAGCAACGACCCTAGCTCTTATAATACCGATGGACCACCCAACAGGGTAAAATTTGATGAGAAGATATCCTCAGATACATGTTTGAAAAATATGAAAAAATTCTGTACGCATTTTATTTATCTAGTGGGGTATGGACCATTACCTTAATCGATTCCAAACTCAAACCATTCAATTTTATCTCCATCTTATCCATGTTCAAAACTCTACAGCAGATACCGATACACTGGTATTCGTCTGGGAAGAACACCTTCAGAAAAGTATAGATACAAGTGTAATAATTATATTCTTCTACTGTGCATGAACTCTATATATTTATACGATCTGAACGTGGGTATACACGTACATAAACTAAGGGTATTTAGCCTTTCATGACTTTGCATGGAGCATGACTCTTCTTCCATGTTAGACCGACTTTTAAACGATACGTTCAACGTCGATTATATTTAATTGAAAGAAAGTCAAGCTAAAGATAGGTTGTCGTGAATTAAAAGCAAAATGGGTTCTGTACAAGACAATAGACTTAAAGCAAAGAATGAGCGGGACAATTGCGTTGGGTTTGAAACGGAGAAAATGATTAAAGATACAGAGAAAAGTGATCTAATTGTTCAGATTGAAACAGATCCGAAGCAGCATATCTTGTATAAGGCAGGAGATCACCCGCCGATTTATCTTACCATTTTCTGTGGTTTTCAGGTAATTTTTCTCTTTTGTATTAAAGTATATTTCTGCCCCTACATGCAAGATGCGTTATTCTATATGCAAGATAACTATGTCTATTTGCATGATAATTATGTCTGCATGCAAAATAATTGTTTTGACATCCAGGTAGCAAATCTTTTTAGATGTTCTGATCTTTGTATGGGTTAATTGACTTACCATGCAATGGCGAACTCTGACATCATAAATACAAGATGCAGCATAATTATGACAACAGCGACTTATTTTTTGTAGACATGCAAGATAATTACATAGACATGCAAAATATTTATGTCGACAAGCGACCTGTTCATATCAAAATGTGAGTTAATTTTGTTAACACGCAAGATATTTATATCTACAAGCGAGTTAATTACGTCAAAATACGACATACATGTCGACATGCGACTTTTTTTTTCTGTCAACATGCGAGTTGATTATGTCAACATGCAAGTTATTTCGCATGTTGTTATAAAAAAAACTTGCTTTAAAATATAATTATCTCGCATGCTGACATCATTATCTTGCATGTTTAGATAATTAACTCGCATAATAACGTAGATAATTCTCATGTCAACATGCATAATTATCTCGCATGTTTACATCAATTTCTTGCACGTTAACACAATGATCTCGCATCGACAAAATATCTTGCAAATTAACATTATTTAATGAAATGTTCACATAAATAAGTCGCATGTCAACATAAATAAGCCCTTGTTGTCACAATTATGTTGCATCTTGCATCTATCTCAGATACGGGCGTAAGAAAGTGATTTCACCCAATCATAAAAAATCATGTTGTCTCAACGATTTGCAACATGTAGACATAATTATCTTGCATGGTTGCAAAATTATTTTTTTTGCATCAAAGTAGTAAAATAAAGTGACATAATTTATCTTGCGTGTAGGGTGCGGAAATATGCCATAACATAGTACTATTAGTTTACTCTTACTAATTAAAACTTTTTTGGCATCAGATAAAGAAAAAACTGGTCTTTAGGCACCAGTGTTTTCAACTTCTTGCAACCTTAAATTTTTCATTCAATAAGTTTGATTTAAGAAAGAATTAAATATATAAAATAGATGTCGTCAAGATGATTAAGAAATGAGTTCAATGTCTAAGCAAGTTATAAGAGTACATGTATAACCTTGGTTGTGGCAAGCGGATTATAAAAAAGCGTAAATTGCTCCAACCTAGGTTATTCGAGTATTACCACTACTAGATTATGAGTTCATTTCTTGTAAATTATAATTTAATTTTCTTAAATTTACGGTACAAATTGAGTCCTTTTTTACTTTTAAAAATGATATCAATCTGTTCAAAATTAAAACGCATCGTTAAGCGGATTGGTACGTTTTTCACGTTGGTGCAAACCAGGTTATACAAATTTCAATCCAATCAAATGCCGCGTTACAACCAGAATAAAATGATATGAAAACCTTAAAAGATATTTTCAAAATTCAAACTGTTATGAAAATGACCAATTCTCCGGGTGTATTATTTGAAATTTAATTGCCTTTGAGAACATGGCCAATTTTGCTGCTAATTTCTTTCGCCTTTTATATTTTTCTCAAGATGATGTAAATGCTTAAGAAATAAGGTATCATTCTTTAATGTTCTTCGGGATATAAAAACAAGTTGGTCACATAATCAAACCCCATAAAGCGATTGTAATTTTCAAGAGCGCTTTGTTACGATGTCGATCCATAAACGTGATCTAACGTAAATCTTAAGCCATGATCATTTATCTCGCAATTAATGTTATAAAATTGTAAAAAAGAAAAGAATGAATAAAACTTCGTACAAGCGTCACAAAATACAGACAAGTTTATTAGTTTTTCTTTATTCATTAAATTATGTTTTTATTAAAATATTAGGCGTGTTATAGCAAAAATCGGTAAATTTGAGTATAAAGGACAAGTAGTGACCCATATTATTAATGCACTACACTGACTTCTTGACCCAGACTACTGTTATGCAGGAATAAAGGCGGATTGTTCAAACAGTATTGTATAATGGGAACATTTGCAAGTGTAAATATATAATGTCATAACAACAGAAACATGTTTAGCATAAATTTGTGCATGGAAATATAAAACTTGTTATGAGAGTTCGAATCTCAGTCAAGTGAAATCACGTGAACGCCAAGACCATAAGAATAAAATTCATTAACTAGTAATTCAATTCTTGTAGTGGCGTGCTTTTGATTCGCTCAACATTATATAAATAGTGCCTGTTTGGGAGGGTGTCAATTTCAACAGTTACCCTCCTAAACAGGCACTTTTTATTTTATTATATTGAATGTCTTAATTTAAAAGAGAATTTTACTGCTTTTATATAGAAATGAAGTGAATTCAACGGCGAACCCTACGCGCATAATTTACGCGCATGTAACAATTCGTTGTGTTACCCGTTGCCAAGTGTGTTGCTAACGCTGGGGTAATAGAACGGATTACCATCTGCGTCTAAACCAATCAGATTTCAGTATTTTACATGAAAGTATAATAATACTTTTTCCAACACTTTCATGTAAAATACTGAAATCTGATTGGTTTAGACGCAGTTTATAATCCGTTCTATTACCCTCAGCGTTAGCAACACACTTGGCAACGGGTAACACAACGAGTTGTTATATGCGCGTAAATTAGGCGCGTACGGTTCGCCGCGGAATTCACGTCATTCCTATAGAAAAAAAGCAGTAAAGTTTTGATCGAATAAGACATTCAGTATAATAAAACAAATAGTGCCTGTTTGGAAGGGTAAAATTATCAAATTTTGAGTTGAAATTGACACTCCAAGAAATCAAACCATTGTCAACCGATCCGACGCGAAGCTGTGCATTTGATTCAGACTTGAACTAATACAACACATAAGTAAACAGTAACTCTAGCCTTTTTAAGAAAACAGAATTTCAAACTCATATTTTGCCTGTAACTCGATATTCACTTTCAAACTTTGACAAAGTATTAAAAATACCCATATTACCCATAGTAGACAATATAAAATAGAAAAATAAAATTTGAAATTTAAGCTCAAATTTTGTCTAGGTCTCATTTAAGGAAAATTGTAAGATCACCTTTGAAAAGACGATCAGTGTAAAACAAAAGATTCTTTCAACTATTATCTTGTAAAAATACACTGTAAATTAGAGTTTTTTATTTTGTCCCACAGCACACTTTAGTCTCGCTTTCCGGTGTGATGGCAGTTTCTCTTTTGGTATCCGACGTCACCTGTGCAAATCTGGATGACGACATCAAGTCCACCCTTCTTAGCTCTACAATGTTGATGTCTGGTGTCTGTACAGTTATGATGTGTCTGTTAGGTTCCAGGTAAATCTCTCTCTCTCTCTCTCTCTCTCTCTCTCTCTCTCTCTCTCTCTATCTATCTATCTATCTATCTATCTATCTATCTATCTATCTATCTATATATATATATATATATCACAACGTGTGGTTACATGTAGTATCAGTATTTACTATCATTTCATTATTCTTCCGTAGACTTCCTTTGTTCCAAGGCGCTGCTTCAGAATTTTTGATTCCTTTGCTTGCAATGCAGGTTTTAGATAAATCAAAGTGTGATTTTCCACCAAAAATTTATATAGGTATGAATATACTTTTAATCAAAAATATATTTCCTGGAAGAGTGCATTTGTGTTCTCGGGTTTTTTTCGGAGGGGGGGGGGGGGTTGTTTGGGTTTTTTTGTTTTGGTATTTTTTTTTGTTTTGTTTCCTTTTTTCAAAATTGTATTTTAACAGAGCAATTTTATCTCGGAGGAAATATTTTAGACAAATATTTATTACAAGTAAATTTTATCTCCTTTTTTTCGATGTATCATTTTAGACACAAACTCTACGATAACAAACACGTCTGGTATACATCTTGATCAACATAGCGAGTTTATACTTAAGAACATTCAAGAGGTGAGCATCTTTCATTTGTTTATGTACTTATTTCAAGTTTAAGTAGATAAACGTTACAAAATGTAAAAATGATTAACTTTAAAGGGGCATGGTCACGATTTCGCTCAAAATTATGTTTCCGATTTTAATTGTTACAATGCTTCAGTAAGGCATTCATAAAAGGCAACTGAAATTTGAGTGTAATTCGTTGAATTATAAGCAAGTTACAGAGCTTCAAATTCTTCACTATGTAAACAAAGCGTTTGTTTACATTTTGAATTTTAAAGTGAAAATTCCAATTTCAGACCTAAAATGAATGTGTAAGAAGTTAGGAACCGTTTATTTATACTTAAAATGAATAAGAAGATAGACAAACCAGCTTGAACAAGATTTTTTACAGGTATATTGAACCTATGTAAACAAATACAGGGCACAAGCCTTATTTACATGACAAAGAATTGTCAGCTCTGTATCTTGCTTTTAACTCCGTGAATGACTTTCAAATTTTGTTTGATCATTAGAAATGCATTCATGAAGCATTGTAAATAATAAAAATAGAAAAATAGAATTTGACCAAAATCGTGACCATGCTCCTTTAAATGAATATACTAAGTTTTCTACGACAGGTGTCAACTACTTACCTGGAAAAAACAATTCTTATTTCATATTTCGAAAAATGCGTTGAAAAATTCCCTTTATGAAAATAAATTTAGATGAATACATTAAAATTCTAAAACAACAATACTGTTTTGAAATATACTTTTTCCGTTTCCAAACATGGAGTATTTAGTGTTTCACGTCTTTTTCACGTTCACGGAAGCTCCAAGGAAGTTTGGTGGCAGCAGGGGCAATTCAGTTTTTGATTGGAGCAACAGGATTAGTCAGCCTCCTTCTGAAATTCATTGGACCAATCACAATCGTTCCAACACTTCTTCTGATTACCGTTTTTCTCGTCAGAGCATGTGTTAAATTTGCTTCCGTTAATTGGGGCATAGCGTTAATGTGAGTTGAAACAATTAAATAATTTTATATAATTTCATACAATCAGATTGCTATTTTGGAAGTCACTGACTACTGTTATGTTATTGAAGGGTAGCAGCAGTATCACTGATACTGTCACTATATCTCAGTTATTACAATACACCTATTCCGATGTGGACGAAGAAGAAAGGTTTTCATATCCTGTGGTTTCCATTACATCAAGTGTATTCGGTATGTTTTTAAAGATTATACCGCCAACAGCATTTATAATTTCTGATAATATTTTTAGGAAAGGATTTCTATCTAGCAAATTTAAATTTATTGTATTGTCGAGCCTTAGCCAGAAAATGATAAACAGTAACAGCACTTCATACTTCAAATCAGCATGTCATCTCGTACTTAGTATTGCGATGCAATGTCGAAATCATACTTGTATATGTATATGTAGGGTATTCAAGTCGCGTAGAACACAGGATGAACCAGTATTCAAAAATAAAGTTAAAACCTTACTTTCAACAATAAAATCAGATTTATGAAATGTGATTTTAGCCGCAAGGTACATGTAAATAATCAAAATATTAAAACCAAACATCACATTGTGTATTTCACGTAAAGCAATGCTCCTATACCTATTCCTGGGTTTTTAGATCCTTATTGGGATTCTAGTTGGTTGGTTTGTGTGTGGTGTAATGACAGTGGCAGGTGCGTTTAGTCCTGATGACAAGTTGGCGAGAACAGACACTGGCTTGGACGCCATTAGAAAAGCTGATTGGTTCCGGCTACCATACCCAGGTATTTCTGCTAATCAACTACTCAATTATTTGACAACATGCCGCCCTGATCATGATTCACATATAATGAGAAATAATGACATTGTATACATTGAATTTGATTATCAACTGCTAAACTGAATTTTTACGAACTTTTCAGATCAGTTCGGTTCGATTTCGTTCAGTGCGAGCATTTTTATGGGATTTTTTATAGGAACTATTATGTCTATACTCGATTCTATTGGGGACTACTACGCATGCGCCAAAATATGCAATCTTCCTCCTCCACCAGCACATTGTGTAAATCGAGGGATAGCCATTGAGGGATTTTGTAGCCTTATCGCGGGCTTCCTTGGTTGTGGACATGCTACGACAACTTATGGCGCAAACATTGGTGCAATTGGCGTGACAAAGGTTAAAAATCATTGCATCGTATATGAATATATTTGGTCAAAGATGTTTCATTCTTAACCAGCCCATTTTATGTCCTCGCAATAAATGATTTGCTTCCGAGTAAGTAGTTTTTTAGCTGTATTTAAGAAAATACGCACATTATTTATCAAAAATTTATCTAATACGACTTTTCAGGCTTTTCCAACAATCCGAGATATAGACGGAAAACCCTATAATAATCCTGTTATGTAATATTCAATACGCAAGTACTGGTTCTATCTTTAGATTAAATTGTCTGCTCTTAATTGGTTCCAAACGCTACCACTGTAGAAATGGCGCTTTTGTAATCGTAATCAATGACAGCGAAACCAGTCCTATTGAGCTCTTGCGTAGGAATATTTACGACTACAAAATATATAAATTGTTCGTACTTTTCAAAATATAGCTATTTTCAAGGTATTTATAAATAAGTTTCTCTAAAAAAAAATTCCTCTGATTACTTAACATCGAATTCATCGAGTAATTTCAAGCGCTTAGTCTTGTTAGTGGTGATGATTTGTCCAAACACTCTTTTACTTCCGTAACTGCATAGAAGAATTTATGAAAATCAAATGCAAGAATTTTTTTTCAGACATGTTGAAATTTATATTCTAATTCATGGTAAAATAACAAATGTGATTAAATACAACAGCTGCATTGAAAGCAAAACTTAATTTTCACTTAATTCTCTTTTAATTCCAAGGTTGTAGCCAAGAATATGAAGGCATGGGAAGCACTGTTATTATTTTCTGAAGTACACAATTTATACACTTTCTTCATGGAAAAAAGACATGATAATAATTATTTGATACGTATATATGTTTAGGATCAGTAACCAGTGACGGCGTGATCAAAATGCTACTTGTTTACCCCAACCTGTGCGCGGGTGTTGTTGCCTGCTTTCTGGACAATACAGTCAAAGGTTGCTTTTTTCAATCTCTCATATTTCATAGATATTGCATTTATTGAATGGTAGCTGTTTACGAGGGTATTTTTATTTTTTAAATTTTCTATTCTATATCTAAATGAGAATATATTTGATCTTAAAGGGGCATGGTCACGATTTTGGTCAAATTCTATTTTCCTTTTTTTATTATTTACAATGCATTTCTAATGATAAAATGAGATTTCATGTAGACAAGGCTCGTGCCCAGTTTTTGATTACATTGGTACAATATACCAGTAAAACATCTTTTTCAACCTGATTTGTCTATCTTTATATTAATTTTAAGCATGATTAAACAGTTCCTTATGTTTAACACATTTATTTTAGGTCTGACATTAGAATTTTCACTTCAAAATTCAAAATGTAAACAGACTTTGTTTAGATAGCAAAGAATTTCAAGCTGTGTAATTTTCTTAAAACTCAACGAATAAATCTCAAATTTTAGATGCCTTTTAAGAATACCTTACTGAAGCATGGTAAAAATTAAAATCGGAAAAATTATTTTCGACCAAAATCGTGACCATGCCCCGTTAAGATAACAAAACAAAGTGACATTAGATATAAACAATGTATGTTTATATGTATGCATGTCAAAACTTCATAATGATAAATGAAATAAATATTGTAAGCTGGATTCACCAAAATTCAATACGCAAACAAAACTATGTTTAGGATTAAGAATACTAGTACTTTTTAAAAAAAAAAGTTTATTTAAAAAAGTATCTCTAACACGCAACAAAACTCTATTTATGTTTTTAACAACGATTGTAATGCATTCTGTATGGCTATTAATTATGTTCCTCTTGAAACGGTAAGAGAAATTACTTAATTTGACCGTTTTTTTATTGAACATTACCTCTATCTGAATGCATGGCAATTTCATGATTATTTGTTTATTTGTTTAAATTCAGGTACTTTGAAAGAAAGAGGAATTGAGGCATGGCAGGTAATGATCGACGACAAATCAGACAATATGAAAGAATTTGATGGTGACGTCACGATCTATGACATCCCTCTCCCACGATATCTAAAGAAATCCAATGTCTTCCGGCGTTTACCATTTATTCCTCCTGTTCGTGAATAATTGCCATGTCATTTTTCTATTGTTTTTATCCACAACGTTTATTATTGTTATAAGTGAAATAGTATAAATGCGTTTAGGCTTTACTATTATAATTTATTTACACATATATTGCTATTTTAACAAAAAGAAATGATTTATATAATAGATAGATCATAAAGTTTTAGAAAAATAACTTGTTCAAGTTTTACATGCTTATATGCGGAAAACTAAAAATTAGTTTATTCTAATTAATAAATGGTTGTTTAAACTCTAAAGATGCTGATTGCCATGACTTCAAGCCTAATGAGCGTGTACCTGAAATAAAAGAGTGCTTGTCAGATATTTCATGTATATAATTATATCCATGTAGAACTCCCACACACAAAAAAAAACAAATATTAAAAAAATCATAGTAATAAAATCATACATCCATACTCAGGAGACAGTAACTGTCACACATATTGATTTGTCCTTTTACAAACTTACTTTTTCACAAATATATTACGAAATACTTATTTACATCTAACAAGCTGAAACGTGATTCTAATTAATTTGTTTTATGCTTTTCAAATCAGACAATACTAAAAAGTAAAGATAGTTAAAGTATTATATAATATAGTACTTAACAATCGATAAATTCGATGCAATGTTTTGAAAAGCATTTTTTAAATAGAAATATTCAAATTCGATATGATATATGTACAAACAATTCATACAGTTGGTACATGTAAATGTAAATACCCATAAATGATTGCTTGAACCAGAAATTATTCTTTCCTGAATAAAAATCAACTCTCGTCAGTTCTTTAAGAACTTTGATTTGTGATGCTTTAACTGGGTTGGAAAATATGATGAAACAGCTCACAAAGGCGAGCAGTACAGGCCTCACAGCAAGCTATCTACATTTACAACGAAAACAAATATTCTGATAGACTAAGAATATTCAATATCTTTTCAATAACTGTATGATTTAAAATCAAAATTTCTGCAAAAACCACCTTATCATATTGCTTATTCAGTATGTCCAATTTTCAATCTTAGAAATATTTTTGACATTGCATTTATATATTTACGTGGATTCTCTAATAACAGAACAGTGTTACTAAATAAAACCAAAAATTGGAGTTAGGGCTTAAGTTTCATTATTTTTGTATGATAATTTAGATGCTTATTATTGGTTTCTAACCCTATAGGCCTAAAATACCTTTCTAAAGAGCACAAAATATGATGCAATTTTACCACGTGAACGTGGGTATACATATAGATAGACTACAGGTATATGTAGCCCAACGTTTCTGTAACCGATCTACATTCATGCCTATGCATTAAACATGGAGAAGCTCATACGTCTTCCATATCAGGCCGACTTTTAAAAGACACATTCATCCATCATTATTGAATGTATCATCGAAGAGAAATCAAGATATAGATTTTTGTGAATTGAAAAGAAAATGGGTACCGCAGAAGAAAATGGGCTTGAAGCAAAATATGAGCGAGACAATTACGTTGAAAAAGGAACTGGGTTTGAAACGGGGAAAATGATTAAAGATGAAGAAAAGAATAATCTGGTTGTTGAGATTGAAACAGATCCGAAGCAGCATATCTTGTATAAGGCAGGGGATCACCCACCGATTTATCTAACCATTTTCTGTGGTTTTCAGGTAATATATCTTTTTTTTAGTCCACCGGAATCTGTATCATTTAGTCATTGTATATTGTAAAGAAAACTAGGATTAAATGCACCGATGCATAGTAACAGAGTTTGCAATGCTGTAGAAGCAGAAATATTCGTTGAGAATTATTTTCGTTATCACCATAAATCAACGAAACTAAATCCATGACGAATTTTTAATCAAAATATTAATGAATACAAAGAAATTACGATATGGCGAAACTAAATGCCAACGGAATTTTATTTGGTACAAAAACAACGAAGTTTTGACCCAACGAAAATATGTGCTTCTACAGTATGTAACTAGCCGTAAGTAAGGTCAAGTAATAATTACGACACATTCCATTCTGACGGTTAACACTGAAGAAAATGGGTGAATAAGGCGTGTATAATGCCTACATAAGGACAGATAAGATACTGTAAAATTATCAACAAATCTGATAATCGCTTTTTAAAGCTATTAATTACAATGTATATTTAACATTATATCTATTAGTAATCTTTAAATATGTTAAATACTTGGAATATGTTGATTTAAACCAGAGTATGCGTGTTAAAACTTCCATCTAGTGTCATTTTTAAGAACTTCACTGCGTTTTCTTTTATAGTTAGGGTCGGTCCAAGCTCCATATATCTTGCTTGTAACTCAATATTCACTCTCAAACTTTGACATAGTATTATAAATACCCATATTAACCATATTAGACAATATAAATGGAAAAATAAAATATGAAATTTAAGCTCAAATTTTGTCCAGGTCCCTTTAAGCAAAATTGTAAGATAACCTCTGAAAAGACGATCAATGTAAAACAAAAGATCTTTTCAACTATTATCTTGTAAAATACTCTGTAAAGATTTTTATTTTGTCCCACAGCACACTTTAGTCTCGCTTTCTAATGTGATGGCAGTTTCTCTTTTGGTATCCGACGTCACCTGTGCAAATCTGGATGACGACATCAAGTCCACCCTTCTTAGCTCTACAATGTTGATGTCTGGTGTCTGTACAGTTATGATGTGTCTGTTAGGTTCCAGGTAAATCTCTCTCTCTCTCTCTCTCTCTCTCTCTCTCTCTCTCTGTGTGTGTGTGTGTGTGTGTATCTCACAACGTGTGATTACATGTAGAATCAGTATTTACTATCATTTCATTATTCTTCCGTAGACTTCCTTTGTTCCAAGGCGCTGCTTCAGAATTTTTGATTCCTTTGCTTGCAATGCAGGTTTTAGATAAATCAAAGTGTGATTTTCCAGCAAAAATTTATATAGGTATGAATATACTTTTAATCACCAAAAAAACATTTTCTGGAAGTGTACACTCGTGTTGTCGTTTTTTTGTTGGGGTTTTTTTTTTGGGGGGGGGGGGGGGTTGTTTGGTTTTTATTTGTTGTGGTATTTTTTTTTTGTTTTGTTTTCTTTTTTCAAAATTGTATTTTGACAGAGCAGTTTTATCTCGGAGTAAGTATTTTAGACAAATATTTATTACAAGTAAATTTTATCTCCTTTTATTCGGTGTATCATTTTAGACACAAACTCTACGATAACAAACACGTCTGGTATACATCTTGATCAACATAGCGAGTTTATACTGAAGAATATTCGAGAGGTGAGCATCTTTCATTTGTTTATGTACATATATCAAGATTTAAGCAGATAAACGTTACAAACTGTAAAAATAATTAAATTTAAATGAATGTTTTGCTTGATGGGTGTCTACTATTTACCTAGAAAAGAATTCTTATTTCATATTTCGAACATAGAAGAATTTCCCCTATTTAAGAAAAAATTGATGAATACATTAAAATGACAATACTGTTTTGTAGTAATATGGAGTATTTAGTGTTTCACGTCTATTTCACGTTCACGGAAGCTCCAAGGAAGTTTGGTGGCAGCAGGGACTATCCAATTTTTGATTGGAGCAACAGGATTAGTCAGCCTCCTTCTGAAATTCATCGGACCAATCACAATCGTTCCAACACTTCTTCTGATTACCGTTTTTCTCGTCAGAGCATGTGTTAAATTTGCTTCCGTTAATTGGGGCATAGCGTTAATGTGAGTTGAAACAATTAAATAATTTTATTTAATTTCATACAATCAGATGGCTATTTTGGAAGTCACTGACTACTTTTATGTTGTTGAAGGGTAGCAGCAGTATCACTGATACTGTCGCTCTATCTAAGCCATCACAACACCCCAATTCCAATGTGGACGAGAAAGAGAGGTTTTCATATCCTGTGGTTTCCATTACACCAAGTATATTCGGTAGGTTTTCATAGATATACGGCCAATTGCATGCATGATTCATTCTAATATTTTTAGAAAAAGGTTTCTATCTAGCAAATTTAAATTTATTGTATTGTCGAGCCTTAGCCAGAAAATGATTAACAGTAACAGCAATTCATACTTCAAATCAGCATGTCATCTCGTACTTAGTATTGCGATGCAATGTCGAAATCATACTTACATGTATATGTAAGGGTATTCAAGTCGCGTCGAACACAGGATAAACCAGTATTCAAAAATAAAGTTAAAACCTTTCTTTCAAAAATGAAATCAGATTTAAGAAATGAGATTTTAGCTGCAAGGTACATGTAAATAATCAAAATATTAAAACCAAACATCACATTGTGTATTTCACGTAAAGCAATGTTCCTATACCTATTCCTGGGTTTTTAGATCCTTATTGGGATTCTAGTTGGTTGGTTTGTGTGTGGTGTAATGACAGTGGCAGGTACGTTTAGTCCTGATGACAAGTTGGCGAGAACAGACACTGGCTTGGACGCCATTAGAAAAGCTGATTGGTTCCGGCTACCATACCCAGGTATTTCTGCTAATCAACTACTCAATTATTTGACAACATGCCCTGATCACATTTAATGAGAAATAATGACATTGTATACATTGAATTTGATTTTCAACTGCTAAATTGAATTTTACGAACTTTTCAGGTCAGTTCGGTTCCATTTCGTTCAGTGCGAGCATTTTTATGGGATTTTTTATAGGAACTATTATGTCTATTCTCGATTCTATTGGGGACTACTACGCATGCGCCAAAATATGCAATCTTCCTCCTCCACCAGCACATTGTGTAAATCGAGGGATAGCCATTGAGGGATTTTGTAGCCTTATCGCGGGCTTCCTTGGTTGTGGACATGCTACGACAACGTATGGAGGAAACATTGGTGCAATTGGCGTGACAAAGGTTAAAAATCATTGCATCGTATATTAATATATTTGGTCAACGATGTTTCATTCTTAACCAGCCCATGTTATGTCCTCGCAATAAATGATTTGCTTTCGTCATTACATTAATTATTTTACAATAAGACTTTGTTATAAAAGTGTATTTTGTCGATAATTATTCATTGACAACATTAAAATTATCTTGTCTTTGCATAATTGCTTTTCCATCTTCTTTCTAAAATTATCCTGTTTTCATAATTTGCTTTTTCATCTTCTACGTAGGTAGCCAGTAGAGATGTGTTTATCGCTACTGGTGTGATATATTTCATATTCGGTATCATTGGGAAGATTTCAGCCGTTTTCCTTACCATTCCTTATCCAGTCTTAGGCGGAGCGCTCATTGTGATGTTTGGAATGTTCAACGGTGTCGTTCTATCGAACTTGCAAGTTGTCTCCCTTAGCTCAACCAGAAATCTTGCCATTATGGGAACAGCTATCTTGTTTGGTTTCATGATTCCGTATTGGTTGGAGACAAATCCTGATGCTATTCAAACAGGTGTCATGTTTTCAAAGTATTAAAATCAAATGAGAGAAGACAACAGCAATAGAAACACATTTTCTAAGTACTGACTGGGTTTGGTTTTATTGATTATTATTAATTTTGAAACCAACGATATGTAAATTCGCATGGCAAGTAGTTTCTTAGCTGTGTTTGAGAAAATACGCACATTGTTTATCAAAAATTTATCTAATACGACTTGTCAGGCAAATCCAAGCTATAGACGGAAAACCCTATATTAATCATGTTATGTAATATTCAATACGCAAGTATTTTTTCTATCTTTAGATTAAATTGTCTGCTCTTAATTGGTTCCAAACGCTACCACTGTAGAAATGGCGCTTTTGTAATTAATGACAGTGAAACCAGTCCTATTGAGCTCTTGTGTAGGAATATACGACTACAAAATATATAAATTGTTCCTACTTTTCAAAATATAACTATTTTCAAGGTATTTATAAATAAGGTTCTCTGAAAAAAAAATCCTCTGATTACTTAACATCGAATTCATCGAGTATTTTCATGAAAAAAAGACATGATAATAATTATTTGATACGTATATATGTTTAGGATCAGTAACCAGTGATGGCGTGATCAAAATGCTGCTTGTTAACCCCAACCTGTGCGCGGGTGTTGTTGCCTGCTTTCTGGACAATACAGTCAAAGGTTGCTTTTTTTAATCTCTCATATTTCATAGATATTGCATTTATTGAATGATAGCTGTTTACGAGGGTATTTTTATTTTTTTAATTTTCTATTCTATATCTAAATGAGAATATATTTGATCTTAAAGGGGCATGGTCAAATTCTATTTTTCTTTTTTTATTAATTACAATGCATTTCTAATGATAAAATGAAATGTCAGAGTTAATCGCAGAGTTATAAGCAAGATACAGGGCTCTCAATTCTTTTCATGTAAACAAGGCTCGTGCCCAGTTTTTGATTACATTGGTTCAATATACCAGTAAAAAATCTTTTTCAACCTGATTTGTCTATCTTTATATTAATTTTAAGCATAATTAAACAGTTGCTTATGTTTAACACATTTATTTTAGGTCTGAAATTAGAATTTTCACTTCAAAATTCAAAATGTAAACAGACGGTTTGTTTACATAGCAAAGAATTTCAAGCTGTGTAATTTGCTTATAACTCAACGAAAAACACTCAAATTTTGGTTGCCTATTAAGAATGCCTTACTGAAGCATGGTAAAAATTAAAATAGGAAAAATTATTTTTGACCAAAATCGTGACCATGCCTCGTTAAGATAACAAAACAAAGTGACATTAGATATAAACAATGTATGTTTATATGTATGCATGTCAAAACTTCATAATGATAAATGAAATAAAGCTGGATTCATTAAAATTCAAAACGCAAACAAAACTATATCTTAGGATTTAGAATACTTTTATTTTTTTAAAGTTTGTTATTTATAAAGGCATCTATAACACGCACCAAAACTCTTTTTATGTTTTTAAAAACGATTGTAATGCATTTTGTATGGCTAATAATTATGTTTCTCTTGAAACGGTAAGAGAAATTACTTAATTTGACCGATTTTTTTTTATTGAACATTACCTCTATCTGAATGCATGGCAATTCCATGATTATTTGTATATTTGTTTAAATGCAGGTACTTTGAAAGAAAGAGGAATTGAGGCATGGCAGATAATGATCGACGACAAAGCAGACAATATGAAAGAATTTGATGGTGACGTCACGATCTATGACATCCCTCTCCCACGATATCTAAAAAAATCCAAAGTCTTCCGGCGTTTACCATTTATTCCTCCTGTTCGTGAATAATTGCCATGTAATTTTTCTATTGTTTTCATTCGATGAATTATCGAATTCAGGCATCGATAATTTCGATGCGATGTTTTGAACAAACAATTTATACAGTAGGTACATGTACATGTGTAAATACCCATAAATGCTTGCTTGAACCAATCAAAGTACTGAAGTACGGACGGGAGTTGATTTTATCGATCATCATTTATTTTAAAATCAATTTATCTTGCATGGCAATTAGTTTCTAGTTTGTATTTGAATTACGCACTTTTTTATAATACGAATTTTTAGACTTTTCAGACAAGAATTTCGAGAAACCCCATATGAATCATGTTGTGTAATACTTAAAGATAGATTTCAACTACTAGTATGTATTAGTTATCGAAACAATTCTAAAAATTGTATGGATCCAAGCACTATTGATATCGAACTCTAGTCTCGTTTAACTAGAAGCTCGGCTGTTTCCGTTAATATCCGACAAGCAAGAGAGCCCCCTCTCTGCTTGTCGCAGATTTACGGAGACAGACGAGCGTCTGGTTGGACGAGACTCTATTAACTCTAGCGTAGGAATACATGAGACTACAAAAATATCTAAATTGTTCGTAGTATATAAAATTTGACTTTTATTAAGGTGTTTATAGATATGTTTCCTTGAAAATCAATGCTTCATCATATATTTTTTTTTGTTTCTATTATTTTCAAGAACTTAGTCTTGTCAGCGGTGATGATTTGTGCTTAGGTCCAAACACTGTTTCACTTTCGGTTTGCCAGAGTAACTGCATAGGAGAGTTGAAAATCAACTTCCAATAATTATTCTTTCCTGTCAGTAAATAAAAATAAACTCTGGTCAGTTCTTTGAGAACTTTGATTTGTGATGCTTTAACTGGGTTGGAAAATATGATGAAACAGCTTACAAAGGCGAGCAGTACAGGCCTCACAGCAAGCTATCTACATTTACAACGAAAACAAATATTCTGATAGACTGAGAATATTCAATATCTTTTCAAAAACTGCATGATTTAAAATCAAAATTTTTGCAAAAAACCCCTTATCATATTGCTTATTCAGTGTGTCCAATTTTCAATATTAGAAATATTTATGACATTGCATTTATATATTTACGTGGATTCTCTGATAACAGAACAGTGTATCTGAATAAAACCAATCATTGGATTTATGGCTTAAGTTTCATAATTTTTGTATGAAAATTTAGATGCTTATTATTGGTTTCTTACCCTATAGGCCTGGCTCCGTCGTCACCAATTTTCCTCAAATCGATACTCAGCCTCAAATCTGAGGTTTGACCTCAAGTTTATGCACTTTTCTTTACCGGATTTTAGTGGAGGAATGAGTTGAGGGATTTGAAAATTTTGGTGACGGTGGAGCCTGAAATACCTTTCTTAAGTTTAAGTGCACAAAATATGATGCAATGATACGACGTGAACGTGGGTATACATAAAGATAGATTACAGGTATATGTAGCCCAGCGTTTCTGTAACCGATCTACATTTCATGCCTATGCATTAAACATGGAGAAGCTCATAGGCCGACTTTTAAAAGACACATTCATCCATCATCATTGAATGTATCATCGAAGAGAAATCAAGATATAGATTTTTGTGAATTGAAAAGAAAATGGGTACCGCAGAAGAAAATGGGCTTGAAGCAAAATATGAGCAAGACAATTACGTTGAAAATGGAACCGGGTTTGAAACGAAGAAAATGATTAAAGATGAAGAAAAAAATAATCTGGTTGTTGAGATTGAAACAGATCCGAAGCAGCATATCTTGTATAAGGCAGGGGATCACCCACCGATTTATCTAACCATTTTCTGTGGTTTTCAGGTAATATTTCTTTTTTTGGTCCACCGGTATCTGTATCATTTAGTTATTGTATATTGTAAAGAAAACTAGGATTAAATGCACCGATGCATAGTAACAGAGTTTGCAATGCTGTAGAAGCAGAAATATTCGTTGAGAATTTTATTTCGTTATTTTCGTTAGCAGTATAATCAACGAAACTAAATCCATGACGAATTTTTAACCAAAGTATTAATTAATACAAAGAAATTACGATATGACGAAATTAAATGCCAACGGAATTTTATTTGTTACAAAAACAACGAAATTTTGACCCAACGAAAGTATGTGCTTCTACAGTATGTATCTAGCCGTAAGTAACGTCAAGTAATAATTACGACCTATTCCATACTGACGGTTAACACTAAAAAATCAAAGTACTGAAGTACTGAAAGCCGGGCTCTTTTGTTGTGTCTTTATGCATATTGTGTAGTAAAGACTGAAAATCTCTCTCTCTCTCTCTCTCTCTCTCTCTCTCTCTCTCTCATTCATGCTTTTAATGTCGGCAAAGCATCAGAGAGCGACCAAATTTTGTAAGCGGCTATAAACAAAAAATATGTCTGTCTAGTAGAAGTTAAACAATTTAACAGTTGCTGCCTTGAATTTTGCAACAAGCATTATATATTCAATCCGCGCAGTAAAGTAATTCATGGAAATTCATGCGCATTGTATGTGTCCAAAATGCATAGTAATGTTTTAAAAACACGTTATTAATAAGAAAACTAAAAAAGATAGACAATTCATTCGAAATTTAAAAAGAAAGAAACAAAATGCCAACACTTTTGACAAAACGTGGCTCTTGTGTAACTATTTGGTATTGCGGAAGCTTTACCTTGACGCTGTTTGGTTTTTTGTTTATTTGTGCTATTTATAGTAACATTGGCGATTTGCCTGCCTATAGCCAGGACTCTGCTTTCAGCAGAGCCTGGCTAAAAAATGGGTGAATAAAACGTGTAAAATGCCTACATAAGGACAGATAAGATACTGTAAAATTATCAACAAATCTGATACCTTTTTAAAGCTATTAATAACAATGTATATTTAACATTACATCTATTAGTAATCTTTAAATATGTTAAATACGTTGGAATATGTTGCTTTAAACCAGAGTATGCGTGTTAAAACTTCCATCTATCAAACCGATTTTTAATAGCAGCAAGTATTCCTTTTAAAGGAATGATTGACATGAAATAGCAAGGCATGAGTAATATTTTCTTTAAGCGGACGAATTTACTTTTTTTACGCATTTGTGAAGAAAAACAGGATTTGAATCAGTTTTTATATAACTGCATAAATGTTTTATTTTCAAGGCAAATGGATAAAATCAACGTTTTTAGTAATCTACGTGTAATTAAAGATTTAAATGAGATTTCCATTCCATAATTTAAAAAAAAGTAGTGCAAGGTCTAAGACGTGTGAAAATAGTAAAATTTGCTGAATGCCTCACATGGACACAACTGTGATCGGTCAAAGCTGATCACAAAATCGTGGAGAGATGACCCACTGTACTTTAAAAATGTCATTTTGTATATCATGCAGCAATTGAACGTATTAGAAAAGTAATACAAGTCTTATTGCCCTATCTTCTTGTGGTATGAAATTAAAGCTTTGAAGGTTGTTGTTAAATCTTTATTCTCAGAATGAGACAGATACATAGAGTTATCAATAGAGACCCCGTACATAAATTTGTGTACAGAATTTAATAAATCTTTAAAATTGTCAGCTTGGTTTTATGTCAAACGAATGCTGAACGTCATGATTATTTCATCAATAGGAAGACAGAATCAACAGATAGAATAAAAAAAACTAATATTGTCATCAGCAGGACCCAATTTTAGACAATGAACAATTAAAAGAGTGCTGAAATAGGATGATAAAATTCTTTTATTTTCGGTCATTTTCCACCATAAAATTTGCTGAACAAGTAAGAACTTTAAAAACCAATAAAAAAAAGTCCCTGTTTACTTGAGGTGCAAGTATAAAGTCTTTTTGGTGATTAAGGTGGCTTTAAAGGGACTTGGACACGATTTGATCTCAATTTTTTTAAATTATTGTTATGTCTAGAATTGTTAATATAGATGTTTTCAATACTTAGACAAAATATAAAAGTCAAATATCGAGTTACAGAGGTTAGAATTCTTTATTTTGTAAACAAAGCTCCAGTTTAGTTGAAGTTCACATTCAGTTGTTGTATTGATATCAGTTTCAATCTAGTGTTGATGTTTGTTGTGATTTAATTGTTTATGAACCCATTGAATCCGTCTATCTTGTTTCCACAAGTTATTTTGATAAAGAAATGGCAATTTCTTTACTCTACAGTATTTGTAAACAAACATAAGACTCGAGCTTTGTTTACATAACCACAACTTCTTTCCTCTGTATCTCGCTTGTAACATGACTTCTAAGATTCAAATTTAAGTGAATCATTCACAATGCAAAGTAAACAAATTTATACATAGAAATCAAAAATAAATTTTCATTTGTATCATTTCGTGTCCAGGTCCCTTTAAGCATTTATCCAAATTGTCAGATCGCTTTAAAAAATACAATTGATTTGCAGAAAAATAAACTTTTCACTTAATATTTTATTAATATATATTGTAAACTTAATGTATTAACATTATATTGTTCTACAGCACACTCTTGTCTCGCTTTCCGGTGTGATGGCAGTTTCTCTTTTGGTCTCGGACGTCACCTGTGCAAATCTGGATGACGACATCAAGTCCACCCTTCTTAGTTCTACATTGTTGATGTCAGGAGTTTGTACAATTATGATGAGCCTTATGGGTTCAAGGTAAAAATAAATATCTCTCTCTTTCTCTCTCTCTCTTTCTCTCTCTTTCTCTCTCTTCTCTCTCTCTCTCTCTCTCTCTCTCTCTCTCTCTCTCTCTCTCTCTCTCTCTCTCTCTCTCTCTCTCTCTCTCTCTCTCTCTCTCTCTCTATCGTTTAACAACATGACAAGGATCTCATTTATATATTGACAGACTTCCCCTGTTTCAAGGAGCTGCTGGAGATTTTCTTATTCCTTTGCTTGCAATGCAAGTTTTGGATAAATCGAAGTGTGATTTTCCACAAAGTTTTGATACAGGTTAAACTATACTTCTAAACATAAATACAAGTACTATAATATATAATCGTTCTTTATTTTATTCTTTCATTTTTGTATTCAAACATATTTATTAAATTATGTAACATCTATTGTTTTCTCGAAAATATTAATAACCCGAAAATGAAACTTTGCACAAAAGACTGTACTACTGCATCAGTTTTATTTCATATTGTCAACTTAATTCTAGACACAAACTCTACAATAACGAATACTTCCGGTATACCTCTTGCAGACCAAAAACTCTTTGTATTAAACAACATTCGAGAGGTAAGCAGTTTTCAAGTAGTTGTGTACTTAATTCGGGATGAAAACACAGTAATAAATATAGAAATAATTTACATGTATTTCAAATGAATTTGTTAAGTTTTGCATATCTGTTGATTTTCATTTATCTGTTATCGGAAAACTTTTATGTGAAGATAAGGCTTGATGAAAATATGTATTGCACATGTTTTCACTACTGTTCCATTCCAAAACAAATAATGTTTACTGTTTCACTTTTATCAACTTCAGCTTCAAGGCAGCTTAATAGCTGCAGGGACTTTCCAGTTTCTTATTGGAGCAACGGGATTGGTCAGCCTCCTTTTGAAATTCATCGGACCAATCACAATCGTTCCAACACTTTTTCTAAGCTGTGTTTTTATCGTGAGAGCATGCGTTAAATTTGCATCTGTTAATTGGGGCATTGCGTTAATGTAAGTAAAACAAAATACACAATTTTACATGATTTCGAAATCAGTTGACGATTACGCGACCATTTGTTTGATTAATACTAGAAAGTCACTGACTAAAAATGTAATATTGTTGAAGGGTAACAGCCGTGTCCCTGATACTGTCGCTCTATCTAAGCCATCACAACACCCCAATTCCGATGTGGACGAGAAAGAGAGGCTTTCATATCATGTGGTTTCCGTTACACCAAGTGTATTCGGTGTGTATAAATAAATTTAAAAGAACCGCCATATTATTTTCAAAAACATTTATGAAAAATATGTTAATCGATGAATTCTAATTAATGGATCGACAAGACCTGGCGAGCGGAAAATAAACAAGAAAAACAATTCATTTCTCATGATTTACCTATTACTTTAAATCGTCTCCATTGTGTCACATCTTGTGTTACGTAAATAGCATTACTCATACTTTTGTACATGCACCTATACTTGTGTTTATATGCAGATCCTTATTGGGATCCTAGTTGGTTGGTTTGTGTGTGGTGTAATGACAGCAGCAGGTGCGTTTAGTCCTGATGACAAGTTGGCGAGAACAGACACTGGCCTAGACGCTATCAGAAAAGCTGATTGGTTTCGGCTACCATATCCAGGTCTTGTTTTCTGCTAATAAAGTATAACTATAATATGAAACAGTTTTAGCCATTTTTAAAGCATTTTTTATGATTCACATTTGCTTTAAAAACTGTTTTACATAGCATTAAAATTGACTGATATCTGCAAACTTTTCAGGTCAGTTTGGTTCTATTTCGTTCAGCACGAGCGTCTTTGTGGGATTTTTGATAGGAACTGTTACCTCTATACTTGATTCTATTGGGGACTATTATGCATGCGCAAAGATGTGCAATCTTCCTCCCCCACCAGCACATAGTGTTAATCGAGGAATAGCCATTGAGGGGTTCTGTAGTCTGATAGCGGGTTTCGTCGGATGTGGACATGCAACGACAACGTATGGAGGAAACATTGGCGCAATCGGCGTAACAAAGGTACACAATTAATCAAATCATACATTAAAGTTTCTTCCTTATCAGGGGCTCGTAACATAAAGGGTACTTAAGTCTAAGACAGTGCTTAAGCAGGACTTATGTACATTCCTAGACTTAAGTCCATACCTAGAAGAGTGCTTAGCTAGGACAATTTACCTAAAACTTAGGCGGCCGGTAGAGGTGACTTAAGTATGTCTTAAGTATTGTTTTTACTCATTTAAAAGCATTTGATTGCAGAGTATTAATCACATGTTTACACAGAATCAATATCTTAATATTCACCAATATAAAAATTTTGATTTGATTGATTTAAATATTAACAGTGGTCGTAGTGATCTGTAACATTTTCTATATACTGGTAGTATTCAAGTGGGCTGCTGAATAGGTTGTAAACAAGTAATGGTCGGTTTACAAGAAGTCACTGTATATATAAAGTCGCGAAACTTGAGGAATTAAAAAAGGACTTTTAAAGACAGAAAAACCCTCGGTGATTTTTAAGAAAACGATTGCCTCTTTCAATATATCGGCATAATAACGAAATTATACCCAGAGTAGGTAAATTGCCTTATTGGTGAGGTAAGATGTAGAACAAAAGATAAAAAGAAATCCACTATATAATCATATCAAGTTCTAATGGCGTCGCGATATTACGCCACAGGCACTCTTCGAGAAGGACTAAAATAGTGAATATTCGTTAAAACAAAGAAAGAACAACAATAGACTGAATACATTGCTAAGATCCATCGCTTTGAGCTTTTTAAAATTTTAGGAACATGTGTATGTATACTCATGCCACCTTGAATGTTGTGTCTATACATTTACATTTACCCCATTTAATATCAAAGATGTCATGCACGTGTATCTATAAAAATATATTTTTTTAACCATGCATTTAAATTCGACAAAAGAAATGAAAATCACGTTTTTACTTTTAACATAAACATTACTTAGCTAAGACATTGCTAAGTTTGCTTTATGCGGTATAAGACTTACTTAAGCAGGACTTATGTAGGTCCTAAGATTCGGCCTAAGTCCTACCTATGACCGTACTTTAGTCAAAATCTTAGCATGCTTTATGTTACGAGCCCCAGCAGCTGATTATGTCCTCACAATTAATGCTTTGTTTCTGTCCTTAAATACATATAAGATATGTATGCTTAGAGTTCATGAGGTACATATAAATAGCAGTCAGATTATAATGTGAAAAGATAAAATTAGAAGAAATAAGGGGGTAAAAATTCTAAATTTAGTTTTAAGTTTACTTCAAAACTTTGAAAACAATTTTTAATTAGAAGAAAAAAGGGAATAACATTTGTCTTTAAATAAAATATAATATTTAAACTACGGTATGTATAATATAACGATCAATGTAAAGTGTATATTTTTTGCAATAACAATTGCTTAATAAGTATTCTGTATTAAAGAAGTTCGCTCCTTAGGTTATGGGTAGGCATTTTGGGTCACCTCTAGTCCGAAAATTCAGCATCACACATTAACTCTAGTAGTATACTTATATTTTACAATGCCAAATAAACTTTATTGAATAAAATTGTTTTTAAAAAATTACATTTTTACAGAGTTTAGTAATAGGCTATATTTTGTGGCGGAAGGTTTTCAAGAAGGAAATGAAAAGGTTTCATAAATCAATAGTTTTACTATTACTTTAGCTTCCTAATTTTCAGCGCAGACCAAACTTCTAGCTAGTTTGTGTATTATGATTTATTAATGTGATCATGAAAACATATTAAAACAATATTTTGATATTTCTATCGATATATTTTGGCATATTTAACTTATATTTCATAGAAGTTAAAAAAAAATTAACTCCAATTGTGTCCCAAAATTAGCTTATTTCATGCTATATCTCAATTTTTTTTAGATGTGACCCCTACTTGGTTTCTTTCAAATGAGACATTTAATGTATGTCTATTTGTATGCAAAGTTTTGGAAAGATGACATTACATTACATTTATTTTTTTTATTTGATTACTCCAAAATTTTGTAACATCTGCTGTTGTGTTCACTATGTACTGGCCTATGAAGCCACCATTTAAGCAAGAATTTTTAAACTTTGACTGTAATTTTCTTTTATTGTCACTACATGTGTTCAACTTCATTCTGTTTAAAATTCGTAACTAAATAATGTTCAAACTATAAATATTTGATTTATTTCTTTAAATTTTCAGGCTCAATTTCAAATTTTAGTTAAAAAATTTCAGGAAAACTATCTTTTCTGGTTGGGGCCCTATATTTCCAATAAATGGCATGTGATATGGGTCACAAATAAAATAAATGAACATTTTAGGCCTCCATCTTTATATCCAAGTGGTTTTCGAATGATTGACACTTGACATTACTATTAAATGCTTTTTCATCTTCTTCGTAGGTAGCCAGTAGAGATGTGTTTATAACTACTGGTGTCATATATTTCATATTCGGTATCATTGGCAAGATCTCAGCCGTCTTCCTTACCATTCCTTATCCAGTATTAGGCGGAGCGCTCATTGTGATGTTTGGAATGTTCAACGGTGTCGTTCTGTCAAACCTACAAGTTGTTTCCCTTAGCTCAACCAGAAATCTCGCAATCATTGGAACCGCCATCTTGTTTGGTCTCATGATTCCATATTGGTTGGAGACCAATCCTGATGTTATTCAAACAGGTTTCTTTCCTTTTGAGAATAAACAAACAAATGCCAGTTCGACTAAATATGACTAAAATAGGATACAAAAGTACCCTTGAAAATGTATTTAATTTAGTTATCAAATCTCGTCTTGTTTTGGAGGCCTCCCAACTGCAACAGGTTTGGCAAGAATAGAGGCACTGTTATACTACTAATATATTCGTGAAATACACAATTTATTCTTGAGATTCACATTCAATTTGACAATAATTTTATGGAACCATTTTTTGTTAGGTTCAGCCGCAAGTGATGGCGTAATAAAAATGCTACTTGTTAATCCCAACCTGTGCGGAGGAGTTGTTGCCTGCTTTTTGGACAATACAGTGAGAGGTAGACAAGTTTTTTTTTCATTTTTCTCTGTATTTCATATTTCAGACTTTGACAAATTTGCATCTATTGTTAAGCAGATGTTTGTGGATATGATGTTTAATTTTAAACATTTTTTTTCTTATTTTAATAGCGATTTTTTTAATCAATGCACTAAAGTTTACTAAATTGATACATGCACATCATTTTCGTTCGGGTTGTTCAATGTGAAATGATTCCATGAGATTCAATACTGAGACTTGTATCAGCGCTAAAACGTTATAACGGTATTTTGAATGAATATTGGCTGCAACATTCGTTTGAATTCAACTTTGAAAAAAGGCAAACAATGCTTTAAACTACCATAAGCATATTAATACATTGAAATTCATTCGTTATTAATTAGCAATAAAACATGAAAACTTCATTTACGGTTTATAAAACACTGCTAAAATTGTTACTTTTTATGGTAATACAGTGTGTATTGTTTTGTTATGAATATAACATTTTAAGAATATTTATATTTTTTGTCATACAATGCCTCAAATTCAGGTACCTTAAAAGAAAGAGGAATCGAGGCATGGCAGAAAATGATCGACGACAAAGTAGACGATATGGAAGAATTTGACGGTGACGTCACTATCTATGACATCCCTCTCCCACAATTTCTCAAAAGATCCAAACTATTCCGGCGTTTACCATTTATTCCTCCTGTACGTGATTGAGATTTTTATTTAATTAATCTTCAAACATCATCTTTTTTATGATCCTTTGTTGTCAGTTTCAAAGAATAAATTGATTTCAATAAACTGCGTTTTGTGATTGTTATAAACGAGATAGTACTAGTGTGTGTGTTTGGGGGGGGGGGGGGTAAAATTAAGCTTGCATCTAAAAAAAACAAAACAAAAGGCCCTCGTCCAACGACGTATTTATACGAATGTGAACGAAAGAAGGACAAATTTTTAAAAAGTTGAGATCGGTATCTATGTAACATTATATTATTATTATTATACATGTACATATGCTTAACGATAAAAGAGGCACGCTGTATTAATTGCGCTTTTCTACGGAACACTGGCTTTTACAGTTTGTAATTCTATGAAGGTATTAAAACAAATAGAGATGACTGTTTAGCTAGATACCATACAAACATAACATACTTATCAAAAAGTTATCTCGATTTTTTTTCATATGAGCACGGGTGTCATTTCAACGATAAATCAAGGTTTGAGCAACTCTTAATACTTGTAGTTTTATAGTTGCTGTTTTGAAAGACATCTTCACGATAATTTAAACTGGGATTTGTTGAAACTACTTTTTCTTTTTAAAATAATCGAAATTAAAAAGTATCTATCATTTATCTATCTACCTATCTATTATATGCATTGATAAAGTTATCAAAGCATATACCGGTAGCTCATTTCAGCGAATTATTTTAGACAAGAAATGTACAAATTATTTATATGTTTTCAGAAATCGTTTTAAATTGGTTTTAAAAAATAACAGATGTTTCAAAATTTGAATTAACAAAGTCTCATAAAAAATCAATTTGGTTAAAAAAAAACTGAATTGGTAAAAACACATTTCCACAAGTAATCGTCGAAATCGATATTTAAAAATGTTGAGGTTTCATTTACTCTCACAAAATCGGCTCATTTCCCCTACAGATCAGTGGAAGTGGCAATATGTTGGGAGCATTAAATGTTTTTAAATTATGTTTCTGGAACTGACAACAACACTTCAAATATTGGTCAGTGAAGAATGTCATTTGACGATAGTGGCCATCTTGTCGTCTGAAATCGACTATGTAATTGAAAATCTGTTTGATTAACATATACAATACAAGCAACACCGCTGCGGTGTCAATATGACGGCGCAAGTCGGAAAAAGTTAACCATCCTCACATCCGCAGGGGTAGTTGATCCGCGTTGTCTGTCATTTAGCTTGCGCTGCAATTTGTAAACCGATGTCATATGGAGTTCATAAAGGCACATTTTAATCTTACGTCTCGGTCTACATATGATTCAACTGACTGAAATTCCACACCCAGCCAACTTTAAAGAATAAAATATATACCAATTAGTTTCAATATATCATCGAAGGAAGAACAAGCTTTTGAAATATTGTCGAAACTTCAAGAAACAAAATGGGCTCTTCTGAAGGCGATGGATACAAATTAAAGTGTGAAAAAGACAATAACGTTCAACTTGCAGCTTTGTTTGAGATAGAAAATGGCGTTGAAGATGCTGAGAAAGGCGATCTCCTTGTTGAGGTTGAAACAGATCCAAAGCAACATATCTTGTACTCGGCCAGGGATCATCCACCAATTTATTTGACCATTTTCTTTGGGTTTCAGGTAAAAAAAAATTATGTTGGATAATTTTTGCAAAGAAATGAGTGATATCTTTTCTTTTTATATAAAATGGTTATTCTCAACAAAAATAATGTATAATAATTTATATCGTTTACTTATTGAAGCATACCATTTTCCGACCTGTGCAATATAAACCAAAATTTCGTTTTTAGCACACTCTGATCTCAATTTCCGGTGTGATGGCCGTCTCTTTATTGGTCTCTGACGTCACATGTGCAAATCTAGATGACGACATTAAGTCGACTCTTCTTAGTTCCTCTTTGCTGATGTCTGGTATCTGTACAATAATGATGAGTTTAATCGGCTCCAGGTAATTATATCGATACTTCAGTATATTGTTTTTTTTACCCACTTCTTAATCTATATCCCTTCAATTGTAAAGCGGGTTTTATTATATTTTACAGACTACCTCTGTTTCAAGGAGCAGCTAGCGATTTTTTGGTTCCATTGCTTGCAATGCAGGCTTTGAATAAATCAAGGTGTAATCTATTACAGACTTCTGACACAGGTATAAACAAATACGTACATGATTTAATAACATTTTTGCCTATTATATTTTTGTATTGTTCATCGTTATATGTGCTATAAGACGTATGTCTTTGGCAAAAAAGAAATTGACATAGTAAAAATAAAAATTAATACAACTCAGGAGTGGTATATGTTTAAAGTATTTTTCAAAACTAGGATCTAGGAAGAAAGACGATTTAATTCACGAAAAAATTTAGCAGCTCTAACTTATCACAAAACGTTGTATGTATAACTTTTAATAATCAAGTCTCCCGGATATAAAGTCGATAATTGATGGGGAAACGGGGGTTACATGAGTCAATGGTATCTCAGATTATCTATACCTTAATTAGCGCCAGGGGCCAAACATTGTAAACTTTTGGTAAAAAGAGACCCGTAGGCCTTTAATCGTCAGATTTTTATAATATTCATAATGCACAAAACGCATACATACATAAATCCATACAGCCTTTTTCTACAAGTATACAATGCACAGGATATTAATGTAGATTTCCTAAATTAGAAAACAAATTTAATATTGCCAAGTAACAATTTTTGGTGTTACTTATTAAGTTTTCAAGATGGAGTTAAAATAGTATGATTACCCTAAGTAAAAGTACATGTTCCCTCCCAATAAAAAACCTCAACTTCTACATCATGGCCAGGTGACCATGATTTTTACAGTTGAACACCAGGCATTATGAACATAATAAAAATGTAGGACTTTTTCTCCCACCCTAGGGCCTGAAAACCCTGACTCGGGGAATGTGAATTTCACAATTTAGGTAGAAAATTTCATGGACATCATAACTTTGTATTTAGTTTTTCTCAAATATAGATAGATAGATAGATAGATAGATAGATAGATAGATAGATAGATAGATAGATAGATAGATAGATAGATAGATAGATAGATATATATATATATATATATATATATATATATATATATATCAACTTTCCGCAAGAATGCATATTTATTAACAACAGTTTAAACGTTATAAAGTGCCAAAATTTGCGTAAAAAAATAATGGAATCGGAATTTTCTGGTCATATCCACCTCTGCACGTTGTGTCCTAAATACATAACAAATTTTACGGAATTCCGAAATGCGGTTTAATTAAAAGGAGTTTTGCTTACAAAAAACAGGACTGACTGACTGACTGACGGATGGACGGACGGACGGACCGGTCAAAAACATCATACCTCTCACAACTTGTTGTGTGGGGTATAACTAGGTCGGCAGTGATAGTTTGATACTTTCCATATTTTCTTTTTCTTCCTTTTGTCTACATTACATCGAACAACTTCAAACAAAAAAAAATCAAAGAAGTTGAAAATAAAACACCCACAAATCAACAGATACAAAAGAATCGAGAAAATAAATATCAATAATTAACTCAGAGAATTTTTTATACGAGGCAACCACGCCTGACAACACGGTGAAAGTGTTTGACTAGATTTTTTATTATAGACGCAACATTTTATAAGCAATTTTATACCTGGCATATTTCTAATTAGGGAATAAAAGTTGTCATAACGGTTATCATGTTTTGATTCTTTTAGTAGTATATCAACTTAAATGTACCTTCCCCTCTACCCAACCTGTCCTCCGAAAAAGCAGCGTTGCCTCTTTTTTCATTTTAATACAGAATGAAGCGATTGCAATGATGGTCGTATTTGTAAATTCTTAATATTGAACTTGCGACACAGGCAATATTAATATTTCGAAAAGTGTATTACTAAATGTATAAAAAAAAAAAACAATTTCAGAATACTACAGGAAAAGTTGCGGCACAAACGCAGTGTTGAGGTTGTCGGGATTTACAATGGAAAAAAACACAATAAATTAAAAAAAAAGAAATTGTAAGCACGTGCTTACAGTGCTTCAATGGAGCTATGCCACTGTAATGTATTTTACTTTGTGGCAATATTGGCTTACTACATGTATATGGCAATATTGGCCTCGCCCTAGGGCCTGAACCCCTGACTCGGGGAATATAAATTTCACAATTTAGGTAGAAGATTTCATGGACATCGTAACCTTGTATTTAGTTTTTCTCAAATATATATGCCATTATATGGGAATAAAGAAGAACATTTTTTTTAAAAGATCTAAAGTACTTTACGATATGGTAATATTGGCCCCGCTCTAGGGCCTGAACCCCTATTTCAGGGACCGTGGAATTCACAATTTAGGTGGATGATTTCGTCGACATCCGAATTATGCATTTAATTTTTCTCAAATATATGTGGGAGTGGAGAAGAACATTTTCGAAGATTTAATACATGTTAATATATGGCCATGAATTTAACAATTTTGGGAGAGGGCTTCATTGGCATTATTACCATGCATTTAGTTTTTCCCAACATGCGTGGGAGCAGAGGAGAATATTTTTAAATTTCTTACTTTTTACCTTCTTACTTTTCCCTCTGAATTTATTATTGTTTGTAGATACAAACCAAACAACTTTTACTAATTCGTCCGGAATTTTAATTGTAAACCAGAGAGAGTTTATTCTTAGCAACATCCAAGAAGTGAGTAGTTATCAATGTAATGTTGATATATTTTATTACAAACATAACACAGTGACTGATAAATTTGACTAATGCATAAAAATTTTGAAACAATGAACTTATCGAACTTTGTTAATTATTTTTCGATGATGTTCACAGTGTAAGAATTATTCTCTGTGTCATTAGAATAAGAGAATTAGAACTATATATAGATAAATTAGATTCTTGATACACCTCTATATCACTATTTTCCATTCGAAGCTCCAAGGAAGTTTGGTGGCTGCAGGGACAATTCAGTTTTTGATTGGAGCCACAGGATTAGTCAGCCTCCTTTTGAAATTCATTGGACCAATCACAATCGTTCCAACTCTATTCCTGAGCTGCGTTTTTCTCGTAAGAGCATGCGTTAAATTTGCTTCCGTTAACTGGGGCATTTCATTCATGTAAGTAAAAAGTAACAAATTTGAAATCCTTGTAATTCATTTCATCAGTTAACAGTAAATTGTGCTTAATTTATCATAGAGATAACTTATATTTAAGGTATCTTTGAAGGGTAGCAGCCGTGTCCCTGATACTGTCGCTCTATCTAAGCCATCACAACACCCCATTTCCGATGTGGACGAGAAAGAAAGGTTTTCATATCATGTGGTTTCCATTACATCAAGTGTATTCGGTTAGTTTTCTTTTTCATATTGACCTATGAAAAATAGTTTAAATTACAAGATAAATTTCAAGTACGTTGTTTGTCCAAGTACATAGTTGTTTTATTTGATTTTCCGAACTAGTCAGTCAAGCTACTTCTAAGGGCTTTTTCTGCAGTTAAGACTACATGTATGGTGTTAGATGTACACAATACAGTACAAATGATATGAAATGCATCTGAAACCTAGTATTAAATGAGCAAACAACCCTAAATTTCAATTCTGTTGGTTTGCTACAAAATTTGCGAGGACAGAATTTCTCACTTTTTGCAATAAATAGTGCGGAAAACTAAACAAAATTTGTGAGGTCAGAATTTTTCACCCTCTGCAATAAATGGTGCAGAAAACTAATTAGAATTTTATGTTAAAAATTATATACCTTCCCACGCTTTATTTATATAAATGGGTTGTGTAAATTTATTTTTAAAATGTGTTGTAGACCTGTTCGGGATTTATGAAGCATATACCGTCCCATTTACTCTTGAATGAAATGATAATATTAAACTTCTTTTTGGGAGTTGATTTTAATCAACTCTCCTATGCAGTTACTCTGACAAACCGAAAGTGAAAGTGTTTGGACCAAAGCACAAATCATCGCCGCTGACATGACTTAGTTCTTGAAAATAATTGATAAATTCGATATAATGTATGCTAAAGCGTTGTTTTTCAAGGAAACTTATTAACAAATACCTTGAAAATAGTCAGATTTTAAATGGTATGAACATTTAAGATATTGTTTGTAGTCGTATGTATTCTTACGCCAGAGTTTAATATAGTCTCGTTCAACTCGACGCTCGGCTGTCTACGTAAATCTCCGACAAGCAGAGAGGCTTTCTTGCTTGTCGGAGATTAACGACGATAGCCGAGCGTTTGGTTGAATGAGAGTAGAGTTCAATATTGCTAGGTTCCATAAATTTTCCAGAAATATTTCTATCAATGATACATAGTTTGGTTGAATTGATTCTATCTTGAAATATTACTTGACATGATTCATATGGTTTCTTTTCAACATTCTTGCGTCGAAAAGTCCGAATATTCAAATTATAAAAATGTGCGTAATTCAAATACAGATTAAAAACTACCTGTACTTGTTATGCAAAATAATACCGGTATATCATTGATTTAAAATAAATAAACATCGATAAAATCAACTCCCGTCAGTGCTTCGATACTTTGATTTATTAAGGCATTATATCATATAGAGAGTTCATTTTTTGGGGTACCGTTTTAGTCATTGCAATTGGTCGTTTCAGAATAAATTTGAATGGAATTTTACTCAATAATTTCAAGCTAGCCTTCTATCCTTGAGTATTGGCTGAAATGAACACAGGCTATGTACATGTATAAGGTCATTCATCAGTTGGCCTTTTTATATAAACTTTTTACCTATTTTCTTCAGTAGTATGTCTTTGATCATTTGGTTCAATATGTTTATTCAAGAGTGTAATTGTTTAGCCAGTTAGATAAAATATCTTTCGAAAATTCTTGAATTACTTGTTTCAAATCACCAGAAAAATTAAATACATATCCATGTGAGTATGCTATTTTTTCAGATCCTTATTGGGATCCTAGTTGGTTGGTTTGTGTGTGGTGTAATGACAGCAGCAGGTGCGTTTAGTCCTGGTGACAAGTTGGCGAGAACAGACACTGGCTTGGACGCCATTATAAAAGCTGATTGGTTCCGAATACCGTATCCAGGTACGCTAGTTGCAATGTTTGTTGATAGTAAATTAATTCTTACACTATTATTTTAGCTGACCTGAACTAAAAGTGTTCATGTGTGTGAGTGGTTTTTTTTAAACATGAAATTAAAAGAAGAATAAAGATATGATTTTATAAATTGATGTCTTATCAGATTAGTATGAACAATTTTCAAACTTCTTTGCTGAAAGTGTCAGAAATGGACAACAATCATGTGACATTAAGTCAAACTTTACTTAAAACTTTATGGGATTTTTTTTATCTAAGTATGAGAAAAATGTGTTTAAACATAGACATGTTTTCAAGATCATGTACCGATGATCTCACCATGCACCATATCATTAACTTCTTCTATGGATATTTTTTCTATGGGATTTGTTTAGGTCAGTTTGGTCCTATTTCGTTCAGCACGAGCGTATTTGTGGGATTTTTGATAGGAACTGTTACCTCTATACTTGATTCTATTGGGGACTACTATGCATGCGCAAAGATGTGCAATCTTCCTCCCCCACCAGCACATAGTGTTAATCGAGGGATAGCCATTGAGGGGTTCTGTAGTCTGATCGCGGGTTTCTTTGGATGTGGACATGCTACGACAACGTACGGAGGGAATGTAGGTGCAATTGGCGTAACAAAGGTAAAAATACAGTTTTATTAGAAAGTGAAATGAAGTCTGAGATTGAATTAATTTAAAGTTCTTTTCAGCCACTCTTTTCGTACAAGTCACTTTGTGCTTAAGGCTAACAGGAGTAAATACATTGACCCGCAAAAAGACTGTTATATACAATCTTTATAAACATGCATTTATTTAATAAACTTTTTATAGAACTTTCATTGAGTGTATTAACGAAAGATTTGTTAAAATGTGTATCCAATTACAATTTTAAAAATTGGTATTATTTCGTTTTCAACATATCATTTTAATATGATGAACGTTCTGACAAATTTAACTTTTCATGTACATGTACCAGATAATGCTTATGTGTATATTAAAAGCGTATAAAAGAATAAACAAAAATCGCTATAAGTTTTTTTTTTTTAATATTTATTAACAAACTGTTAATAAAAACGAAATTTCCTACAGAAACAATCATCAAAATCAAAACTTTTTTTATAGTAAAAAATGAAAAAAAAAATCTGTATGATCTTTCCATGCAGGTATCCAGTAGAGACGTTTTTATAACAACGGGTGTGATATATTTTATATTCGGTATCATTGGGAAGATCTCGGCAGTTTTCCTTACCATTCCTTATCCCGTACTCGGTGGGGTACTTTTCGTGATGTATGGAATGTTCATCGGTGTTGTTCTGTCAAATCTACAAGTTGTTTCCCTTAGCTCATCTAGAAACCTTGCCATCATGGGAACCGCCATCTTGTTTGGTCTCATGATTCCGTATTGGCTGGAGACCAATCCCGATGCTATTCAAACAGGTTTTATTTATTGATAGTAATTAGACAACAACAATAAAAAATAACAAGACTGAAAATGGACCTTTATAAAAATTTATCATACTTTTATTAAACTTATGATTAGTAATTGATTTCTTAATTATACTCCCTAGCCGTAGTGCATTTTGAGAAAAGTAGTAGGTTTATTTAAAAAATCGCATTGTTAGGTTATCGCATGTTTAAAATAAGACTATGTCTGTGCTTGGTTCTTGTCTGGTTCTGGCCCCGGGGCCATAAAAGTAAGACGATCACACTTTTGTTATGTCTCACTCTTTCACTATATATTCCTTTTCTAAAAGTGAAACTGAGATCAAAACAGAGCTCGTCTAACTTATATGGCCATGGGGCCAGGAGACCTTGGACTTTGTGTCAATCTTGAGAGTTTGGCTACAATATGTATGTTTCGAAAATACGTAATGAATTTCTGTGATGCATGTTAATAATGATCATTGAGCATTCAATTAATTGTAGGGTCAGCAACCACTGATGGTATGATCAAATTGCTATTGATCAATCCCAACTTGTGTGGGGGAGTTTCGGCCTGCTTTCTGGACAACACAGTTAGAGGTATGGTTATTTTTGCTACTTCGTTATCTCTATAAGGGTCATTTTCAAAATTTGTCCAAATTTATGTTATTCAAGAATTCTAGTAAATATTGTGATAAAATCACAAATTTTGTTAATCTAATGAATTAAACTACAATCTGAAGACGAGATAAATGATAAAGAATGATTAAAAATTGATTTAATAACTGAAAAAAAGAAATTAAACATGTGTTGGTGAGAGAAAATTGGTTGTGATTTCGCCAATACTATACATTCAACTGCTATTATTACTGCATTTAATTTAATATAGCTGTATAAAAATACATTTGATGTTTAGTTTGTGTTTAAAACTGTCTAAAATTGTGATAGGTTGTATTTTTAAAAAATGGTAAAATATGATATTTTAAATGATAATGTTTGTTATTTTCGCCGTGTCCTTGGAGTAACCAAGGCATATAAGTTGAGTGTAATAGTTATCTTTCCTTGTGGAACTCTTCAACACCAGCTTTCTTCTTAAGTTCCTGTTCCCGCCAAAGCACAAACAGGCACCAAAAACATGTGTGTCTCAACGCTAACAAAATATGTGGTTTGAGGTAAGTTTGATTGCATTAGTAATTTATTTTGAAGTCAGAGTTACCATGCTACTGTGACAATTATTTATTATATCGTTTCTTTGATGTATTAAGCAAATTTGTAGCAAAATACATATCATCTGTGAACTTTGTTCTATCTCAACAAGTCAGCCATTTTATGTATGCTTCCCACTATTTATAGAATAATTCCCTGGTGTTACTGTCCATTGTGTTACTGCAGGAAAAGTTACTCAAAGGACACATTTGATTATTCCATGGACATATATAGAAAAATGTATTAAACAGAATACAATTATGAGTCATCTGTTTTTTTATTCCGTATATTTTTTAATTGACTGATAACTGTGAATGTAAAAAATGCAAAATTAATTGAAAAAAGCTGTTCGCGATCTGCTATTACTATGTTTTCGATGTTTTGGTAACACCAGGGACATACATGTAATTAGTAACTCCAATGACAAATTAAAACAAACTTCAAATTTATCAATTCGAAATAAAACCCATTATGTCAAGTTTATTGCAAACTAATAATGCGGAATAATGTGCATTGTTGAGTGTTGCTTATTTTCAATTTTTATGTTTATGAATTTTACAAATTGATTAAATAAACAATATAAGTAACACAAAGGACAAGTTTAGTAACTCTTATGACATTAACACGATGAAACATTTAGATTTTAGAGTATACTCATCTTTTTTTTATATTGCTGTAAAACATAAAGTCTATTTATTTGAGGTAGTTGAAATATATAGCTTATTCATTAAAATAGCTTTAATGAATGGATATTTAGTTGATACTTATCTATGGTAACACCATGGACAAATGAAGTTACTCAAGAGACACACAAACAATTAAAAGGTAGAAAATGAAAGACAATAGCACAAATGCAGGTGTAGTGTTCAGTGTATGGTATGTTCGGTTTAAATGATAGGATGGTACAACTGAAGTCAAAACAAACTCATAACTTGCTTAAAAAATGTACATGTAAGTAGTTTGAAAATAGTAACTCAAAGGAAGCTAACAGAATATGAATTAATACAGTATTTTATGTATTTTAGAATCAATATGGCGTTAACAAACGCAGAAAAACAGCGGCGCTATAGGGAAAGGCGAGATATGGATCCGTCTAGAAGGGAAGAACATTTGAAAAAGCGAAATGAAAAATATAAAAATGATGTACAAGTTGGAAGACTTAAAAAGATATCAGATATGACCCCAAGGGAACAACGAAAGCAAAGAAAAGAATGGCGTAAAATTAAGCAAAACCAAAGAAGAAAGAAAAAGAAGCAAGAAGTAAAGGCACTGACCCCTCCATCATCACCAGTGGACATTTCACAAAGAGAGCACCATAGTACTACGAGAAAGAAAAGAGCAATTGCAAAGTGCTATCGAGATAATGCAAAGCTGAGAGAGGAGTTACAAAAGCAGAAACGTACAATTACAAAGTTAAGAATGAAAGCAACACGGCAAGAACTAAAAAGAAAGGGGGGTACTGATACACCAAGAACTAAAACCAAAAAACTTCTCAGAAATTGGTCAACTGAAAAAGGAGGAGGAACAAGAGCTAAACGCAGAAGAATGAAAAATTCAGTTAAAAGATCCCTGATTTTTCAATTTACCCTCAATGAAGAAATGAAAGCAAAATACAGACAGCTCTGTAAAGGAAAAAAGAAGAGCATACTAGAGATAATGAGAGGGAAACTTATGAGGAAATACAAAGTACTTGGAAGAGCTTCTAAAGAATTTTGTGTCTCAGGGGGAAGGAACCGCAAAGTGAAAGGGTCACTTTCCTCAAGACTAAGGAAACAAGTACAAACATTTTATGAGAGAGATGATATTAGCAGATTAACCTCTGGAATAAGAGACACAATTACAAGACAAGGAGAAAAAAGGCAAAAGAGAATACTGAATGACACAATTGAGAAGATCCATGAGAAATTCCTCTTGGAAAATACAGAACAAAAAATAAGTTACACATCATTTTCCAGATTAAGACCATTTTGGGTGCAGCCACCTAGTGAGGCAAACAGAGACACATGTGCTTGCAAACAGCACGAAAATATGCAGTATCTTGTTGATGCTCTATTTAACATCAAGCTTTTACATTCTAAACGGCTACATGATGTTGCAAAGAATTTCACTTGCGATATGACTGACTTGAATTGCATGTACGGTAGATGTTCAAAGTGCAACGAGGTGCGTCTTGCAATGGAGGTCTCTGGACAGAAGGTTGATCGAAATGAAGAGACAACATTTTTTCAGTGGAAGACTAAAAAAGAAAGCAGATTGATAAAAGGTGAAGCAAAGGAAATAACAGTTACAGTTAGAGAAAAGATCACAGACAAATTGGAATCATTGATAGACAAATTCTGTCAAGAAATGCCGAGATTCAAAATCCATATTTACAACATTACCAATCAACTAAATCATTACAGAGCCCTTAAAGAAAATCTGAAGAAGACAGAAGCTCTGATACACATAGATTTTTCAGAAAACTTTCAGTGCAAGCTGTCCAAAGAAATACAAGGCATGCATTTTGGTGCATCTCAAAGACAGATTACGTTGCATACTGGTGTGTACTACACAGAAACAGAATTTCAAACCTTTTGTGCTGTATCAGATTCTTTGCAACATGATCCCAGTGGAATTTGGGCATTTCTTGACCCTTTGCTGAACAAACTTTTAGACCAGCATCCAGATGTAGAAACCATACATTTCTTTAGTGATGGGCCATGTACTCAGTATAGACAAAAAGGGAATTTTTTCTTATTATCACAGGAGATGTCTGATCGAGGAATACAGGCTACTTGGAATTTCCATGAGAGTGGACATGGAAAGGGCGTTCCAGATGGGGTGGGAGGTGCCCTTAAAAGAGCAGCTAACAACCTTGTCTTGCATGGAAAGGACATTACAAATGCTGCGTCGTTTGTTCAAAGCATCAAGGAGAAAGAATCTGCCATATATATATATATGAAGTTCCCACAAGTGATGTTACTGAGAAGTCAGAAATATTAGCTTCCCAAAATTTGAAAACAGTTCCTGGAACATTCAAGCTGCATCAGATAAAGACTTCAAGAATGGGAGAAATTTATTTTAGAAACATCAGTTGTGTTTGTGATGAGGGTTGTTTGCACACTGGCCACGATTGGAAATTTGCAAGAGTAGCTGACACTGATAAAGACTTAAAAACTCAGACAAACAAGAAAAGAAAAAAAAGAAATGTAGATAGTAATCAGGACTGTGACAGCACAGAACAAGTATTGGTGGAAGAAATTTCTACATCACAGTCCGGCAACTCTACATCATGTTCTCCAGATGTTGGAAGCACAACACATTTAAAAAGACCAAGAAAGGCAAAAATGAATGATTTAGGAGTGAAAGATCATAAAACTCCACAGATCTGCAAAGGAATACCAGATAGGGAACAGTTTTTTACAAATGCTTTGAATGCCCTTGGAAAGTGTAAATCCTTTGAGGAAATAGTCACAAATTGTTCATCATTGTCAAGCTTAATGCCAAAAGATGATATCACAATACCAATGCATCAGTCATCAATCATGAGTACAGGTTTGCAGGTGGATGAGGATGCACTTCAGATATGTCCAACTGATATTCCCCAGGATTGTATTCTATATCCAGTAAAAGTAGGAGCGGACGGTAATTGTTTACCGTACACTGGCAGTATCATAGCATTCGGAAATGAGGATAGGGCAGCTGAAATCAGGGTGAAGATTATAGTAGAAGCCGTTCTCCATATGGATCTTTATCTTTCCCATGAATATCTCGGAAGGGGCATAGAATCAACAAATAAAGATTTGGCAAAGACATGTGCTTTTTATTCTGATGAATATGCAGCGGATATTACGCTAACACAAGATCAAATAGCTGAAATTTACAAAAAGGAAATCTTAAAAATTACCCAAGACAAATCTTACATGGGAATATGGCAGATATTTGCTTTATCCAGTGTGTTGAACAGACCGATCTTCTCAGTATATCCAAACTTAGGAAATCCAAACGTTCGAAAAGACCTTCATCGTGTGATTATACCAAGACAGACAACAAGCCAATCCATGACTTATGTCATGTGGACAACAACAAGAACAGACATGGTAACAAATCACTGGATTCCAAACCACTTTGTCGCATTACTTCCTATAGACATTGAAAATGATGCAGGAGAAACTCATAATCTGGAAACCACAGTATTGAATGCAACTAATGAGAAAATTGGAACAGCTGGACAGACCACTGATACACTGGAAGAGATAAAGTATGAAGATGCAGAAGATGTTAAGACTCTGGAGGAAACGTTGTTGAAAGCAACTACAGAACAGAAGAATACAGAACTGATCAGAGATACACCAGAAGAGAGACAGGAGATAAATACAATTAGAGAACATAAGAATACAGATGATAGTCATATCGCAGATACACCAAAAGAGATACAAAATAAAGATACTGAAAAGAATATAGAAGCGATTAAGACACTGGAAGCCATAGACTTGATTGCCTCTGAAGAGCAGAAAAAAACAGATGGAGAGAACCCAAATTCACGTGAAGCGAGACCGGCAGAAAAGGCCGATGAGATTGAGACACTTGGTAAGACAATGTTGAATGCAACTACAGAACAGAAGATTACAAAAATGCAGATACCAGATCCAGCAGAAGAGAGACAAGATAAAGATGGTGAAGGGATGGAGGCACAACAAAAGAACCCAGATGAACAGAGGATGGATACCACGGAAAAGATATCGGATATCACCACATGTACAGAAGACAAGATTCCACACAATCTTCTTAACCGTTACGTACTAGTACAATATGATAACGAACCCTACCCTGGAGTTGTTATTGATTGCGATGATGATGAAGTATTTGTTAGATGCATGCACAGGGTTGGGCGGGACCTTAAATCATGTTCTTTTTACTGGCCAAAAGCTGTGAAAGATGAATGTTGGTACAGTATTGAAGATGTTTTGGCAATAATTCCACAACCACATGCTGTAGGCAGAAAGTTTTATGTAGATGCTACATTGTGGAAAAATGCTATTAACAAAACAAAACAAAACAACTGAAATCAAAATTCCGAACATGAAAAAGGATTGGGAACTCTTCATGTTTATACATAAATATGAACAAATATATGAACCAATCTAAGTATTTTCATGTATGTTTCATATTAAAAACAGGGTTTATATTTTTAGATGTTCTTTGTGTTATCTTTTGTCTTTAGTGTTACGATATCTGATTTGTTGCATAAATGCATGTTAATTAACCAATATTTTAAGGTTATGTGGTTGTATCATTTATGATATGGGCATAGCGACTTGATTTCAGTTTTATTGTTGTCATAAATTCTGTTACCTGGACAAATAGTCTGTGTTGTTACTGTTATATCCTTGGTGTTACCTTGTCAGATTCCAATATGTATAATAAAGGCTAATTTTCTGTCATTTCTCCCCAAAACCAAATACTCTTATTTTTATCTTTAAAAACAATGCCATTGTAATGATAAGTGGAGGTAAGAGGAATAATTTTCTTATTTATTTCAGAGAATTGTATAAACTATCCTTTGTGTTACTTTTTATGTCCTTTGTGTTATGTAGATTTCCCTTGTGTTACTTACACATTTCCTCTAAATTTTTATTTCAAATCTCTCAACAATTTCACTTAACTTGCAATAATATACTGCCGTTTTCTAATGAAAATGTTTGTTGGCAAAATTGGTATTTATTGGCTGAGAAAACTAATTTTTTTTACAGGTACATATTAAAGGATTATCAAATGTTACCACACTAGGCATTTATAGCCCAATGGTTTAAAATATTTCTGAAATGGTCCAATTTTTTTGTATATTAGCAGAATAATTTTTATCAAGATGTTAAGAATTTCATGCTACAAACCTGAAATTTTTGTTAAATAAAATTTTATTGTGACTTCTAACCCGGTAACACCATGGACATTAATTGTCGACTCAATGTGCATAAAAAGTTTTTTTTAGTATTTGTTAATGTAATTCTTTGTGTTTAAGTATTGTTAATGCAACTCTGATGTTTCCTTTATAAAATAAAACTTTCAAAAAGTTAGAACTTGGCATTTATTTTCTTAGAATGTTGCTGGTGGAAATTGGACCAATTTTGAAAATGGCTCATAAGCAAAATTAGATGTAGTTTTTTTAAAATTATAATTTTCTTCTATTATCATAATCCCGCATGTACCTTAAACCATAGTTTCTAAATACATTGAACCTCATTTTAGTAGCATTTGGTATTATGATAAATCATTTTTAAATCAAATGAAATGAACGGTTATTTCAGTTTTTATTACTGTTCCGCAAATGAAAGTAAAATCCATGTATTGTTCGATGTTTACACCTCTTCTCTTTTATCTATATTTGGTTATTGGACATGTTACAATGTTTTGAATATATTTGTCTGTTTTAGGTACTTTGAAAGAAAGAGGAATTGAGGCATGGCAGAAAATGATCGACGAAAAAGCATATGATATGGAAGAATTCGATGGTGACGTCACGATTTATGATATCCCTCTCCCGCGATTTTTGAAAGAGTCCAAATTGTTCCGGCGTTTACCATTCATTCCTCCATTGCGTGATTAGGTGCTCTATCAAACATAACGGATGGCCTTAACTAGTCATTCACGTTACATGTAACTAAGCATAGTAACTGTAATTAAACAAAATAACTTTAACTACGTGTATTTCCTTGTTTACACTGATCATTTGTAATAATAAGCAATTTTAAAATTCTATTAACATGTTGTTACTTCGTTTGTGATTTCATGATTCATTTGTGTTGTTAAAAGAGTATGTCATTTTCAAAGTACTATTGACTGAAAATTCAAATTATAGTATAAAAAAAGAAGCACCATTGTTTCATACGATTGTTTGTTGTTCATTTCTGAATAAATTCTTCTCTGTTTATGATTATCAAAATGTTTTTCAATTTTTCCATCTTGTGTTTACTGTTTTTTGTGCCAGATGTCATCAATGTAATTTTAATCTTTTTAGCATCTTTCTAAATTCCTCACTAAAAATTGAATTCCTTGCATTTGGATCGCCATTACTTTCATGCAGTTTTCCACGTGATCTATAAAAACTTGTCGGTTTAAATTTTTCACCTTCCAAAATTTATGATAGTGATGTTTTAATACTTTTTTCTGTCTTCGTTCTAGTCTATATTTATTTGACTTGCATCCTCGTACTTTTGAAAGCTTGAGTAGATTTAATTGTCTTACATTTATTTTCTTCATTATTTTTTTCCCCATCTTAAATACAGATAGTTAGGTGATCCCTTTTGCTCTGACCCTCTACAAAATGTAGCTTTCTTATTCTAACATAAGTTGTCTAATTTTCCTCTTCAAGTTGTTTCGAATTTGTCTGAAACTTGTCATTTGTGTGTTTCACTCTATGTACAGTGTAGCCTTCGTATTAACTTTCTAATTTTTTAAATCTTTTTCACTATTTCGTGTGATCATCCACTAGGCGATTTCGGAAGTTGTTTTTAGAGTGTGATTTTCTTTGCATAGTGTTCCTTATACTCTTGTTTAAAATCGGTTAATGGTTATTTTTTTATATAATATATACAGCATGATTTTTTTCTATATGTTTGAATAGGCAACGTTTTTCAAGAAATGTCACAAAAATATTTTAAATTTTAAAACAAATCTACAATATTCATAGCGTAGCAATTTCAACCTACAATGAAGAAGAATAATAAGCATTTAATAAATAAGTATCAACTTTAAAAGTAATTATCATAATAATGAAAAAAATGATTGGTATACAAAGACAAAACATCAAAATACAATATCAAAGTTTCAACATGTGATGCAAAGTCTAGCATTTGTAATGAATAGATATAAGATCATCGTATATGGCCAAAGCATATGATCAAAAATTGTTAGCAAATTATGATTAAGCTGCTGCATATTAATATATAATGAGTAATATTTATATCTATCTCCATATAACGAAGGAGTATCGACTTAAAAAGACAACGATTCTCAAATACTAGCAATGAAGAAGTGCAATTTCTGGCCTTATCACATCAGGAATTTTATTCAGATATCTTGGGGCAGTTAGAACACAAGTTCATTCGGTAAAATCAAAGAATAAATCAATTTCAAAGATTCTAGTCTTAATTTTGAAATACTGTATAAAAAACTTCAAATTGAATGCATTATGAGACAAACAATGTCAGATAAGGCGTTAAATGGCGACTTTTTTCAAACGTTTTCAATAGATGAAGGTAATAAGGCAATGTTATTAAAGTTTTCGTGACTGTGAAATCACAAAGAAAGCTGTGTGCACCCGCCTCAATCTTTTCCCATAGGCCATTATTTATTGATTGTTTTTCAAGACTTTTCCATCAATAATTGGATCGTTATGTCAAAATAAATAAATAAATAAAATTTAATAAAGAAACATTTTTGTAAAAAAAAATCTAATGATGTATTAGTAATACCATCACCCACACGCATCTAACACCCAACGAGATTGACAACATATCCAAATAAATGTAAATCCCTCTTTAAAAACTTGTTCAAATCTCATTTTTTATACGCTGAATTTTCTAGTGGATATCGTGATTTGAATAAATTAAATTTCACTTGACACCAGAAACATTTTTTTTCTAAAAATTTGGGTTGATTAGTTTAAAAAAAATGAATTTTTAAACAGAGAGTGGCCTTATACACAGAAACGCATTTGGCAAAAGGATAAAGCGAAATTTAGCGGCCATGGACAGTTTCCACTCATCCTAACACATGTCGTGTAATATTAATTTCGATATGAAATACTGCATATTAACCTGACAGTGTTTTAAAAATTCGGATTCTACGTCAGCGATACCTAAACATTTTAATACTTTTAGCCTTGAACTTGCAGAATCAATTCCTTTACGGGTCCTTGAATTTATATCTAAACCAATTTCTTCTTTCAACAAATGTGTTTACAGTAGTTTTGATTGAATTTTGAAACCTATCCAACAAAAATCGATGACAAACATGGTTGACTAAACTAAGCAATTATAATAAGTTATTCAACCATTTAATATCTTTAAGTGATAACGTAATAAGAAATTCTATTTAATTGTATTGGTAATTCCTCAAAGGGAATTCCAAAGTAATTTTTGGTCCGATCTAGTAAACAATTTCGAAATTATAAATTTACACACGTAAACAAGACATAATCTCAAGGTCGCTATATACATTTTTACTTATTTGTGTATATTTCAGACCACACTCGCCTAAGATGACCAGTTTATGGAAATTTATAGTACTTCTAGTTAAATAATAGTATTTGATAGTACCTTAGTATTTTGGGGGAAATCTGCATCAACGCGTTTTATTTTTCAGACATACAACATTTCTACCTATGTCTGATATCAAGATTCACAAAAAGATGGTAAAAGTTCATTTTTATTTACACTAGTACGTCTAGTGCAAAATGAACTCGGGTCAGTCAAAGAGATGCCACATTTACTAAGCACATTCACGCAAAAAACGAACTTTACTAGTTCTCTAGGTTATGAACTTTTAAGACTTTTGACGAGTTTCTTGGAAGCTCCGGTTATTTTTTTTTATTATAACAAAAATTACACAAGCTTTTGATCACAAAAATTTCTTAAATACACTATTCTATTTCTTGATCATGATAAGATTTGATAAAATTGCATATTTCTTCTTAACATTTACACCGTCATTAATCTTTAAGCAGTTCTAGCGAATTTGTTGTGAAAGAAAATGAAAGCTTCAGGGCAAAGTTTTTCCTATCATTCGTTTGTGTTTCGTGGAGATTTCAAACGTTAATCCCAACAATAGGCACAATTCAATTCATTTGACATTCATGTTTTCGTTTCGCCGATTTCCGTCCTATTTGTTTCGATTAGATGAAATTCATTCATAGAACAGGTTGATTATGCCTTTGTACAACATACGCCAATAACAGCAACAACAACGAGCTAACTAAACAACTAGACATTATTGTTTGTAAATCTATCCGTTTCATAAGAAGCTTTGTTAATCTTGTCTCAAGACAAGACATGGCGACCATTCGATAATTCTTAGATTAATGGACATTAAGGTTGCTTTTTATGGTATATCATTGCAGAGTTCTTTAAATTTGTCTTTTGTTACAAAACATCGTGGAGGGGTCAATGATTTTAGGTCATCGACTAGAGAGAAGGGTTGCGTTTAGGTAAGAAAGAAATATGATTTTTATTTTCGTTTGCTTCAGTTTTATTTTAATGTTCTTTGCAAAAATCAGTAGATTGCAAAGTTGTCACGTACAAATTTTGATTCTTAATTATCTAAATTTTTGTGTAGAAGTTTTTGATGTATATTGATTACGATTTATTTCACTAACATTATTCGGACGGTCGTGTATTAAATGATACAGAAAAAACAATAATTGATTTTAATATGCAATTACCATATTTGTCATGGGTACTTTACAGTCTAAGGATATGTGTTTGGAATCCATCAACTTAAATGTCAGTTAGGCCAAAAGAAACTTAATAGTATGTAATCGAAACCTAGTACTGAGCAATAAATTGATTTATTACTCTCCCCGGCCGGCTTTTTCTTTCATTTCATAAATTGCACAGATCGACTTCACTTAATATCCATCATTTTGTTAATTCGATGCTTGCTTGTTTCTGAATTTTTAATCCAGTTAAAATCAATATTAAAAATGCTTCGTAATGGCATTAGACAAAGGTTTCGATTTATCAACATCAAAATCAAAATTTTGATAATGCTAGAAAAGTCAAGCGAAATGTTCGCTATAAGCCTTGGCTTTTTTTAATAGATTGTTAACTTATAGAAATATTAATATAGATTTTCTCCGATATCGAGCAGTATTATGAGCCGAAAATATTAATCTAGAACGGGGTACCTATATATGTAATTTTATGTATAAATGATACTCAACAAATTCCCTAATGAATTCAGCCTCACATCATGTCGGGGTTTTTTTCTCTCATAGAAATTCCATAAATTTCCCATGATGGCAACAAGGCTAAACTTTAACCAACCACTCTGGAAGAATGACAAAAATCGCCATTCCTCCGTGAGTTCACATGTGTCGAAGTCAGATGGAGACCTCAAATCCCAAAGAGTTAAGCGAACCAAACCAGAATGGCAGAATCGGCCTCGGTCTATGAGTTCGGAAACCAATGTTTTTGATAATTCATCAACATCGACTGGATTCGTGGAAATGGATATGCATAATGCAATGACAACGTATCTTCCGCGAACCAACACCCCTTTAGATTTTAACGCCGTCTACGAGACTTCGAATGATGTGAAGAGGATTCGGCGTCTGAGTAGCGGACGCAACAGATCAGTGACGCCATCTAGAGGGCGACAGGTGGCGTCATTTATGGGCAGTGTCGATTTGTCAATGGATGGCAGACAGAAGAATCATTTCATCGAAACACAGAAAGTGTATGATGTGGACCGAGAACAGAAAATGCGTCAAAGAGAACTTGTGTCAAAATATTCGACATCCCGATCCCGATATATTCAGGAGCAACTACGAGAACAGCGTGAGGCCGCCAGGCAAAGGGTAAAAAAAGAAAATCAAATCTTAAGTCAGCTTAAAAAGATGAGGAGAGAGTTTCAACTAGAGAAGGAGTGGCGGGTACGATGCCAGTACGTCACAACCAGAGTTCTGGAGCACGAAAGGATGGACCGTGAATTGTATGGACTTCCGCTAAACGTCCAAGCAGATTTCTTCCCAAAGAAGAGGAAACCTAAGAGGCTTGTGACAATCAACCAAAACATTCCTAAAGAAACTTCGCGGTACCAGAATAAATCAGTGCAAACCGTTCCAAATTTTTATGGCATAAATTACCCGACAATTGAGCCTCGGTTGAAACCTCCGTCTTTCAGTTGGAAAAACAAGCGGAAAACGGGTAAATTATTATTACATGCATTTGTAAATCAAAAGATACTTTTATTGACGCAATCTTTCAATGTGCTTATTATAGTTGAAAGACAATTATCACGATACAAAGTAACAAAAATTTGTTGCCGTATGAAAATTTAAACAATTATATTAATCAACCACTGACAATCGTTACAAGTATTTGCACTTTACATTTTACTTAAAATTTACTAGGTGTGTGAATTTTGCTTATGCACATGTGGCAAACGAATAAATCTGTTCACATAATTTTTCTAATATTTTTATTTTTTTTTATTTTATTTATTTTTTTTTTTGTTTTTTTGTAGACAAAAGCTGTGAAAACCATTTCAAAGAAAGAAATTCTGGTAACAACATCCGAGAAAATCAGGAAATGTCGGCTTTGAAAAACAAAACTATATCCGAGAAAAGCCCAGTGACAAGAAGTTCCGGACAACGTGTGCTGGTTCGTTATTCATTGGACAGGCCAAATAACATCCGTGCAGAACCGACGGGGAAAAGAACTGCTAGGGTGAATTGATTTTGAGAACGGTCAGTGTTGAAGCGAGAAAATACATTGTATAACACATTACATGGACAGCTGTGAGTTTTTTTATTCTGTCATGAGATACACCTGTCAGTTGTGGAGTTTTGGGACATGTGTACAAATTATGTTGATTATCATCTAGAAATCAATCACAATCTTCTACAACAACAACAAATACTGCAGAGATACAGAATTTCATTTATTTTTACGGTTTATGCTACGATGAACCATGTTATATTTTCTTCTTGAAAATTTTTCTGTTTTGTAAACTAGCTGACTTGTGTGTGCATCAGATGCAAGGTGAAAAAAAAACTATGGAATTTTAGTTCAGGTCAGAGAGTAAAATTATCAAACAAATAAACTAGTAATGAAACGTTTTCATAACTCAAAACACTTTTAATGAACTGGCGATATACCAACAAACGAGTTCAAATGGGTTTAATATTCTTTAAAACATTTTTGCTAACATAACCAGAATCGAAAAGAAGCAGGTGCTCGCAGGGACAGTTCATGCCATGATTTTGTGCACACCGCTGCTTATATACTATTAATTCAAATATGATTCCTTTATAACATTAAATCGTTTTTTCTTTTCGGGGAGGGAGCGGTTGAGAATTCGTAACTGCGGTTTCAATGAATTCATATTTGTTTTTTAAAAAGCGGGTTTTTTTTTAAAAAACTAAACATACATTTTGTATGTAGATAATTATTTTTTACTGTCACTTTTAAAACAAAATTTAAGCAATTCAGTATAAAATTGCTTGATTTCAACAGAAAGTTATGTAACGACTTTAAGATAAGACCTTTAAAAGAATCGCTCTAGCGTTTGATGTAAGATTGGAAAGTCTACCTACTGTTGGATAATTACCTGGTATGTATGTGTAATATATATACAAAAACTTAGCTGTTACTTTGATAATGAAGAAAAATAAGTTTGTCATGCAATTTCATAAAAAGAGGAGCATGATTTACTTTACAAATAGCGCATTTTTTCTTCTTCTTTTTTTTTTTTATTTCCAAGTTTGAGACAGTTCGATTACTGGTGTTATTGTGATGTTTCCCATTCAAACAAAATGCGTTCCTCCTTTTCAGATATAGTTAAACTACAATCGCTGTCTTCTTCAGTGAAGACACCACTTCTTTCTAGCACAAGGGTGCTAGGTATGTAATCGATTTTTCTGTTTAATCATGGGTAAAATGTCATGGTAACATAAAAACGCATTTACTGTACCTATAAAGCATCTATTAAACTGGATTATAGGGTACAGACTTGAAAGTGGGGTCTTTTTAAATTGGGTCAAATAAGCCAAAAAAATGAACCCGATAAAAAAAGGATGGTTACTGCTATTTGATATATTTGACATTCATGTAATAAATTCTAGATGTTCAATTATTCATAAGATCATATGTGATCATTAGAGGGTGTCTGATGTATATGATATACTGCGTGCACAAATTACTCAAATCTAATGTTTCATGGAAACAGTTGGGTCTTTCAAAACCAATTTACCGAATACTAAAGGTGCATTAAAAGGTTTACGGTTGCATTAGGTCGGTTTCTACGAGTGCGTGGGATGAATACCATATCCCGGGTGTATTGTTATTTGTCAATAAGCTGCTTCAATATAAGATCAACCTCATCATATTAAAAATTGGCTGTATCCTTGAAGTCTCTACCCCCTAGAGAGGGAAGTCTGTTGCAATCAGTCCACTTAAGGTACATGTACATCTTCAGGACTTTTGTCAAAGCTACGGAAGCTACGGAGACAGCAGTACACGTAAAGAAGACTACTGTATATTTTGACAACTCTCTTCTTAACATAAACGAAATCTGGTTTCTTTCTGAGGACATCGTTCATGAGCATGAACTATAGTACATATATATTAGGCATGTAGCAAATATAAAGTACTCTCTAGATGTTAAACCATTAAGTATAATGAATTGCATTATTTTGACTTAATGTCTTTTTAATACAAGTATGTCGTTATATCTATTATATATCACATTAATATTACAAGATAACCCTCTTTCACATCTCCATAACCAATCTAATTCAAACTAGATAAGTAGGATCAAAGGTATAATTTCAATGAGACTGCTCAATACCGACTACCTGCCGGCGATTTTGAGGCAAATAAATGGGTTTTAGGCCTACTATCTGTAGACCGTCAGTCATCGTGTAGTCCGACTTTAAACTTAGGGGTTGGGGGGGGGGGTTGCGACGGGTGTGATTTTTCATTTATTTTTCTTCGATGAGTCAAATTATATGTATCGGTGACTGATGACCGAATCCGAAAAGATGTTACCACGTTTAAAGCACAGGTGTTAGAGCATCACAAATAATGACTTAGTGTACGATAACATCCCGATGAATGGAACTTTCTTTTTAAATTTTTTGGTGCCAATACAATTGACTGATTTTCTCGGATGCTATCGTAACACAATCTATTGTACAACAGTGACTGAAAGAGTTTTACTCCCGTTACTTAGCATTTCTTCGTAAAAAGTTCGCCATCTTCGTATGACATGGTTTAATAGGATAATAGAAGATCGCATATTCATTTTAAAGACATGTTGAGAAAGGACATGATACACATGCATATATGTATTTGTCTACTATGTTTTGCGATAATATCAACCCGTTTTTGGTGAATAAATCATGAGGACGCCGGTTCTTGTTTTTTTTGTTTTTTGGGGGTTTTTTTTGGGGGGGGGGGGATAGGGGCTGGTAGACTGGGGTTTGTTCTGGTTTGACCGCAAGGTAGTAATTTTTATTTAAAATGGATCAGTATAAGTTCCTTTCTTCTTTTAATCTACAAAGGTCGTTTATTTTCCCTCAATTTTCAGATTTTTCAAATAGATGTGCGCTGGATTGCTTTACACAAACCAAATTAATAGCGTCATATTTCGGCCGTTCGTTTTCTCTTCATGTAAATTAATGACGAAATTATCACAAGACATTTTTTTTCCAATTCGAAAATGGCAGTACTAGTCCAAACGGAATTTACACCTATTGTCATGTGCCAAATTATGAAATGAGTGTAAATCAAAAGTACGTAACCCGAACTCACTCGTGACGGTCGACAAGTCTAGACAATAATATCCAATCAAGATTAAACTGCTATCAGAAGAATTGAATAAAGTTAATTGGCTTAATGATGTATGCTAGCGTCATCTTGTTTTGTTGTTTGTTTGTAAGTTGTTATAAAAACAGCTTTGGCGGTTTACATAATAGAAGACTTTAAATGTCTCTCCAGAGAAATTAAAGTTTCTCACCAAGACCTTTTTTCTTGTACTTTAAATTTTTAAAACCTCTTTTATTGATAATTACCAGCCATGCATGGTCAGTGATGTGATCTATATGAAGCGTGCTATCTCAAACTCTCTTTCACCCCCAGAGGTTTAAATATTTTCTCAATTAAAATCCAGGGAGAAAATGTTTTGTACACGTAAGAGAATACAGTTTGAAAAGGGCAGACGTTCTTGAAAGTGTAGGATAAAAGTTTTTGGAAATCCCGTCGAGTAGGGTTTTATGCAATTCTTAATTAAATAGAAAAAATTACGGAAAGTTAACCATTAATTCCTCAATAGGCTGGTGATACGGATGAAGCACAACTGACTTAACGAGGAAAAACATGTCAGATTCGAAAAGGAAATCTGGAAGGACGTCGAAAGACCCGGGGAAAGTATCGCCTAGAAAAGAAAATGGAGAAACTCAAAAGCCGGGAAGGCGATCGGTAAGTTTACCACCAATCAAGAAAGAGAGAACACCGAGGTCAGATAGCCGGGTTACTGGGTGGCATAAGCGGACAAGGAGTCTGGAGCCCTCAGCAGACGACAACAGGAAACGACAATCGAGAAACACACACGGCCGATTCACGCCCCAAACGACGACACAGCAAGATGTATGGACCATCTACAACGCTAAACCAAGACTTGTTACCCCTTACCGCCCGGAAAGCTCGTTATCCATGGGAAAAGCTCGGACCTCCCGACCCAATAGTAGCAGCTCTCGGATTTCGGAATGGCGTAAGGATACTGAGGCGGCTTACGATACCGTCAGTCAAAGAAATTTGCGAGCTAACAATCTTGTGAAGAAATTTGTTACAATCACCTCCAAATTCGATCGGGAAGCTGAGAAGAACAAGAGAGAACGCGAACGCAAAAATAGAGAGGCACGTGAAAAGTTTATGAAGGACTTGAAGGAAAGAAGGAGGGAGTTTGCTATGAAGAATTATAAGCGTGTAGACCAACAGTTTGTTACGCCAAAGGTTTTGGAATACGAAAAGGACCGTAGAAACAGTTACGGTCTTCCACAGAATCTATTAATCGACGTTGATTACCCCAAGGTAAAAAAGAAACCTAATTCGTCAAAGACTTCAACTCAGAAACACTCACAGCTTCCCCCGAGTACTAAGTATGGACTTAAAACGGACGAGAAATCTCAACAGGCCAAAACCAACTCACCTCGAAGGTCACATGACCGTTCTCCAAGTCGTCAGAAAAATTACCAGGAACTGTATAAAATATATTGTCTCCCTGGCAACAGTCGGATCAAGGATTGGACCAAAGAGGGAAACGCCAGTCTTGCAATTGGTAGGATGAAAATATATTAAACTTTTTTTTCTGTGGTATTTATTGTATTAAAAATAAGTTCCAAAACATATTACTAAACTTAACTGGTGTAGAGAGACAACTGATTTAGACCTGGTTTTCACTTTATGCATGTAATTCAATTGATTTTTATAAGAAGATGAAACCTAACAAAATAAATATCAATGAACATTTCAACTACAGTTGGGACAAATGAATAATGGTTGAACCATTTTAAAAGTATTTACCCATTTTACGACAAACGATTACCAGGCGCCTATTCGTTACAACCCAAGTATCAATATCTATCTTGCGTGCTCAAATTGAGATCAATCGGTAAGAACATTAATCCAAAAGTTCATGTTGAACATATTAAGCTGGCAAATCAATAAATAAAGAATGGAAGACAAATCTAAATAACGGTTCAAAGCAGGTTTGGATACATTAATTAAATGTTTGCTTTTTCAAGCGGATTAGTTCTAGAAGTTTGGACATTGACTGATAACATTTAAGCAAAATATTTCATACCTGGCTTTTTCAATAACTTGAACCATCTCAGTATATACTAGATGTCATTACAATAATCATAATATTATTTTCACGTTATACTACTATTTTCTTTTTTTATCGCAACTTCCACAAATCATTTACAAGATTTGTAAGCAAAGTGATAAAATAAAGATAATTAACCTATCTAGTTGTCGGCTTATCATGGATGTTTAAAATATTTATGAACAAGTATAAACGCTCGTAAACATTTGATCCATTTAATTGTTAAATCAATTGTAATTCCTTTGATCTATACATCTATTTTCTATTTGTTGGGACTAGGGGTTACCAATGACAGTGCTTACCAGATTACCAAACGTTCTGTACAAAAATTTGTAACTTTTCATTCAGAAAAATTAACGAATTGAAGCTTAATTGAAAAAAATACGGGTAAAATTATTATTTAAGACCCCCCCCCCCCCCCGAACGATAACTACTTCTCCGTGAATTATGTCAAAAAACCTTCCTGTCTTTCAAGGGATATGCATAGCAAGGAATAATAGAATGCCATTAAATAAAATGTAAATAGATATAAATTAAATGTCCAAGTAAATAGGTGGGAATTAATTGTATTTTTTCTACAGATTTTGGAGCCTCTCCTGTTTGTGTCGGTGTCCGGTATTTAAATTGAAAAATGATGAACTCGGTTGACTTGAAGATCTGAAAATACGTTCATTCTATTTTACCTTCGCTGAATAAGATCATTCTCATAGCATTTTTAGCAACGACAATTCAAGTTGTTTGTCTTTTTTATGTTGTTTCTTTTAAAACAGACAGAAAGAGTGCGATTAAATTAAATTTAGTGGTTTCATATCACGCGTCCATTGTTCAAGATCAATTTTAAACTATATTTTTGGAATCCTTGTATGGTTTTTTTTATCGTTGAGCTGACATTCATCTGGGAAATTTGCGTTACGCTTATAAAGTTTTATGGATTTAATAAGTAATACTTAAATTCATCATTAACGAATTTGATACGTACCAAAACAGCCCCATTATAACGTACAAATTATGTCCTAGTTGGAAAATGGAATGATTATAGATATAATTTTTCTAAATTTATGATAATAAGGATTGGTTGTATGATACATGTAATTGTATATTATTTTACCGATTTATCTGTAAATGTACAACACTATATCATTCTAACGGAGTTTATTCAAATCATAAAATATTACTCGTTCATTATTTACTGATTTATATCGGAGGTTGAACTTGTCAATCAATTTTTCTTCATCACTGTGTTTCAGCTTACAGCAGACGATCGAATCACGCAGATAAAGCGCGACCAAGTCTTCTTCCGTCACTAAGGATGGATGCCTACAAGTCCCCGTATGCAAACAGCAATTACAGATCACACAGGACTGTGCAGGTTTACTGAGGGAGACCACTCTAAATTATTGTCGAATTTTTTTTAATTTTTTTTTTATGGCAGATGATGAAAGTTTCGTAAAATCATATTTTCGTTCATGTATTGCCATAGGAAGTAAATTATCATCATGCGCTAATACATGTATAAGCGGCCATGAACCCAAATGTACTTTCATTTCTTTATATGTCACTGGATGTATTTCTTTAGCTAGTCTAATTATGTATGGAAAACAATTCTGTGATATACGTTTTGATTTACTATTGTTAAATTCATTGCAAACATGATGAATAATAAAGTATATTCCAATGTTAGATGCGGTTGTCTCTTCAGTAATACATTTTTGTATTCATAGGACAAAGTTTCAATTGACAGATAAATGTTTCATGTGCCATCCAATTGATATCATTCATCAACTGATATTTAAAGTAGTTTGCTGCCTACCCACGCAAATAACAATGTGAAAACAATCAAACCCAGCAAATGATATCCGTACTATTCTATATCATTGTATATCAGAATGAGCTTCCTTACTCTTTAAATGCCTTCCTCAGTTTTTATAACACCAACGGAATTGTTTTTATTGGGATTCATCGTTCGGATCTGGACACCTTTGGGCGTGTCCAAGAGATAGAGCGCGGATTACCACTGGCACGTCACAATTTGTTTATTTTTAAGGTAGAACAGCTACCAGTGTTTTAAAGTTGCAGGCATTGATTTTTTTTCCCTAAGGGTCCTGGCAAAAATCTTGCAATAAATGAAAAATGTGATCCCAACGGTGTAAATTAAACGGCGGTTTTCTTTAAAAGTAAAAAAAAAATAGCGCAATCATCTACCATGTAAAGCAATATGTACCATTTCTTTTCTCCTCATTCATATCTTAAAAAGATGTAAAGTAAATGCTTTGAACATCATAAATTTGAGTTTATTATTTTTTCTCATAAATAAAAAATATGTCTTTCCTCCATAACCTGATAAACTAAACAGGAATTTACCAACTGACTAAATATTAAAAAAACAGTGGAGTTGATGATAATCTAATTCACTGTTCCAAAGATTTGGCATTATTAAGACTGTTGTCAAATATTATTATCATAATTAAAAAAAATTTCATTGTGGGCGCCATTGAATCTATACAAGCCTTTTAATGATTGACGCTGTGCTTTAGAATATTATTACATTTAGTTCTGACACAAATAAAAGCGATATTTTGCACAATTATTCATTTTTTAAATTTGCAAAGGAATATTCTTTTAAATTTTTGCAAATGGTTTGATTTGTAGATAATCAATTTTTTGTCCAAATAGTGACATCCATATTTGCATTTATCATCTTTTATTTATCCCTTTCTGTACAGATTGGTTGTTAAAAAAATTACTTTTTAATTTAACACTTTTGACATCATTATGTAAATTTGAATTTAACACTATGTACGTTTACTTAGCTTTTTGATTTGTACTTGGTAAATTGGACAACAAGATGTATTTCTCGCTTAACCCCCCACCCCCACCCCCAATCCCACCCCCCCCCCAACCCCCGTCCACAAGTCATTCGGATTGACGTCAATTACAGTATCCTTTTGTTATATATTATTCCTATTGGAGACGTTCAAAATATTAACCTCTGTGTCGTAAGTGCTTACTTTACATGCAGTAATCGTGAGACCAAGACTCTTACGTTGGAACTGTAGACAGGCATTTGTGATCCATTTATCTCTTAAATCCAACACTATAGCACAATTTTCTTGTTTTACCCTCCCACACTAATAAACACGGATAAACTCCCGGAAGTTTAGCAGATTCTGATTTAAACTTTCAAAATGTTTTGTCAGTCTCTAAGGACACGTGTCAAAATAATTTTTTTAAAAGACATCGGAAAGATGACCTTTGTTTGCAATTTGACGACAATTGTTTGCAATTTTACGACAATTGTTTGTGTGCGATGCTACGGTAAGAGGAGCGGGGGATCTTCCCACGGGCGATAACCCGGAACACTTGGCAATGTATATATCGTGGGATAAGGTAAAGTCAATAGAAACACGGGTGCTTTAGTAAGAGAACGGGGCCTTACTTTTTTAAAAGCCATGCTGCTCTAGCTGATAGACTTGTCTTTGAGATTTGCAACACTACAGACCTATTCGCATAAGGCTGAAGATTTTTTTTTTACTGATCTCAAATATTCCTAAAAAGAATATTAACTTTTGAAATTGGACTAGTGAGAAAGGGAAAAATGAAATTACTTTCGTTTACTATCATACTGAATTTTGTAAATGCAGCGCCTTTTTTACAAAAAGGTAAGTTATGTTTTTACCCCTAAATGTTGAAGTGAACAAAGATACTTATATATATTATAGTCTACAAAATTATACTATGTCTTGAAACGTGCCGATTCAAAAGCGAGAATGAAATTCATTGAGCTTGATTCTGGATTAATATATCTTAAAATCATTAATTGATATTAATTTGACAAGTTTCACCATATCATTATGCTGTTTATCTGTTGATTATGCTCATTACAGAATATAATTGTTGAATTGGTTATTTGCAATACTAGTAATTAACATGCATAATAAAAGGGCTATGTACCAGTATCTTTTATAACTGTCGACGAACATGGAACGTTTATGTATGTACGTAATTGAAAACATAACAGAATAGCAAGGACAGTTTATGCAGGATTAATTTATCCTATTATGATAAGGTCAGCCCGTTAGAAGGTCCTTTGATTGATGTGTTTAGCGTGATCAGATTTTTTACCTCGAACATACCGCTGTATTTGTTTGCCGTTGTGGTCTGCTAGCATATCACTAACTTTATTTTTTAAAATGGCTGACACAACAGTCATTTAATCAAATAAGTATATACACATTAAATTTCACGTTAACTCCTTTTTTTTCTTTATTTTCAGTACAGCAGTGCTTTCCTAAAGGAAGTCGAACAGAGGATGGTTTAGTGAGAATGTGCACTTCCTGTGTCGTCACTACAGATCTTGGCGTCAACTATTGGCCCAGATACTTCACCGAGATCACGTGTCACGGACCAGATACCGCGTGTTTGAATTTTCACCGTGATCCACATGAAGTCTCTCCCCCACCAATCATGCCATGTAAAGACATTTCTTTTAAAATTTTTAATAATTCAATTAAGATTGCAAAGATTCCTATTCTTATAACGTCATACCCTTCAATTGTAAAATTAACGTGCAATTTTCGAAAGCGAAGAATTTCCAGTTTTCATATTCCAACAAGCTTGCAAAAAACTTGCATTTCAACCGATATTGATTTATTTGTAATTGAAACTCTAAGCTAGATAATCATAAGGCAAAGCCCCAAACATGCAATGATTTGACCAGCACTTTTCATTACACGACGGACAACATTGCGATATTCGAGAAATGAAATGCACATTGGTATACACAATCGCATTATCAATAATACTTGACATAATATCGAAGCGCATATTATAAATGAGGATATTTAATATTCATATACGATATTTTACAGCTCATGGGAAATGTACGGAATCCATAATTCACATGACGTTCTTTAGATATGAAAACGTCACGACAGTTGGTGCTTCTAATACACGGAAAGGCCAGTGGAATACCTACACACAGGACATCAGGGGAGGATGTGTGTGCGGATTTGACAAGAGATCGAGGATCCTTCACAACTTCTTTTATAATTCACAACTTCATCCAAGCAGTTAACACGAGGCCGAAAATGTTACAAACTTTTATTTATTTATTTTTTGTATTACGAAGGATGCCGACGAGAGTCGTTAAATTCTTTTAATATGTTGTGCAATACCTTTATTTTTTACATTAATTAATATTACATACTAGGATATACGTTTTTAGTTGACTGCCTGACACTGTATATAATTTCACATTGATAACTTTGCATGCAAATACCTGTAACTTTCTCTGTCGACTTGTGTGGGCTTATGTTAATGTAAAAAATTCAACAGCCATTTTTAAGAAGGATAAACGTGAACTGTTTTTGTTCGAATCTGTTTTACTTCAAGATTACTTTGCATGCAAATACCTGTAACTTTCTCTGTCGACTCGTGTGAGCTTATGTTAATGTAAAAAAATCAACAGCCATTTTTAAGAAGGATAAACGTGAACTGTTTTTGTTCGAATCTGTTTTACTTCAAAATAAAATGTTAAAAAGGACCTAACTGTTGTTAGTTGTTATTTCATATACAAATTTAGAATTAAAACAATATTAATCAAAAATTTAATTTTCAAATGTGTGCATTGATCGGATACTACACAAAACTGCACTTTGTATCAGTATATTGTTATGTTGTAAATTTTAAATTTACTGTACTGGATGGGTGTAAAAACAGAATTTACAATTGTAAATTACGTATTTACACCCACCCAGTAAAATTCTAAATTCTGTATTTACACCCATCAAGTAAATTCAAAATATACAACATGACAAAACTAGCATTGTAGGGGTATGTGAAGAAGACTTCTGGAGTTATAAAAGTACAGTTATCAAACGTAGTTTTCCATTACATACACCATCAACGAAAGACGTATCTAGCCTGCAGTCTGTTTGATAATCTCTCTCTCTCTCTCTCTCTCTCTCTCTCTCTCTCTCTCTCTCTCTCTCTCTCTCTCTCTCTCTCTCTCTCTCTCTCTCAATACACCAAGGCGTAGGGTGATCTTGGATCAACAACAATATCAGAGCTTGGAAAAACGAAAGTGTTTATATGCGAAAATATCGTAATGAAATGCACTCGCAAAAATACGCCAAATTCGTTCCCCAACCCCCGACAGAGTGGCCTATTTACCCCTACAATTCAATTCATACAACTTGTATTTACTATCGTAAAATTTACTTTAACCTCCGATGTCAGTACTATCTTGGGCAAACATAAATCTGGTTTGCGCTCATTTATTTCAAATGCACAATGGTGCATACCTATTAAAGGTTTACCTAATTGGTCGAAAATGCAAGAATGTTTGGCCCCCAAAAAGTGCGTATTCTGTAAAGAAGGTTAAAATGAGCACTAAGAATGACGCACGTAAAATGATCTCGAGTTAACAGCGATTTTTGTCAAGTGCCCGGTTGCATTAAAACAATTTGTCCTAAAAGCAACAGTTTTTAAGGAGGTTTGCACAAGACATACAAACATGTCACTTCCGCAGAGGTAAAATATCTGTCGTCCTCTCAAAACCCCCGGTCATCTGGTATGGTCCATTATTATGTTTGTAAATAATGTTCCTAATTTTGTCAGGTCCAGATTAATTGTGACAAACTTTAGTAAGTCACGAAGAGCATTGTGTATTCATGGGGGTTTCAAGTAAGATTGGAACTATGTAGAACTTTTTTTTTCTATCTATTTAGAAAATAAAATATGACGTATTTTACCGAAAAGTGCAAGCAAAAAATGAAATCAGATGATCTCACAAAATATTCTTAAAGTATGGAAACTTTTCAATAATACACTTATGGATAATTAAACATGTGCTATGTAATATTCTGACAACCGTCCATGTTTCCCCCCAATAAGTCCAGATATGTTATAAGAATGACTTCTGTGCTTGCTATTGATGTACATGTATTTTATTAGTCTAGTGATATAATTTTAACCTGTTTAAAAACATTCTAATGGAAAACCGTAATTCATGAAGTAGGAAGAATACTTTTCGTTTCAGATATTTTGAATTTCTGTCGAAACTAGATATAAGTATTTTCTGTGCAAATCCAGATACCGTAGAGACAACGTTCATCATAATATTTAAATTGTCTATATACTAGTCTACTTTCCAAAAAAAAAAAAATCGGTCTCGAAATTATTATTCAAATTTTTATGGTAAACTTTTTTCCTGTCATTAACAAAGATGATTACTTTAAGGAACAGTTAATTGTATGGCATATATATGGGAAATTTTTTAGTCAATTGTACCTACATGAATCAGGCGACATTACAGGAAGATGAAAGAAATAACATTTGTCGTGACTAAAATAGATACTGTATATATATATATATATATATATATATATATATATATATATATATATATATATATATATATATATATATATATATATATATATATATGTATATTACATGCACATAAATTTTATCAGTTATCATTTTTTTATCATAATTTTGAGTACTTCAAATTTATCAAAGTAAACAAATGAACTGTTTTAACTTCTTCAACTTTTCCCAGGTGAATGCTTTCTTTAAGGTGGCTTGATGTTCAACAAATGACCCTCAACTCTGCCTTAAAATTGTAAATATAATTTAATAAAAAAAAAGTTGTAAGTAAAGAAATGATCCAAGTACATTAGGTTTGATTATTTCAAGAAGATAAATATAGTTTAAAATGGTCACGGTTACCGTGAAAAATATAACCGAAAGAATATAAAATCTCTATATCAAGAACATCGTGCATTTTTTACGATAAATAAAGTTTAGGATTTTCAGCAAAACGCTAAAAGACATATATGTATATATACAGAGCAATTTTGTCTTTCGGGGCGGTAATATTTTAAATTCTTAAAGTAGATAAGAGATCCATGTATTTTTTTTTTCAATATTAGGTAACCGTCAGTTACCATAACTCGACATTGAATCATTTGTTCTTGCCTTTATGTCTGTTGAGAATTTCATAACCAGAGTCACATTCTATGACAGGCTGTGTACACAAGTTAGAAACTAGGGCACAGCAGTTCCATAATTTCAGAGTACAGTGTATATCTTTCCATTCATGAAGGAAATAAAGTGTCAAATAATTGAAACTCCTGATTTATAAATCCCTGTCGTTGTAGAAAATCCATTTCATTTCAACAACATAAACAGATTACTACAAACTAAAAAGTCATGATTGTATAAAAACACTGTGAGGAGACAGTCCTAATTTTAAACTTTCATTTACACTTTCAAATCACTGCTTTAGAGGACTGGTTCGTCGTAGCCATTTTATAGACTATATTTACCTCTTTATGAAGAAGAGCTCTGTATAATAATATAGGAAAATGCTCAAAATTTAAAGCTAAAATATTTGTGCATTTTACCTTCACTTAATGTTCCTAAAATCCCTTTAGGTCAAAGTTTAAGACAGATTTTTTTTTTGGCATAGTGCAGCTTCCTTAATTAATTTAAAAAATACACTGAAATGGCACAATCAGAATGTGAAGTCTAAAATCCTACGTTGACATAATGGGCTTGAGTCAAACTTCTGAACGTACAAGGAAGCTCATGAAGTTTTCGAAACATTTAGATTGACAAGTACTAGTATATAAAATACTGTAATGAATTTTACATGTAAATCAATATACATGCATATTAATGTTGCTGTTATTGGAATGATGTATCTTTATTGAATTTCGTTAGTTTCCTTCCTTCATATCGATAAAAAATATGTACTTAGATTTATGACACATTTTGTTTTCAATTTTTTCAAACCTTCCATGTTTAATCTGTAGTTACCAGAAATGAGTTTTATAGTAGTTCACCAGTATACATGTATCCAAAAGTGAATAAATCTATGATATCAATTAAAGTTCTCTAAGATTATGTACCCCATCTAAGGTCACTGAAGTCAATGAAAACGGATTGGTGAAAGCTATCACCCCGTCACACAAACCACGGGTATTTGGTCAGGGCGATAAGGAAAGCCCCCTTGGTGATAGGCAAAGCTAGCTACTGGGAACTCGCGTGTTGTAAAACGAAGGTGCAGGCGTTATGCAGTTGCATAATGCGAAGACTTTTTGGAAATTCAGGAGATACATGACAGCGAAAAATGAAAAGTGTAATAGTTGTGATAATTAAGAGCGGATGATGGTTTTGTTAACGGTGCTTTGTTTTGTTTCAATATTTTGGACGATAAATTCGGGATATGTCCACGACAAAGGTAATTTTATTTATCTATTTATTTATTTATTTATTTATTTATTTATTTATTTATTTATCTATTTATTTATTAATTTATTTTTTGTCATAATCTTTAATATATAATTTTATCATATTGATTTTGAATGGATGGATGAACATTACTTCAGACAATTTTTGTAACCTTTTTTTTAATCCTTAACATTGATCGATAATTATCGTTTAATGAACTGCAATCTCGATTTTTAAGAAATTAATTTCTTCTTATAATCGATCTCATAATTGATATTTAATAACAAATTTTATTTTTCAGACAATGCTTTACACAGGCACCGTCCTAGACGTTACCTACCCCCCTACCCCACCCCTCCCTTACCCGCTGGGGTTACGAGACCGACCCTCGGTCTTATGATGTTCCACGTCAATTTCCAATATTCCCGTGTCCCGTGTGCGAACAGCCCCTCCCGACGTACCTCCCTCACTGAGGACCAGCTGATGCAACTGTTTGTCAGAAAAGGCGGGAAATTCCGGTCTTCTTTGATGGCTATTGACGAGGAAAGAGCTCTTTCCGATTTTCCTAACCTTCTACCAATTGGTCAAGCTAAGGTACGTAATGTTCTACGTTAATTTTATGTTGATTTTATTAATAATATTTTTAAGGTAGCTCACTACATCAAGACTTATGCTTTTTAAGACATGTCATAAGACGGCGATCTGAATGTTTTGCTAAATTGTTTGTATCAATTTATTTGGTTGAATTTAGTTTAAGTATGGTCTTCGAAACCGCAGATAACGAGTTCAACTAGTCTTTGTGTTTTTGTTCATATTCACTAAATTTAATCTTTTAAAACCTTAATTTCTTATCAAAAATTGCATATTTCTGCCTATTCAAATAGCATACTTCTTATGCGCCATGCTATTTTTCCCAATCAAGCCATTTTCTGGTGTTTTTGAGAAACTATCTCGTTGCAATTTTTATAGTATTTATAAGAAATTTAGTTTTGAAAACGAGAATTATATAGGTTAAATTCTTTAATGGGTCCGACAACATCATAGTTTTGCAATATTTATTTCTTGTGATGCAAAAAGCATTTATTTCTCACATTTTTTGTCAACAATTTATTTTTAAAACAATCATATTCTTCAGGATACCTATATAAAAAACGTCGACATACCAGTGTCCAAAGAAAAGCTTTTGGACGATTTAAATAAATGGGATACCTTTTTCAAGTCTGCCCACAAAATTCCTCGGCCAGTGTCGCCTGACTATAGCCATCAATTACAGAGTGCAATGAATCTCTTAGGATCGGAAGTGGGGAATTACATTGTAAAAAACGGAATTAATCCGGAAGACATAATAAACTTTATCAATGACCACGACATAATCCATCATCCCAAAATCCTCAGCTCGATCAGAAAGCCGGATCGCAGATGGAAAAGGCAATCTTCAGGTAAAAAAAAAAAAAGAATGTTCTGGTTTTAAAAAACCCTTTATGTAAGATCATTTATAAACAAAAGCATGATGTTATGCATGATGACTAGATTATCTAGAAGATTGTGCTATTAAAAATGTGTAGTTTGTAAAAGGTTACCAAATAGAATAATTGCATTTGTATGAATATTTCTTTCTTTTGAATTAAAATGAGTGGGTTTCCTTTTGTACAATTTTTGATCATGTCTGAAAAGACAAAACCTGAATACACAATTACATGAACTTCAGATATTGCTTGCAAAAACACTAGTATTTCATATTCTTCTTACAGGCGTCAATGCCCAAGCATGTCAGTACAGAGGCAACAAAACAGATAATGGTTTCATCAATTTCTGTACATCGTGTATGACCACGACAGATCTCGGGAGCGAGAGGTTCCCGCGATACATCAACGAGATTGTGTGCAATGTGGAGCCATGTCTGACCGTCAACAGAAGCCGTAAGTATAAATACTATTGTAAACACGGGAATTTACTATAGTTAATCGACTATTTTTGAAACTTTGTATCGTAATGGTACTCAACAGTAATTTCGGACAATGGTGATAAGAATCTGTAATAAAACTGTCACTCGTGAAACAATGTTATTAAACGGGGGATATAAAATTCAAATGACAACCATATAGTTGCATATATTATATATAAGAGCTTTTCTTTTTAATAAATATGTTAAAAAATCATATTACCAATTGTTTAAAAATTAAGGGGGTTGGATGGTCCAGAAATTAACCATCAGATGCTCCTAAAATTGTAAGATGTGAATTGTTATGCTATAATATATACTCGGTAATTTATTGAAGAAAAATCAGAATTATTAACCTATAACTAAATTTGGGTATTTTCCTAAATTTTTATAAGGATTTCTTCTTTTAAAGGAGATCAATACAGTCTAAAAATGGCCATGAACATTGGGCCCTCTTAATTATTTCCTTCTTTGTTCTTTAGCACATGGTGCTTGTCAGGAAAATATCCTCCATCTGACCTTCCTCCGCCGGACCCCCAGCCCCAATGGCTGTTTCTTGGTCATTGAAGACACGTCGTTCGGTCAGAATAAGACTTTGGCCCATGCCTGGGAGACTTACACACAACGCATCAGGGTCGGGTGCAGCTGCAAGCTCGACAAACGATCCCGACTGAAGGCCACGTTCGGCTTCGGAAAATAATGGTGGATTATTCCTGTTGTATTTTGACAATAATAACGCATGTGCAATCTATATATTTTCGTCTGTGTGCGCTTCTTTTGTATATACATATCGGCATTTTTATTATAAGAGCTGACAGATAATTAAATAATGTAATTTTTGATACTCCTAAATTTTTTTGGCATTAGTGTGTTTTCACAAAATACAATGTACCTAAAAGTTAATAAATTTCCAATAGTTTCATTTTGCACCATTTCATGCATTCATTTGAACCTTTACTTTATGTCAAAATTCAACAAATATTACATGATGACATCAACACTGAATGTTATTTTTTTTAGGGGGTTTTATATATTTTTTTTTAAAAACGAAGTGCGTAAAGAAATCCTTGACAAATGGCAAGCTCGTTCGACTAAAAGCAAAACAATCGTTTTGATCTTGCACTAGCGTCCGTCTAATGTCGTTAAAAATGACAACCTTTTGGTCTTGGTATGTGAACGACATCGCATGAATGACAAGATAGGGACTACATATCATCTCGGAGTGTTTTCCTTTGGATTAAAATCTTAGCGTGGAGTGTTTTCACGCCCAGAAAAAGCTTAATGTGTTTTGTTTTCAGAGCACGAAAATTATCTATTCCTATATACGACAGAAAGAAAGAGAGAGAGGGGGACATACATGTATAGTAATCTGTGTATAGTTAATAGACACCAAACACCATTTTATAAGATGCACTGGTATGTTAATAGAAACAGAACCCTATTGATTTCAACTACAAATCCACTCGGAGATAATTCCGTACCTTGTAATGGCGTCATCAGTTTTAGGGATTGTCGAAGAATAGAACCGGAATTAATTATAAGTCATTGACATGAAGATGAAAATATTTTGTTGGTAACCATGTTGCTGTTTTTATTTAATTTTAAAAGTGATATAATTCTCTCTCTCATATTTTAAATTTGTTGTTGATAATTTGATTTAATACTTTGCTTCTATCATTGCAACTTGCATAAAAAAAATAAATATTTAAATTAATCAATGTCAGGTTGTATTTTTAATCGTATACGATAATGAGACATAAGAGGGGTATAAATGTGGGTTTTATGTCTTAAATAAGAGTGTAGGCTTGGTTTATGTGTTAATATCTTATAAATTCAATCACATTTTCAATTTGAACTACAGCTGCAGATAAAATTCAAAGCATAGAGAAGAAAATCAACGAACATTAACAAAACTTATTAAGAACTGAACATATCTTAGTGACAAGCAAACAAAGAAAACTAAACAAAAGTTAATTAAGTAACTGCTGTACGTAGTCCTCTCCTCGTGTACCATGCAATATGTTTGTATATAATACTGTATTTTCTATACCACACATGCGAAGTAATTAGGATTATATTCAAGAAATAAGGAATCATTCTTCGATTATTAATGAGGTGATCAGATTGAATAAACCCCGGGCTTTATAATAGATTTGATCACGCCCGATCCTATTTGATCACCTCATGATATTCAAGAATTATTCCAAAATTATTTTTATGTAAATTTCAGCATTTGCACGATTAAATATTTTAAAAATAGTCGTTTCTGAAATGTACTGGACCATGCATTACAAATTAAATCGATTTGTAGTGTTATCACAAAGACACTGGAAAATGTAAATATATAGACGTAAAAGTTTGGTTTTAAAAATTCCGTAAACTATGCATTATATAATACTGTGGAATCATTCAAATTCGTGGTGGCTCAATTTTCGTAGTATTTGTGGATTGTGGATAGCCCTTGCCCACGAATTTACATCCTCAACGAAAACTACTTATAAAAGATTCAGTTTACCATCAGAATCTTAAAGCTGACAAATCCACGAAATTACATCCCAACGAATATGCAAAAAAACCCACAATCCACGAAAATCTGCCCCCGCGAAATTAAATGATTCCACAATATATATTAATAATTTAATGTCATATTGCTTTAGCAATTTTTCTTCTTCGGATTTTGATGGTCATTGTAGTTGTTTTTATTTCTTGCTTCTTATACAAGCATCTTCCAGTAGTTTTAATATACATTACATTGAAGTTCTAAAATTTTGGATCTATCTTCTATATTTTTGACAATTTTCATTCAACGGTCTTTGGGAAATGTTACAGACAATATCATCAACATGAAATGTGATTTATTAGTAGTATGTTGTCATGAGGCATGAAGCACTTGGACCAAAGTGCTCACCCGAGAATTAATTCTCAAAAAAACCTGCACATGCTCTCTTACATAAAAATCTCATTTTAATTAAATGCACTCCTCGGAGAAAACTTGCTGACCCTGGGCCAACTCATTGAACTGTTGTCGTTATTATTTCCATTCATTAATAACACCAATGAGCAAGCGAAACTCTCTCTATTTTAGAAGATATATACAAAAACGGTGATCATGTCATGAAAACCTTCCGTTGTTAAAATATGCATGCGTAAGCATGGACATGATTAGTGGCATTTCTTTCACGAAAGTGTAAAGGTGCCAATTGAAATAGAGCATGAATTATTCATGATCACGAGAAAAATTCAGCGAGTTGGTCCACGGTTAGAGAGTGTTAACAAAACTGCATGACTGTGTTTTCGGCGATGTCTACGAATTCGAATCCTCATAATAGATATACACGTAAGAAATCATCCAAATGTATTCACGAGTTAAATACTAATAAATACCTGTGATATGAAAAACATTTTTCTCTGCGTTTTCGTATCAGGAGTTTGTTCCACTCATATGGCCCCAATACTGGTCCTTTGTCATAAATAAATAAACACTACATCTGAATGCTTACCAAATATCAGCTTATTTCAAAATTTTATTTTTGAAGATTTTTTTTTTATTTTCCTCTGTAGAATGTGCATCCATTCAGGGGCATCACTGGCAGGACATTATAGTAAACTAGTCATTTGTTACAAATTGTGCGAAATCTGAATATTTCTTGAAATAGTTACATATGTATACCTATTGGTAATCATAAGATTAGAAAAATGGCAATCTATGGGGAAAAAACCCAATTAAGAACAAAAAAAAAATAGTAAGTTGTATTGCTGTTTAGCTTTGCAATTTCATAGCTTTGTTTTGCTTATCGCTTTTTCATTTAGGTTTCTTTTTACAAGAGAAAAGTAGTAAGAAAGTGAATTCTGGACCTAGGATCAGCAGAAAGTCAACATTTCAATCATTTATAAACTACTTATTTACCAGAATCTGACATTTGAAGATGATTGCTAAACAATTTTTAAAAAATAATTTTAAATCTATTCTATTCGAAAATTTTCAGACTACACGAATTCTAACTTGTCTAAGACTGTTTCACAGATCTCGGGGCCTGGTGTATGTAGTTTTAATTTATAGTCATTTATTTACTTAAATGCCAAAACTTAACAAGTAATTGTAAGTTAATGCAAATTCGAAAAGGTGGTAACATAGCCGGGTTTATTTTGATGGAGATGTACTTTTAAAATATCAAGAAAAGCAAAGGTGTCATTCTTGAAAAAAAATTAATTTTGATATAGATCTATGCACTTTTGATAAAATCGATGTCCCAATTTACGTGCACTACTAAACTGCACTATAAACCATACATGTTTCATTGAGGAAAATATGTATACACCGTCCCACTAATTTGTCTACCGAAAAGTCATTTATTACGACTTGACCGTGGGTGACACGGTTGCCCTCCATGGGCCTGTTTATCACGCCGTGGGTCTCGTAATCAAATTAATTCTCCGATATTAAAGTGTACCCAAGTTAGACAAATTTTCCGCAAGGCCATTCATGTTAATCTTATCTGGTATTTATTTACACCTAACAAAAATATAGTCCGTGGTCTGGCGGATGAATCTGCAATTACTGGTCATTAAATTGGAATCGGGACGGACGGGTTCTGTTGTTCAAATGTCTAATTTGGATTTACAGTAAAAATCATAGTTTTAATTAATGAACGTCGTATGTTATTTTAAAAAGTTCTATGGAACGTTTTTGAAATTGAACCAGTGTCGGATTTTAACAGTCCAGTTACAACTAGAAACCTTCTTAAACTACTTTTCAAACGGGGGAGGGGGATGTTCACTCAAATAGGAAACTTCGAAAATTGTTTTAAAATATCAAATTATCAGGACAAGAATTCTAACTTAAAATCAATAAAAACCATTTTTCTAGTTACTGGGCATTTATCCGGTAATTTAGTTATAGGTACAGTTACAATAATGTAGTGTCAAAGTTTCATTTTATTTTGGGGTTCTGCATTTTACGAGGTTAGGTGCAATTGCCATTTGGTTGCAGGGTTGTTTTTTTCCAACCGACCGCAGAAGAGATTGACGAATTTTAACTATGCTGAATGAAAAGTTACTCAGTAATTTAATAGTTTTACAGTGCTTATTTTCAGCTGCGGTCAAGTAAATCTAGCAATTTCTACATACAAGATGGTTGCATGAGCTAATCAATAGGCATTTGAACATTGCTTCAAGAATTACGTGCTGTTTCTACAAACGCATCCCATGTACATCATTTAAATACACGTACCTATCTATTATAGCCGACATTCGGTACGATTATTTTATACATACATGTACATGTCGCATTTACATAAACCCTAAACGTCAAATTACCAGACCTACAACTTTGTCTTCAGTAATTCATCCAGGTTTTACTTCAAATATCTTTGTGTAATCTATCTGTACCTTCAAGCACATGGGTCAATCTAATAAAAGGATAAATAGTTTTCTTCGATTCGTCATTAAAAAGCGCAACATTTTTTCGAGTAAATGTACATCGCTGAAATATAACTAATATAAGTTTGCAAATCATTGGGGTTTTATTTTCTTCGTCTGGAAGAAAATGCGTCTGGCATTAGCAATAATCAGGTAGATAAGCTTCTGAATGACAATATGCTATCATAAACCCAAGTAAGGGGTAGGGGTGGGGTTTTTTTTTTTGGGGGGGGGGGGGTGATTCAAAATAAGTATTTTCTATGTCAAGGAGTCATTGATTCTTTCTTTAAGTTTCAGATAATAAAAGAGTTGTTCACCCTCATCACACATACACACTCAAATGACAACAGAACAGCAATTCATTGTGTTTCAAGAAGCATCCTTTTAATCTCAACATAATAACTAAATGTAAAATTGTAAAACTTATATTTCTTAAGAATTTTGCATTTATGTATAAATACATATTGCACCATAACTAAATTGTTTAAAAATACATTTTTTTATTTAAAAAGTAAATGAACAATTCTAAAAAATATTCAATCCTTAAATTTTCAGCAACGCATAATCAAACTGGGAATTTAAATTGCACTTCTTTACTAGCACCACTGCTTTCAAAATTCAACTCCTGCATAAAAACTTTCTCCTTCATCTTACAGGCTTTGCTTTCATCACAATAAAACACTTTGGCCTTTAAGTACAAAAATAATCTACCACTGGAAGACAAATCTGGCATCTTCCAAGAAAAGAGATGCTGAGGAGAGTTTTCTTGAATTGTTCCTGTCTGAGAAAAGAGGGGATTTCCCGCTCCATCACAAGAGGATTCTGGAACAAGAAAAATAAATATTTGTAATCTGAAGGAAGAAAAGGGAATCATTGGTGGTCAAGCAGCTACATAAGGCTATGTATAGCAAGTAGCATGAACAATACTTAAACTTTGCTCCTTAGATCCTATGATACGAGAGTAAGCTTAAGTGTTAAGCTAGGTGATGTGTAAACAAATAATTGCTGCCAACTTTACAACATAGTACTTGTATTCACATTTTTCAAAAAAAAATTTAAATAACTACAATTCTGAAAATCTTAATCATTTTCATTTTTTGTGAATAACATATCCAAATTGTGAAAAAAGTCCTACAACTTTTTCTTCAGAGACATTTTATAAAACATCTTAATAAAGCAATCAAAACCAAAGCAAATTTATTGTCTATACAATGAATGTATTGTAAAGTTCTTAACACTGCCATGAGACTTTATAAAGGTTACATGTTCAAAACTTCATTCTAAAATGCCCATGTTACCTTGAATAACAGCAGTCCATTTGCTTGGGGCTTCATCATTAACGTGACCTCCAACTGGTAAACTCAGAAGGAGGTTCACCTTGACCTCTGATCCAGGGGCAACACTGATGGTCTCATTTTTCTCTGGTTCTTTTCCTGGTTTCAAGATGTCCGACAACTTTATAGTCAGACTATCTACTGTGTCACTGGGGAAGATAACTGGCAGCTGGTCAAAGAAAAAATCGTAAATAGTTTTTTTTGCACAGAATCAAACTGTACTTTTTTTAAGAAGTAAAAAGGATACACAGAGTATTGAATATCAAAACAGCTAGCAAAAAATTCATTACAATACTGTTAACTAACTTGAAGTTCAAAGTTGCAAATATTTCTCAACATGAACCAGTATGAGCATATCTTAATTTATATTAAGGTTTTAACCATAAATTAAATATCACAAAATTTTGTTGCTTCTAAACATTTTAAGAGTGGTCAGTGGCAATAAACAGTTGCTAGTTATTTTCTAGGTTTACATCCCCAATAATGTAAATTTATTGCTATTAAACAGTAAACATTTTGATCACAGCAAAAACATAAAATCTTGCAATCATTCACTGTAGTCAATAATATCTTGAGTAATTTTGGTTCTCTCTTTTATTCCCAAGAAAATCCCTTATGTCTGGTATTATGTACCTGAGACATCACTTTGTCTTGGATCCCCAGTATCCTGATGCTGTGGTTGTTGGTGTCTGCTATGTAGGCCAGGCCCTGTTTGCTGTCCACACTCAGACCCCCGGGCTCGTTCAGTGTGACCTCCCGGTCCGACCCCCACACAGTAGTACACTGTTTCTTACTAATGTCCACTAGCTTTAACTACAATTTAAAAGATCACCTACATTATATCACAGAATTATATACATGTATAAAATCTTATGCAGGAGAAACAAAACTTTAACATTCTACGACATTCAGTATATTGTAAAACTTACAGCTTTTTAATTTGTCAATAACATTTTAACATGTACAACTCTCTCTCTCTCTCTCTCTCTCTCTCTCTCTCTCTCTCTCTCTCTCTCTCTCTCTCTCTCTCTCTCTCTCATAAACTGACCTTGTGGTTGTAAGAATCAGCCACCAGAATAGAACCAGAATCAGTTACCCAGGCAACACCAAGAGGATGCTGCAACTTTGCATCAATTCCAGTACCATCTTTGTCCCCATAGGCAAACAGGTTCTAAAACACATTAATATTATTATTAATGGTACATGTACTAGAGGTTTTAAACAATTTTAAACTAATACTGGAATGTAAAAAATTTCTACAATGTTTGACACAATGAAACAAAGGATTTTGAAAAACTCTTGTACATCATATAATATGCTGATAGTTTTCCTTCAAAAATCATTCAATAAATTCAATTTTTTTCATTATTAATTTCTATAAAAAATAGTATTGGATCCTTTAGAAACAAATGAATAAATAATCTATAAGACTTGTGGGTATTACTCTACATTGTACATTGTAAATTTTGCTTTGCTAACCATTGGGTCCCTCTCTCCTCCAACAACATGTTTTACAGCCCCATCCTTCAGGGCCACACTCCGAATGGTAGAGCTCTCACTGTCCGCTACAAACAGAAAGGACCCCTCTGGGGTGTTTCCCAGGGTCAGACCTGAGGGCTGGGCAAAGGCTGCCTTCTCTGGGTAGTTATTGTTTCGGTTTTCTTCGTTTCCACTACCAGCGAAACGCACACAAGATCCTTGCTTGTATTCCCTATAGAGGAAAGGGTATAGACATATTGATTGTTAATATGATTGGATTTGATTCATATTAATTCAATTTAAAGTTTTTAAGCATATTCACTTCATGAATTCAATGTTTTTAATTTGTTAATAAATTTTGATTAAATCATCTCATGAAAAAAAGATAAGAAATAAAAGCAACAAGATATCTGTGAGCCAATGCTCACTAGTGATACCCCCGCTCTGATGTGAATATGCAAAATAAGCAAAGTCGACATTTAACAGAAAGCTGGCATCCGATTGGTACAGAAATACCCGGTATATCCAACAATATGGCATGCCTAAACAAATAGTGTGTTAAAATTTCAAGCATCTGTGATAAATAGCTGCTGAAAAATCTTTGACGGATATTTGTTTGAAATTTTGGCTAACATAAACAAAGTACTCATTTAACAGGAAGTTGATGTCCGATTGGTACAAAAATATATCCCACAATATGGCATGCCTTAACAAACACTGTGTAAAAATTTCAAGCATCTGAGATAAATAGCTGCTGAGAAATCTTTGACGAAAATTTGTTTGAAAATTTTTGCTAAAAATAAACAAAGTCATTATTTAACAGGAAGTTGACTTCCGATTGATACAAAAATATATCCCACAATATGGCATGCCAGAACAAATAGTGTGTTAAAATTCCAAGTATCTGCGATAAATAGTTGCTGAGAATTCTTTGACAGAAATTTGTTTGAAAATTTTGGTTAAAAAATAAGCAAAGTCGTCATTTAACAGGAAGTTGACGTCCGATTGGTACAAAAATATATCCCACAATATAGCATGACTATACAAATACTGTGTAAAAATTTCAAGCATCTGCGATAAACAGTTGCTGAGAATTCTTTGACAAAAATTTGGTTGAAAATTTTTGCTAAAAATAAACAGTCGTCATTTAACAGGAAGTTGACGTCTGATTGGTACAAATATATATTCCACGATATGGCATGCCTTAACAAACGATGTGTAAAAATTTCAAGCATCTGCGATAAATAGTTGCTGAGAATTCTGTGACAAAAATTTGTTTGAAAATTTTTGCTAAAAATAAACAAAGTCGTCATTTAACAGGAAGTTGACTTCTGAATGGTACAAAAATATATCCCACGATATGGCAGGCCTATACAAATATTGTGTAAAAATTTCAAGCATCTGCGATAAATAGTTGCTGAGAAATCTTTGACTAAATTTTGTTTGAAAATTTTGGTTAAAAAATAAGCAAAGTCATCATTTAACAGGAAGTTGACGTCTGATTGGTACAAAAATATATCCCACGATATGGCATGCCTTAACAAACACTGTGTAAAAATGTCAAGCATCTGGGATAAATAGTTGCTGAGAATTCTGATAAATGCGACAGAAACTTTTTTTCCTTAACTCGTTCTAATTTATAAAGAAAACCAGGCTCAGTAATATGATTGATACATTGTATTATACTTACTTCCCTTTGTACCACTTTACATCTGTTAGGAAATACACCCAGATCTGATGTGTCCCTGCCATGGCTATGTACAACACAGAGTCTGTCTGTCCATCTGGTGATAACATTTGAATATTAACATTTTTAAAATTAAAAACATTATATTCATTTTTTTCAAAACATCACATCTTCAGTATCAACTATCAAGACTAGCTTTTTAAAAGCTGGCAGTATTAACATTAAAAAATGATCTATCAAATTAAAATTCTAAGGTCTAATGGATGCTAAGAGCAACAACTTAAGTATAAGAACACATGGATTTAATTTAGGTCTGCAATTTTATCAAATTAATTTATTCAATAAATTAAAAAAGTATCAAACGCTTACAAAAAATTCACTGGCAACATTACCTGGTGAAGGGCCAATCACAAGGTCCCAAGGAGAAGACAACTCTTGCTCTATGCCGATTCCCCCTCCAAATTTATCATTTCCTTGTTTACCATTGCCTGCTATTGTCGTGACTTCCTGTTTCTGCAGATCTATCTGAAATATGAACAAAAACAATGGTCAACACTAACCAATAAACATTGCAAAGAAAAAACAATATACTGGTACTTTTAAAGCAAAGAAAAGTATAAAACCTAAGGATCTATAGCAATCCAAATCAGAGAATGATAAAATATTCATGTGTTAATGTATAAAAATTCTGCTTTTTAAGCTTACCTTTCTGATGGCATGGTTCTCAGTATCTGCTAGATAGATTACGTTCTCCTTCATGACTACACCTTGAGGAGAATCGAAACGACACTGAGTAAATGTCCCGTCCTTGAATCCTCTTTCTTTTCCACCTACACAATGCTGTTGAAAAAAGTAAAAAAAAAAAGGCCTTAAAGGTAATTTAATGCATACAAGAGTTAGTGTTTCAATTTTAAAAAAAAGTTTTATGAAAACTTTCCAACTCAGATAATGAGGCCATCTTCAAATTCATAGCCTGGTAAATTTAACCAAAAAATATCTTAAATTTAAAAGCTTGGCAAACTTTGCATCATGTACAGTTTACTATGATTTTATCAATGAATGATTACGTACCAGCAGATCACAGAATGAACAATACATGTACCTTAAATTTTAAGATAGATATACTGTAGCTAAATTTGTTAATTATATAAGATAAAGGTAAGACTACAAATGATAATCCAAGATACCTGCACCACACCATCTTTGGACAACACTAGAACTCGGTTGTGTCCAGTATCACTGACCACAATATTTTTCCCTGAAACACAAATCTTTCCTGGAAATTTTAGGGAGAGGTTACCTCTCTTGTATTTTTCCAAATCCAAAGGAATGTCGTGCTTGCTCAACAGACCGTTGTCACGGTAGAAAGAAGTGCAGAAATTGACAAACTCCAACAGTTTCTCTCTGTGACCTTCTCCTACATAGAACTGTAGGATATACCCACTTGGACTTAGAACTATGAGAGTTGGCCAGCACTGTATCATGAGTTCGTTCCATAGGGTAGCTTCATTATCATTCATCACAGGATGGTCAATGTTGTAACGTAATATGGCACTTAAAATATTAGCAGAGATTTTCTCATTTTCAAACTTTGCTGAATGAACACCTATGACTATGACACCATCTTGAATAGTAAATTGGTTCTCTAAAGCAGCTAGGTCTGGAAGAATGTGAAGACAGTTAATGCAGCAGTAGGTGAAGAAGTCCAATACAACCACTTTACCTTTCAGCTGCTCTAGATTCAATGGACTGCTAACATTCATCCATTCTAAATCTACAAAATAAGGGGGGTACAAAGTGACAAGAGTTATTCCAGTATAAGTACAAATCATTTTAGGTCCTGGCCATGGCAACAATTTTTACAGAAAAAAGATATGATGTTAAAAAAAATAAACAAGGAAGGAAATATAGACCCACTGAATCTTTGGTCAAGAACCCTAGAAGCTAGGCCATTTAATTTATCTGATCATGTAGAAGAGACATCATTATGTCAATTTATAAAGTTTTTCAAACAAGGCTTGGTCGCCAATAAAATGAGGCTCTGAGAAAAGTTACAGGGGCCTTTAATTCAAATTTGACCACAAGAACTAAAAAGACTTTGCTTACTAATGTAATTGGGTTGCCCATCCCATTAACTAGTGTGAAAGAGGACACAGCTTCACATATCATACATAAACTAAATACACAAATGATATAAACAGTTGTATTCTCTTTATCAATCTCATATTTATCATTTTATGACCTGTCTTTTTTTAAAACAAATTATAAAGGCATACAACAGAGAGAAAAATAATACATTTCCTTTAAAGCACTGAAATATTATTTTACCTGTTTTAAACTGTGGGCATTTAACTTTAAGTTTATTTTCTACTAAATTAATGTGCTCCCTGATAACGTTATGTCGCTTTTCAGTATCATCAGTGTCTTGTAGCTTTTGATCAAAAAGCATACACGCTTCTAAAATATCACCCACATCACCCATCTTCGAGATTACAACATCTTCCTCAAAATACTTCAAATAACAATAAAAAACTTTAACAATAAAATTAACACAAACAAACAACAGTTTTGGTTAAACCGGAAGTTTTTATTCCTCTCATTCTTTGAATCTTGAGCCCGATAAAATTAATTAAAATCGCAGCTAAGAACAGTAGAAAATGTTAAATTAGAAAAAATATAAAAGCAAAATTAAAAACATCTGGGTTATTAAAAACTATGGTGAAAAATATCCTTTTTATATTACCTCGAAATATGCAAGACACTTTATCGTACATTAGTGAGACCACCGGAAGACAGGTTCTCGCTTGTTTACCGTGGAAACGTCACGGCCATCGACTTCACTAAAATGAATTTGGATTAGGTCTATAAAACATCGTATCTAAAAGGTAAATATGAATTTAACATAAGTTGTTTTATTATACGTATCATCTATAACAATACAGCTTTGCACCTCGGTGAATGTTTGCGCACCCAACCCAATATGTTACATGCAGCCATAGTCATGCAGCTATACGAACGATATTTGACAATATTGAGCAATATGCCACTACAATCCTATGTAAAAAATCACAGAAATGTTTGTATAGCCAGGTAAAGGATAACTTATTGAATAACTCTCTCTCTCCTCTCTCTCTCTCTCTCTCTCTCTCTCAGAGCCAGTCTCACTCTACAGATATATATTTATATAAGCTTGATATAACATGTATATTCGTTTTTGCTAAGTATGAGGTATTTCTCACTGCACTGTCACTGGACTCGTGGCATAACGTTAGGTATATATGTATACTTCTTCGCAATCATTGTAAGTTCATATATCAGTGACAATTTTTACTTATAAGAAGGGTTTATTTATAAATACCGTTGCTTTTCAACTTAATTAAAATTGAATGCATGTACAGCGTTAAATGATCAAGTCATACATGTTCCTGTATTTGTAGCCATGCTGTACAAGAGTGAGCCAGCACCCTCTGGCCCCTACCCAGGCTTTGACCAGACAGGAAACTACTACACACCTCGTAAGGCACCTCGCGTGAGACCAGAGGCTGAAGAATTCGCCAGCAAAAGCAAGGGATCTCTGGAACTGTTTGGGAGTGGCACCCCGAGGCCGATTCCTCCAACTCCAAGATGTGAGACTCGGTGTCAGACAGAAGAAGGAAAGAGGAATTTCCAACTTGGAAAGAACGGCACCGTTTCCGGACTTCTGAATGGCTCTGCAACACCGCGTCCCGAGCCCGCGCCGGGTCCCCGAGTAAAACCAGAAGCAGAGGAGATAGCTGACCATCACAAAGGAAAGTCTACAAGTCAGTTGTTCAATAGCTACGGTAGACTTCCAACCTCAGCTCGCAGAGAGCCGAGGGTCAAACCGGAAGCATCCGAAACAGCCGAGAAGAGTTCGGGGGGATATATGCGTAATCTGATGCATGACCCCACACAAATTCCATCATCGGCTAGAAAAGAACCAAGGGTAAAGCCCGAGGCGTCAGTAACAGCTAGCATGGAGGGTAAGGGGATGATGAAGAACTTGCGAGGATTCGGAACTCCTCTATCCAGTCGCGCAGTACCACGTGTTAAACCGGAGGCGGAAGAAATTGCAGAACAGCATAAAGGTGGACGTATGGACTCTTTACTGCACAAGTATGGCAATAATCCCAGAGATGTACCTAACGCTCCAAGAGTAAAACCGGAAGGGGAAGAAATGGCAAATCTGGACAAAGGAGGGCGCATGTCCAGACTGATGCACGAAGGCAGCAAGGCCCGACGATCTCCACGCCCGCCGCCCCGGGCGACGACCAAGGAGGCAAAAAGTATCATGAAAAAGAGCAGAGGAACCATGCAAGCTGTATTGTCCTCTACCGGGGGACTGATGATCGTTCCAACTGCGGGGAGATAGTTATAAAAAAATGCTCACAAAAATTTAGGACGCTTGTTTTGTCGGTTTGGAACCTTTGTTGTAGCTCACATTGTTAGATCTGCTTTAACTTCAAGTTTTTTTTACTGACATTTTTGGCGCTTAATATATACTCGGATTATATGGGCAAGTTACTGTTTGTGAGATTATTTTTTAAATATTGACAGTTTATTTTCCAATTTAAATGTGTTTTATGATTTTATGTCGTGTGTTTGTAATGGATTTCAATTTTTTTAAATCTAATTTCGCAAAACTTGCGTTGCATTTTGTTTCAAAATGTTTAGTGAATATTTTTTCATCGACAACAAAACATGGTCTATATTGCATTGCTCATGGACTGTACCGGTCTAAATTAGAAGGGTAACGAGGTTATTTTTAGACACGTAGACTAGTCATTATTTTCTTCTTTTCCAGGAATCCTCGATAAACAGTTGTTTTATTAGGCAATATCATATAGTATAGCAATGTTAACTTTTCGTGTTTGTGCAATTCTGTTTTATAATTAATTTTACTGTTTTAGTGTTGTTTATAACTATATGTGCTTTCTGTCCTGAAATGGGCGATTAAAGGTGCAATTTTATATATACAGTAAAACGTGACTGTAACGAATACAAATCAATGGAGGAGGTATCCTCCTTCCTGAATTTCATCAAGCTTGGTCTCACAAAACCCTGTCAATATCTTATTACTAGTATTTGTTTTCAACGCTTCGTTCATGCAATGTTTTTTTACTGATATTTATTTTGTACTTAAGGGTTTTTTTTTAATGCAAGCAGCGAACAAATCTCTTTGTTTTGATCAATGTCATTATCTTATTACTAGGGAATAAACAATCAAGATTTATATATTTTTGCATTTAAAAAAAATGATTTTACGGTTATCCTGAGTAGTAATTTTGTAAACCATATTCATACAGTCATACATTGTATATATTGTCATCTGTAGACGTTATTGTTAAAATATTGAAAACATGTCCTTACATTAGTTACAGCCGTTAGTTAGTCCAAGAGAGGTATTAAATAGATAAATAAACTATATGATTGTAAAATTGTACAGGTGTTCAGTATTTGTTTTTAAAAAAACACAATAACTTTCTTTTGCGCTTTAAGGTCGCTCATTGATAGAGTTTTCGTGTATAACATGTGATTGGTAGCCACAATATAGATCTAATTATGATTTAATGTATAATCAAACAAAATTGAAACTGAAATATTACCTATTCCGATTTAACTCCGAGCTTTGATTTCGTCGACAATCCTGTGTCGCTACATCGAATTGCACATTATCCAGTTTTTTAAACTACATGTATTTTAAACACATTCTATCCAACTTCTTTTGATAAAGATCTTCAACCTACTCAATCGAACCCCAATGTGGGCCAATGATTTTGACCATTGCATGCGATGATCTGCACTGCATTTATACTAGCTTTCTTCCATATCATTTTTCACAATTTACGTACACTTCTGATTTGGATATTGAACAACTAATACATATACATGTAATTGCTGTTATACTGTTTTATGGATGTTGTTTCGTTTAAGATTTCTTTTGTTAATAAACTGGATAAACGGTGCGTTTTAAAATTAAAAGAGTACATAGACTGTCTGCAATATCATATCACAATTTAATTATGATCAAATATATGAAAGAAAAGAGATATTCATAATAACTTGCGCGTGTATAAGCGACTGTCTGAATCCAGGAACAGATTGTCATGAAAAAGTAGAGAAAGTTAAATAAATATATCGAAGACTATCCAAAGTAAAACTTGACAATTTAAAATACAATTTCAAACTTTATTGTTAATAACTTTATCTATTTTTAATGGATAAGATTCACAGATATTTATAACTAATCTACACAGCAGCATGCTTCTTTTAGTTACATCCGGGCTACTACCAACGAAAAGGGGAAGTTATGCCTAAACAACGTGGTAACAAGAGAATAATAACAACTGAGGTTTTCTTTCTTTTTATTTTTTTTTTATTAATTTCTATTCATTGTTCAATAGATAACAAGATAAGATTCAACATGTTGAATTTATTTTGCACCATAACCATGATCGATAACACTGCAAATACAATGTAGTTACCAATTGGTTTCGTTTGTCCAAAATCCTTAGGTTTCGATTCTCAGTATTGCATCTTACCTTGGTTCCTACCTAGAATCTTCCAATTCTCGATCTTACTGGAAAGTTTTACCTTACCTTTGTATCCAAGACAAGTCGTTCCAGTTATTAACAACTTCAAATCCCCTGAAGAATATTTCTCGCGCGAATTTTACATGTATCGGGATTTTTCAGTACTGTTAACTTACCAATTTAAAAGATAAGTTATATTAAATTTTAAACTACATTTTGTTTCAATTCAAATCATAAATATTTCAAGTGCATTTTCCTTAATCAATCTTAACAATTAACCAAGTGTTACGTCACTCCGTTTCCTTCATTGAACTCGAATACACACTTTCTATCTTTCAGTGTCAAAGGACCATTACCTACCTCCTTCGTTCTGTGTATATCTTGCAACATTTCTTTCAAAAAAATATTACTGCTAAAACCAAAGTTTTTTAAACTCTACAATCCGAAATGCATGCATACAATTCGATTTCGCTACATTTTAATTGCAGAACATTTCACACCATGCAAGCACCATGAAGACAGCGTTTGCCAACACTCACCCAGCTTTATTGTGGAAGCAGGCACGTAGCATCCTTTTTGAAAGTGTGGAAGGGGAGTCAAAGTGATCCAAACTATCTTGACAAGCAAAATAATTCACTGTTGATTTCCTTCCTTTCACTTCAATTTTTTTTTACATGCTTCCAGAAAGGGGGGGGGGGACTTCATTTTTATTCACTTTTCTGTATGTAAATTTAACGAAAATGCTTGCTCCGAGAAAAGGGGGGGGGGGGGCTGGCTCTCCTTGATGCTACGTGCCTTTTAGGCTCCTAAAGGAATTTCACTTACATGCTCCAGTTTCTTGCGCATTAGTACACACATATACCTAGTTTACAATTTTGGTATACTCTCGTTCATGGCGCCTTCTTTAACGGACCTCTTACAAATGTACCAACTTCCTGACAAGCGCATTAAGACAAATTTTAGTAGCCTCTTTGAAAACTTTTTCATTGTTTCGGCTGTATTCAACAAATGACGAAAATTTTTGTCCTTAAAATTAAATAATTTTTTTTTAAAAACTCACTATCACAGGGGAATTTTCAAACGACATCTTTTCACTTGAGCAATATTTGCTGAAAATGGTTTGTTTGTGTTTAAGTTTGGTGTTATTTCAAAAGAATGCATTGTACTAGCAATGTACGGTATTCTTAATTACATTGATGTATGTCCTGTCATCTCTGTTGCAGTAAAAAATGCGTTGGTAACATATTTCCTAATTCCTAATCATTTACATTTTCAGCATTGACACACAGAGTGAGCCCATGTCCCATTTTAAATAAAAAAAATTTCTACCAGGATGAAGTAATTTCTTTGGTCTAATCCCCCAGATTCTTTCAATATAGAAACCTTAATTATATCTGGTACAGAACCAAAGAGGCAATTCTATTTTATTTGCCTGCGATCATCCTTCCGCTCTGTTACCTTAAACCTAGCATAAACCTGCATCCATTTCCTCTTTCTCTTCTCTTTCAAGTACCTTTTCCAAAATCAATCCTCTCTCTGACACTTGTGTCAACCTCTTGGATAAAACTCACAAAATTCTTCTCTCAGTCGAGTATCTATTTTACTTCACAACAACAAACGTAACTCTTTATACAACACTTACGCCATCTCTTTAACAAGAACATGATCTCACATTTATATATATATAAAAAACTTATATATAATTGTCAGTCTGGGTAACTCTCACTTTCCGGCTGTTCAAAACAAAGCACCATCTCGCTTATATAATGTCCTCACATCTCTCTTGAAATCTGCTGAATCTCTTCCTTTCAAAATGTCGCTTTAAAACAAGTTCTCACGCCAGTCATTTCCTCATTTCACCTCTCCTACATCTTCTTGACCAATCTTAAACAAACCACACATTTGTTGCTCACTTCTGCTAACTACAGCACACTAAACTTTTGTTTTCTTTCAAAAAATAGAGGAAAATAAATTTCAGAGGAAAAAAATAAACAGTAAGTTATTTACAAACTTTCTCCCTATCCTGCCATTTTAGGGAACAGTTTGACCATTCCCATCACAACTCTGCCATTAAAATCTCACTACTCTTTCACCTCCCTCCTCCTCCCCCATTTTTAGCTCCACCCACCTGCTGCCCCTCCCCTTCCACTCCACCCACTGTACCCACCTCCCTGGGTACTGGCCTGAGAATCATATCCCCACCCAGTGTAACTCTGACCCCCACTGTCTGGGCGACTGGTACCCCGATAGCTCTGTGCCATGGTCTGGTCCTGACTTGCCCCTGGCTGCTGGGTCCCTCCCATCCCTGGCCACCCTCCCTGACCACTAAGTACAGCTTGTGCTGCTGCCAACATTGCTGAGTTGAGGAAATTCATTCCCATGTTTTGATCCATTGCAGTCTCATTTCGGACGGTTGTGTTGTTGTCCCCCCTCCTCCTTAGCCTATCATAATCCCCCCTGTCCCTGTCCCGCCTACCATCTCGTTCCCGACCCCCTTGGCTCTGGTCCTCGTATTTCCCAAATGACTTGGGTGTGGCACTGCTGACATGGACACTTGTTCCCTTTATGATGTGGTCTTCTCCACAAAGACTTTGTGCAATCTCTGCATCCATAAAGGTCACAAAGGCAAAGGCCCGGAAAGGTTTGGGGATGAATACGTCTGACACCTCACCAAATTTGCTGAAGTATTTGTGAAGATCGTCGGCTGTGATATCTTCAGAACATCGAGCAATAAACACTTTTCTGTTCATTGGTGGACCACTTTGCTCCTGTAAGAAGAAAAAAATAACTTCATATTTTGAAATCAAAATACAAACCAACTTTATACAGACTTAACAAAAGTTTTCAGCAGGTTGAGTTTCCTATGATTTATAGAAATTTTGTTTGAGGATTACTATCAATTAAAATTGTTTAAAAAATACAGGAAACAATTACATTTGAGGCTGGAATGTTTACTTCACACCATCTTCCGTCAATCATATGTCGCTGAGCTAAACACTTGGATTGGGCCTCGAAGTCACCAAATCTCACAAAACCAAATCCTTTGGACTGTCCTGTTTTGCCATCTCGCTTGACCTGAAACACACCAATAAAATTTTCACTTAGTCTAAAATCTATCTTGTCATCTTGGAATATTCTAAAGAATTGATCTTATCATCTTGGAATATTCTAAAGAATGAATAGCATTTATATATTAATCTAAAACAGGTTAGATATATGTTTACAAAAGTTTCTTCTGCATACATTACATTATTCTTTTGCTTTTATAAATTATACAATATCTCAACTGATATGACAAGCAGAATTTTTAGGGTAATTAAAAAGTAAAAAAAATCATCATTTCACCTGCACCAATAACAGTTCACCAAACTGTGAGAAATATTTGCGCATGTCTTCCTCTGTACTTTTCCATGGTAAGCCCAAAACAATGAGATCAACACATCTCTTCTTGTCCATGCGTCGAGTTTTGGAACCTGGATTTTCTATGTCATCTCCTTTGCGTTTGTTATCTATAAAATGGTCCAAATTTGTTAAAGTGATATACATTAAACACAGATAAGGCACTTATGCAGGGGATGCCAAATATTAAAAAGATAATTGATGTGTAAAATAAAAACAAGCTTTGTCAAAGTAGTTTTTAATTACAAAAATTTTCATGATTTTTAATGCAGCCTTCTTCTGTTCTTGTAACGTGATTTATGGCACCTATATAAAAAGCCAAGTGATGGGTATTAGTCTTACCACAAATACTGGGTATGTAGTGTATCTGATTCTCCTCTTGCTCTTGTACAACATTCTGCACCTTAGGAAACACAACAACATAAACAACGTCTCCCCAACTAGATCCCTCTGGGGGATAAAGGTAACCCTCACTTAGTCGCACACCTCGGAAATTTCCGGTTTGGGGGTTTCTGTATTTCAACCCACATGCACCCGGAAACTGGGCTGCTAGGGTGGAGAGTAGTAGGGTACCGTCATCTTCACTTGGTATCTCAACTGGCTCATCGTCCTCTTTCTCTGCGACCTGTAAATAGTGTTCAGACATGGTTTTCTTTGACGATTTTCTTCCCAAGTTCAGCAAGCATCAAAATGGCACTTGCGCGTGCGTTCCCCCGTTTCCGGTATGGGTGTAGGCACAGGGTAAACCTAGTACTATGAACTTGCCGATACAGTAAAGAATCATAGCTCTGGGCGTCAAGGATAATAGCAGAGACATAAATAAAAAATCTCTGGTAATAGCGATAGTGACAAAAGTAACCTTGGAAAAAACAGATATAAATATGAAGATCTATTACGTTAAATATTTAATTATAAAACAAAAATTCCAAAGATTGGGGGGGGGGGGGCAAAGGCGAAGCCAGTGGGACCTATACGATTTGTTGTACTTGCATTTTTATGAAATTTCATGAAATTTAATTAATTGATGTATACATAAGTATCAATTGTAAAACAGTGATTGATGGCTTATATTCTAATGCAAACACACACGGTGCACTTGGCGAGTTAACAATGAGTTATTAGGGTATACTGGACAAAATGTTACACCAGAGACATAAATACCAATATAAACATGTTATTTGTGTCTCTGGTTACACATTCGTTAAGCTGATGGGTGAATGTCAAGACACAGTTGAAATTTTAAAATATCCACATACAGTATTTGATGATTCTTCAAAAATTCGTTCCATGCGATATATTTTACAAAACATCGATTTGTAACCTTTTTAAAATTGGTTCAGTATTTGGAACATATAAATGAATTTGAAGTGATGTTTGCGTGCACCAAAATATTAAAATACTAGTTTTAAAGAAATTCAGTGGATTAGTGTTCTATATTTTTTCATAGTTTAATTTAAAAAAAAACTAATTTCAATCAGCAAAAACTTGAAGTGATGACACGCTAGGCCTTATACATTAAATTTATTATTTTTGTATCAGAGTACAACGTTCTTGAAAAATATTAAATAAAAGTCCGTAAATTAACTTGTGATTATTTAATTGTAACATGTGTTTGTCATGACTGAAATGACTCAGCTTTTGAATAGAGCACCATTCATTTAAAAAAAGTTTTTGGGCTTTTAAGGCTGGTGGTTCGATACCATCAAAATTTGGGGTGGGTCTTTTTTTCGTGTTTGTAAAATTATGAAAAACACTTTATAGTTAAAATTGGGCTTTTGCATGAGCGTATTTTATTATAAACATATACATGTAGATTTAAAATAACTGCGACGTTTTCTCAAGGCTCTCGGAGTCAATGCGAAGGGATCTTCTTGCTCCAGCGTCACAAACGTTTATGGGTTCTGTGTTGTATTTTGAGAACCAGTAGATCTTAAATAATAATAAATCTATTGAAGACGAACACAAGTTTCTTTTGAATCGAGTGTATTCAAAGAACAAGTTAAAAATGTACATCAAATGGCAATCTGTTGTGCTCTCTCTCTCTCTCTCTCTCTCTCTCTCTCTCTCTCTCTCTCTCTCTCTCTCTCTCTCTCTCTCCTATAACTATAACCCTCTTTATTCTGGCTCTCTTCACATTCTCTCTCTCCCCCTGATATATACTTTGCCCAGAAACCTCACGATGTTAGGGCATTAGGGCAGCAGACTCCGGTACCAATGCCTGCTACACCATCTGGCCATTAGGACAGCAGGCCCCAGTATTAGGACCTGTTACACCATTAGGGCACCTGATAGGGCACAGGCTACAGTATTATGGCCTGCTGCACTATCAGGGCAGTGAGGGCACTATAATTAGGGCACTAATATTAGGGCTTCTATTGTTAGGGCTCAAATACAATACAAATTTCATAAAACAGTAAATATCTATAAAACATGAATACAAAACAAAAACACTACAGAACAAAATTAAATTTGAAATTGTAATTTTTCGATATGAGCTTTTGAGCTATTTTATCAGTTCCCAATCTTCTGTATACACTGTCAAAATATAAAATAAACGGAGATTTTGCATTGCATCAGCCATAAGCCCGGATGATAACGTTGAAAAATTGGAATGGAGAAAAGATGTAAACATTTCCCATTATAAAACTCCGTAAGAAATGTGAACTTTTATGATTGAAAAATGATAACTGTTCAATGAAGATATCTTAGATATATTCCCTTTCATCGATTTCAACTGTATTTATTTCACAGGTATGTGTATTTTTATTTAAAATCATGAAAAAGTGATGAAGCAATAACTTGGGACAGACTATAGTTTTAAAATGTAGTCTGTCATTATATATCGAGATGTGGATAAGAGTACAAGTACATGAGTACATCATATTCAAAATAATATTTAATAATATTCAAGCGGGCAAACATGCAGGTCACAAAACACTGAGGAAATCCGTGGGGGCAGAGAGTATGGTGTTCCGATGGGGTCACTTCGACCTTCGCACTTTCGCCTTTAGGTCGAAGATCCGAGAGTGCGAAGTTGCGAAGGCGAAAGTGCGAGAATGCGACGGCGAAGGAGCGAAAGTGCGAAGATGCGACGGCGAAGCGCGAAGTTGCGATGGCGAAAGTGCGAAGGTGCGAAGGCGCAACTTTTTTTTTATAGCATTCAGAAAGTCTCATTCGATTACATAGAATTTGATGCAGGCACCGTAATCGATCGCCAAGGTTTTCCGATTAATCCATGATATTATTGGTACGCATGCACTAGGCCATTGTGCTTACAATGAATATTTATAAATATTTTAATGTGTATGTGACATATATGTTTACCAGTGCTGCTTATGCCTAATCATTACACTCCACATAAAATGTAATGTCCGCCATAATGTATACATATGCACTTCCAGACTCCTGTCACTTACCAGCTGTCTGTTTACCGTGGATCAAACACAATATTATTCTAATTTCATTATGCGACACTCCTTGCTCATGTATGGATCTAGAGGGGGAGAGGGGCCCCCGGAAAATTCAATATTAATAACTTCACACATGCAGTAAAGGGAGAGAGAGGGTCCGGATCCCATCCCCCGGGAAAATTTAATTTTATCACTTATATATAAATAAAACTCTCCAAAATATGCCACACCCCCACCCCGGCAAATTTAATTATCCATCGCCCCCCCCCCCCCCCCCCGAAAAAGTTATGGATCTGCGCAGGCTGTTGAAAATAAATTCTAAAAAGTTCATCGTCTGCCTCAGATGTCCTTTTGTACAGCTAAAATTGTCTTTAAACGATAGAGATCTCCACAATTATAAAAAGGCGAAGGCGAAAGTGCGAAGATGCGAAGGCGAGAGTGCGAATTAAGTTGCGATGGCGAAGGTGCGATAGTAGTATCGTTTCTTCGCCTTCGCAACTTCGCACTTGAATTCGCCTTCGCATCTTCGCGCTTCGTCGTCGCATCTTCGCACTTTCGCTCCTTCGCCTTCGCACCTTCGCACTTTCGCCGTCGCAACTTCGCACTCTAGCACCTCGACCTAAAGGCGAAAGTGCGAAGGTCGAAGTGGCCCCATCGGAACACCATGAGAGAGAGAGAGAGAGAGAGAGAGAGAGATGCGGCTCGGACTTGAATTGGTTTTAAATTTATTCTATTCCGGATATTGAAATTCCTGGCTCGATTTACCTTTGTCTTTTACTTTAGTCATCTATGCGTTTTATACTAAATCTTAATTGACCATATTTTACAAGATCTTTATTTACATTGAGGCGTCACTTTCTCTTTGCACTTTTTAAGATTTTTGCAGAAACTCAGAAAACTTACAAAACTACTAGAAGCGAAAAAATGGCACTGACTCAAGTTTCTGTAGTGTCTTTAGCTGTTACAGCTGTTTATGCTGTTGTTGCATTTATATTTGCTTTCACCACGGGAAGATCGCACACCAGAATAAACAAATTGATTCTTGCTTGGCTTCTGTTCGATGCATTGATTCATTTTACCTCGGTAAGATTTGTTTGAATATCTTAATCCTCACTGTCTGCGCTGAATGAAAAACAATGACATTTTATCAGTATATTTTGTTTATTAAATTAAAGGCTTTGATAATTAATCCTAGATCAAAAATAAGTTTGTATAATTTTGTTTTTATTAGGAAGGACCATTTGTATATTGGTCACTTGTTTCAACAATCCAGAAGTCGTCACACTTCACTGCTCAAGTCTGTAAGTATTATTTTGATAATGATAAATATAGTAACATCAGATAACCAGTTCAGCTTGATATTTAGACTGACGCCTTTGCTAAAATTGATGTTTGGAAATTCAAGCTAACTTAGATGCATGATTAGTTAAAATCGTATTAAATGTGTGTCTCATCCACTTTAATTTTGCAAACAAAGTTGGGGTTTAATTTCAAGACATGGATTTTAAAGGACTGACTTGATAATTGGTAAAGAAGTCGATCCAAATATTAAGCTGAACCAAATTTCTACCTAGATCAATGTGATTAAATGTTGTGTAAAAGAATTACAATTAATTTTTACTTTAAAAATCTAGATTTTTTGGCAAATTGTGCTTGCTCTCTATGGTGTTTAATTTCAGCCTAATAGAAAATTTCTCGCATATTTACTTGAACTTTTGTTTAGATAATATGAGAAAAGAGACTGAATATAAGCTGTGGTCTAAATACATGTACTAAAAGTGAATTGGAATCCAAATTCATTGTAAATTAAATCATGAATTTACACAAATAGGAAATGTAAGTCTTGAGAAAATCAATTAAAATTAATTTGATAGATATTTTTAACAAAATTTTGTATTTGCAGATTGTAGTCCACAAAATTTTTTTTTATGAAATGCACACAGAGAAAATTTTTTTTCTAAAGAGTTCAGAAGGGATTTGCCTATACTAATAAAAATTTAATTTCACCCTTTGATAGCAAGGATTTCAAAACCCAAATCTCAAATGCATTTTTTTTCAAGATGAATTAGTAAATAGTGCTACAATTATATGTGATATTATTTAGGTACCAGTAATTAATGTTTGTTTTTATGTAGGGAAAGAATATGCCTTGGCTGATAAAAGATGGGGTGTATCTGATCCAACAATTGTATCCTTGGAAATACTGACGGTATTCATAACTGGACCCTTGGCTGTGTGGCTGATTTTTGCTATATTGAAAGACAAATCCTATCGCCACTTCATACAGATATTTCTGTGTGTATGTGAACTTTATGGTGGTAAGGATATACATATACAAAAATTCAACAGCAGCTAAAAAAAATAGAAATCAAGAAAATTCCAATTAATAGATAAATAAAATAGTGAAGATGGATATTTTCATCCAAATTTTTTCTACAAAGAGTTATGTATTTGATGTATTTTATTATTTAATGACATTCACTATATTGTAAAACTGATGTCCTTTAAATTTGGCAGTAACTTTTTAAGGTGTACATAATAGGTGTAAAACAATATATAGTAGTAATTTTATTAAAGATACATGTCATTTTAGGATGGATGACATTTTGTCCAGAATGGTTGACAGGAAGCAATAATCTGCGGACTAACAACTTCCTGTATCTGTGGGTTTACCTCGTCTTTTTCAATGGAATCTGGGTCGTCATTCCCGCTCTGTTGCTTGTTCAGTCATGGCAGGAAATACCATTCACAAAGCAGGTCAAGCAAACCAAAACCGTTGAGAGCGTGACCACAACCTCTGTTAGCCACAAATACAATACTCGCTCAACCCGGGGAAAAAAGGCAGATTAAAACTTAACCACATGATAAGAGATTTAAATGTATTTGAAAGTTCCTTTGATGTTGTTTTTTTGTAAGCTTTAAATTTTGATATGATTGAAGATGTTTTGATGTGTAATTTCTTTCTATTTTGAATGGAACAAGAATCTTTCAAAGATATGTAAAATATGTTTTTTGAGGGTTTTTTATTGAAATATTTAGACAATTTATTTTCTTTGGAATATGAGGGTCATATAAAAATTAAAAGATAGCAGTGTATACCAGATTACCAATGCACATGCTGATACTTTAAGTATACTGATGCTTAGCAATTACAAAGCTGAAATATTTTTAAAATCATATTACATGAATGATCCCCCCCCCCTTGCAAATGAGCATCACATACCAGTTCATGTATTGTATATTTGTATTTTTTTAGTGTATTCTTCATCAATCCATTATTCTGTTGATTTTAATAGAAATGGCTTATCACTTGTATATATTTTTTAAAACATTTACCATGTACATGTACCAGTGTGTTTGTGCATACAAAATTCAAATGCATAATATTTCTGAAATCAAATGGTACAAGGCAGCATGAAATATTTTTCATCCTGAAGTATGAGAACTGTGCATATTATATTTTATTTGGAAATATTTCAAAAGTATTGGTATGTTTTCTTTTTCTGAAAATGTTAAATATGTTGCATCTTTTTATTGATAATCAAAATGTTTTATTTTTTGCGGTAGAAGTTGATCTCAGCATGTTAAATTTCAGTTTATCAATTGTGGACAGTTTATTCCTCATATTTAAGAGTTCTGATTTTTTTATGCTCAATTATGCTTTTACAAGAATAAGCGGTACATTAATCAATTCACACAATCAAATGTATATACTTTTTTTACTCCTTTAATTGTTGGTTTGTACACCTGATCCATTTTATTTTGGTTGGTCGGTTTTGTTTTTATTTACATTTTTGAATTTATATTTCAAAACATAAATTTGGCTATGAAATATCATATATGATAGAAACATATTCAAGTTATTAGGGCAAATTTTTGAAATTTTTTTCAATGAATGCAGCTCATGTTAATAAAACTCAGTATTATTTATTTTTAATACTTGTGCCATTTACTTTATTTTTTGTCCAATATAAAGAGAAAAATTTATTAACTTTCAAAAATAATAATTGAGGAGAAATTTTACTATTTTTTCTTTTGCATACACGGTCATGTGCTAAATTTGTATATTTTTAAGATAATAAATTGGCTCAATAAAATGTTCTATATTTTTAAGGTGCATGATTTTTCTTAATGATTGAACTTGATGATGGGTATTGAATCTCCAAAATGAGTGACAATTATTTCTCAAAATGATCAAACTTTAAACTAAGTCTTATCTTTTTCTTTGTTTTTGGTTTTTTGGGGTTTCTTTTTTTTTAGCTCACCTGAGCTGAAAGCTCAAGTGAGCTATTCTGATCACATTTTGTCCGTCGTCCGTCTGTCCGTCCGTCCGTCTGTCCGTCCGTCCGTCTGTCCGTCTGTCCGTCTGTAAACTTTTTACATTTTGAACTTCTTCTCTAAAACTGCTTATCCAATTTCAACCAAATTTGGCACAAAGCATCCTTATGGGAGGGCGAATATAAATTGCAAAAATTTAAGTCCGATCTGTATTCAAATCGGAGAAAACCTTGAAACTGTAGAAAAAGGGGGGTGCATTTTTAAAAATCTTCTTCTCAAGAACTACCGAGGCAAATTCAACGTAGTTTAGCATAAATTATCCTTATGGGAAGGAAAATATAAATTGCAAAAATTAAGTGGTAATTTTGTTTCAAATCGAAGTTATTACGAAAATAATAATAAAGGAAAGGCGTATTTCAATCGGGCTCGGCATCCGGTAAAATGGGTAGGCAAGACTTGGCCTGGGCAAAACAAAAGATTGGCAGTTATTAATCTGTCAATCTCATTAAAATTTCAGGATATTTGATGGACTAGTATATTTGTATTCGCTGTAGATATTGCTGCAAAATAATGCGTATTTGGAATTGACAATTGCCGATCTGCCCTGGCATTTATTTTGCCACGGCCCGGGTTTGCATACCCATTTTACCAAGACTCGTATTCCATACTTCTAAAACGAGGTTCTTTGTTTAAAGCAGCCATGACATTATACGAAAAAGGGTCGATCTGACTATGATGAATTTGCTTGTTGTGCAACAGTTCGCGTATGAAGGGAAGTTTTGAAACATGAAAAATATATTGGTGCCGATTTTATGAAGTAAATTGAGGCTAAATATTTCAATGCGTTGACAGTTTTCACACATGACGTTGGTGTTAGCTTGTTCTGATTTTCGTTTCGTTTTCATTATTTATGCTTTGTAACCTGGAAACTATCGTCTGTATTTCGTGATTTTTCGTATCAAATCAATCAGAGACTTCGGTAAATCAAACAGTTACGTTAACTGTTTACCTGCGCATATTAAGCAAAGTCTGATGTAGGGGTACTGAAATACAATTCATTCTATCGGTAATTCGGCATTATCTTTTGCGTAATGGTAGATTAATGCAATAGGTTTTGTTGAGATGCTCGGCATTTTCTCTAGTTTATTCAGTTTAAATAGAGTTTAATATCGCTTACGGAAATATGTAGGTATATCCATGTATATATATATGATTCATTTCGAAAAAATAAATTGTTTTCTTTATTTGTTATACATGTAGTGCATGTTGTTTACAATTTCTATTTACTAACCATATTTGAGTGTTAAGCTTCGAATTATAAGCAAGATACAGAGATTTGCTCACAATTCTATGTTTGTACACAGATCTTAAAAGCTAAAGATTAAAAAAGTATAAAAAAATTGTCAATATTTATTACGAAAGTTTTAAAATCTGTTCTTCCAGAAACCCACTTATTGAATTGTAAACTTAACCTTTTTAGCTCACCTGAGGATGGGACCACAATGGGGGGTCGAAGTTTAACATGAATATATAGAGTAACTCTTAAGAAATCTTCTTCTCAGAAACTAATCGGCCAGGAAAGCTGAAACTTGTGTGGAAGCATCTTCAGGTAGTGTAGATTCAAAGATGTGAAAATCATGACCCCTGGGGGTAGGGTGGGGCCACAATGGAGGGTCGAAGTTTAACATATGAATATAAAAAGTAAATCTTTAAAAATCTTCTTCTCAGAAACTAATCGGCCAGGAAAGCTGACACTTGTGTGGATGCATCCTTAGGTAGTGAAGATTCAAATTTGTGAAAATCATGACCCCCGAGGGTAGGGAGGGGCCACAATAGGGGATCGACGTTTTACATAGGAATATATACAGTAAATCTTTAAAAATCTTCTTCTCAGAAAATAATCAGACAGGAAAGCTGACACTTGTGTGGATGCATCCTCAGGTAGTGTAAATTTTAAAGTTGTGAAAATCATGACCCCCGGGGGTAGGGTGGGGCCACAATGGGGGATCGAAGTTTAACATAGGAATATATACAGTAAATCTTTAAAAATCTTCTTCTCAGAAACTAATTCGCCGGCAAAGCTGGAACTTGGGTGGAAGCATCCTCATGTAATGTAGATTCAAAGTTGTGAAAGTCATGACCCCTGGGGGTAGGTTGGGGCCACAATGGGGGATCGAAGTTTAACATATGATTATATACAGTAAATCTTCTTCTCAGAAACTAATTAGCCAGGAAAGCTAAAACTTGTGTGGAAGCATACTCAGGTAATGTAGATTCAAATTTGTGAAAATCATGACCCCTGGGGGTAGGTTTGGGCCACAATGGGAGGTCGATGTTTTACATAGGAATAAACAGAGTTATTCTTTAAAAATCTTCTTCTCAGAAACTAATCAGCCAGGAAAGCTGAAACTTGTGTGAAAGCATCCTCAGGTACTGTAGATTCAAAGTTGTGAAAATAATGATCCCCAGGGGTAGGGTGGGGCCACAATGGGGGGGGGGGGGTCAAAGTTTAACAAAGAAATATATAGGGTAAATCTTTAAAAATCTTCTCAAAAACTAATCAGCCAGATGATTCTTTATAATTGTTAAGACTTTGGCCCCAGGACAATTCTTTGGCCTCACGAGAAGGTTCAGAGTTTGATGTACGTTTATATCCCATATATAAACTATTGTTAGGGATCTTTTTTAGATCTGCAATACTCAACATATGATATGACTATAAAATCATCCTGTTAGAAAAGGGACTAATGATTATAAACATAAGAATATCCAGGGGAAAATGGATTTTATTTATACAGGATTTACATGAATTATTGTACATTGTCCAGATAGTTTGTATTATGACTCCATTGAGCTGATTTTATCATACCTCTTGTTCCTCAGGTGAGCGATGTGGCCCATGGGCCTCTTGTTTTTTTTTCTTTTTCTTTTTTTTACTGAAATTTGGTTCATAAGGCAATTTATAGCTGCAGGTCTGTAGCTTTCAGTCTGAAAAAACTCGGATGAAGGTCGTCCATCCGAATTTTTTTAGACTTGGAGCTGCAGACCTGCAGCTAACGTGGCTTTAACGATGTCTGAATAAATCTTTTAATTGGCCATAACAGTAAACTTGACGTGGATTATAATGCAACACTGCATGATTTGTGATAAGCATGTAAAAATGGTGAACGTTGTTTCTGACCTTGAAAAAATATACGATTTACTTCTAGTCCTATATTATACTTCTCCTAATTGTTAAATTTCTGCAATTTAACATATTTTTACTAAACAATGGCAATTGTTAAAGTCTCTTCATGCGAAGATTTTTTTCCTTAAAAAAATAGCTTAACCAATTTGATTGTAAATGTATGCAAACCTTTTTTTGCATGAATTGAAATTGCTAAATTTTAAGTCTTTAATATTTTAGTTAATATCCATAACCCTTTCTACATATAAAGTATAATTATAAAAAAATATGTGCTTTGAAATATACACGGAAAAGGCCGCGCACAAATGCTCTCTTTTCAGGGTTCAAAATCCACCTCTTTCTCACTACTAGGGGTTAAAAACGTGTATGGCAGAATCGTAAAACGCCTCAAATGAGAGTGTAAACTTATAGTGTAAAATACGTGGAAATGCCGCCAACGAATAACGACAATTGATGAAATTCAATTAGAAAACAGAGAGCATTTTTAGTTCACCGATGCAGCTAGTGAAAAAAAAAACCTGACAAAACAAGAGCTATATGAATCATCCATGATTTTCTTTGGAGGTATTTAAAAGGAGCAAATTTTCAATTCTTCGTGGGAATTTGAGTCTGACGTCACCATGGTTTTTTGTGCAGTCTGGGAATAATTTTTTTTAGGTTGCTGAAGATTTCAGCCGATCAATAAACTTGTAAGAGAACTGAATCGTGTAGATTTCTGTCCTGTCAGTTTCTGTACAGTATAATGGCATATTTCTGCCCCCTACATGCAAGATAAATTATGTCAACATGCAAGATAATAGAGAAATGATTCATACATGTATTCGGTTTGCTTAAAAAAACAGAGGAAAATTTACTTTGTGGATGTAAGTGATAATTATAATTTATAAAACATATGCGTAATTATAAACGAACCACCAGGCTGAAAAACACTAGCAGCTCACTGGTTATACGTTGGTCCGACTCCTACATTATTATACTACGGAATATCTTTCCTAAATACATGTACCGGTAATTGATTTCATTGAGTTATCATGTTTTATCAGTTTCCTTCCATTATTTCGTGTTTGATTTTTACTGGCGCTGTCCTATATATATTTGAATACTTGTAAAGGTTATGGAAATAAAAAAAAATACTTCGGGAACAGTTGTAATGAACGTTATTTTGTAAGAATATAAAGATTTACGTGCAAGTAGTTTTTCTTCTAACTTTTCATTAGGTTTTTAAAGAAAAAGACTGGTTTCAATATCTTTCTCTTGCACAATTTTGATGCATAAAATTTTGCACCATTTTTAAGATGAAATTTATCAAAAGATGATCTTGAAAGTTTAAAATAACCATTATTGTTGGGCTAAATGGGCTTTTTTAAAAGATATCATTTGGCTTGACGTCACTATTCACGGTTGTATGTACATGCTGATTTCAAATTTCACCTTTCTAGTGCCCTGAATTCTTTTTATATAAAGATATCAAAATTCTTTTTTAATTAATTTATTGCAGTTATTTTATTTTAAGATAAAGATAATCTTGGAATCAATTTGACGGCTTTGTTAGATGATCCATTATATTGATAGAAATACTTAAAAGTAACATGGTAAATCATAAGAGAAAGAAAATGGAAGGAAAATTGAAAAAAGAAATCAAAGAGCCAGCAATCTAGATCTTTTTGAAACATAAAAATTGGAATAAAACTATGGCGTTTTAGTTTTAAATAGACTGTATATGATTGCAAATAAGAATAGAAAATTCCCATGATACCTTGTCTCATTATTGACGACACTTTGAGTGGAATTTTAGATTATTTCTATTATTCACGTGCATATTGAAGTTCATGATACCTACTATACTTTTAAACAAGATATGTAGATTGTCTCTCAACTCGATCCAACCGCCCTGCGCCAAAATTGTTAAAAATTTAAAGATTCGCACACACTTATATCATAACCTTCTAACCTTCAAAACCGCATGAAGCACAAAAGGAAACATCTTTTATTTTTAAGCATACTAGTACTACTATTCATTTTCCTTTAAGGTAGTCACAATGGTCTTTCGTATCCGACTGTTGGTTTTTTTTTACTTGGCGTGTTTTTTACACGGCGTGATAAATATCCGGTTATAATAAGGTGTCAGTTTTCGATCTAAAATTGCATACTAGTATTTTGTATGAAATGTACTTCATCCTTCCTTATATCTCAAAGTGCCAGTGCCCCCCCCCCCCCCCCCCCCGCCTTTTTTATCCACTCAACGAACAAAAATTTCATTTCATTTTATATGTTGAATGAAAATTTCTATTCAAATCAAACACAGAAAGAGTAGTTGGCTAACTTATGTAATGTACCAGTATGAACAAAATTCACACAAAATTGCAATAATTATCCATGCGACTTCTTGGGGGAAGGGGGGGGGGGGGTATGGAACGTGAGTTTGCTTTCTTTTTTGGCTTTATTAAATCGAGGACCAAATGGTCATATGCACTACAAGAAAGTCATATCGACTTACGTGCCGTTTAATACCGTGACATGTCAAAGAATGACAGTTAACATATCCCAGGTCTTTTGAAACAGTATAAAATTGAAAGAAGAAGTTGAAAACGACTGATTAATTAATGTCGAACAGTTATTTCTGTTTGGTCTTCCCACCAGCCAATATTATTATTATCTTTATGTTTACTTCTGTTTGTAAGCGTCTAGACCCACGTAGTGTCGCATTTTATGACCACGAAAATAATTTCGAATATAAATACTTTGATCTATGGTGAATTTTATGATATTATGCAGCTGAAATTTCCAGTGAAAATGTGATTAAATTGAAGAAGCGGTGTATAACGCGAAAACTTTTTGTACTGGTTATTTTAATTGTCTTGAGACAACAAACTGCGTCGGAATATACTATGTAAAAATTTAATAATAAAACAGTTTTATATCTAAAGTAGTTATTATTATGAATTTGTGATTCATGCAACGTAATAAAACGTCTGCTCCTCAGCAGGGGAGGTAATGAAACCATCTTCGTGAACTGGACTGCTCACGTGGTGTGAAGGAAGAGACCGTTAAATATCCGGATATTAATGCTGCCATCTATGCGTGATGGGGCGACTTTCAGGGGTTTCCACTAGACAGGAAGAGACCAGAATTGTCCAAGGAGCGGGAAGCAAACATAAACAACAGCCAATATATTGTGACAGCTGTTGCATCACTTCGTTCATTGCAAGCCCAACATAACCGAATTTTCTTTAAAAAAGAACTGGCATTCAATATTTGATATAAATCTTATGTTTATGTAGGATGCTCAACTATTCGATTACAACCACAACTTTTCACTATTGAATTGTGAATCTATGTTAAAGCGGCGGGGGCATTGCACGTATCATTAAAGTGACGTATTTTTAAATATTTTTAACTATCATTCGTATGTATATTTCTGCCCTTTTTGATTGGTTTGTTTGGTTTGGTGGGGGGGGGGGGTTTTAATAGAAAAAATGTGTCTTTCGATGTTGTGGTAAATTGCTATTTGTCTCTGAATTTGAAGGTTCATTGTTAAAATATGGCTGTGGACGGTTAAATGTTTGTTATTTTAACATTTTTAAAAGTACGACATTGCATGCATTTTATTTTGTAAAAGCAAACTACCCAGTTTGAAAATGCACACATGAATATACATTACAGTCCCTTAGATTGAACCAACACTGATACAAAACACAATAACAACAAGAAAATAGCTGAAAATAAACAAACAGAAGAAACATCTAATGAGGAAATATCATTTTTTTTTTATAACTTTGACGTTTGAAATTATTATAGATTTTAGATAATGACTACTAAAATCATGTCACCGTATTTAACGTATTAAAGGCAGTATTCCCAATTCATATGTTTAACATTGTTGCTTCAGTAAGCGTCCATATCTAAACGATTAATTTCGAAGTAATTAGAATATTTTTTATGTCTGGCCCAAACACTTCGTTTTCTCAACAAGTGTCAACTTCCGATGAAAACAACCATCACCAGCTTCAGGGATCCATAAGACTCCGTAAAGAAAGGTCACTTTTGACGTAAAAAGGGACTTTTTCGTTCTGATTAGTACTTACAGCACTAAACACTTCACGTGCCTTATTTACTGTGGTTGGCTCTTCTGCCCACAAATATATATACATTTTGCCCTGAAATCGGATTTGGTTAAGTATTTGTCGCCACCAATAGCTCGTTTGCCAGACACTTGGGTATGCATTTTCAGTAAATCTGGTTATCGCTTGTTAAACACCAAATCACAGGAAATCATGTAAATGTCAAACTTCCTGTTTTGTGTTTTTCATATACAGACCTTACATAAGCTTACTTTAGACATTTGGTGAAATACAATCAAAAACGTGCAATGAAAATTTTTTTTTACCCACTATAGTGGTTTTATTAATATTCTTGTGTATATATTTTCGTGGATTTCGTGTAAATCAAAGTTTCAAGGGTATTTAATTTCGTAGACAATGTTTCTATTTAATCAGAATGTTAAAAGAAATTGAACTTCAACAACAAATTAATATTGTGCATCAACGTAACTCAACAACTAAATCCGTAAACGATGGTAATAAGAACAATAAATTGCGTTGATTTGCGAAAGTTACACGTTTCATGACTTATTTTTAGGCTAGTGCAAATGAGAGCTCAAAAGGATTTTGCACCTAGATTTACCCATTTCCTGTAATAATTTAAATTCCTACACGTGTGGGGGTATACATTTATAAAATATGTTTCATATTGCAATTACATGCATATCATGATATTTCCATTGGATTTCGACTACTGAATTTCGGAAGGGATTGTAAAGATTCTATAAAAAAAATACTCAAAATTATTTTTCATCAGTAGGAATTCTTAATTTTTCTTTTTTAAAGAATAAATATTTCCAGCCTGACAGTTGAGAAAGAAAGGAAACACGCCGGATATTTTAATTCCTTCAAGAAATTGAAATCAAACGAAACACAAATACTTCCTAAACGAAGCGAATGACCGTCTGTCAGACTGCTTTTAAGTCTTTAATTAGATGCACACCTACATATAGAATAGCTGTGTTTTGCTTTTTTTTGTTTCCTCTTTTTTATGTTGTCGACCGATATCAGAAGATTTCCCATTACACACACAAAAAAATCTTTTTATGACTTTTTTTTTCTTGAAACGATGGCGGTTCAAAGGATTTTAGATTACTTTACATATCTAGTTCTCTCTTTTCGCGGTTTTCTTAGAATTTAGATGCCACCAGATCAAAATGCTTCACCACTTTATTAATTTACCCACTGAACCCCTTGCGGCAATTTTTTCATCAATTACAACTTTGACAAATTGCTAGACAGGTCACGATTTCACAGACAGTATCAGATTTAACAATTGAAGTTAACCACCTATACAACTTTTGCTCATTAATAAAAACCCATATTCTAAGCTCCTCAAATTTTATGTAATAAGTTGAAGGATTTCAGTAGAATTTAGTCGATTATTGGGGGAGGGGGGGGGGGGCTTGATGGTCGTGGAAATTTTAAGTCTACGTGGATATTAATAGATCATATCTTAAATTCAAAGAAGATCTGACGGTTAATTGAAAGAGAAGTATGAATGAAAGAAATAAAATGAAAAAAGCGTAGTTTTAAGTCCTTTTTTTTATTGATAAATAACATTTTGAGATCGAAAAAAAAAATCAACAAGTATACACCATGTACTTCTAAATACTAGCACACAAAACACAATAGTCAGAAGATTTTTCATTCTTGAAATTACTCCAATCACCTTTACACGTGCTCATAATGAACAAAAAAATAATTTTACATGTGTCTCATTTGCAATTTTTCTTGTGAAAATAGCATTAATACATGCAGTCTTCTGTAGGTACAAATAGTACTGACACTATTTTTTATTATTATCTCCGTATTAAGAAAAACATTAACAGTGATATAAATAGAAAGAATTCGAACATCTTGTTCGAAACTGTTTTATCACATGACTTATCACACGGCACGTTAAATCTCCACATGATTACAGTCAGCTGACTTTCATGTCAATTAGGCGAACCGGAAACGCTAACCTCAGAACACAATATACATCCGCATTCGTCTATCCGGAAGTAGAAAACGTCTTTGGTGGGGCCGTTGTCAAAACGCTCTAGTGTTACCTGAAATAAAGGGGGAAAAAAAGAACTGTGTAGTCACCAAAATAATGAAACGTGGAATATTTCATATAAAGATTTTTTTATTTAAAGCTATACACGCTATAATTTGCGTCAATTTTGAATGACAGTGAAAACGCATGTGTTTGTCTACTTATAAAAGTTATCCTTAATCTGTAAATTACAAGGGTGAATTCCATCTCGTTACAGAGATATAGATTTTTAATTGTTTATTTTCCTGCCAGGAAAATATACCTTTTCATGAATATTGATGAAGGAAGAGCAAACCGACCTGATTGCGCATGTCCGCGGAGAACTAGGTGGTCGTTATTGTTTGCCTAATTAAATATCCAACTTGATTTTTAATATGCTTAACAGTTGTTAAATTGAAATACATACATGTATAATGAGTAAAATACGCTTGTCATTCACGATACCCTTACTTCTGCATTAACACTTATAGGATCTATAAATAGCACATAGGGGAAAAACTTAGGTCTACGTCATTTTTTTAAAGGAAGTATCCATATCTACTCACAGGCTTGTATTTTTTTCTTTTGTTTGTACTCGTATATCGGACAAATTAATGCTTTACTGAAAATATCCTTTCCTTTGTGAAACTATCACAATTATGAAGATGTTGACCCTTCACCAGTTTTGGTATGATAGGCTAAATTTAGCTGTCGATATCACGTGATAGATTGATATTCACGAGGAGGCATTACTTTCCTGGCAGGAAAATAAATATTTTTTATTGTTTAATATTTGATATATTTGTTACGTGATCGAATTGAGCATAATAATTAACAGAATAAAGGTAACTTTTATTAGTAATCAAACACATACATTTTCCCCTTTATTCAAAATTGACGCAAATTATAGCGTGTATAGCTTTAAGCATTGAGTGCTTATTTTTGGGTGTATATATTCGGTCCTATAACACACCAAGCGGTACATACAAATTGAATGCTTATATTTGTCTGTTTGTATGAAATATATGTGTATCATCGCTGTATAGTCATTATATATACATGTACGTACGCTCTTAGTCAGGGATTTGAAACATACGTGGAACAGACATATTAATATCTTATTTATTTCGCTTCCGCGAGATCAATTATAGTGCCCACAACTTTGTAGAGAATTTTTTTTTTCAATTAACGAGTAGACTAGATATGATTTGATAATTTTTCGTAAGTTCATATCAAATTCGCTATGATAGATCAAACGTTTTATCTTACAAAAATAAATCTACTCAAAACGCATGATGACGTTAAATTATATTTGTGCTCATGGCGTTTGAATTGGCTAAGTGTATTCATAAGAAATTGAACGTTGCAGATTTCTAATGCTAACTAAAGGGAAAATATACACTGAATGTAAATATTAAGTCTATAGATTTAAATTTGTTTCTCAATACATGATATGACAGCTGACCCTGACATTCAACTTCGTTGCAAAAATAGGGGATACCGGGTGGATACTAGTAGGGAGGGGTTATATATAAGCAAATATCTCTACCAATGTATAAAATCGTTAATACTAGTCTATAAGATTATCATGACCTACCAATTTGGCTTTGAGAAAGAATCTAAATCAAACTATAGATTTATATAAAAAAAAAAAATAATAAATAAGACAGGCAAAAACTAAGACGACACTGCATTATTAGTTAAATACCGGTATCTTAATATCAGGGGTGTTTTGGTCATTCTTTAAAAAATCCTTTTTTTCCTATACTTTCTTGAATCCTTTTTGAAAGAAGGCTACTAATACTGTATAGTAATGACAGAAGTGTGTAGTTATTTACAGGTTTCATTCAGCTCTTTTAATTAAGTCCTAACATACAGACCAAACTAGTTGCTCTGATGATAATTGAAACGTTTGAAATATAAATGATATCAGCGTGTCTTTTGAGTTAATAAATTGCCTTAAAGAGTTGTCTCTTTTATTATATATGTCACAGGGATACAATTGAATATAATTCAGTATTTAGTCATTCATTTATTTACTCATTCATTCATCCATACATTTCATTATTAACTCATTCATGGTTTACTCGTGTTTGACTGGTATTCGTGTTCTGTCACGTGCTTGTGTTATTTTGGGTTGTGATTCACCAAATACGGTAATAGCTATAATATGTCTCTATTTGGTAGTGGTAAAACAGGTTTTCATGGGTGTGTATGGTCAGTGCGCAAGTGTGAGTGATAACACTTAATTTATAATGTTTTGCACCATGATTTTAGAACATAACTCGTTTGCCAGCAGACAGCGACAGTTTTACGACTTGTCTGATTAAATAGTTTGAGACTGTCATTAGTTTCAAACTATTACGTTTAAGTTCTACTGAAGGCGAATTTGGTGAGAAATACTTTCTTTAATTGTTTTCATCTTAAAGTTAAAATATCTAAATATTATAAAAATGTATGTGTCAATTGTATGAATGTTTTCATTTCAGGTCACCTTCTCATCATTATTGTTATTCATCATAATAAAGTAACGTTGGAAAAACTGGACCATCCTTTTATTTATTTATTTTGTACGAGGAGTACCGACCCCGTGACATATATAGTTAATTAATTTCTTTCAATTTCTGTGGTATCTTGCATCTCTGGGCACCAGATTTCGTGGGTTAAGTGATAAATTGATTTTCTTTTTTTAAAAATCCAAATTGTCATCAAAGTGGGAAATTCACCAAGGATTCACGTAGACTTTCCTTGAACATGTGTATTCGCTTATTAATATTTTTAGGATAAAAGAAACAAAGATAATTATTTTTGCTTTGACATCAATCTAAGAGGAACACACAAAGGAGAAGTCTAAAAATTATACGACCTTTTTTTAAAAAGTTGATACGCACAGTTAGTCACCATTTTATGAGAAGGATACGATATATATACAGAACCAAAGTACAAGTGTATATAATGTGATTTGACCATTTCAATAACAATAGCAGATTACATGCATACAGTACCAGCGTGCAATAATCTACATGCAATAAGGTTTCTCACCCGACCACCTAAGTCGAAAGTAATAAAGTATAAAAGTTAATTGAAAATCTGAATACATTCATTTTAGGATATCATCAGCCTGATAGTTCAAAATTTGTCCCAAAATCGCGATTCAAGGATTTCTAACCTCCCCAAGGTACCCCTAAATTATTATATTGGTCAATTATTTAGGAAAATCACAGTATTAAGATAAGGGTACCCTAGGCTTTCCATAAAAAGATAAAGGGTAGCCATTTAACTATGTTAGTTTAGATTTATTGTAAAGATATTCAGAGCAAAAGTACGCAAAACATTGTAAATTTTAGCCGTAACTGGTCCATGTATATGTATCAAAAAATTTTGGAAAGTTAAAAAATAATAAAGGCCTCAGCGGGATTCGAACTCATGACTAACAGATTCGAAGTTAAGCAGCTCGATGGTCGTGGTAATTTTTTTTAGACTGTATTGATCTCCTTTAGAAGAAGAACTCTTTATTAAAATATAGGAAAATACCCAATTTTAAAAAGATAAAACAGATGTATTTTTTATACTAAATAATAATTTATACTGTGGTTTCATCAATATTCGTTGAATACCAATTTTCGTGGATTTCGTTGTTAAGTTGATCCACGAAATTAAATGTTCACTGAAGTGCAATTTCTATTAACATTTTGTATTGATAGGGTCATTGGCCACGAATTTACGAATCCTTGAAACTGTGATGATTATTTTACCCACGAAATTTGATACCTTTGAATATTAATGAAACCACAGTACCTTAACAAATCATTTAGGCAGATCTGATGGTTTATTTGTTGACCATGCAGCCTCCTTATCGCTCAAAACCATTGCGTCACGCTGTTAGGGAACAATTTTGGGAAAGAAAATAATTGTAAAGTTATACTTGATTTTATTGTTTATTTCAATAGAAAGTGAGTCACAGTATGTAGTTATTCCATTCCGCTGTAACCGTATCATTCAAAATGACCTTTTGTTTAGGACCTACGCATATGAGTAAACAAAGCAATCTATACACGTATACCACACGAACAGAAATAATAATTTGTATCAATCTAGGTGCTAGACTTGTTTTCATATGCAATTTATGTAGGCAGTTCTTCTATTTTTACAAACCTTTCCTATCCAGGAAGCAATTAGAATTCAATTAATATAGATGAAATAACACACCTGAAAATGGCCACTCAAATTGACAGTAAATTATTTGATAATGAAAGGTATAAAGATACATAAACTGTACATATGCTAAATAAGCGAAAATTTTGTGATGATGTGTTAATCAACCTTACGAGAGATGGGATTCATGACAATCATTGTCTGAATTTCGGTAGTTATATGTTTTTTTCAATAGAGAACTTCTTTTTTACACCCTCTCCCTCACTTATAACAAGTACATGTAATTGTACTAATCCGCATTATCATGCAGGCGTACTAAATCAGTACTACCTGCTATTATATTGATAGGATGGACACAACAAGCTACATTGGACACAATAAGCTACATTTGTTCTTCTGTGTTTATATACACATATGAACAAATATGAACAAATAATCTTATACACGTATGCGTAACCAAAGTTTGTTTTTTGAGTGGTCTACCTACCAGTTCTAGAGTCTTTGAGGTCACCTCACAGCAGCAATCGGTCGTGAAGGTCCTTCGGAACCTCTCTCCCCCTGGGACCTCAAGATCCAACATATTCGGTTCAATGATAGACTTCCGAACCTCAATGCACGCATTTGTGTGAATGATATGGGCTTTGTATCCGCTAATGTGAAGCTCTGTCAATTTTTCTAGTTTCCGACATAGTCCATTTGAGGTCGTTGCAAGGAAAGCTATCAAAGCCAGTACCGAAATTTCGCACCAGATATGTTTGTTCATCTTTTAATGCAGATCTGAGTAAAAGATAGGAAGAAAATTGATGAGAAATATTTTAAGACGGGCTCGATGGTCGTGGCCATATTTAGACGGCATTGATCTCCCTTAGATGAAGAGCGCTATACAAAAAATATAGGGAAAATACCCAAATTTAAAAGATAAAATAAATGTATTTTTTCAATACTAAATATAAGTTTTTACCAAAACCAATCATATCTTAAAAATTTTGGCAGATCTGATGATTGTTTTGTTGACCATCCAATCTCGTTAACATTAACAAAAATAAATTTTTAAAAATTACAGTAAACAGTCTGATATTTACGAAAGTATATGGATGACGTAAACAGTATCATATTTACAAAAGTATTTGGATGACGTGTGGTGACTTCTAGTACCAATCAAATACGTTACATGTACAATGCCTGGCATTTCCTTTACGAAATACCTTAATTCTAAAATATATTACAACGGATATTTGATAGTTATTCAGTATATGGATGACGTGTGGCGACTTCTAGTACCAACCAAATACATTACATGTACAATACCTGGCATTTCCTTTAAGAAATACCTTAGTTTTAGAATATATTACAACGGATATTTGATAGTTATTCGTTATCATGTGCGCTGATAATTCAAACAAAGCGACAAAGCATTTCTGTCAAAACATCCATTGCGAAAACAAAACGTTAATTAAGGAGGCTGGATGGTTAACAAATTATCCACTATGTCTTCATTAAAATTTAAGATATGATTCTTTACACCAAAAACTGTCGTTTCGTAAATTGAAAATATCCACATACATCTGCACCACGAATTGTATTCTTATGTTACATATAATTATCAACATGAATCATCCAAAATATGAATCACTAGCAATATATCCTCTATAAGCATTTGACTGAAAAAGAAAAAAAAAGAAAGACAAAAAAAAAAAGAAAGAAAGAAAGAAAGAAGAGATGTACCGTACATTATTTATATTAAGAATAAATATCTACACAGTTTAAGAAAGGGAAAGCGAATAAAAGAAAATATAAAAATAAATTTAAACATTTACTGAGTAAAATAAATGTACAAAATTACGATAAAAATATTTTGATTAAATGAATGCATGAAACTATAATAAGTATACACGTACTTGCATTTGATTACGCTGAATAAGCTTTTTATGAGTAAACTCACCTGTGTATATTTAGGTTAAACCTAGGAATCCGGTCTGGCTGGCATTCTATATACTGTATCAGTATATATATGTAAGGCATTCTGATCGATTTTCAACTATAGGAATCCCCACACGTAGATTCATAAGAAGACAATAGTTTTTAATTACATACAATCTTTAACAAGATTTCTTAAGTGAAATGGATCGTTCAGATTCTGTCTCTTAGGATATTTTGTTTAAATGCTAAATCAGTTATCAAAAACTATTTTTGTAAAATGATTCTACAATTTTACTTGCAGTGAATCAAAATGTTTTAAAACATATAGGACTTAATCTTTGCGACAATACTCAAATGAATTAATTGCTGTTGTGATGTTCGTCACCAAAACACAAAAGAAAGCTGTTTGAATAATATTTATATTCTTGTACATGTAGGCCTAGAGCAACATAAAATTATTATAGTAAAATGAATATAGTATTTCAGTAGTATAAATCTATCATAATTATGCAAATATTTGTAACTTAAAGCAGTGATGATTCAAGTAAAATTACATGCTACTGCGTGGTTATATGTATACTATATTTCAGAGTATTCTAAAGTTTAATTAATCAATTATGATAATATTGGAGTGTATGCAGTGTTGAGCACACCTTTACACTTTTACTATCAACATTTGTAAGCATAACACAAAATTTGACATGCTCCGAGACATCATTTTTGCAGCTTTATTTTTTTTTTATTTTCAACTCTATAGGAATAATTTCAATATTTTAGAATCAAAATTCATTAAGCTCATATCTTAATTATATTTATCAAGTTTGGTGATGATATGACAGTAGGTAAAAAAAGCTTTGGCAAGAGTCTCCGTATTTTTTATTGACCCTCGTACAAATGATCATGATGAATTGTGACTTAGTGTAGTGTAGTGTAGTGTAGTGTAGTGTAGTGTAGTGTAGTGTAGTGTAGTGTAGTGTAGTGTAGTGTAGTGTAGTGTAGTGTAGTGTAGTGTAGGGTAGTGTAGTGTAGCGTAGCGTAGTGTAGTGTAGCGTAGTGTAGTGTAGAGTGAAATGAAGTAGAGTATTTCAAGGACATTGTGTATTGTGATTTAGGGTAGTGTAGTGTAGTGTAGTGTAGTGTAGTGTAGTGTAGTGTAGTTTAGTGTAGTGTAGCATAGTGTAGCGTAATATAGCATAGCATATGGTAGCGTAGCATAATGTAGCATAGTGTAGTGTTGCGTAGCATAGTGTAGTGTAGTGAAGCGTAGTGTAGCGTAGTTTAGTGTAGCATAGTGTAGCGTTGCATAGCGAAGTGTATTGAAGTGTACAGTGAAATGAAGTAGAGAATTTCAAGGACATTGTACGTATAGTATGGTATGGAACAGTAATAAAAATCTCCAAAATCTAAACTATGCTTTTAATTTCCCTATCTTGACACATTACTTATTATGATTTTTCAATGATTCAGTTGAATTTAGATTCGAACATGTTCAAATATAACGGCTTAAATAACACTGATAATATATTATATTTTACAGCGTTTGAGTAACACGAAACGTATTTTACTGTACGTGTCCATGTAACTGTTTGCATCCGTCTAATGTTTAGTCTCTTTAAAATCCACATATGTTATATGATAGACCATTGCTTGGACAGTGTTAACCCCATATTGTTTTTGTTTCTAATTCACTTGAGATAAAAAGCTCAAGTTAGCTATTCTGATCGCTTTTTGTCCGGCGTATGTCTGTGTGTCTTTAATTTTTTTTACATTTTCGACTTCTTCTCCTGAACCACTGAGCCGATTTTAACTTCACTTGGCACAAAGCTTTCTATGATGAAGGGAATTCAAGATTGTGAAAAAGAAGGATCGTGCTCTCTTTCAAAAGGAGATAATTAAAAATTGTTGGAAAGTTGGTATCTTTCAAAAATATTCTAAAAAACCAATTGGCCAGAAAAACTGAAGCTTGTGTTGAAGCATCAAGTTTGTTTAAATCATGATCTCCTGGGTAGGGTGGGGCCACAATGAAGGGTCGAATTTTTACATAGGAATATATAGAGAAAATTTAACTCTCAAAAACAGTTGACTTGTGTGAAAGCAGTTTCAGATAGTGTTTGTCACAGTTATGATCTTCGGGAGTAGGTTAGAGCCCCATTGGAGAGTAGAATTATTACCAAGGAAAACTTTTCTAAATTATTGTTTGAAAAAATCAAATGTTAAAGATATGGTATTGCATGTACGTGCATGCAAACACTTTGACATATTTCATTCTTAGTTGTTTAGACGTAGGTTCCTGGGACAATTCTCCGACTCCACAAGAAATTTCAGAGTTTGATGTTGGTTTATAAACAGTTATTTAAGATCTCCTTGAAAACTGCAATGCTCAATATGTGATATGATTATGAAATGGCTCAATGTTACTTAAGAATATCTGGAGAAAAATATTAGAATCTGTTTATACGGGATCTATTCCATTACACAGTCAAGATATTTTGTATATGACTCCATAAAGCTAATTTTTTAATGGCCGTTGTTGATCAGGTGAGCGATGTAGCCCATGGACCTCATGTTTTAAGTGTCGGAGATTTATGTATTAGGCGCATAGCATCGGGGATGGGGGGGGGGGGGGTGGCCCCTCCGCGTTTTCTCGGAGCAAATATTTTTCTGACATTGACTATATAAAAAAGTGAAAAAGGGATATATACAGGTACGGATTAAGATTTTCACAGCTTTATGAAAAAAGTTGTAACCCCCCCCCCCTTTTTTTTTGCATGTCAAGGATTTTTGGGATGAGTCTGCCCCCCCCCCCACTTTCGAAAAAGACCCTACGAGCCTGTGTAGATATAAATAGATTTAATTGGAAAACATAATAAATTGCATTGCATGTTCAAACGATGATGTCGATATCGACGATACAATAACACAGACGATATCGATCTTATGAATTAAAATCAAACTGCACAACGAAAATCGAAATGCACTTTACACTGTACCAACAGGCACGTAGCATCGTTTTTGAAAGTGGGGGGGGGGGGGGGGGCCAGACTCATCCAAAAAATCTTGACAAGCAAAAAAAACCAAAAAAACCAAAACACAAAAAACAGGGAATTTAAACTTTTCCAAAATCTTCAAAATCCTAATCCGGGGGGGGGGGGGGGGCTGGCATAGTATATAACTTCAATTTTACTCCTTATTTCCTTATTTTCATATCAATTCTTTACATACTCCCAAAAAAGGGGGGGGGGGCAACTCCATGATAATTCAATTTTTTATATGTAAATTAAAAAAAAAAATGTTGCTGCGAGAAAAAGTGGGGGGACCTAGCCCCCCCCCCCTGATGCTATGTGCCTGACCAAAACAATCTTCCAAATATCGACAATGACGACATCGATCTTAATTGATTATTTTCTAGTACATGAATCAAACCATAGAATTTACCGACTATAAGCTTTGATGACGATATCTTATAAATATCGAGGTCGATATCGATCATAAATATTGACATCAATTAAAGCTCTATTAATTGTCAATACATGTACATGTATGTTATCAGTTAATCTCCGCGTCAGCGAGATTCGTCGAGACTGAATTTTTTTTGACGGAAGTGTCCGTCAAAATTTTTTCAGTTTCGACGAATCTCGCTGAGATTAGTTATCAGTATGAACGCATTCAACGTTTTTAATGATAATGTAATGAAACATAAAAAATCTCATACAATATGTTAAATAACTTTGTTTTTTATTTCCATAACACAGTATCAGAATTTCTAGGAGTTATGCATATTTTTGGACAATTAGTTTTTCTCTGTATGAATGTATAGTACTTACCTTTCGAATTTCAAAACCCCTTTTCATGTAACTGTATGATTCTTGTTAAACCCTTTTCTGAGTTTGGATTACCTTAATTAACTTATGGAAAGTAATTATTTTCCATTAGGATTTATTGATACTGAAAGGTAAGTATCTGACATAAAAGGCGCGATGCATAAAAAAACTCTTGTGCTCTTTTACAATAATTTTCCATATTTTCGAACAAGATTTATATTGTAATTCAATAAATTAATGTAGGAAAATAAGGGGACCTGCATGTACATGTATCTGTTATTGTTTTAAGTTACTAAAGTTCTAATCGAGGTTACTGGTATCTACATTTATATTAAATTTTGAAAACCCCATAGTATAATGCTTATTTCGTTTCAGCTCAAGCAGAAACAAGTCTCTTATGTTCGAGTTGTCTAATTTTTTGTCACTAGGCAACGTGTTGACACGCTTCGCGGAAAGTCAGTGCGAGATCCAACATGGCTGCCAATGTTTACATGCTGACAACAATATTATAAATTTGACAATCGAGTAGCTATAATTTGTAAACAGAGGTAAATTTTATAAAAGCCCTCTAAACGTTGTATACTTTTATCACTCATTTGGTTAATTTATTTTCGATCATTTTAAATGTGTATTTTGTAACTTTTACAGATTTTACAGCATTTTTTCAATGGTTTGCTCTTTGACTCGTACATATATGTTTTGTACATGTTCAAATCTGATTCTGATAAATTATAGCAGGTGACAAATTTGGAAGGACTCTGGTGACATCATGTCAACTTTATCGGAGCACTTGCCAAAGCTGAGCCATGCAGAGTTTGAAAAGTACCCCGAACCTGTGGAGGTGCACTATAAGAGTGGCGCCAGCTACACAGGAATGGTCAGCAACCACTTGCGGTGTGGACAGGGAGTCTTCAAATGGCCCAACGGTGCTCGGTATGAAGGCCAATATTCGGAGAATGCCAGGAATGGAAAAGGTATGATTAATGATTCAACTTATTTTATAATATATATGATATATGTATTACAGTGTGACGGGATTCGTGGACAAAGCCAATAACACATTACATTTTCACAATCAGATTAATTGGAACTGGTCACAGTTTGATCCGCCAATTTGTTTATTTATTAATATATTAAAGTGCTCAGTGTACATTGTAATGTCATATTAGCAGAACAGACATCACTCCACAACATTTCTGTCAAACCAACAATTAATGCTCCGAAGCCAAAAAAATAGATTAAGCAGCTAGTTGCAGAACATTTTTTAAAATCTTTTAAACAATATATTCAGGATTTTTTAAATATGAAATGCTGAAGTTTTAATCAGATTTCAGCAAATCTCTTTTGACAAGATTTCAGTGCAATGTGAGATTCAAAATGGCGAGTATGGACAGCCAAATTAAACTGTAGTTATTATAAATATTCATGCCCACTAGGTAAAAAGTTTGTAATCTCTTAAATAGTCATTATTGTCAAATATTTGGGTCTGTGAGAGGGCTGAGTTGTCCTAACGTTATATATAACTGTAACAGAAACAAATATTATGTCTCTTCTGGGGTTTTAACTGGGGTCTCCTGGCTTACAAATCCAGCACCTACCGATCGAGCTAGTAGGAGTTCCATACAAACCTGACTCTACCACATTGTCCCCCTCCTAGGAAAGAGTCTTATTTGACTCTTCCAGAGTGCCATCACCAGAGGGGCAAAGTTCTGCATGGAGACAATCTACTTCATCCGCCAGAGAATCTCTGGCCGGGTCCTATGAATGAAGGCACCAAATGTAACAGAGACAAACATTGCCTCTGATGGGGTTTAAACCTGGCCAGTTCCTCTTGCTTTAGTCAGTGTTCCAGCACTCTACTGATCAAGCTAAAGAGTTCACCCACTAGCAAGAGCTGGTAGAAATGCCACAGAGCTTATAGTACTCGCTTTGAGTTTTAACACATATAGTGTACATGTGTGTGTGGTCATAAGTATCGGTAAGTAGAGCATTTGTGAAGGACATCAGTCTTTGGTCTTAAGTAACACTTGACACTGTGGTCAGGTCAGATCTGGTTTGATGAATTTTCTTAAACATTTGATAGTCTCGATTGATATTGGCCTTCCTCAGTATGTGGACCAACTGCTTCATTGAATCTCAAAACAAATCTTCATAATTCATGCATGTCTGTAAATTCAGACCCAATATCAGCGGCTTAATTGTTGCCGTTAAAATCCAACTTCTAATCGGGATATTTTGTGATGTACTCTTCCGTTTCATTTTTGTAGCTTGAACATCTATCTTATTATTCACTACAATTGAGCATGCACTGTTTTGATTTAGGCTTCCAATTTTTTAACCTTTTAATCAAAAGAGTCCCCATAGAATGGACACAAAAAATCAATTGGAAGTGTTGGTTGAGTAAGGAGAAAAACTGCAGATTTAGTTCAATTAATGAATAATTAGAAGGATGTCTGAGTTGCAGAATCGAAGCTAGTGAGTCACACAGATATATATCAATTTTAACTGGAACAAACCCAGTAGTGTCACTGGGACCAAATTTCTAGACATGAATTATTATAAAGGACTGTCCGAAAATTCATTGAAAATATCAAATATCAAGCTGAATCAAATGTCAGACAAGATTACGCCTTGATTAACCCTATCAAAAGTGACAGTTCATTCCTTAAATTGTCACATATGCCCTTTGGTCTGGTGAATATTCACTTCAATGAAAAATAATTGTGGGAAAAGGCAAAAGCTATAAGATGGAACTAAGACAGAGATGCAAACTGATTAGGGGTCTTGTGATATTAATTTAGCCTTTTTTTGGGGGGGGGATGTGTTTTATCAATTACATTTTTAAAAAAAAAGCATAAATTAAAATACCAAACATTTACCATACACAGTTTATTTTCAATCTGGGTTTACCTAAATATCAGTATGATGAAATATGGTTAGTTGAATTGTTTAAATGCAATGATATACAGTTAGTTAAATTGTGTACCTGTAATGATTAGAAATATATTTCATTTTTCCTCTATTAGGTTTACAAATATGGCAAGATGGGGGCCAGTACGAGGGTGAATTTTTACATGACATGAGGCATGGGGAGGGAGAACTTAAGTGGAGCAATGGAGAGGTAAGATTTCTTAAAATACTTTGTTTACTTAAGACATGAAAGAAAAATATTTATCTACAGAGTAAGGAAATTAATTTTTTCATTTTAGGGACAATGAAATCAGCAAGATTAGAGAAAGATGATGCATAACTTTTGTCAAATTTATTCATTATTGTGGTTATACCTAGTATGTATAAGATATAGATTCACAAACTTTTAAATCTAGAAATGCTTATGCAATTATTGAAAATTTACTCAAGATGAAGTGTTGTCAAATTGGTTGAAAATCATAATTGACTAATCGGCAGAATCTGTTGTCTTTTACCAACTGATGATCGGCAAATGATCGAATCAGTAACAAATTATATTAAAGTCATAAAAATGGGGCACTAAATTTTATGCTTAAAAATGGTTTGATGTAAAATATATAAGTGCTATTTGCACTTACTCTTTAAAGCTTATAGGATTATTATTAATTATAATTATTAATTATATGAACCCCATTTGCACCTTACATTGTGTCCTTGATGAAATGTATTGGACTTAATGTTACATGTCATCACATATATGGGAAAATGTAGATATTGTCAAGTACATATGTGTGCCAGTGATAAGATACCAGCTTAGTAGTACATGTTAATTGCTTTTTGCTCAAGACTTTTATTGACTATAGAAAACCTGATCAGACAAGTTACACTGTTGGTTTAAAACAATAAAAAAAAGTATTATTCTTTGAACAAAATATGATTGATTTGTGCCCCCTTTAATTTACACTAGAAAATGTAAAAAAAAATTTAATTCTTACTAGTTATTTATTGAATCAACGTGAACATGTACATGCATGCTAATATAAATACAATTAATAGCTGTCCTGGGGCTGGAACACTTGAAAAATAAATAATTTTTTCTTTTAAATGAAAAAGAAAAAATGAAAGATAAAATATATGACAGTGTTTAATCTTATTACACTGTTCTTGCATAGTTTTAAATGTTTCAAGCACTAAATTTACAAAACTGTACAAATGGCAACTGTGTATGTAATATACCAGAGAGAAATGATACGAAACTAATATACCAATAGAAACCAGTCTGAGTCGGTTACCGAAGAAGTCTAAAAATATACTATTTTGTAACCTTGAGAGAGGAGTTGGGTACGTTTTAGAAACCAGTGTGATTGAGATTTATCGAAGTATAGTCTAAAAATATATTATTTTGTAACTTGGGTTCGCTTTAGGAACCAGTATGATTGATCAAGCCTTACCGAAGTAGTCTAAAAATACGTACATCATGTTTTGTAACCTTGAGAGAGGAGTTGGGTACGGTTTAGTAGTAAAAATCTTGCTCTGTGCAACTTCTGTCATTCAGCAGGTACGCGTTTCTGGACACAAGGAGTCTATTAGTAAAACTCCCCAGGCAACTATAATGTCTGGTATTTTAGTGCCCTGTTTTGTTGTTTTGGGCCATGCTAATGATCCCCCTCATCTAGTTGGACTGGTTATACAGCCTGCTTTATTTTAATGTCTGAGTTATTGTTTATTCAAAAGCATAAACATTAGAGACCTTGTCAATTAAAGAGTTATTTATATAAGTACTGGCTTAAAGACTTAAAACACAATCACCTACAGATGAGATCATTGCCGTTTTAAGGCTTTCTTATATATAGGATTTTTTTTTCTGGGTCACTAAGAAAAAAAAGTAGTTTAATCATTATCAAAACTGCATGCTTCTCCAAAAATTTGTTGTTTATGTATACTATTAGTTTAGTTTGATCCTAAATTGTAAATACAGTATCATTTGTAGTGAGAGAAAAAATAGATACCCTTAAATTACGAGATGACAGAGCATGATGTAACACAGTGACGAAGCATGATCAAAGATGAAAAACAACAATTTTATAACATCACTGACCAGTTAAATTAAATGTTCTTCAAAGACCACTAAAGGAGAATACACAAAATCTTTTTTATTTAAAAGGTCAAGGTTAGCCAATCATTTCAAGGTCAGGGAAGGTTTATCCTTGACACATGCACTACCACCAAGTTTTGAAATATAGAAAAATTAATTGTTTTACACTGCATCAAAAAATGAGTAAATGATATGATTTTTTTTTGTTACAGACATACAAAGGAACATTCTACAAAGATCGTCGCCATGGAAAAGGAGAATACATTTGGCCAGATGGATCAAAATTCTCGGGGACATTTTTCATGGACAGAAAGGAAGGATATGGAGAGTTTGTTTTTGCCAATGGTAGTAAATTTGAGGTCAGTTTAGATATCTATTTGATATTCTAATTTTTCAAATTTTAAAAGTGTTGAATTTAATTCAAATATAAAGCATAAAATTAAGTAATTAATGTAGCACACAATTTTCTTACATGGAATATTGAAGCTGCTCCTTGATGTGAAAGATAACTAAATTTACATACTAGCCAAAATTAGAATATCATACCGGTAATTAACAAAATTTATTTTCCAATGGGGATGTAAAATGCAATATTCTTATCAACAGGGGTTGTATAAGGATGATGAGAGACTGGGACCAGGGGTCATGACCTATGGGGACAACACACAGGACATAGGTCTGTGGCACAAAGAGAAGCTGGTCAAGATCTGCACCCCGATCAGTGGAGCGTTTACCATACACGACCACAAAGAGTTTGTGTTCAGCCCCGAGGAGCATACCCTTTACATTAACATGAATGAGGAGGATAGAAAACCTGGCTCCAGGGAGAAGATGAAGAGTACAGACATATTTGATTACTTACCGGAAAACCAGCTGACTGACAAAGTGACGGACATGTATAACGAGACTTTGGACCCCGGAAGTCTGGCCATCAATCGTTCAGAGTTCAATCGAGAATTCTTCAAAGAACAGGATGGAGAGAAATCGGATGGAGACGAGAAAGTGGTAGCTATTAATCGCACCCCAGGAATGATCGAAATACAAAAGCATGTTCATCGCCATAGGAACCGAGAAAAAAGCATGTCATTTGATGTCCAAGAGGTGATGAAGGGAAGCAGGGGAGGGAATTTTAAACAGAGGGGGCCATTGGAGACAGCTTCAGAAGAACTCATCATGGCCGCCGCTCAGGGGGATGTCAAAAAGGTGGAGGATCTTCTGACATCTGGAAAAGTCCATCCTGATGTCGCAGACAAAAACGGTCATACTGCACTCATAGGGGCCAGCGTAAGTCATAGAAGCCGAAAATTGAATTCATTGATATTGAAGATGTTATGTAAAAGATGTTTAAGACTAGACATGTTTAGAATTTATTGTCTTTACTATTTGGGTTTTAAAAGTTCAGAAACTGTGATACTTAGTTTAGCATTTAAAATTAAGACACTGTTTCAGGCTAGTAGCTTTATAAGTATATTGCTTATCTTTGTTATATCTACTTCTTAACAGGTAAATTGGCAGACTGATGTCATCAATGTGTTACTGAATAATGGTGCCAATGTAAACCAACTCAATGATGAGGGATGCTCTGCTTTGTCTGCTGGCACTATTTTCTTCTACCCTGTGGAGGGATTTAGGTAAAAGTACAATGTACATCGATATCTCCAATTCCCATTTTTGTATTCTAATTGCTACTCATTTTTGAAACGTGGATGAATAAAAATAATCTTTTGTTTGAATTCCAGATATAATATAGCAGAAAGATATTTAGATGTACCTTCATCGCCTGACAAAAAATCAGTAAATCGTAGTAAAGCAACTCCCTCTAGAAGCAAGTCAAATGCAAGCCCAACAAAACAGAAAACAAAATCCTCCCTCAGTGAGCCTCTTTCTAGTCGCAGTACCTTAGAGGACAAACGAGGTATCAGCCCTGATGGTGGATACCCTCAAAATGACAACAAGCCCCAGGTTCGTATCATGGAGCCCGGGGCTCAGGAGGCAGGTGAGCAGAATGAGGAGACAGATGTGGCCAATGGGGACACTCAACCGAGGAGCAAGGATGACCCAGATAGCGCGGATTTTGATTCTACGGCCACGTTACATGATTACCACATTGAGGTTTCGGAGAGAATGATAGAAAGGTGTGCCACTCAGCTCAGCACCAATGAGAAGATTGTCGGAGGCAGACGGTCAAACAACAGCGCTGATCTTGGAAGAGTCAGGCATCTTGCAATCATGAAAAATGAGTAAGAGTCTTTTGCTCCATAGATCAAATGCCAAAAGCTTCAGTCACCCATTTTATAATATGAGGCACTACTTTGCTCTACAGTCAAAACCTCAATGCATATTAACATAATTGATCTTTTTTGTAACACTAAAGATACATGTACATGTACAATAGACTTGAATGATATTAGTCAAGTAATGGGTCAAAGACAGACATTCATTTCAATCAAGGTCATTTAAAAATAAAGTCAATGTGTCATTTCAATAAACCATTTCAAAGATTGATATCCATTCTGATTTTTAAATTTCTGATAAATGTGAATTATTTATTTCTTTTATTTCAACTTTTAGGCGAGAGAGAATGAAGAGCACCTTAGATTTATTGTTAAAGAGAGGAGCGGATCCCAATGCCTCAGGGGTGCCTATGCCAGTTCTCTTCTTTGCAATAAAATCAGCTGATGTGGAAGTGGTGAAGACTCTACTGGAGAAGGGAGCATCCACAGCCATCACCCTTCCAAGAGAGGTAAGGTCATGATGAACCTGTATGTGATATTTAGTGTATAGTAAAATTTGAATATTGATTGCCCCTTTAATAATTTAGACTTTTAGGCAGTAGATTTTCTATGCAATTAATTGGTATGCACCTCATTAGGATGGCCAAACTGACTACTCTTATGCTTAATAATATTCATTAGAGAATCAAGAAAGAAAAATATAATTAAAGGTGGAAGTGAGAGATAGCACTTAAATCAGCTTCTGTCAGAAGTTTCAGTACTTTGATTTTTGCAAACTTTTTGTGAGATTAAATATAAAATTTTGATGTGTTACTTGTAGAAGGGAGGTCTGGCCCCTCTACACATTGCTGCAGCTATACCCGGGGAGGAAGGGGTACAGATAACAGAACTTCTCCTGGAGGTGGGGGCCAACCCTGACGTCATGGCGGCAGAAGACGACTCATTCCTCAACAGGACTTTGGTACTTAAACATTACACAAAATGTTGAAACTCATCTTTTGATGATTTTTTTTTTAAATGTAAAATTTGAAAAAAAAATTGAATTTATGTTAACATAGATACCCTTGATAGTGTTCATAGTGTTATAAATCCTTTATCATTTACAATTCTTATTAGACGTACACAGCACACGCATGTATTAAAAATCAAATTCTGTTTATGGCTGCACTTGTATTACTGTAAGTTTCATATTTGATAATTTTAATGTATCATGAGCTTTGATTGGTTTACACAGGAGGAGGAGTGGTCCAAAGATGTCATTCTGCCAGAGAGTCAAGAGTTGTTAGGTGGGCGTACACCATTGCAGATTGCATGTGCTAGAGATGACAATTATAAGGTACCGAACACATGAAGATTATACCTCTTGAATTTATACCACAGGGGCACTGCTTCTTTATATTTATAAGTAATAGGAGAAGATTTTTATTTTAATTTTGAGGTGCAAACAAATTTGAATTTTTCGTATTGTCTGATAAAAGAAAGATGGTTCTTACGTCACAATGTACAAATAAAACTTACATTTTAGTCATGCCAGTAAATGTTTCTCCTTAGTGTCTAATATACAACTCAAGTCCCTAATCATTGTCACAAGCCATTGGTTTTCTATCCAGTCTATGCCCAAGTTTGTGGACATATATTCGACACAAAACCCTTGGTTTGCAATGAAGGTTTCTGAATTGATATTCAATAGACACCATGGATGTTAATCTCTGGTTTCTATATATCATAATACTATTAATTTTTAAAAAGTGTACATGTATTTCATTTTGAAAAGTTAGCTTTGATTCAAATACAATGTATTAGAATTAAAGAAATGATTTTTATCCTGTTTTGACACAGAATGCCTGTCGAGTGGTACATCTGCTGTTGGAGCACCAAGCCAACCCTAACCTCCTGTGTAATGGATTCTCTGCCCTGGCTCTGTCCATTGCCAGCGGCAACGACCTGGTAACGAACCAATGTGGAAATCTTAAAACCAATTGCAATTTTCAAAAAATGTTACAGATAATTTAAATTAATTTTATATATCTTCACTTACATGCAAAATCAAGCTTATATATTGTCATTCCTTGAGTACCGATATTTTTCAGGCTATTGATGAACTTTTGACCTATAACTGTGACCCCAGTTTACCTTTGACCCATGGAGTAGGCAGTGCCTTGTGTGCTGCAACATCAACAGAATACGAGTACAGACGAAAAAATATCAATCAAAGACTGCATCTTGTAAGCATTTTCATTTTTAAAAAAACATTCAGAATTCTGTAGACATGAAGGATTAATTCTCAACACATTAAGGAAAGGTTTCTCAAATCAACATAGACTGGTTTAATCTTTAAAGTTGTAACATTCTTACAAAAGTACATGCAAATATGAAAATTAACGACAGGAAAAATAGCAATTAGGAATAGCCGTTGGGCTATGAGCTTTAACAAATAAATCTTTCATTATAGATAATTAAACAAGACATTTGGTCTCCAAGTTGTGACCTACTTTCATCAAAAAATAGTTACGGGGTTAAAGAAACCTAAATATTGCAGTTACTTTATTTTTTTTAAGAAATGGGAAAAGCAAATAAAAAGATCTATTTTGCATGCATGCTTTTTTTCTAGATTGATAAGTTAATCAAAGCTGGAGCCAACATTTTGTCACCTATTCCAATTGGACCCAAGAGAATCATTGGAACCGCTGTAGACTATGCCTACTACATGTTCAATCAGGTAAGCATACAAGTCAAAGGTCAACAGAGGAAGGTATTGTGGGAATAGTCACATGATTTTTCACAGATTTATATTTTTTGATGATTTATACATATCTGTAGCACTATTTTTTAAAATTATTCATTTATCAAAATTTTATTTTCTTTATCCTTATGAACACAGTGTATAACTCCATTGGTAAAGTTTTTCTGTTTGTTTGAAATTTTGATTATGCTTTAAAATTTCGTTGCATGATTTGAATGAGCATGTGTAATGGAGGCATGATTTATGATGATTATCTTGTACATCAATATGTGGTTTTTTTGCAAATTGTTTGTTTGTTATTTAATCACATTAGGGATTTAAATTTAGTGCAAATATTTTTGTTAATGTGTATTATTTCGAATGCATATATATTTTGATTTGATTTGTGCACTTCACCTAGGATCGTCGTATATCGCACATGCCCTTTCACGCTCTGTCGCACAGTGAGCGGGCTACTTACCAGGCTAGGAAGAAACTGCTGGAACATATTGGTAACATTTTAAGAACCAAAGCAGTTGAAAGAGAGAAAACGCGCATGGATGACGAAATCAGTTCTGGAAGGCGAAGTAAGTATTGGTTGAATGAGATTAAATATTGATTTGATGAAATGTTCTAAACATCTTGATAATTGGTTGTATTTTGAAGCAGAGACATTTTACATGCAACAGACATTTTTTTTAAAAGTTGAAAATAAATTTTGACAAATTAGTAGCATACAGCATATTTTTAATTTTTCATGTTAAACAGTTTTATTAACATCTTGCATTAAATGGATGCATTCTTATTTCTACTTTGAAAATTTGCTTGCAAATTTTTTAAATTGCACCTTAAGTTAAGGTTTAACTAAGATTTTAAATGACATAACTGACCATAAAATCAAGTTCAGTCACATAACTGTAAAAGTTTATGCAGGAGACTCAAGAGTTCCTGTAAAAAATGTGATGAGAGAATATAACAGTTTCATTGATACGTCAAAAAAATATATATATATGCAGTACATATATTATAACTACTTGACTCAGGGACTTTAAATTATCTTTCTAATTCATGATAACCAACAGAAATTAATTTTTTTTTTAACTCTTGAATAACGCACCAATGAAAAGTACTCCCTTTATTGGCAGAAAATTAAACTTTTTAAGACAATTTTTAGACAATTGAACTGAATCCTTTATCTCTGTTCAAAACATTGTCATTGGATGATTTTGATAGGTAGAAGCCCCAGTCCTGGATTTGTCTACATTGGAGCAGGGGCCCCTCTACCCCCTGATGCCAAGATTCCCAAGTCCCTCAAGGGAATGGATATGGGAGCAGGGGAAATGGCAAAAGTCACTTTTGAGTCCAATGATCCCAGTGTAGGACGAGGGTTTCCGGAACGCGAACCAGCTAATCTTCCGGCCAGGTAAAAGAATCCTATTTTGCAGAATGAGTCATATATGTCTATAGAAATCCCTTTGTATATATATATTGTATCCCAATATATTTCTAGTTCACAATACCACAGATATATAAAAAAAAATTCTGAAAAAAAGATAAGTTCTTATATCAGGATAAATTGTCATGATTATGGCTTTCATGATAGTCTGTTTAAAGATACAAAACGTATTTGATAACAAAAACAGTTCTGCCTATTTGGTTTATTGAGTTGTCACTTATCATATCAGTTTCTGTTCCTTAAATTAAATAAGTCATGCATGACTGTTTGTATTTTTTCCTCCACGTTTGCTATGTTTTAATATAATGTGTTACCCAAGAGCACTTTTGAATGATAGCTTCCAGGTATTCACATTTTCCCTTTTGTGTTTATACATTGTATATGTATGTATCCACAATTTTGCACATTATTTTAACACAGAGCTTTGCATTCACATGCTAGCCATTTCCATGTTGAGGAAATCGATGTGGTACGCTTGACTGCTTCTGCACAGAGGAAAGCAGCCACACAATCTCGACTCAAGCCTAAAAATAACTTCCTTGTCAGGTTTGATGGCATTAAAACTCTCAAATCAGTGGCCTATGGCCTGCCTTAGCCAGACATATTATTCATTTATGTCATAGGTTAATTGTAGGCATTTCAGCACCCCCAGAGAGAGAGAGACAGAGAGAGACATAGACAGAGATAGAAAAGAGAAATTATTAAATTGCATGAAACAATGAAAAATGGATTTTACCTTCTTTTTTCAAGTATTTTGGTACTAAAAGTAAAAACTGTCTAAAGTAAAAATTTTTAATTTCTTATTGACAAATAGATACTGTGTAATGATTTCCAATTAAGGCAGTTATTTGGTTATAAAATTTGTATAAAAGTGAATATACTGTTTGATTGAAGATGTCTGGCTAAGACAGGTTCTGTATAATAGTTACTGGTAGACAGGCACCCCTACATTTTCATAACCACAATGTTTTTGTGGTTGCCAGATTTTTAGAATGGTAGGTCTGCAGTGGTAATGGTTTTCTCGTCTTTGTTGAAATTTTTAGTTTTTGGAAAGGGGGAACTTTCTATAGAATAGTTACTAGTTGTTACAAGGTCCTGCGTAGTTTAGCTATTAGTTTGAAGTAGACAAAGGTGTTTGGGATATCATGATTCTATCCTAACTTTCATTCTGTATCCATCATCAAACTTTAAATTCAATTCGTTACAATTTAATACCCCCTCCCAGCCCCGCCCTAACATCATTCAATGTTGCAAGTGGTTTTATTTTTATTTCCACTTGCCCAGCAAATTATGAAACTTCACAATTGCTTTGCCATGTAGAAAATGTCTATCCATTCATACATATGTAAGCTTTAGTACTTTTGTGCATTGCATTATCCATATACAAACCCTCTTCTTTTCCACAGCAGAAATTACATTGAAGAAATGATTGACATTTAGATAACCTCTGACTGTTGATATTTGATCTCTATATTGTAAGAAGCCAGCCAATTTTGTTGCAGCCTCGAATTTGTTCGTCATGGATCACTGACTTCGCTTCAGAGCTCTTTTCACTGGAACCCTCTGCACGTAACTTTTTCTGTGACTAACCAGTCCTTCAGTGTCTCTGTCTTTGCGTGCTCAAACTGTGCTCAAACATTAACCTTGCCATTTCTTATTTAATTCTGCAACATCAAAGATTAAATACTTATATAGGTGTTGGTGCAAAAAGCAATGATTTTCTACGTCAATATGGACATACATGCAATTAAGTGAACATTTTTTCAGTGTAAAATGAATTTTATCTGGGAATCTTAATAAGGTTAAATGAATATTTGAGATTCACTCCTTCAAGATTCAGCGAAAAATCAAAGTTTGTGATTTAGATTCTAGTACATTCAGTACTTTGATTTTTAAAATTATGATAAATGATTGATTTTCCTGAAAAGTAAAGATATATAGAAAGTAATGTTAATGTATCAAATGTTTGAACTTGTGAATATAACAATCAAACTAACTGTCTGCTAGTTTACTAAATGAATCAGATTTTATAGTTACATGAGTGGATTTTTTATTTAATTTGATCATGCATTAATCTTTTTTCTAACATTTATTTCAGAAAAATTGAATTGTATTACAGAGGATAAAAATTGCTTACATTTTATTCATTATTGTTGCAGATTAAAAGCATGAAAAAATAGAGTATCAATTTGCTGGTTGTCTTCATATGCTAATAAATGCAATTATATGTTTGACATTGTTTGAAATTAATTTCTATGTCCAACAATTTTGGAAATTAAAAAAAATGAAATCAACAAAAACCAATAATTAATTCTGATGAACTTTTTGATTTGCAGGAAGCCTCTGTTTAAGTACTGCTATGAATGCGGTCGGTCAGTAGGCGTCCGTCTGTCTGCTTGTACCAGGTGTAAGGAGGTGTACTACTGTGGAAAGTCCTGTAAACTGGCAGCCTGGAAGGCCAGACATAGCGAAGAGTGCATCAGGGTCGGAGGTCAGTATAACAGGTCAAGGTCATGACCCTTAAAAATCTATAATACTTTGCTTAAATACCAATTAATTTGATGTATTATTTATTCATTTCCTTTATTTAAATCTTTCATTTTTTTTTGGTTAATATTATTATAATGGTTTAGTTCAAGTGCATTATTTAGATATTTTAGAAAATTGCTTACTTGGCAATAGGTAAAACTCTCTCAGTTTTAGAATTTCATGAAGGAAAATGAGAGCTTATAAATATGTAGTGCATTTAGAAAACAATATTCTGATATCTAGGCATCAATGTTCTGCTGGCTACTGTTATTTTTTGGTGTTACAAGGTACATAGACTCTAAATAAAATTCTTTATCAAAATCCCTTTCACTCAGTTAATAAGCAAGGATCAAGATATATGATAGTTTTATTGACATTTTGATATTTTCACTTGTTATATATTAATCATTGATTCATCAAAATAAGTATAAATTTTAAGAAAAAATACATTATATTGTAAAATGACAACATCCATATTATATTCACCAAAACAACAACCTTGTATTGATGAGAAAATGTTTATGCATGTACTAAGTATGTAACAGATAAGTAATGGTACCACTATTGGTATAAATGCTGCATCATATATCATATTAATAAATCTGTGACCTCAATTAAAAAAAAACGTGTTGCAAGTTTTACATATATATTGCGTCATTCACAGGTATGTTCAGTATGTCTTAGATATATATTGCGTCATTCACAGATGCGTACAGTATGTACAAATGTGTATGTATATTAAATTTGATGTCCATGTGTACATGTCCTTTGTGAATCCTTTACCAGGTGTCGCGTACAGTACATGTTTGTCATGGGACGAAGGTAGAACAAAGCCGCAGGTTCAAATTAACTGCTGGGTGACATCTAACGGCAAAGGCAAGGCGGCCGCCTCTAACTTCCTAGATTATTAGCTTTCGCTTCTGTTTTATATTTATTCATATAGTCTCACACACACACGCCGCTCTCTGCTATATACTGTAAGTGTGAAGTGGTGGTAACGGGGACCGTTCACGACGTATCAAATTACTGCACCACCTGGCATAATGCCAATTTCTCTACGTATTATGATAGCTATTATCTTTCTTTCTCTTGGCACAGTACTATGGTTTGGCCTTGATGTAGTCGACACACAATTTTTTAGAAGGATTTTTTTTTTCTTCTCAGTAGATTTTTTAAAGTTGGTTGTTTTTTGTTTCCAGGAAAAAAGATTTGGGGGCATAAGAAAAGTATGTGCTCACATTTGCATGTCAGAAATGTATTGGCATGACGCTATTTAGTAAAATATATTAATAGGTGGTAAAATGTTTAGTCAAAATTGATATATATAGGTGACTGGTGTTTGCATGTGTATACTGTAAATTCCTTATATTACGCGAGTACTTAATTCCGCGACCCCGCTGGTTTGTATCAAATCGCGAGAATATGAAATCGCGAACGTTGAACTTTGCTATTTATTTCTTATAGTTCTCAACTCTCAGAAAACAATGGCGAGATTTTAAAATCCGCGAAGGGTGCTTCTCGCGATTTTACGCAAAAATAAACTCCTCACCTTTAATTAGGAATTTACAGTACTACGGTAGAGCAAACCACTGGTAAGTTAGGGATGCCCATTTCCAAAGCAATAAGCACACCATACAATTATGTATACAATTTGTACCTAGCTCAGGAATATTTTATGGTACATGTACAATGTTATGCCAGTTTCATGGGATTTTATTTCAGCATCATATTCAGGAATGTATTTTATATATAGCTATAGCCTCATAAAAATCATCATTCAGTGGTCCTTTCAGTTGAATAGCATACAAAAGAGCATTCTTTCATCAATAAGTTTATTTCCCTTGAGAATGAGAAGACATATTGCTTTGCAATGGGTAGTTGGCTCCCTACAATTTTCGTACACATATTAAAAGTGGCAAGTGGATGACTCCTTTAAAAGTTCTTCTGAAAATTTCAAAGGTCAGCAAACGACATAACCATTCCAAATATGTCCATGCAATACCCTAGGAGTCATACTTTAATTTCATCAGACTTCATAAATATTGTCAAGTATAAACTTATAGGTTCTCCTACTAATCCTGTCAATTTAGAACTCCGCTCCAACTTGAAGAAAGTTGGCATCATAACCCCAGCCGTGAACATGATGACGGCCAAGCGTAAGTCAATCTGAATCACTTGAACGTTTTCCAATCTGAGCTTACTAAAGATGACAAAAGTTTCCGATTTTCTGGCTGTTTTCTGTTCATTAGGAAAATTCCAATTTCAAATATGTTGGTAACAAGCAGCTGATCTGAATCTAGACCAGTACGAGATTCTTTTTTTTTTTTTACCTGTATGTATTATGATGATTGATGTTAAAATAACTTTTAAAAAGTGTGGCTGTCTCCAAAAATAGACAAAAATGACTGTAGTATATGCTTTTGTCATTGTTACTGATGCAAAATTGAGATGCACATTTGAAAAAAGTAGCACCACCTAATATCTTGAGATACGAGTTTCAATTAATGGTGCTTTGAACAAGGAGTAGTTTCTGCAAAGCACCTTGTTGTTACCACTTTCCACAACTGTTTCAGTCTTTTGCAACATATTCTGCTTCATTGAGAAAAAAATAAGTAAAACTTGGAAAAGTTGATCTTATGAATTTAAGCATTTGATAGCTAAGTCTTCAAACAAAAAGGGAGGGGACTTTATTCTAAAGAATATACTCTAATGTAGGATGTACGTTACATGTTACTGACGGGCATAATTTGTCAACATAGACTATGCAATCTTACATAGTAAACTTAGCATAATTGCAACTCATTCTGATTTCTCTACGATACCTTGAAATTGTATATTTTTAGTCAACTATTGTAAGAGTTATGTGTGATTAACCTTGAGGTCAAAGTTCATCCATTATGTATTTTAAGTTAGAATTATTATAATTATCTTTTACAGGTCTTCTGTGTATTTTCTTGAGTGCAATCTACACTTTTATATATGCACTTGTGTTTGTTACTAATGCAATCATTGCAATAGCCTATGTATTGGGATGCATTAAACAATTGGAAAATGGTTGTTTTTACATTAATAACAGCTAGCCTTTAATCAGGGAATTTTATTAACAAGTGTGTTATTCATTGTGTGGATTTATATAGATTTTACCTAATAAAAATTTTCACAACACCTCTTCAGCAATAAACGTACCAGGTATATTAAGTTCACAGTGAAATTATCTGTATATATTGAAAATAGGTCTTTTACAATATTAAGTGTAATTGTGTAAACATTAGTAAAATATTGATATGAAAATTAATTCTTACACATGAAGTGTTTTGGTCGAGAAAGATCTTTTTTCCAGTTAAATAATCTTTTTTTAAATTTATTTTGAAATTACAAATGGAAGTCAAGAAAACTCCTTGCAAAGCATAATGACTGACTTTTAAAAATATGAAAGTACTGCAGGTATTTAAAGTAATTTATGTAGACTACGTGTAGGTAAAATGCCCTGAAAAAATATGTTTTTTGCTTGTTATGTGTTTAACTAAATTAGCACTTGGTGGTAGAGCAGTGCATCATACCAATCAGATAAGGTTGAAATATATTTGCACAATTTGAAAAATTATAAATAAAAGCCTAGCCATGACAAATTATATTTTGTTGCAGTTTTTTCCTTACCATTTTTTCCATCATAATTATTAAAAAAAAAAAAATTATCTTGGAAGAAAATTGATGTCATGAATATTCATCATTTGTTATTTCTAATGAATTAGGGAGGTCCCGTAGTCCAAGCCCTTCGGGACGCCGAGCCCGGAAGGACATGAGCCCCACCCCAGCGACTGAGATCAAGGGCAAGAAAACCACGGTGCCAGAACTCACCAAGGGCAAACAGACCATTAATGTAAGTTCTTGTCTGTTTTAAGGGGGGGGGGGGGGGGGGGGGTTATTGCAAATAGAATAATTAGTTAATATTTATGTAGTTAAGAAGATGTTTTAATTAAAGTTCTTGGAACTTAATTGAACCCAATCCTGTTGTTGATACTAGCATCTGATTAGTTCATGAACAATGAGATATGTTCAAATTTACCAAATTTTATCAAATTTTGTGCCTTAAAGATTTTGATAATGTCTGTTCATGTATCAGTGAAGGCACTTTAGAAAATGCTAAATATTGTGTATATAATTTTCATATAATTGATAAATTCATTTTTAGACTACCAAAGATGTTCGATTTGAAAAGGTAGATGGTCAACTACTACTATAATTAAGGATAATGTTGCCATCCAATCAAAACAATTTTTTAAATTTTAAACCATTTTTAGCCTGGGTTGATTTCTTTAACTTTACAAGATGGAGAGATTGCTGGTGAAGGGATACAATTAGCTTTTTGATTAATGCTGGTTTATGCATATACCTCAACTAAACATTTGTTATCATTTTATGTAAATATCAGCAATGGAACAATTCCATATTGCATACACAGTTATGAACTGTGTATATTATATAAATAGTGCCTGTTTGGGAGGGTAAAAGTTGAAATTGACACCCCTTGAAAACCATTGTCAACCGACGCGAAGCGGAGGTTGACAATGGTTTTCAAGGGGTGTCAATTTCAACTGTTATCCTCCCAAACAGGTACTATTTATTTTGTTATACTGAATGTCTTAATTTTAAAGAAAACATCACCGCTTTTAGATAGGAATAACGTGAATTCTAAGGCGAACCGTACGCGCATGATTTTCGCGCATGTAATATTTCGTAATGTTACCCGTATATATTATTGTCACCCTTGAATATCCTAACATACTAGTCTTCTACTCATTGACATGGGAGTCTCTCAAGGATTTTGAAATTTCAAGTAACAAAATCAATGTTTTTTAAGTTCATTGCATTAATGTGAAATTAGATACTGTAAACCAACTTTAATTTGCGATTACTTTATTTCGTGAAATACTAAAGATAAACTGGTTTTCGGTGATTTGTTTTCGCATTTATGGTGTAGATTTCCTGGACAAAGAATACTAGAGACATTTGATAACTGGTCTTTGTTGAGAAATATTCGCAAAGATGAGCTAGGCTCTTGCGAACCTCATGAAAATTTCTTGCATGATGATAAAAGTTAATTTACAGTACATGTACTAGTAATTAAGATATCTATCAAGAACTAGTTAGTTATAGTGTGCTGATGTGCTTTCAGGTACAATAAGGTCGGTCAAGCAAGGTGAAGTGTTGTTCTTCATGCATACATCACCCTTGAAACAAGAGTTATTTCCCCTCACAATCCACCTTTACATCCCTCTGACCCAGAGTTATTTTTGCATGCTATTCTTGTTGATTGTAATCATGCAGATTTTCCATTCACCTGTTTTGAATCTTGTTCGAATGTCACTCATTGAATCATGATCTAAATCTAATTGACTCAGATACTTTATCTTCAAAATTTGATTGCACCTGTATTTCAGAGATCTGTGTTAGCAGAGTGAATGTTAGCAAAAATTTCCTTCATGAAGATAGGGAATATCTGAAAGTGCGAACTCTGCTATTGGAACTTGTGAAAATTGAATTTTGAATTCTGATTAGATTGACTTCATTCATCTCTTTCCCCTTTCCAGTGAACTTAATTTTAAACAAATTAAATGATGTCATATTTTATAGATGCATGTTGGTATTTGGGTTTAATCTACTTTTTGAATTAATTCTTGTATATGTAGGGTTATTATAAATTCTAATTATAAAACTCAATGAAATTCTTTAATAACAAATTTTCAAAGTCTTGGTGATAAAGGGGTTATGGTTTCCTTCACATTTTCTGGACCTTTTTACAAGACATATATGCATGGAATGAGTCTTGGTTGAACCCATACCCCCACAATACATTGTACTGCTGAAATAACTCCAAGAAACAGAGACTTCCAAAAGATCTACCCAATCCCAAACCCAAAACTTTTGCTTAACTTGTCATTGTTAATGAATTTAATCTTAATGATATTCTATAGTACCCAGTGCATATACTGTACAGTAATTGAGTACAGTAATTACGTTGTATCAACACTGTGCTCATGGTTTCAGGTGAGAGTATTAGTAGTAGAGTCAGCCGAGGGAGATACGGTATAAAATGTACTGTAAATGTCCTCAGCAGTTTTTGCGATTTTGAAACGTGCATGCATGGCCTTTAGAGATGGGGATTGGGAATGTGGGGGGGGGGGGGGGGGGGGGGGGGTATAATGCTTTTGCATGATTTGTGTGTTGAGAAAGCTGAGGGTACTCTTTCCATGTTTTTTAAAGATAGGAAGAAATTTTTGATTGGAATTCATTCAGTTAAGGTTATATTTGTTTAGAACAACTTGGATCATACATATATTATTTTGATTATTTAGCAATTTCTGGGAGCTCATTCTTAATTCCTTGAAATTGCCATCTTTACTGATTTGCTTCCTATCATTTTCATGCAGTTTGATGCTGTGTAGACATGTATTAACTTCGTTGTTTTACTTCATTGTTAGAATCTTTTTATTTTGTGTGTGTTTGTACATGTATGTTTGCATATATACATCTTGAATCACATATATATAATGTCCATCTTATAAGTTATCAAACTGAGTTATGCTTATATAGAGTGATGTTAGCTGTTTTTCTTGCAGTTTGTAGAACAATTTTTACAAATACATTTGTATATTTTTTCCAGGGATTATTTTACTTTTATTTATAAATTACCTCCACTTTTACCTTTGCTTAAAAGAAATAGGATTTGGCATATTTTTGTGAAAAAAAAAATCAGAACTAAACTAAAAGTACATGCATGACTCCCAGGCTTTTTTAATGCACTAAAACAGAGAATTTAAAAACCATAAATTATATAAAGATTTATGTTTCTTTTGTTATTTGACAAATAGATATAATAAAGATTGTGTATTGAATTTCAGGTGCCCTTCAAAGGGAACAGTAAAAGTGCTAAAGGACCACGTGGTGCACATACAGAGGAACAGCGGAGAGTGCAGTCAGAAAAAATGCGACGGCACTGGAGCCCGCCCCCTGGGGTCAAAGTTGACAATTATAGTTTTGTCTGATGTTATTTTATATCTATATTCATATCCAAATTATTTTTCTATTTTTTCAAATCATGTTGAAAATGCTCATTTAATTTTCATCAAATTTGTTATAATTTGAATCAGGATTTGAACTTCTATTGTTATTGTATGTGATTGTAAAGTTGATTTTTTATTCTGTCATGTAAATTTTTAAGTTTTTGTTTTTAATTTTCATTTCAAATGTATCATTCCATTTTCTGATTTGTTCGGGATTTTTTCTTGTTTCAGAGAGGTTTTGAGGACTTAAGATGAATAAGAATTGTATTATTTTTAAGAGAAATGAATGAAATTCATCTTTTTTTTCAGTTGTTGGAAAGTGAAGATGCGATGGCAATGCTTGTCTACTCATAAAACCTTTTAAAAAACATAATTATCTATGTCAATGATTATATTTTCACTAACAAAAAAAGATGTTTATTTTTATAAATAGGTTTACTTTGTACATTGTACAAGAGGCAAGACTTTAGTCAATTTTTATTTGCTCAATCGTCAAATCTGTCATTTATGTAGAACATGTTTTGAGCTCAGTCTTTGTTTAAACTGTTAATGTATTAGTCTTGTTAAAGTCAGAAAAAAAGTAAATGTTCCAGTAGTCGTTAGCACCTGTGTGCCATTTTACAGTCAAGAAAAATTGCTCAAACAAAATCTAAAAAAAAGTTTATGATATAATTCGTAATTAACTTGCATGCAAATAGGTCTATCTGTACGTGTAACTTCAGATTTTTATGTTCTGTCGAGTTGAAATAATTTGATCAGAGGATTTTGATAATAAGGATAAAAATTGTTAATAAATGTTTCATTATCATATACTTGTAATTAATACCTCAGTATCTTTCAATAATTCATATCTTGAGTGAAATTTCATATCATTTCTTCAAATTGGTATTTTTTTTTAGTATGTAAATTAGTTTGTATTTATGGTAATCATGTTTTGAGGCTTCTTTCATTTCGTTTATACAGTTTTAGGTGTTTTATTTTAAACAAAGGAAGTACGTGTATATGTTATTCAGGTTTTCATTTCAAACTTAATCCTGCTGATTTATTCCTATGCAGAGTCTTAGAGAAAATTATGTATTCAGATTTACTGTTTGTACCATATGGGATCAAAGAACAACACTTGGGGCAAAAACTCCATGTATAGGACCATTTTTGGTCAAAGTTTTCATGAGCCCTTCCCCCTGTACATTTATGCAAGACTTGATGCTCTGCAAATGCTTATATTACCTAATACTGCTGTAAAATTACTGAGGCAAAAATTTTTCTCATTATACTGGTAATTTACAATCATTTAATGTCAATATTGTGTCTACATGAAATCATATTGGAACAAATGGTAAAGTGTGCAGTTTAGTACTTTGTGCCTCTGTGTGTCAAATATATTTTTCTATATTGTCTTTGATGATGATAATGATGATGATAATGCTGCTGAAATTGTTTTGTTGTGGTAGTTTGGTTTTAGTTTTTGTTTCTTAGTGGATGCTATCAATGTGATAGAAAAATTGATGCTTGTTGTTGGCGATAACAATTTTAACCAGGCTTTACACAAGTCATTTTGATGTGACTTAAGTAGAAATTTGGCATGTCAAACATCGTTATCTTAAATATTATGGATTTTGTGCAAGTGAGATTGAAGTCCCAACTGTTATTTCTTTATGTAATTTTACCTCTTTGTCTTGGATCCTTTCATATTCAGAATATTTGTTCTTAATGAGGTCGAGATAACAAGGTTTAACTGTAATTGCATATCATGGTGGTATATTTATTGGCAACGTTCTGATGAAAAATTACTTGCAAAGATGTAAACGTTGGTTTGCATACTATCTGATATAAACTGATTTTCATAACTTTTTTCCACCCTTTTTATCACAAACAAATAAATTGCTTAATTGAATCAAAGATAGATTATATATATTATCTGTACACTACTGTAGTTATACAAAATCATTTCCACATTTTCTTGCCTTCTTTTCCGTTTTATACAACATGTGCCTTTTATTATTACTGATGCCAAATCAAATATAAAGATTACATACCTAACACTACACTTTTGTGTAATATTAAGATCACTTAAATTTTGGAGGTTGTACTGTAATGTTCACCTTTGACCTTTGTCAAACTCGCACTATTTCTGCATTTTCTTCTATTTATAGTTGGAGATTTTTGGGATGAATAACCATAGTAAAGATACATTGTATACGTAGAAGCTATTTATTGTTTATGTGAAGAACATCAGATAACAGTGGTTAATCTATATTTTAGTCAATGTTTCTGTCAACAACAAACAAAGTTGTCATACTGTGATATTTATTATTTTTTGTGCATTTATGTCTACAGTTTATTATATTTTAATATAAAAAGATATTTTTTTATTGAAAGATTTATTCCACTTGATGATTTGTTTCCACAAAATAAAGTGTGGTTCTATTTGAGGCTTTGTTTTCTTCTTTACTTATACGTGTACATGTATTTCAGAAAAATGTCACTGTAAAACATGCGTTTATCTAACCCAGACCCCCAGCTTGATAATTAGCATAAGATTGTCATGGTGCAAGTTTAATTAAGTTCTGAAGTGTGTGGGACCCAACTCACTTTAACCATATCTTGTGGTGGACTTAAACACCCCCCCCCCCCCCCCCCATGCCCATGATAACTTTAAAGCAGTTTAATAATTTTCTCCAGAAAGGATGTTGCGAGTAGACTTCAAAAGTATACCGGTATATATTTTTGTTAGGACGTGTTATTCATAATTTTAACATCTTTATTTGTTATTTAACTCGCATGAATTTTGTGGATATCGACTGCGCATTAATTGGACAGTTTTTTTTTCCAAATACAGTAAAAAATTTAGGCACCTTTATGGAAACCAGATATGGTCATGTAGTTCACTATCGCACCATCGAAGTTTGCGTCCATAGTGCGATGATGCGATACTGCGATGACGATGATGAGAGGCTGCGATGACGATGCAGATTTGGATATAGATATGGTTGGTCACGTGTTGAAATCCGTAATTAGTCCGAAAAAAATAGCTATATATTTTTTTTTATCTTGCACTTATACGCCGCTGTAATTTTCTACAATGTAATATGATTACACCTTGTGTTTTAGACAGTTAAACCCTTGATTTCGTTGAAGATAATTTTTGGGGAGTAAAGAAATCATATAACTTACGAAATCACTGTAACATAATCATCGCAATAATTTATGGTTTTACAGATAAACTGTTTGTTTATAAATACACAGTTCATAATGTTGCTTATAGTCATTTGCTGTCGTAAATATAAAAATAAACAATGCAAAAAGTTAACAAACTATGCGCGTGCCAAGATCATGAGAATTCCAACAAGATTTGTTCGGTCGAATAAGCTATTTGTTCGGACGGATAAGCTATTTGTTCGGACGAATTGGGATTTTGTAGGGACAAATAAATCAATTGATCGAGTACTAGTAGAAACATTGCTTCGGAGAGAGAGAGAGAGAGAGAGAGAGAGAGAGGAGAGAGAGAGCAAATGTCATTAAGAAAGCAATAACCAAAATATTGTTTATAGCTATAGATAAAAGTGTATTTCTGAGAAATTGCAATTATTATCCATATGATTTTCATGGAAAACTGTATCTTAATGTTTGGAACACTAATCATTAATGTCTGTCCCTTCCTGCCTATTTCTGTCGTGTGATTAATTTCCCTCCATCATAAAGACACTTTATACCAGTCCACCAATTTAATTTGGAAAACTACAACATATGCTTTATATATATAGGGATTAATATGTATATTATATCTATAAAAAAATTATATAATGTATAAATCAAATCAATATTGTATGTTAATATATGTATATGAACTGTAATTAAATACTTCTGTGTAATGTTTCCTGATATGTGAACGTTCAAAAAAATAAATATCTTAAAAACTGTACGTTGTTTTCACAGGCACCTGAGGTTGTATATTTTTCTCATAGTAAAAATAAATACCTTATTAGATATAGAGTATTTTTTTTTATCATGAGAAAAACCTACAACGTCAGGTGCATGTGATTTTTTTTTCATTTACATGCTATATAATATAATTCAAGTTTTTAACGAATATATAAAACATGTACAGAGTTGTCAGCCAACTTTATTTACACTTAAAGTTCTATATGAAATGAATTTTTTAAGCGAACTGGCTTTAAAAACTTACAATGCAAACAAATGTCCATATCTCTCTCTCTCTCTCTCTCTCTCTCTCTCTCTCTCTCTCTCTCTCTCTCTCTCTCTCTCTCTCTCTCTCTCTCTCTAAAAGGGTGGGTGGGGATTGTTGCAACTACTATAGACGTATTACATTTATTATGCTCAAATATATGAAGATGTGAATTACCCCCCCCCCCCCCCCAACAAAACCCCCAAAACAAACAAACAAATAAGCAACAAACGAACAAAAGCAAATTCAAACTGTCAATTGGTCTCAAACTGAGCAAATTAAATAAAATCAATTGTTTAATTAGCAAGTGGCATGTTTGGACACTATGACGAGAAATACAAAAGGGTGAGTGTTAATGTCATTAAAACTGATAATCTTTTGTGCAAACATATTACTAATACATGTTCCATATCCAACACGTCCAACATGTGATTACTCAGAATCTGTTGGTCAGTTTACATACTCTGTTTTATCGTCATCTTAAGCCCCCCCCCCCCTTTTCCCAATTTTCCAGAGCTGCTAGCGCTTGTCCAATATTTTAGAGCGTCAAAGATTGTGGGTCTAGGCAAACCACGTCGTAATGAAACTGAAAGATTAATAAAAGATAAAATGTATCTTGTCCTCGATGAATTGTCACAACCTCAGAATAAAAAAAGATGTGGTTAACTGTTCATTATAAAAGTTACATACTTAGATTAATTAACGAATGTAAATGATTTACATTTTTTTTTCAATCAAATTTTCAAGATCGTTTCTAGACTCAAATATTAACGAAAGGCGAAATTTAATGTACATAATGTTTGTGTCCGGGTTTTTTTTTTAATATAAAATTTTCCTCCCCGAAAAAGGGAGAATTTTTTTAATTGCTTCTTTTGTCTGTAAATGCTCTGCCATTAAATGAGAATAATAATGATTGAGCATATAATTATATACTCACTTCATACTCCTTTCCTTTATATAATCTCATTCACCACTCTCTCTTTCCTCGCCCTCAAGTCTAGCTCGTTCTATACTGATTTTGATAATGTTTGAGAGTTACCTCTCTTCCCCCTTCCCCGTCACCCCTCCCCCCCACTCCCCCCTCTCTTCCATCTCTTTAATAACCATAGCTGCTGTTAATTCCTTTATAAGTTAAATTTTGTAAAGACTTATTTTCTTTGAAATACACGTGATAAACTTTCAAACACTTTTATGGACGACATTTTTTTTTTTAATTTATCATATTTGTTAATAGAACTATTCATACAAAAACAAAGGAAAAGAAAAGATAACAGTACTAAACATTAAAATAGATCATTATTCAATGCACATCACGCGCGGATCCTGAGGAGAGAATTATATGGGGTTTGCAATAACTTGAATAGCAATATAGTAATCAGAATCTGGCTAAGCTTTGAAGTCCTAGACTACTGGGAAACGCAGATCAACCCTCTTGTTCAATATTCGGTAAGAGAAGAGGAAATCAGGCTGTTTTGCACTCTTTACTTCTCTCCCTCCCATTGAATAGGATTTTTCTCTTGGAATTTTTTTTAGCATTGCCATGTATTTTCAAGTTGGGGGGGGGGGGGGGTACAGAACATCGTGGATCCATTCATATAGAATATATGCACCGGCTAGTGCAAAAAATACAGTAACAAGAGAAGTGTCCAACTTTTTACTCTTGCTAAGTTTTAAATTGATTCCCCTCAAACTGTTCACTCCATAAGGAATCCCTTTAGAAAAGGAGAAAGCACCTTGCAACTATAAATAGAATATGTGACGTCACAATCATCGGTAGAAAAAAAAAAACCAAGATGGCCTACGGAGCTGTGGGGTGTTTGTGAAGGGATTAAGATTTGTTGAATTTTGGGATGTTATTTACCTTTGATCGAAAGTCTATGACATATCTGAAGGAAAACAAACATAGGAATTTATCCTATTTAAATGATTTGGAAGTCTATTGATCAAACGACGTGTTAATATTTGGCGTTTCGGTGCAGAAGATGTGAAAGAAAGAAAAACAACAATCTCTGCAGCCCGAAGGCAGTGTCTTGAAATGTTCGGGGAGCTTCGCCTACGAGATAAGCTTCGCATCTTTTGATTTACCTACGTAATGTTTAGCTTTTTTCTAAAGATATTAGATTCGTGATGGGAAAACAAATTCCAAATCATGATAGGTAATTAAACTTGAAGAAAATTTGTTTATTATTTTGTGCGACACACGTGCAAGGGATTCTATCGGAAAATAGTTATATGGTTCTGTTTTACATGTTGGATATTCAGGCAATGATTTAAAAGGTGGGATTCTACATGTGGAGTGAAGAATGTGGCATGGTGCTAAGCGATCAATGTGGATTAATCGTCTTGCCCGGATTCTTCTCCTCTGCCTGCTGACTTCTGCTCTCCTCATCGATGCCTGTCCCCCGGGATGCACGTGCATCACCAGAAAAAAGGACGGCTCCAAGGGGAGTGGCAAGATTGGTGGCACCACCGAGGCAAGGAGTATGTCCAAGACTAGTAGCCCCCAGGTGGCATCCAATGGGAGGAAGGTGGTTTGTGCTGGGAGTCTGTCAGTCATTGCATCAGTAGCCATGATCTCCGTCTATCTCCCTTTAGACACCACCATTCTGTAAGTCCTTGCTTATATTGGTAGCTGAAACAGGTACCAAATACCATGTAAAGAGAAATTGCTGGTGCTTTAAATAATTTAAATTTTGTGAATGATTTCTTTTTCCTGTGTGTTTTGCTATGTATGTATTTAAGAGAGCAAACAAACAGTCAAGCCCCCCTGAGAATCGTATGTATATATATATATATATACCTTTTAAAGCAGTTTTTAAATGTCAGATGTTTTATGTTTGCACTTGTCAATATTTGGCCCAAGAGGATATGAATATCTAAATATGTTCACTATTTTACATTCAGTACATGTATAGGGCCAGGAAAAAGATCACATTTGGCCTAGCCTTACATACATATTAGTAGATGTATAGACGCAATACTACCTTTACATTTATAAACAAAAGATTGGTTTTTGAGATGTTCCCCATAATGAGAAGCATTATGCACCACCCAAGAAGATAAAAAGCAAGACACAGGCAGGGGGACATTTATTGTTTCTTGGTTTTAAATAAAGGCCAACAAAGAAAGGCGTCTTATCAATATCACTTAATCAGACATGACAATCGCACTTAGAGGGTGTCCAAGCAAAGGATGGAAAAATGGCTTGACTACTCCCAATTTGTAAAATGGATAGATATTATATATACATTGTAGGTTCTAGATGTTGAAATTCACTTTTGTGTTCCTAATATACGGATTGTCAAGAAATATCCTCATAAAAGTTTCAACAAACAATATTATTTTAAATTTTATCGTTTCTATGATTTGCTGACAGCTCATGTGAATTCATGGATCTAATTAATTTAGAATGCATATCTATATAATTATGTACATACATGTAAGTGTAACATATAAACATGTATGTAGAACTAAATCATACACATTTGATTTTTATACAGTTCTTAATAATATCATGGCTCTCTGAACTGAAGGATATGAATTTTGATTTTGACATGGCTTTGATCATGATTTTTAATTATAAGCCTTTCTATTGAAAAGAACTTTAAAATAATCTTTGGTCTATGGGATAAGACTTTTATAGCATCCTACTTTTCTGAGATTCTTTAATTCCCCAGCTTTCACATGTGTACGTCATGTAATACTATTCGAAAATTTGATGAGGAATACGCCCTGCCACCTTTGGCCTCATACATACAGGATTTTTTATCTGCTTGATGATGCCCCCTCTTTAGTTAGTATCTGTTTTCCAAATCTTCTGAAACTCGCATTTTAAACCTATATCAATAATCATACATGTATAAGTATTGGCAATTCCATTAGCCTTTTTCATCATGCAGACACTAAAACACCTGCATAACATGTATGTTTATTATCAATATATAATCAAAGTTTTTGGTTGTCTTCAAATTCTTGAATACATCATCATGCTTGTCAACCCCCCCCCCCCCCCAAAAAAAAAACAAAACAAAAAGCCATGCAGCTGCATTTGCATTGTGCATTGCAACATCAATCTCAATGGTACACATGTACATATAAGTATTCATGTATCAGAATAAATGGCTTATCCCTCTGCACCAAATAAACTCAAAAGTAAAGGTTAAGTTATACCGACTGTAAACTATCATTAGAAATATATAGGCAGAAAAAAACCACCAATATGAAAATGTTATCGATAATGGACATGAGGTGTATTGAGTGTGTTAACATAACATGGTCATATTTTACATCAATATGTCAGTATAGACATATAGACTCACTAATTTCCCTGGCCACACAGAAGAGCTACTGTAAAGTTTTAATAATATGAAAAATTGACAAGAGTTGGGTGTTGGATATTAAATGAAAAAAATGCTATTTCTACAATTTTATGTGTGTTAACTTTCTAGACTGAGGCGACTCAGGTCTCCCTTCATGGTCATGAGTAACTTGTCTCATTTTTTTAATAAATTAAAACTCCATATACTTTTAGATATAAGCTTATAATTTGTGTATTTTTTTTAATACTTGTATGTAGTTATACAAATCTCTTTATAAACCACCTTTGGAAATCTAATTTAGCAATTTTGGTATTTTTCATCTAATATATATTAAATGCAATACATGTATTGCAATGGAGGATTATAATAGATTTAAAAAAACATGCAACATGAAGTTTTTGAACTATGAACAACTTATTTAAATTAGGTTTGTTTTTTCAAATTAGATTTTTAGGTGTTTTTTGGTTATTAAATTTAACTTTCAAGAATTTGATGTTGCCATTTATATTGATTGTCAGGTATTAAACTGGTCCATATAACTAGAGATTTCATTTATGGCACACAATGCATTGATTTTTACCTGTAAAACAGGTGGAACAATGATATTTTAATGCTGTAGGGTCCACAATGGACCAGCTAATGAAAATTCCCTGAAGACTTGGACGAAGGGATTCGCTGAATGGGGTTTTGTTTGCTAAACGCTCTCATCACCCCCCAGTTGTTAGGAGAATCTAATTTTATATAGTGTGTATTCAGAATCTATTGATTTGGACAACATTTGAGATGGACTTGAGATGGATGGTGGATTTACTGAAAAATAAATAAATACTAGTTGTCAAGAGTTATATTATTATTTATTGATTATTTGTTTTGGCATATTGTTTAAATTTTTTTTTTAAATTCTTACAAAAAGTTGACATGTTTGACTTTAACTATATGAAGTCCACTTGACTTTTCAGACTCTGTATTATAATGACCACTTGCCAATGGCTGAGATAGTCTGTCAATATATTCCAAGTTTTGTCAATTAACAAATCAAATGTTATTGAAGGAAAAAAATCTTTGGAGCTTTCAAAAAACAGCTGACCTTAGTGTTGTGTTAATAACAACTGAGAAAAAAAAAATTTGCTTTCTGTAATAACACAAAATTAAATATGTATATAATAATATATATTCATGCATGTGATTTAAAAAATGTTTATATTTATAAATACAAATTGTAAACCTCATCAGTTTGAATATTTAACTGTCCTACTAATACAATGTGCATGTGAATTAATGTTAAATGCCAAAGACAATGATAGCCCATTGGGCATCCTCACAACATAAGGGTCTCTGACTCCATTCATTGCTATGGCCCTATGGGCTATGGCCACGAAAAGACTCGATCATAGACTCTTGAGGCAATGAGGATAATACATCTAGCCCAGCACCTCATATTCTCAAGAAATGCCTGTGAACATGCATTTTTTTTCTATGTTCGTCAACCCAACATTTAAAAAGTGATTTTGATATCATTGTAGGGACCTGAGCCGCAATGTGATAACTGTCCTGGAAGGAGGAGACTTTTTTCGCATTTCATCCCTACAGAAGCTGTAAGTTTAGTTTACATGTTGCATGATTAATTTAGTGTGCATATTACATGCTGCTCATTGCAGATCAGTGCACACTGTGCATGTAGCATGAGGTTCTATTACAGAATTATGTAGAAAGGGATATATATCTGGTAATCTGATGTGAAGTATGTAAAATGGAAAGTATTATAAAAACTAAGAGATAAAAAATCTATATATTTCACAGGTCTTCGGAGAAAGGGAAAATATCCCCCCTTTCATGCAAACATATCTTACAGTACAGAAAAAGGTTTTTTTTTCAGTAAAAGTCAGGGTATTTGGATTCTGATTTCAGATTGCCTGAATTCTTTCTGTAAATCATAAGGGAGTTTGTTCATCATGCTATCCCCTAGCAAATATTTATTGTTTGTACGTTGTGGGATTTCACTATGGACCGCTGCATTTTTCATGGAAATCCTTCTCTGATGAGCGAGTCCTGCATAGAATACATAAAAACAGTGCCACAAAGCACTTTCCAGCTGTCTCTGTAGGCTATTGCTCTATTAAGATGTTAATGATAATATATCATGGCTAAAAACCCTACACATTATGGCTTTTGACATGCTTTGTTTCCATTGACTTCTTAATAAAGCATCGTTATAGGTGATTTTGTTTATGTACCAAGTTTATATGTAAATAGGTTTATGTGCCACACAAACTTTGTTGTCTGTTAGCATAGATATATTTGACTATATTCTAATTCCATTTCTGCCCCTCCCCTTTTATCAATGATGCCATACACATATTATATACACACAGTGATTCTAGTTCAACTTGGTCAACAAAGTAACGGTGATAAAAGAAAAAAAATTACAGACTCAGAAACCTCTTTCCATTTTTCTAATCAAAGTTGAAAACTCTTCCAGGCACTGCCTAATTTGTTCTTTTAATGTAATAGCTTATTTATATGCTGTGTGTGTGTGTTTGTATGTGCTTAGATTTTTATTAAGATCTGACAGTTGCCACATCTGTTCTTGCTTGTAAAGTTGTTGCTGCAAAAGTTGGAGGTTAGGGTTAACGCCAAAACATGTGCTTTGATGTTTAAATTAAAATACTGTAAATCCATCCGTGCTTTGTTCATGGGTAAATATATATTTATATAAGTCATGATTTCTCCTGTTTGGAGATTTTTGCAATTCAGGTTTACAACTTTTGATGTCTGCATGTGAACTTCTTACCTCTTGTATCAAGAATTTTTTGGGGTTTGGTTGGCATAAAAAAGATGATTGTATGAAAGATTAAAATTTTTTGGGTGAAGCGGAAGCCAATGGATTCCATGCTATTAATAAATCACTATACTCAGCTGTTTTTCCTGACAAAAAAAAAAAAATGATTTCAGAGTTAAACAGATGAATTTATGTGTATCAAATAGATAAAGATGGATTCCACAGACACATAAAATTCTGATTTTTTTTTCTTCACTTGACAGTTTACTGTAATTTGCAAAGCAGTGCATAGCATAACAGTAAAAAATTGAATTTGTGTCAAATAATGCCATGGATGGAACACACATTTGTTTTTGCAGTTTACCAGATATTGGAAAACTGTCCTTTTGTTTGCAACATACTTTGTCTTGTTGCAAAATAAATGATGAAGCTCGATCTAGATGGGAAATTGTTAGGTACTTTAGGAGCATGTGTGACTTCTTGAAATAATTAAGTACTATATGATCTTCTAAGTACCAGTATGTCTGTATAATTATCATAAGAAAAGGAAGTCATTCATGAGAAATTTTTCCAAAAGTCTTAAATTTTGTTCAATTAAAGCTAATCTAATGAGACTTTTAAGCTAGCTTATTTAGCTTAATTGCATAAATAGAACAATCTATTTAAATTCCTTATTTTCTCATGAAGAAATTTCCTTGTTACAAATTAGTGATGTTTTAAATACGGAGATATGTTAATGTTCTTGTTAACATTTGTTTTTTCAGGTGTAGTTTTCAGAAAAGAAGTCTGTATAAAAATGTAAATTTGAATTCTTTCAGTCTTTCAATTTTGTAAAATGTGTACTAATTGATTTCTGCTTCAGAATAAATTGTATTTATGAGATATCCACATTAATTTTTTTATAAGACTGGCTCAAAGTATTTAGACACAACACTTCAGTTAGAGGAAACATTAAAATATTATTAGCATACATATGCTACAGAATTCTGTTCATTGCCTTTCAAGAGAAAAAAAAAATTCAGACGTTATGTTGCCATGTCACCATGGCTGCAGTGTGCCAATATTTCCCAACATGAGTTCAAAATTGCAATGGGGTTTCTGATTACAATGTTTTATAAATGTGGTAAATCCATATTGTTCAATAAGTTTGCAGAAACCCTGCAAGGGGTTATCATTTACAATATGAGTATGATATATATACACATCACCATAATTACCGGCATATGCAATAATGTTATTTGAATATGTGCTGAAGGAATGGAAAGGGGGTGGGGAGTGTCATCAAAGAAGGAAATTGACAGTACTAAACTTAAAGTCAAATCTTGTTATCTCAAACTGATGATGATGTGGAAGACAAATTCAAGATATCCAAGGATTTAAGAATTATCGGTACAAAGAAAACGATAGTTGGGACTTCATAGCTTTTTCAATATGCATCTATATAATTTTAGATATCAATGCTAAAGATTCTTATAATTCTGTGAGAATTTTGCTGACGTTATCAAAAGTTAACTGAACTCTATCAGACAATACAGTTATATATAGGTTATTCTAATATCGCACTCTCAAATAATGCCAGTCCCTCAGTCCCTGAGTTTATGTGGGTGTTAGGGGGGTGGGGTGAGGGGGGGGGGGAGGTAATAATTGGGCAATGGGTACATAATTTCTAAACGTTGAACAGTTAAAATTCATATGCATAAATGCATTTACTGAAGTAACATGAGATTCAATTGTTGTGATATTGAACGTCTCTTAAAGTACTCATGTTTTATTACTGGTTATGGACATCAAGGGAGTTGTAGATTTGAACTGATCATATTGAACTACGTTTGGGACACGTTATGCTAAAAATTGAATGCAATTTATCAAGATTTTCGACAGATTAATGTCGGAAGTATTATCTCTCTATTGAATTAAGCTTTTGAAATTGGAAAAGAATTATCTAGTTACTAATAGAATCACTAGTGTTTATAAACTCCCTCAGATGCATACAAGTCCATTAAGGATTCAAAGATCTTTGATGTGGGTTCAGCAAACTGCAGTTGCTTTCTCTTTCTTGTCCATAAATTGCTTTTGTTCTTATTTCTTTTTCAAGTCATAAACAAGCAGAACTTGAAGTGCATCTTTTATGAAATTGCAAGGAAGAGATTTTCTTCACAGATTGCAGAATTCTTTGAAGTGCAAGTTTTAAAATGTTTTCTATATCTTTTTGGAGACACTGTCTGAATTATGTGAGAAATTGAAGCTTGTTGTTCTTTTTAAAATTCAGTGTAAAAATCTAATGGGCAGCAATATTTTTTTTTTCTTATTTAGAAGAAAAATATATTCTAAAGGATAAACAAAGAATTCTAGACAACATGAAAAGCTTTTTAAACCTGTCTGGTGGAAAGTGACTGCATGATTGTTTATCAGAACTCAGACTATTACCATTGGTCAACCACCTCCCTCCTTTAAGGGATTTTAGATACTGGGGATATCATAAAAAAAATCTGGGGCTATGATACAGCTTGTGAAAGATAACTGTTTCACACCAGTCAAGGACGAATGGAACATAATGACTTTTATGTACATATCTGTAGGGGGGTTTTAGTAGCAGACTTCAAAGTCCGTATTGGGTTTCTTCCCCGAGAAGCCAGCAAATCTGGGATTTCAATTTGTCTTTTCAGAGCTGGGTAGCAGATTTAGTCTGGAGATAAATTATCTCTATTTTGCAGCCTTTTATCTCTCTTAATAGCCTTTTCTCCCCTACCCCCAGGGATTAGAGGGTAAAAATTAAAATGCCTTGAATACTCATTTTATCCTTGTCAAATCTTATTATTGAATTTTTGAAAGAATCGCGTAAGGATTTTTATTTGTCCGTGTAAACAAAAGAAATGTAAACGTAAATAAAACATTTGTCAATTTTTTTTTCTAAATTGATGCATAATTTGACATAAAGCTGTAGGGGAAAAAATGGAAACGATGCTGGTTTTTGGTTTTTTTTTTGCTTCAAATAGAGATACTTGTCTGGCATATTACGACGACCGCTTTACCACCTGGTATTGTTGCCTTGTTGCCTTTCATCATTTTTTTCCTCTGAAAAGCAGTTCTATTTTGGTTGCCATGGTAATGCTTCCTTACTACTCAGCTCAACTTGTATTTGAAGTGATTTGCCTTCCTCTTTTTTTTCTTGAAGTCTGTTTTAGAAGAAGAATTTAAAAAAAATCCCTGTGTGGTTGATTGCAACAAGCACCTTGTATAAAATGTCAGTTGGTTGTGGGGGGGGGGGTAGTCTTACAGAATTGTTGAATGGGGCTGAAAACAAAGAATTTTTTTTTTTTTTCGATGGTTTATTTGTTGTTTTATAATTAAAAAAAAAATTATTTTAAGGATTGTGCTTTTTTCTTGTGTACCAGTAAATAATACATCTGAGATATAATCATGAACAAGTGCTGCTATCTTGAGAACCCTCCTTAAACATTTGTAGGTGCATGGTCAAACACAGTACATGCCTAGCCGTATTTCTTCAAACACTACAAACTTTTGTCTGCATTCAGCTCTTCAAACAAGTGAATCAGGGAGTTCAAATGAGATGACTGTATTGATACATAAGCATAGCTATTTAATTACCAAAAAAGATGTAACATTAAGTGCATGTGTTGATATTATTTTTCTGGGATTGAATTTCTACTGCACTAATGGGACCACCTCTGTCCCAATATTTGGGATTTTCTTTGTAGTAATAGAGTTGATTGTTTTATGGTACCTTAGATAATCCGAACAATGAGAGTACAACATTATTAATTCACTTCAAAGCAAATCTTGATAATCCCGCCTGTAGTAAGTTGACAACAAGTACTGCAATTTTTCCAAATTCCAATAACTTGAGTAAATTGCATGTCATTAGTTTTGAAGAGATTTACATAAATTTTCATTTGAGACTTCATTAACCGGTGCAAAGCTCTCGAAATTCTACGGATCCCTTCACTGGGACATTGTGAGTGATTTTATTTCTGTCGATCAAGCCTCGGACTTCATGCCTCTCGGACCATTTCGCTACCCATCAAGATAATTTACTAAGCAAGTTTCAAGTTCTAAGCAAACAGGGAAGCCGTCTCCGTATTTGTTCACTTTGCAGGATTCTCTGTAATACTTTGAATTATTCTAGGGACCATAATTTCTGTCCCATAGACACTCGAGTGTCTAAAATTGGGGCCTGAAAAAAGGAAGGGTATGAGATAATTCGGTTCCCAAGTGTGTAAATTACACTTGTCAAGTGAGTGATCTCGTCAAGATTTCATAGGGAGTAAAAATTGTGTTTGGCTTTTATGAGCACTTATGAAACTTTGATCTACAGATGTGCTTGCATGTAACAGTGATGCTTTTCAAATGGTACATGTATATTTTGTGTATTTAAAAAAAAAAAATTAATGCAGTGCTGCCATTGTTTGAGAAATACATTTTATGAATAGCGATTCCTGTGAGTTTAACTCTGCATGCTTACAGTACTCTATTTGAGAGTTAGTTATTAAATTAGCTGCATCAAAGACTGCACATTTATGAGTGACATATTGAATTACGAACAGTAATTTGATGTGGTAAAATGAAATGAATTTTTTTTTTCATTTCATTTGCAGTATTTTGCATTATCATGACCCACCGGAGTGTTTCAGCTTGAAAATCTATTTTCTCCATTCTGTTGCCTAATTTTCCCTCTCGATCAAGAAACCTGATTATTTTCACAATCTTTGGCTTGTTTTTTACTCGATTGTGGCATTAATTGCTCAAACGGAATTATACCGCCATTGTACTAGTTTTAAAACACACAACATTGAATTCTCTGAAACCCGGTCAGGCAAAGTTATCTTGCTCTGTAAATCTGAATGGCTCCTTCAAAGATCGAGCTGTGTAGGAAACGAATAACTGAGAGCCATTGAAAATCTGTATGTTTTTTTTTCTCTCTACCAAATGCCAGTCTTGTGCTTGTATCAACCAGGTACCAATACACTCATTTGAATTTCATCCAAGTCTGAAGTTGCCATTCAGCTTTTCAGACTGATTTTCCCGCGTTTTGTGTGTGGTTCTTACTCGAAGTCTGCATGACCAAATTGCAGAATCGCAGGATTAATTAAAAATAAAATTGAAACATGGAACGTTTTGCCTTGAAGCTTAATAATATGCATTACTAATTGAAAAAAAAAGTCGGATCTTGCTTTGAGATCTTAAATTGAGCATGTTTTTCTTTTTAATTATAATTAGATGTAATCGACATGCACTTGAAAAGAATAAATTGGCATACGCAGCATGTGTGCATTATGCTGCACAATTTCCGCTTGCTGATGGGGTCACCTGGCACATTGGACAACCGCCCACCTAAACAGGGCAATTTAAAATGTTCAAACACAACGTGCAGTAATAAAAAAATCTTTTATTAAAAATGCATGCCAGTACTAGCCAATATTGCGTGATCTCTCTGTTATGAAACAGGTGTGTTTTGAAGATTAATTAAACAATTAAACAGAAAAACCTTGTATTTCAAAATTTAAGATTAATGAGGGCCTCAATTTTTATGCATTATACAAGTCATGCATTTGTAGGACATGGCATACATGTATATTGCCCAACATTTTCTTGAACCAAGAAAAATGCATTCAAGTGGTCTGTAGATATTTTTTTTCCTGTTTTGAGAGGGCCCCTTTTATTATTTAAGATAGGTAAAAAACTTTGTTTCCTTGTGATGGTAGCCCTTTGACAAATGACATAAAATACCTCACTGTTGATATAAGGTTGCTCCCAGAGAAATACATTAGTACTCCGTAATATGAAGACATTTATAGGTAATTAGGGAACCTGTACTCGCTCCAAGGTGATCTGGTGCGAGTGTGCACCACCTCACCAAAAAGGAAAAAAAAAGACACGCAAAAATAAAGGGCAGACTTTTCCTGTAGAGCTCGCCAAAAAATACATAACTGTCAAAAACGGCAAAGTTTTCTGTGTCTCGTACTTTTTACTCTCTCGAGATGTTTCTCCATGAGAAATTTTTATGTGACACACATGGTGGGAGATGACTGATTCAGAAGTAAGGTGGTCACCGCTCTGTTGGCTAGGGGGGATGGGAATGCAGGTGGTTGTTTCACTGCTTCAGAAAGATGGGGAGGGGGATTTCATTCATTCAAAGACACACATTGATACATGTACGATGTTTCATTTAATATAGGAAAATTCAGGTTGATACATTATTTTTTGTTTCATTTCAAATGTCAAAAGGCATATATTATTGTAAATTTGCAAAAAGAAAACATTTTTTTTATATTTTTTTTTCATTTCTTTCAGTGTATGCAGACAAAAAAAATTGTTAAAGGGAAAGAATAAATACAAGTGCTATAATAAAACCACAAATGACAAGTAGATTTTATCTTCTATTTTGATTTGAGGGTAAAGAATTCCAAATTAAAAATGTCAAGAATATGTTTATGAACATAATTTTTAACGAGACTTTGGAGATTGTGTCACTCAAAGTGGGGTTGCATGAGCTAGGCTTGTTAATTCATAAAATTAAACAAGCGATAATCACATGGGAGAGATTTCATTGTTGTACTGTAATCGGCCAGGTCACCAAAAACTTATCCCCCCTCTAAAAAGAATCAGCGATAACATCACATGACGAAGTAGAAATATTTCTCATTGAATAGGCTTTGCACCAATAGCACTGATTGTATAGGTAAAATAAGATTGACTTCAACCGGTGTTTGTGCTAGTGTAATGATCGGCTGATTGACATGGGCCACCCACAGAATGCCTTATAACGCAGCAGACAGCCATTTTTTTTTCTCTCTTGATGAGAATTTATCAAGTCTTATGACCAAAAAAAATGTTTATCCAATTTGATATGCATCATATCATTTGATCTGTGGAATGGAATTTCATGTTTGTTTTGAATTCTCTGAAATAACAATTTTTTCCCCAATTTTTTGTAAGATCTCAATAATGTGTTGGTTTTTTTTTTTTTCTAAGATTTTTTTTTTCGTCTGTCTTTTTCCATGCGATTTCATAAATCACATGTTAAAAAAAGCATTTTGGGATCACGACAGTTCTGCAGATGCTACACAAAGTGATTGACCAATGTCTGAAATTTGGAAGTGCCTATAAATATATATACAAAAAAATATATATACCAAAAAAAATGAATAAAAAACCCATAGCCCTGTAATACTCCTATCTCTCCTCTTTTAAAGAAAAATGAAGAGATAGAGTGTAGAAATAAACCCATAGCTGAATTTTCTTTTTTAACTATTTCTTTTTTATAGCCATGTCGGTGAGCTGTCTGATCTTAACACAGAACATATCGCAGAATGTATCGATTTCCACCCTATTAGGCATCATAATTTATGGACATTATGCCTGATTTTCAGATAAATGCAAATATCCTTGGAGCAAAGATGGCGTACAATGCATTTGACTATTGTCAGTAACATTGGGCCTTTTCATTATAATTCTCCTGCATTGATTTTTTGAGGGCCCCAAAATCATGTTCAGAACTAATGGATTTTAAATAAAGAACCATGCAATAATGTAGAAAATGAGTCGTCAACCTCATATATAAGTAGCCCTTTTTTATCCCTCAATAAATTTTGCATATGTTAACAATGGAATGGGTATTAGTATTTATCTAAGAGGTTAAAAAAACATTGTCTGTCTGTCTGCCCCCAGGAGATCCCCCTCAATTATGTGCATGTTTATCCAATGCTTATTACAAAGCATTGGATAAGAATGTATATACCTTTAATAACATTACAGTAATAACAAGTTGAAGAAAATATATTATTCTCTTAAGACAAGGTCATTTAAATTGTAATATACTCTCATCATGACTCAAGGCCATTTAGTCTCAAGGTCAGTGTTGAAGCTACTGTATAAGGTCCGTTTGTCAAGGAAATCTTAGTGTATTTAATCTGGTCTCTTACTGATGGCTTTTCTGTTTGTAATTCTGAATATAAGGTCAAGTTTTAAGGTCAAGGTCATGAGAGAATTGTTACAGTATGAGGGAGTGAAAATTCACTTGCATTTCACATATATATTCTTTTGCTATATTGTATGAAGTGTTGCATATTATTGTGAAGTACAGGAAATAATGCATTAGTAGTATAATATGGTAGTTAAATTACTATTGCATTATTTTAGTTAAAAAAACACAGTGATGTCAATAGGCTGTTAATCATAATTTATAATTTCATTTCAGGGACCTAAGCCACAACAAAATCACCATCATCAAGAAAGGTGCATTCTTTGGGCTAAAAGAACTGGTCAAACTGTAAGTATGATTATATACAGGTGTTTAATAAATGTTTCTTCTTGGAGAGAGAGAGAGAGAGAGAGAGAGACTGTAGGTGCTAAAATCTAAAGTTTAATGAATGCAATTTTGATGCAAGTGGAATCGTTGTCTAAATATTTCTTCAACTTTGAAATTTTGAAACCAAGAAATGATGTACCTTAGTCTTTTGATGCCCTTATCAACCTTGGAAACTTACATCGCTTATCGATGTTGCCGATTGATGGTCAGTCACTTGCAACCAAATCCAAGCTATTTTACTTTAGAATAAGTGAATTGAAAGAAACAGGACATCTAGATTATTTGTCTCTATGAATCTAGAATATTTATAGAATCAAGGTTTTTTTACCAGCACTTTTGCAGCACAGTTTGTTGAAAATTATTATAACAAAGATGAAAAGAATTCAAATCAGTGAAAACAAGACTGTGAGTCTTGCCCCAACAAGAGTTAAACAAGGTTTACATTTAATAAATAAGTGTTGAATTTGTTCACAGATAAGTATTATACCTATAGCAGGGTCAAGACATTCTACCTCAGGTAAACAAATATTGATCTACTTCCAGTGGCGGCCAAATTGGAGAAGTTACTGAGGAGTCAATCTCCGCCAACCTTAATAAATTTCAAAAATCTGTTTCTTGTCCCGAATTCTTTCACAAATGTTTACGTTAAAACCAAACCAAAGATGTATTTTTTTTATGGTACATAAAGGTTCATGTCTCGTTTGGTTTGTGATGAGAAGGTATTTTTTATCTAATAAATGTCATTAGGCATATATCTATCACAACAACAGCCTCAGAATAAGGCGAGATGTCAGATCTAAAAAAAGAGAGAAGCTAGTACAATATTTTTTCAGGGCTTCAATTTGCATGTATTCATGCACTGTATTGTATATCAGTGAAGGGGTTTTTCACTGCCTGGTTAAAACCTTTTGATATACTGTACTGAAGCATAAATAAAGACTGGTGTGGTGCTAATTAGAGAGAAAAAAATGATAATAATAATGAAAAGATGAGCTGGTGGCTTTCTTCTCCCCTCGGTCTTTCATTACATGAGTGACATTTATGTGTGGAGGGAGGCCCACTTAGGGGAAATAAGGGGGCAATGAAGGGGAAGTAAGGGGCTTTTTCAGTTGATTTGCTTTTGTGTGGTACAGGGCTATGTTTGTGTGTGTGTGATGGCATGGGACAGATAAAGGTGGTCTGGACAATTTTATAGGCTTTGTTATGGCTGAATCATCAGCTTTGTAAATGAACCATTGAGCAGACAGGCTGGACTTTTAGTGGGGCCTCCTTAAAGCAAAGAATGTGCCCAAAACGAACGTCAGTTTAATTGGTCTCTCTTGGTGGTTACTTGTTCAGTTTAATTGAAAATAGAATTATTGTAAAATTAAGGATATAATGGTTTTGGAGGATGAATTCCTATGATATAAGCACAAGGGAAGCACTGATAAATGTATAAATTGCACTCATTCATACAGTTTAATGTGGCTTATTTATAAATGTTGAAATTTCTTGGAGGCATACCTCAAAGGAAAATAAAGAAATCCCTATCTTATATTTTCAAGTAAATGCCTTTAAGTTAGATTTTAAAAAAATCCATATCTTATATGTTCTGGATGTGGGATTACAGGTGCTACTGCTTCAGTTTGAAAATGATTATTCACACATCATGTTCATTTGATGTGAGAATTAATTAGGTACACTACCAATAAAAGATGTACTGCATGGTATACCAAGAAACTGGATTTTCATGAATCTTCATTTATGTTTACTTGCATTGAAATTTTTACATGTTGTGCATTTCAACCTAAAGCTGAAGACTCAAGAATGTTCTAACCTTGAATACTTCAAAAACCCCATAGGTTAATCAGTTTGATTTTGTGGGCTTGTTATTTTCAATTTACAATATAATTTATTCTGGTTTTAATTTCATTAAATTGAACTGTCAAGGAAGCAAATATTTATTTTGAAGAAGATCTCTAGGTTTCTGATCATGCAGAGCGGCACCTACCCTGAAATGTTTTTCTCACCAAGAGGTGATTTTGTCTGTTTTTGATTGTCATGTGAGAGAGAGAGAGAGAGAGAGAGAGAGAGAGAGAGAGAGAGAGAGAGAGAGTTCTTTCATTGTGTATTGAAATAGAATCAATGAGAATATGGATTAGACATGTGTAATAGTTAATTAACTTTTTTATGAGTACATCTTTTTGTCCATCTGTCAGTCAAAAAGCTGACTTAGTAGATTCTTATTTGAGATTTTTTATTTAAATTGGTTTGATTAATTAAGTATGCTATTTACATATTTTGTTTCAGAGACCTGTCTAACAACAAGATTGGAAGCATCACCAGTTCCATGTTTGAAGGTCTCACCAAGTTAGAGAAACTGTAAGTGTGTGTTCTTAACAAAGTAGAGAAACTGGGTGTATGTTCTTACTGTTCTTACAAAACTGTAGGGTCACTTACAGTGTTATTGAAGCCCCATCATATATATGTCTGGGGCATATAGTGATATTTTTCATCTGCCATCCATCTTACCCCTTTCTGACAATTATAGCTTTTGTTTAGCACAGATTCAGAACAAAAAAAAAGATCTTTTATGTTGTAAGATTTTGTTGACAATGTCAATTTTCTTACTAGATACAGTTTAGTGATAGCATATTGAACTGTCTCATGATTTTCTAACATTGACCCTTCATATAAACCAATGCAAGCAATAGAAAAAGTGTGTTCTCTTATATAGAGAAACTCTTTGTTTTCTCCAAGCTATAGAGAAACTGTGTTTGTTTTCATCAAGCTTTAAAAGAAAAACTTTGTATGTTCTTGCTAAACTATAGAGAAACTGTATGTATTCTCCAAGCTATAGAAAAATTGTGTTTGTTCTCACCGAACTATGGAGAATTTCCGAGTTATAGAGAAACTGTTTGCTGAAACTCTGTTTTATCACCAAACTATAGAGAAACTGTGTTTTCTCCAAGCTATAGAGAAATTTTAGGTGGTCTTACCAAGCTATAGAGAAACTGTGTTTTCTCCAAGCTATAGAGAAATTTTAGGTGGTCTTGCCAAGCTATAGAGAAACTGTTCTCACCAAGCTATAAAGAATCACCAAGCTATAGAGAAACTTTGTGTTCTCACTAAGCTTATAGAGAATTGAAAGTGACACTGTGTTCTAACTGTTCGACATTTAGATTGTGTTATCTCTCTGAGCTACAAAATAATTTCTGTCAAAAAGTAAATGTTTTTATTTCCATATAACCTAAAAATATCAACAAATCTTAAAATTTACTTGTTAAATAGGTTTGCTACCTGTTTACAGAGAAACTGCAGGTTTTTGTAGCTATGTAAATACGTGTGGATAGAAATCGGATTTGCATTTGAACAGGAGACACATGCTTTATCCACATTCCAGAGCAGTGTTAGTGTACTGTACGTACAAAAATAAACATAAAGAACTAGATGTAAATCAATTCAAACTCAGATTCATGTCATCTATAAGTACATCATGTAAATTTTCCCGCTGTTTTATTCGTTTTTAAGAAGTTAATCTTAGCTTTAAAAAAAAAGGTAGATAATATATTTTTTTTTATTTCCGGTACCTATAAGCTTAATAAATCTTAGATTTTTTTTTCAGCCTTCAGAAGAAACAGAGATTATTTGATACACACTTTTTTGTTTGATAATTTTTTTTTTTACTCACCTGGATCAAACTTTTTGAAAAAAAAAAAATGTTGAATTTACCTACAGTGAAGTTATCTACTGGTTTGGCTCAGATATGCAACAAGGTTTTGTGGTCAACTAATGAGAAGTTTATGTGCGAGTGATGGATGAGGACACTGCATTTTGTGGTTAAGGAGGCCACTGTGCCAACTCTCACTGGCACTACTGATGTAGACAACCTAATAAGACATTTTTCACTGAGGATATAGGGACCAGCATTTATTGATATCTAGATTACAAGCTGAATTTTTGTGAGGACACTGAACTCATCCCCTCTTTTTACCCCCAATTCCAAGTAAAGGACAGAAATGCTTTAAATGTATTCTTAATATTTAGTTTGTTTGATTTTTGGCGGAAATTGACTTTATTTTTATCAAGTTTGCGTAGATTTAATAAAGAGAATTTCTGAATCTATAATATATATTCATACTCATATATGCATAGCATTTGGTGTTGAACTTGAATTAAAGGGGCTGATTTCCACCAAAAAACTCTCTGAAGTATTTACAGCAAAATGTAATACATTTACAATAATCCATTAACCACCGTAAGGATAAGAAAGCTTGCACCAGTTAGGGGTGGGATGGAGGCTGGAGGTATTAAACTGTTTGTAGTTATCACGGAACACACCAAAATAAAGCTGAGCCAAGGATTGAAAAGTGGAAAAATGAGTTCAGCCTGTTTGATCTGTGTTGATTATAAGCAGTTTATCTTTGTTTTAGCTTGTGTTGATTTAAAAGTGAGGAAAACACACACACATGCAGCAAACATATAAAGTCTGAATCATAGAGACTGATCAAGCTAGATTTGTTTTTTCTGTTCGAAAAAGTGCAGGATAAAAAATTTTCCCAATATCAATGTTGGCTGCTTGATAAGATCCTCATCAAAGAGGGAGAGAAAAGGAAAGGGAAATGTATCAAAGAAAAAAAGGAGGAAGAAATTATGTGTTTTTGAATCCCCCTGTGCTCTGACACAATGGATTATCTCATCAGTTACATCATCAAAAGATCATTAACGCATCTGTTTGATGGGAATGTAACAATGGCTGTTTAAAAGCCATCAACTGCGCTCATCCTGTACACACCTAAGAGAACCTTTGATCCTCCCATTAAAAGTAAATGGTAGAATCATAAGTGGAGTAAAGATGAAAAAATAACCAAAGAGGGTTTCTTAATGAGATGAAGAGAGATCTGACACAGGTGAAAACAGATAACAGATGTGTTTTTACCCCCCTCCACCCTTTGCAATCACATAATCCCATTCACAGCTTCATTGTTGTATAGAGGCATTGAGGAAGACAGCACTTGGCTGTGTTGAAAGAAGGCTTATTTTTTTCCCCCTGCAGCAAACTGTTTGCCAGATGCCTGCTTGTAGAAGAAGTTTGCCCCGAGTTGTGGGGTGTCTGGTCTGTGTTTCACAAAGGAAGGCATTCACTGACCTGATAAATTTAGAAAATTACATAGAGCAGGGGGGGGGGGGGGGTGGGGAGGGGCGATGGGGGAAGGATTATGAACTCAATTCTATTTCTCATGACACAGTTCTCCAGCTCTCTCATTCCCGCTCTCTCTCACTCTCTCTCTCTAAAACATCCATTTTGATTTTTGAAATTCTTGTCATACATGTATGAAACATATTAGAGGACAAGCACAGTCTTCATCCACATCCACAAACATCTACAGCTATGCCTGTCCACTTCTCAGAAGAGAAAAAGAATTGTGTAACAGGAAGGATTTTGAAGGGATGGGTATGCTAAGGATTGCAAGAATATTTTAGCTATGCATTTCTTAAGAATGGAATTTTCTTCTTTTTTTTGTAGGAATTTCTCCAACAATAGGATCAACACCATTCCAGATGGGACGTTCAACAATCTGCATGCTCTCAAGAAAATGTAAGTGAACACAGAGATCAAAGGCACTGTAATCTGTACAGGTTAGAGGGGGGAGAGAGGGGATTAAGACCCTCCAGTAGTCTCAATTCACCACCCATCGTCAGAGAGCCACTTCAGGAAAAGTTTTTATTTTAAAGTTGGTGGGGGGGGGGGGGGGGTGATGTGTGTACCATATAGGAAGACAAGGATGCGCTCTATGTTCCATGTTTCACTTGTGTTGCTCAGAGCGAAATCATAAAAAAACGAGCTGATCAAGATAGTGTGTAGAATGGAACAAGTCTTGAGGATATTCGTGTGCTCTCACCTTCTGTTTTGGGTTATTAGGCACATATGCCGACAAAAATTGTATTCATCATAGAACATTATGATGCATTTTTGTCAGCACTCAAGTTCACTCTCACATTTCCTATATGTATAAAAAAAATATAAACCATTCTGAACAGTTTGGAAATTCAATTATAAAAAAGTCTTTTAAAAATATTGTGTAAGGTAAACATTTGAGATAATTCAATTTTTGAAAAGTCTATTTTTTGTTTTGTTTTATTTTTCTGATTTTTTTTTTTAATTGACGATTTTGAAAAGTGATAGTTTACAAAACTGTTCAGAAAATTTCTTTATGATAGAGTCTGGGATACAAAACTTGTAATTACTTCCAAAAAGTTATTGGAATATGGAAAAAAACACCAACAGATTCTAGAACCATGAGTGCAGCCATATTTACTGAGCAATTAACCAACTTCTTGTTCGGCTTATAAACCTATCATAACATCAACCAGACAATCAATCAATCAATTACCGAAGAATAAAACCCCGGCTTTGATGAACTAGACAGGAAGACATGAAAAATGACTCAGTCATTGTGCTTAATTACACAACCTGCCTGGGGTCTACTGGGGTCCTCGTGTGACAGCCAGGCCGTCAAGAGTTTTAATCATACAGATTTTTCAAGTCAAAATAGACGAGCTTCCATTCAAGAAATAGACGAGCTTCCATTCAAGAAATACACATATTGAGAAAAAAATCTACCTTGTCAAACGCTTTTTAACTCTCTTTTTATTTCTTTTTTTTTTTTGAAATTCGTTGCCGTTTTTCATTGCATAGACAACTGAAAGGTAAATATTTGTTCAGGATTTGAAACCCTGTCAAAAAACTCCTTTGTGTATGCTGTGCTTTGTAAACAAATTTCATTTTTTCTTCCAAGTATTGTGAAGAAAATATATGAAACTTCAGCTTTCTCTTTTTGGCTGTGAAAAGGAGCAGTGTAATTAAACCTTCAAAAGATCATGATATCGTGGATATTAAAATGTCATTCATCATCGTAATATGGCTTTTTTAAAGAGTTACTGGTAGATGGGGATTTCAAATGTTCTCCAGGGGCGATCATCTTACCAAAGAACCTATTGTACAATCTTTAACTGCTAAATACTGATAATAATTTAAAGAGTATTAGCGTGGAATTTAAAGTTACTGTAGATGTAATTGATATACAATTAATTTATTTCATGGAAGTTGACAAATAAGAAATGCTCTTAATAATGAGAAAATTCAAATCATTGAATGAAAAATTTATAAATGTATGGATCGAATTGAATTTTTTATTCTCTCTTTTAAATTACAACTGTCTTGAATGGGCTCTCCCCTTTTTTCTTTGGTATTTTATAGTCTCAATATGGAATTAGGCCTGATGTATTCTCATATTTCTTAAGGGCTCTTAATTTGTCTGCATTTCTACTTTACTTGAAGTAGCCATGATAGTGAAGGTCCTTAAAAAAATAAAAAAATCATCAGACTTCTTCTATTAGTGGTGAATATATGTAGGCATTCAGTCTTCAGACTATATGCAACCAGACTAGTCACAAACCTAGATAATTCCTTAACCCCCAAAACCAACTCAACCTCTTTCATAATGGTTACTGTGTTTAAATGAAATGAATTAACACTGCATTAAAATTGAAAGCATCACTGTGAGTGAGTCTTGCTTATTCACTTAAAACATGGAACATAATTTCTGCTGTCACCCCCCCCCCCCCCCCCCCCCCCCACAATCTGCATTTTTTTGCAGAAAGAGAAAAATAAAGTAAATTTGGATACACAAGGACATTATTGATAATATTTAAGCTGCAGATTTGTAGTTCTGTGGGAGAATTCAGGTTGACATGCCTTACATGTCAACCGAGTTTTTCCAGTAAAGCTATAAGATCTACAGCTATACGTGTAAACATATGGGCAAAAAGAAAACCTTTCGAAAGGAAAATGCATTTTGTATTTTTGTTATTTTTGGTTTCAGAGACTTTCAGTCGGAGTACTTGAGATGTGACTGCCATCTTCAGTGGATCGTCAAATGGTCGCGCGACAAAAACGTCAAAATCCAACAGTCCACAACCTGCGGGGTCCCCAAGGACCTGAAAGGCGTGCCCCTCAAGGGCCTCAAAAAGAAGGACCTCCACTGTGGTCAGTTATAATGAAAAGTGTACTCTAGTTAACAGTGTTTTTATCAATGAATGATTATTTATTTAGCATTGCCCAGTGTGCAGGCAAAGAATCTGTTCAGTATTCTGGATATAAGTTTTATGCTTTTTATATTCCCTTCAGTGTAGTGAAGAGATTTCATTGAAACTGTTATATGTAGATGCCTTTGCAATATTTTTGGATATTAGAATTCATGGGAGAAAAAGAAATAAAAGAAAGCCATGGAACTCTAGAGAGAAACTTGGCAGAGAGAACTTGATACGAAATACATTGGAGATAATATTCCTGGTGGTCAAATGAAATTAGCTACTGAAAATAAAATTAAATGTTAGCAGTGGGTTTTTTTTTTCTTTCTAAATGGTAGTTTATTGTGAAATTAATGAGCCAGGAAACTATATAAATAAAGATGAAACACACAAACTCACTTCATTTGCAGTCTTCAATCAATATTGTAGCAGACATTTTGACAACAACATCAGATCATTAGGGCAGAAAATAAAAAAAAATTCTTCTAAATTGAAAAGTTAAGCTAGAGAAGGAAATTGTTTGTATACATGTGATCAGGATGTGTGCTAGTTGTATTTTTTCTTCATTTTTTCCCAATTTTCTACTAAATGACATTGTATTTTTTTGCTTTGAAAGCTTTGTACTCATAGTTCATGTTAAGCAGAAATAGGATGAAGATGAATGGTGCACTTTATATCGCTGAAATGTAATTTCTGTTCAGTGATCAAAGGAAAAAGAAGTAAACCCATTTATCTTGATATGTAGGCTTGAAAATGGAGGGCTTTTTTTTTTCAAATTTTGATGGATGCTTGGGTGTTTTATTGGCAAACAATTCATGAATATTAAACTGACTCAAATTTTGGCCATAACACCAATCTCGGTGCACATGGAGAGTTAAGTAAATAGGAGCTAATTTCAAATGATTCTACAAAGATTTTTTGCTGCAGTGAAAAAAACCTCCCACACTGTTGTTTTTAGATTGTCAGTGAATAAATTAGCAATGTTTATTTGTTGATCTCAATCAGTGTTCATGTCAGCTAGTGAAAAATGGGGTCTGTTTCCTTGGGGGGTAGAGGAGAGAGGAGGTTGGGGGATTTGGCAGCTTCCTGTGATGAAGGAGTTATCTCCCTCTGTGACCAAGGGTTGGGTTTTGAATCTTGGCAGCTCTACATAAGTTATTACCCTTTGTTATAGTGTTACTTAAAAACCCTCTTCCAAACCAGTAAGCAAAAAATCCTAAGCCAAGCATGTTCCTTATCTCCCTGCATTATGTACCTGAAGATAGCCACAATGAATACTGGTATCTTATCAATGAATTCGTTTTTTTTTTATATTTTGAAACAGTGTTAATAAATGCCCTTATGATGATGTTAATTTAGAGAAAAAAAATGAAGAAAACCTCAATGAAGTAGTTAATGCTTATATTTTCGCTTGGTGAATTATGCTTTATCTGGGTCCATAGGAAGGGAGGGATTGAGGGGTTTTTTAGTCAGTAGGTAAATTTCCCAACTACAAGAATCTATCTGCAAGAATTACCAGAGAAAGAATTCCAGATTTTCAACAATACATATTTGGTACTTTGTCATAAAATGTGGGGGTACATGGTAATTATAGGGGTAAACTTTTATTTATGTAATAATTCAATGTCTACAGAAAAAAACTCAATGAACACAGTGGTCTTGCTTTGCTTATATATACATACTGCCCATTACAAGATACTGCCAACAGTTTTGCCTAAAAAGAAAAATACCCAGAAACAACCATCCTCTTAAAAGTACTACCAGGTACCTATGTAGGTCACCTGGTGAGTCTTTGTCATGACTCAGCATTTGTGGAATTGTTCCACATAGGTGAGAAAATGGAAGCAGGGAGAAGTCATTATTAAACGGTTTTACTATGGACCTGTTAGTCGGGTAATTTTGATGGGAGTGACTCGGAGGAGATTGTTCCCCATTTTTTTCTTTGTGACAGTATTCCCAGATAGGGCCAGGCTTCACAACCCTGGAGAGCAACACCTGGGGATGGTGCTAATTAGCTGTCCTGATCCAGTTTCTATCTATCCTCCTTTGTCTGCTTATCCGTCCTTTTTGACGTGTGGGAGACATTTATGTGCATTAGTAAACTAATACTAAAAGGGTGTTTTTTTAAAACTAGTCTTGCAGGAATTTGTAGAAAAAAAATAATATGCATGCAAAGTGTAGAGTTGTCTGAAATTGGAGTTTGATGTAGATTTTGTTTGCCTTCACACATTTTTATAGGTTATATGGGGGTGAAAAACCATTTGCTTATTTGCAGATAATGTCAGTTTATTTTTAAAACATTTTAAGATATATAAAAAGAAAACTGATAAGAGTGATCATGTTCAGTTTAGTTATGATATAGTCAATCATTTGAAAATAGCTTAAATTTACATTTCATTTAAATCGGGCCACCATTTTTTAAAATTACATGTAACTTTTCAACTGCATTACGTTGGTACTTCATTGATGATTTTTTGTTTTTTTTAGATCGCCCCCTAGAATTACCAGAGTTTGAGATTCTCCCGAACAAGAGTCAGGTGGTGTTTGAGGGGGACAAAATCCCCTTGATCTGCCGCGCCTCAATCATCAATAGGGAGACCCGCATGGTGTGGTTACGTCGTGGCGAGGTCGTATCGACCAATCGCAGTGTGGGGATCTTCGTCATCACGGAGGAGACCCCAGACAAGTCAACCATGATTCACACCCTGATGCTGAAGCATCTGACCGAGGAAGACTCAGGGGTGTGGCAGTGTATGGTGACCACCCCCCAAGGTAACGTCTCCACAGATATAACCATCGTGGTCATCTCGAACACTGCTGCCACATGCCCCTCCAAAACCTCCAAGACCAAGAAAGGGGTGTACAAATGGCCGCGGACAGTGGCAGGGGTGGTCAGCGAACAGCCCTGTAAGAGGGGGCGGGGCTCAGCCACCCACCGGTGCAGTGAGAGCAGCATGTGGGAAGGGCTGAATGTGGACAGGTGTGAATACCTGGAGGATCTTACCAGGAAACTTGAAGCCTTCGCACTCCTGAAAAATGTGAGTTACAGAGTACGAAACAAGCAGACATCTATTATAAATTACTTTACAAACTTTACTGATGGATAGGCATTTTAAATTTGTAGGTTGGTGTAGCTCAATGAACAATTTTACAGCAATAGTGAAACTAAGTCTTTTTTTGGTAAAAAATAAAGGGGGGGGGGGGGGGGGGAGGTACAAGTCTCCCATTTAAGAGTGGTGTGCGGAAAGGAGCATATTAAAACATGAAACATGAAGCAGAATCTTTTCAAAAAAGCCAATGAAAATGATTGATTATTATTGTAATTTTGAATTTTGTCTGGAGTGTGTTTAATTTGATTCAAATGTTAATGTTATGTGTCAAGTGAATGTTTTGGAGGTGTATTCCTCTTCACTCCTTCTCTCTCTGCAGACACTCTTGATAATAAAGGCAATGGCGCTGTCAAATTCTATTGATAGCAGTATGAATAAAAGCCAGGTTGTTGTTGGGAAAACAAAAAGTGAATTCAGACAGATTTATCTAGCATATCCTGACATTTTGATAGAAGCATGGCACCCCCTCGTATGAGACTCCAGAGACTTTATTTTGAGAAATTCTATGACGAACACTACAGACACATGACGCTGACATGTTAGTGATAAAAATTCCGCAAAACTCATTTTTATATTTCATTTTTCTTAAAAAAATGTTTTACTACATGAGTCAATGAGTTAAATGATCTGTGTGTTTATACATTGAGATGCCATCTTGATGAAAGATGTTGATGACCTGGTTTTAAGATGAAGAAATTAAACTATTTACATCAGTTGTCAACACATTCAGCATCATGTAAAGTATACATGTGTATAGGCATTACCTGTGTTTCCTCAGAACTATGATTTTGTTATAGATCCAGATATTTAAGGAAAGAAATGATTTAAGAAACTAAGCTTTCATCCTTATTTGGTTACTGTAAGTCAAAAGAGATGTACTAGCTAGCTTCAAGGTACGAGAGAAATCATCTGAGGTCAGGAGTGGATAGTGGATAGGTTTACCTCCCTTCTAACAGTAACATGTTAACCATGGAAGATATTGGTAGACCATTTCTCAATGGTTTTTTGTTAGCAGTGCTTGATTTAGAATGCTGTAATTCATTGGTTTTAATTACCTGGTTGTTTTCTTTTTCTCTCTCTAGAAGGATATGAACCAGTCAGAGTTAAACAATGCTGTAATTTCATGATAATATTTATCGTTTTCCTTTGCTCTCTTCAGAAGCGGATGAACCAGTCCGAGTTCAGGGAGGTGTCCACAGAACTGATGACCGTCATGTCTCAGCCGGAAAACATGGAGGATTTGACCCACTTCACCCTGTCGGCACAGATTGTGGAGAATCTAGCAAAAAACATCCAGGACAAGAGAGAGGTGGGTTCTCACATTGATCTTACAGAACACAGGAAATTGTCATTTATCACAATATTCTGTGTATTTACTCACAGATTTCATGATAATTGCATAACATATGGATATTCTGAACATACACTGTATAATGTAATTATCTTGTTTGTGGCTCAAATGGAACCTAGAAAGACAATTTTTAATTACCAGCCATGATTGTCATGCTAATCAAAAACAATCCAATTAAAAATTACATTTTTTTTTATTACAAGGGTATCCATCAGTATATAATGCTTTCTACATTTTAATGTTTGCCATCTAGATATGATACGAGCATGAAAAACAGAATACGTAGCAAATAGAACACACACCTGGCTGTGCATGTACATGTACTTCATGTTTTGTTTAGCATTGTGCAACATGTTTGAATATTTGTTTATATCAATCCAGGTTTCTACAGTGCTACATTTAGTCAGTAGTCTGATGAATGAGAACAATGCAAAGTTAGAGGAGGCACAGCTCCAAGACAAGACCTGTTCTAGGTGAGGAAATTATATCTATGATCAAAGAGGGGTAACTCTAATTTTAAAAAAAAAATATTTTTTTTTGCTAAACTGTTAAAGGGAAAGAACTCTGTTGTTCTTCAACTGCAATTCTTTACTGATTTTATTTACAGGTTACTTAATGTAGTGGAAGAACTTCCAAAACACATGGATGCACCCATGTCAGAGTTCACTGAAAACGTTGTCATAGAAACGATGCAACAACCCCTCGAAGATTTCCCTGGTGTGACTTGTATGGCATATTCCCAGATTTTCAGTTGTCAGGACCGATACATCAACCAGTCCATTGCTAAAGAGGTTTGTTATTAAGCATGTGTCATGTTATTTTACCCCTCAGACTCACAAAGGCTGAAGGAAATGAGTGGTGAAAGCAGGGAATGCTTTTGTTCAGAGATTCACATGATTATAAACTTAAACAGAGACATAAACAAGACAATGGTTGGTTTTCAAAAGTGGCAGGTTTTCTTCAAGGTATGCAGTGGCCATGAAAAAGAAATTGCCATTATATATGAGGATCATTGGATTTTCTTGTATGATAGGGATGCTGTGTTTTTAGTAAAATAAGATTTCAAGCCCAGTCATGAAAAGTTGTTTTCTTTGATAATATTGTGTTCATTACAGCGTCCTCTTAATGAAGTAAATATGTCAAATGAATTGTCAACCCTGGACAACAAATTGTTTAAGGCATGAAATGCTCTTTGAAGTCAACAGGTGTGTGTTACAGGATTCTTTTAGATTTGTCCTAGTTTTGCTAATTATAAGTACTTCTATAGTATGCAGAGAATATTTATTCATGTGCAACTATGATTCAAGCAGCTATGATTCAAAGGATTTTTACACCAGTGAACCTCTGCCCCCTTGATATTTCCCCACAGCTTGATTGACCCTCCACTTTTCCACTCAATCCAGCCACCTCCTCTTTGTGATCACCTCATCCACACAGTCCCTCCACACATTATCCCTCTCACCATCTCCTGTGTCTTCTTTTATAACTTATACATATTAATCCCCACCCCATTACCTTAAATACTAGTATGTCAGCCACTTCCACTCCTTAACCAACACTGCTTTATTGACTTCATTGTCTTCTACTTGCCAATCTACCTCAACTTATTCTACCAATTTATTCTTTAACACCATGGAATCATCCTCACACGTCACATCTTCCCTTCAACACCCCTACAACCCCCTTCCAGCTTCCCCCTCCTAGACATCACCCTATTTAACCCTCTTGTCCACCCATTAAGAACTTTCTTACCAAGGGGATCTACTATATGATTTCATCATAACTCCTCACCACCCACATTCTCCATTTGTGTTGGATCAAATGTTGAAGGAAAATTTCAATAGTGGAAATCTTCTGAATTTAAAAACTGGGTTACTTGAAGATTTTATGGGGAAAGATAAGTACTATTTTTGAATTAACCAAGCCAATAAATTTGATATTACGAATTTGAATCTTCATCCAGCAGGGTTCTCTATAGAGGCTGCCAAATCCATTTTGGAGAACTTCCACTCACATGTTGACAAATTTAAAACAAAGTTTGAAAGAATTACAGTGGAGAACTTTTCTTTTTTTGTTAATCATGCTGCTCTCACAGATGGATTGTTCCAAGTCTGTACCTCTGTACCCAGAAGTGGAGATAAGTTCGGTTATATTTGCTTAATTTAAACATACGAAACAGCAAAAAAAAAAAAAAAAGATTATGTATCAGTCGGGGTTTGAGATTTAGACACTTCTCAGAAGGAAATGCTACTATTACGCCAGCTTGTATCACAATAAACCTCAAAACAGCCAAAGATATCGAAGGAAAACACCAGAGCCCTCGTCTTCCTGAATTTTATGTGGTTTTATCAGGAGATTCTGTAATAAACTTTTGATTACAACACTTTCCAGGGTGCCTTGCACTCAGATGCTGGCTGCCTCTGTGTTTTTGGTGTTGTGAGTTTTCAGCAAATGATTTCATGTTTTTCCGCTCCAAACACATCCTGATCAACTTTTTTTCAGAGAATAAAAAAACTGTATGAATGAAATTATTTTTGTTAACCAGCAATTTCCTTAATTTGCACCAACGTGGAAAAGCAGGCCTAGGTTTATAATAAAAAATAAAGGGGGCATATGGTGCAAGGTACTTGTTTGACTCTACATGATTAGTGGCATCACATCGCCACTCGCTTTTTCAATATTGGCAAAGAAATCTTTTTCTGCTTTTTTCGTGTCACTGTGTGTTCACTTTTCACTGTAATTTTCAATACAATATTCGTTCATAATTTTTTTGTATATTTGCACAAGTACAGCGGTCTTATCTGCAGGTAAATGGCCCTAGAATTTTAATCTTAAACAAATCTTGTCTGACAATTAAATACCAGGAGGAAGAAAAATTGAGCTTCAATGATCCGAAATTGAACTCGTATTCATTCATACCCCCTCTATGATGTTTCCATCTTTCAGAGAAAAAATTTTTGTGAGTCTATTACTGATTGTAATTTCCAGAAGGTTTTAATCGCTCAAGTCTGATACAACATTACTTGTCCAAATAAAAACAAATCAAACTGTTATGGTCAAGCTATACTCCAAAGAACTGGACTATTTTCCGCTTTTAAATCCATGTTTTCCTCTTTAATCCTCATAGACAGCAATAGTCTGATAGCGTTTCTGGAAGCCAGGCTTAGTTATGTCAATATCAATGGTGTATTTCTATGTGATGTTTGTGCGAGGGATCTAGCTCAATGCACAGAAATAGGAATCTTTGACGGAGGTCTGTACCTCTCAAAGTTGAGTCCATATCTCAACTAAAAACAATCATTTATTGAAAGTTGGGTAGTTTAGGTATTTAAAGTTGCCACATGTTTTAATTTTTGCAAAGTGCGATTTATTGTGAATCGGGGGTAGTCCATGTGGCTGGTTGTCGAAGTGAAAAATTCTCGCCAACGCTGGAGCACCAATTTGCCTGTTTAGTGTGACTAGGAGACCAACAGAGTCCTCGCAGAAGGTATATCTGCATACTAATAGCTAGCTGGTTAAAACTTATTTAAATCATACTTGTAAAATTTCATCATTTCTGCTGTCTGTTGGCTAATGATTTCATCCAAATTCTGATGAAGTGTGTCTGCATCGTTATGTTTTGTACTTTAATCCTTCTCTCAAGATTTTACTGAAATTTGTAGTTTTATGTCTAAGCTTAGATTATATCTGTTAGTTTTTTGCAATCATGAATGGATCAGACCAAAATGCAGGGATTTCTTTTCTCAAGTGATCACTTATGTTTTGAACAAGATTTATTTCAAATATATCTGATATTAAATTTGAAATGACTCACAGTTTTCTTTATTGCTCATGATTTACATTATAAACATGGTCTGCATGGATTCTATCACAAAATAACATTTTCATATTTATAGACATTTAATGAATTGACCATATGTTTACACCTCCCTCTATTCTTGAGTACTTTTACTACATACGGTATATCATAGACACAATTGATACTACGGCATTTACCCAGGAAAATTAAAAGGCATACTGGTACAACTTTTGATGTCATTTTCCAATTTTATGCAGTGTTTATGATAATTACAATGTGATTCATTTTTATGCTGCACAATGAAGTAAATTAAACTCTGCTGTTTAAAGAATATATGTCTCTTGTGTAAATCCTGTGTTTTTGTTAGATAAGGTTGTGGATTAAATTGGACTTTGGATGAAGTTGTGGTAGTCCAATTTGAATACAATGGTACATTTATATTTGTTGGTGACTATGTCGGTTAATATTCTCAGTCCATCTTGTTAAAGGAGTGTTCCATTCATTGAATGAGTCTATTCTGTGGTGTAATTGTCATATTTTGTCAACAAAATTGTCTCAAATTACCAAATGAGCTGTAATTGTAGATAGAAATTGTTCATGATTAGAAAAAAAGACACAGGTCATCTTTATAAGGCTGATCCGTATTTGTTCTTTTTGGGGGGAAAAACGCATTGAAGTATTTATTTCTTTTCAACACAGTACAAATAGGCTTTTGAAAGGCAATTAAATGAAAGGTGATCTGTGAGATATGTTTAGTTAAACTCAGATCACCTAGCTGTGAATCTTTGTTCCTATCCCTGCAATGAACCACAAGATGAAGTCTGAATAAGAAACATACCGGTTATTTAATTGTGTTTATGCATCACTCAGAAGACAAACATTTAAGAAAACAATAATTTGAATGATAGAGTGTACAAATGGTTTGTAGTTTGTACACCCCAGGCAATTAGAATTGCAAAATTTCATCCAAAATATCCAATCAAACAGACATTTTGACTGGGTAGACTGCATGTATTGAAGAACCCCCCCCCCCCCCCCCAACCCCTCTCCGAAGTGTCAAGAATCATGGAAAGCTACTGTGGAGGTAAATGAAAAATTGATCACAATTTGGAGGGGGGAAAAATTGAATGAAAGAAGAAAAAAAGAAGGAGAAAAGGCCAGTCCAGTGATTATTTTGGTAATTGTTATTTAATGACGGGGCAGGGAGTCAGGAGGGGATTAGGGAACATTATTTTTGTTTGCCTCCTCAATGAAGAATGTGAGCAGCCATGCATGAACATCCCATTCAGTTTGACGTTTTACCTGTCGGGGGTACTGCAGTTCAGATTTATCAAAAGATAATGGACGGGAAAAGTAGTCAGTTGTACTGGTAGGTTTTTGTTGCCGGTGAATGGATTTATTAAAAAGCTTGACAGCGATGAGATGGGAGGGAAGTGTTGTTGCTGTGTAAAACCTACGCCAGTCCGTGATCAGGGAAAGCAGGAGGGAGAGATTTCAGGGGGACCTGTTAGCTAGCGGAGGGGAGAAGCGGTTTTCATAAGACGGTACACCAGGTGTCATATTCCATGCAATTATTGCTGGCGGGGGATTTGATTGGATTTAGGCGGTGTTTAGCCTTGAGGACTGTCGGTCACCCAGAGAAGCTAGTCATTTCTTTGTACAACTTTCTACATCGTCTGTGAAGAAAACAAACATACATGTGATAGAAAATTTTCGATTTGATTGACAACAGGTAAATTCTTAAACATGCAGGTCCATTGTGTTGGTAAATTCACTGGTCCTTTCATGGCATAGTCTTATTTCTAGCTTCAGTCTGTAGATCATAAGATGGAGATAAAATTTGTACAATTTGTGATTCAGTTTGAATGAATGTTAATTTTAATTTATTTTAAACACTAGACCACTGAAATATTTTAATTTTGTGCCACTGCTGTGTATATCTGTCCCAGTTGGTATTGATTGAATGTCTCCATTTATGAGTGATATCACAGTAGGAAAGTATAGATAACACTTTAGTGTGTTACTTTTTATTTCGCATACTTCTGTTGAGGTGGTCAGATGCTAGGTGGGAATGTCAAGTTGTCTACGGGAGATATCAAGTTCTTTTTATTCCAAAAGCTGAAAACAAATCAAGCCCAACAGGAAGCAAATATAAATGACTATGTCAAATGGTGGACAGTGATTTGGGGGGGGGGGGGGGGAGAGAGAGAGAGAGAGAGAGATAGAGAGAGAGAGAGACAGACAGACAGACAGACAGACAGAGAGGACAGACAGACAGACATAGAGGACAGACAGACAGGTTAACAATATTAAATTCAGATGATAAGATACTGTAGCATTGAAGCCCATACCAGGCGCATTGTTGCATCGAAGAAACCAACATAATGCATACAGAGTTCATGGTACTTGTGGAAGCACCTGCTTGATAAATGTGTGACTTTTTGCCAGTTTCCGTTGTATACCTCATTAACTTGCGTAACCCTTTTTTCTTTCACTTTTACTTTTTTGCCCCGCATCATTTTATCAGTTATGTGGTATCTGAACTTGTTGTTTACTAATGTGGCCCTGCAGTGTGTATATATAGCTCTTGATTAAACTGGGTTTCATCATAAACATTTTCTTTTTTTCGCAAAGAATGATAATAGCAAGTGGGTGTTCTGTTTGAAAGCTCGATGATTCAGCGCAGGCAAAGTTTGAAGTGTTGGAGAAAAAAAAAAAGATATATGAATGCCTGCATTTTTTAAAAATAGCTTTTATAATGATTTTTGATAGAACCTCATAATCATTGCATTGATATATTATGATAAGAAGATTATATTGTACATCCTTTGGAACATGAATAAGCCATCTGCTTTTATTATGTCAATTTTTCACTAAACGTTATTGTAAATAAATCTAAAACAAGTTATGTATGGTAGGAATACTGTATTTATAAGGAATGGTACCAAATGCTGTAAAGGTACTTTATTCATTAGGAATCTTATTTTTTGAGTAAATAAAGGGTAAGGGTGTATAATGCACTTTGTCCCATTTTGACTCATAAAGATTGTTTAAAATCTAAATTCCTTGCTGCAAATCAATGAATGTTCACATGCTGTGTTAACATGTCAAATATATGAATTCAGATTTAGCACCACAGTATTCAATGCTTAAATCTTGATCATCTCATTTTTGTCCTTTTGATTTCTGCATTTTAGTTTTCTTGTAGTTAAACCTTCATTTTTTATTAATACTTCTTTATATGATAGGATTATGTTTGAAAGTTAATTGGATCCTATAGATAATGACCAAAAATCAGGCATACAAGTTAAAGTCCTAGTGAGAAGTTAATGTGAAGTGTTGAAAGCATACAGTTCAAAGAAAATACATGTATATAAAAGTTCTTGATTTTTGTTGCTACTTGCATTCAGCAAGAAATATGTTATGTACTGATATGCAAAGATTTCTTTACGAGACAATTTTTGTTCTTGCATTCATAATGCATGGAATTGGACTGGATTTGTACACCCCTGGCCTCAGGATCATGAAAGAATTTCAGACTTAAGTCAAAAATTCAGTCGGTCATAAAATGATTGTTCATCATAATATGACAGTTGAAATTTGTAATAACAGCTTCGGTTTATATTAAGACACTTTTGATAGCCTATGAATTATGTCTGCATTTTTATTCAAGAGACATTGTGACAGTGTACAATTTTTGACTTAACTAAGTCCAAGATTCTTTAATGATCCTGGAGCCTGTTCTTTAGCCATACCCCAGTATATGGTACTAAATCTTATGTTCTGGCATGGCTACAGTATAAACTTTGACCAAGTCAGCAATGAGCAACTTTCTGTCTATTTCAATTTTCAAATTACCGGTAATATGTAAATTTCTAGATAGATTTCCAGCTTTGATGTTATTATATTCCACTATCCTCTTAAAAGAACCACGATCTGACAGATACTGCAATATCATATGCTCTTCATTTTCATGGACCATTACCATCTTTTTTAAGGGAACATTAATTTTTTGAAATATGAATGCTCCATAAAATACCAATATGCATCAAGGAGGTACTGAATCTGCCACAATTTCTAAATTAACCTCACTTCTTTTTTATTTTATTTCCTGAGGTCACTGAAATTGAGTACAAGTCATAATTGCCCATTAATGCATCTCTGTAAGGCAGGAGGTGTTGGGTTTATGGGTATACTGTGTAATGTAGCAGGACTGCTGTGGTCTCAAGTTAATGCCTGCAACAATGGTGACTGTGGATATGAAGAAAACAAGATATCAAATATTTAAAACCCTTTCAGATAGGTGCATTATCTAACATCTATCTTCTTCTTTTGAATTTTGTTTGTTTTGGTATCTTATGTGAGATTACGTTCCTCTGAAATGATATGTTGAAAAAAAATCTCCGAATTTGGCTGTTAACAAAGATTTGACGGGATGTAACGTAACTTCTTCATATTTTTGTTTACGTACCTAGAAGGTAAGCAGAGGGGTCCATTCTTCATCATTGTTAAGGACTGCCATCAACAATGAAAAATGTTTCCCCAAGTACAAGTAGAAAGAAAGGTTAAATGACCCCGGGGTCAAGAGGTCAAAAGACATGGCAGGCCTGCAACTCGATAGCAGTAATTAAGATTTTTTATTCTGACAGGCTAAGATTGTTTCCGGTTCACTTGAGATGTTGCATGTTACACCTTCAGCAGGTTGCATGCCCTGTTTAAGTTGCCTGTTTTGCCTTCATTTTTGTTTCTTTTAAAAGTTGATTCAGAAGTTTGGGTCTTTTGATTTTAAATGTGGTGTGTGTCGATTATGAGAGAGTTATAGAGAGATTTGCTTATTTTGCGCTGTCACCCACATTGGGAATCCAGAAAATGAGATATCATACTCTGTTAAATTGACAGTATCAAGAAAGGAATGGGTATACAATAATATCCATTATCATTTGTTTCTTTAATATCTTGTAAGTTTACAGTTGATGTGACTTTAAAAAAATCTTTTTTGACAAAAGAAGAGAATTTAAAAGATCTCAAAATTTTATGAATTACTTTCACAGTTGTTAAATGATATGATTTTCTTCCCTATGGTGGGTTATAATGAGCCAAGTCTGTACTTTGTAAACCATCATTTTCAGGAATAGAAAAAATTGGTGAAGAATTGTTTTGTAGGTATGTTACAGAATTCTTCAAGTTCAAATTGTACAAGATCTTAAACCTAGGGCTCTTACCTAAGTCATGCATGATGTTGTGATCACGATTATTGGCGTTTTCTTTCGGCAAACAACATACTTGTAATGTAGTTCTGAGTAACATATGGGGTAAGGGTTTTTTGTGTAATACATAGCTGCAAGAAAAAATTCACCGAATTTTTTTAAAAAATGCATTCTTTGGAATTCATAGTCAGCAACTTGGCAGAAAATGACATATAAGTGATATACATGTATCACAACCAACGGGTTAAAAATGTATGCCAAATATCAAAAGTTTGAAAGATCAATGGATCGTAAGAAATGCCGTCTCAGGTTGTAGACAATCTCAATCTTATGATTGTCAGGTTTGAGCAAGGTTGAGATAAGTGAGAATACAGGTTTAATTCTTACTAGAGGTGGCTTTGACATGTGTTAAAATATATTAGCCAAGAAATTAGGTATGAACAATCTGATGAATTTAACGGATAATGTCATTTCTTCTCTAAGTGCCTAGAGGTCTTCTCTAGGCCCAGTGCCATACAGATATGTACCAGCTAATAGTACATATGTATTGGAGATCATGCCAAGATTCCCGGTCAAATTCGAGCAACTAGCCAAGAGCTAGATGTCGTAAGTATATGAAGGTGAGAGATGATGCTTTTAGATGAAAATATTCATTTGAAATGACATCATAATTTGTCCAGTGAAGGTTTGTAAGACAAGGCTTCTAGCAAAGAGCTTCAGAGCATTGTCAAAAGATGGCATCTGTACAGTGGCTTGTAACTTGTTAATTAATCTGGACTTTTCTGAATTAATGGGGGTGAATGTTGATTTTAACCTCATATTTATTTTCCCCCCATGTTTTCACTTCTTACCGTTTACTATGAAGAAAGATAAATTTTGCTGGCGAGTTCAAAATGCGGGAAAGATGATAATTACCTATGAGACTGCAGCATCACAGTACTGCAATAGCCCTAAGGTGACAAAAATGAAGTAAATGGAAACACCATAGGTTAGATGGTGACAAGGAGAATAAAATATTGTAATATTCTGTACTTTTAAGATTTAGCCCCCTGAATACCGGTATGTCAGGCAAATTGCATTATTTGAAGTTAAGTATTTCCTTTGTAGAATTGTGGATTAATTTATGTACATACTCATAAATGAAAAATTGCTTTTCTGACATTAACCATGCAATAACGGTTCAAAAAGTCAGCTTTTCCAAGTGCAGTTAGCTTGCAAAAAATATTTGAGAAATTGCAGCGAGACCTGATCATTGCCAAGACAGACTGGAGGTTTAAAGGAAGTTTACACGATATCGGATAGCTTGTTTGTCATTAGCTTTAATCAGTGGTGGCGAGAAATGTTATGTAATCCTAGAGGGATTTATTTCGAATTTAAACACGAGCTACTTGATGGCTTTTTATCTTTTATCACGATGATGGGACTTTATATACACCGAAACGGGCTTTTTATTATATTTAACCGATATATTATTTCAAAGCCAGTTGAATTGTACCTGTCTCTTATGCACAACTTTACCACTTTTGGAGGGTGGTCCTCTGATTTAGTGTCTGTATTACAGTACTATATTTCTGCATTACATAAAGTATTCAAATTTTGGTGGCTTTTTTTTGTTGTTAATTGTTGAAATGATCAAAGATTTAAATAAGATGTCTGTTTAAATACTCTTCTCAGTTTTCTTACAGGTAAGTGTTTTAATACCTGTGTTACGTAACAAAGAAATTGAAGAAACTTGTGGTCTTCTTTTTTTATTGTCTCTTTCTTTCTTATTAATACCTTTGCACACAAAAAGGCAGAGCAGGAATTATTAATGTCAAATTAATAAATTCCACTTTGTAACTGGAGTTCTGAATTCATTAACTCCTTTGGAGTTGAACAACATAAAGAAGTGTGAAATGTGAAGGCCGGAATATTATAAACGTACATTAAAGAAAGAAATAAAAATCTCCGAAGTTGTATGCCGAGTCCAGCCCATTATAAATGCATTAAAAAGAAATAAATGAGGTGGACCTCGTTTTATGCATAATTCATAACCAGAGTTTAAATAAAATGTGTTTTAATTTTCAATATTCAGCTAGCCCCCTTCTTGTTGCTTTTGGTGTATCTAAGCCTTTGTGTTATGGATTTTGCTATGATAGCCATTTTTTTGATACGTCTTTTCAGAATCTAGTAGGGACAGTCCGTCTGCCTGCATCCCTGTACAACACCTCAGAAGAACTCTCCCAGAATTCCTCTAGTGACAGCAGAGCCAATCTACAGTTGATCCTGTACAGGGATGCTAAGCTGTTTCCTTCACTGACCACCATCCATGATGACCCCCAGATCGGAACCAAAACAGTTTCTGTGGTGTCGGCCATCTTGTCTGTGGGTGTCTGTAAGTATTAATGTGTTCAATGAGGAGATTGATGGTAAATTGTAGTGTTGTTTCTTGTATGTTGAGACTGAAGGTTAAGGGTTATGGTAGGATGAAGTGGAAAAAGGAATGGAGATGTCACGTTAATGGTTGAAGGATGTTGTTATATTTAGTGTTATTTAGTGTTAATTCTTGTGTGTTGAGGACAAAGGCTCAAGAGGGCTGGATGGTTATTGCCATTGTAAGATGTAGTACCTTAAGGAAGTTCAATATAAAGATAAAGTACCTTAAGAAAAGTTCAATATAAAGATATAGTACCTTAAGAAAAGTTCAATATAAAGATAAAGTACCTTAAGAAAAGATAAGAGATATATAATAGGTCACTTGAGGTTACATGTTTTTTGAGAAAAGTTTTCCAAATATATGTGTAGGACATTTTTACGTACACTGTAAAATTCTCTTGATAATTAATGCTACTTAGTGTAATAAGTTGAGGTATTTAATGTATTTACTATGCTAATTACAAATCATTTGATGTATGCTGTGTAGAAATATTTCACGGATGAACTACCATTAATATGTTATATAAATAGCAGCCTATTTATGTAACATTTAATTGAAAGATTAGGAAAATTTATGACATTTTCAAGAAATTTCAAGTATATTGGAAGATTAAATTTAATGTAAAAAAAAAATTTGGGGTTACCGGTATATCAACAGAATTGTCTCTATTCTTATTAGCTGTTACTTGGTAAGCAATAGTGGGTCATCATCCCCTTGTTCGGTTTTGAAAGGGTGAATTGTAGAGAGAAAAGTTAAGCAATTAAATAATAATATCAGGATAATGGAGAGTAATTTAAGTGATGGCCATTTAGGGTGAAAGGAACCTGTGTCCATATTGCAAGTGTGCCCTACAGGGGTATTATAAGGTGCTGAAGTAGAAACTATTCCTTAATTGTGTCCTAGGGGCCCGTTTATTCAGTAACTGTTGATCAATAATAACTATTAGTAAGAGAATACCATTTAATTGCACTTGTAATACACAAACCATACCCAATGGAAATATAATAGTAAAACCCTCCTTCAGTTTGAAACCATTCACTTAAAAAATTGGAGGTGGACAGGTAATTGAAATTTGAAATGAAATTTGAAATTGAAATCTAGGATTTAGTTAAAGTGAATGTCAATTTTTTGACAGTGGCAATTAAATTGTTACAAAGTTATGGTAAATTGAATTTTATTATGTACATGAATTGACATCATTGTCACAAAATTTCCCTGTCTATTTTTCAAGAAGAATTTGCAATCGGAGTCCTTTTGATTTATTGAATTTCCAGTAAATTAATTTTTCTATTTGGGGAAACTATTCAAGCCTTTATGGTACATCTTTTCAGGGAATTATTAGAACAGGTGACATTCTGATGACTGGCATGCGACCCGGCCTTGATATTTTAATTGTCTAGGCATGTAACAAGTTGATAAATTTCAGTTAACTTGACTCATTGTCCCTTTCAACATTGGGATTCACCACCCCCTGTGTAAGCAGGAAGAGGGTTGACAGTAGCATTATTTCTTTTTCTTTTTTTTCTGCAAACGTCTTCATTAATCTGAGTTAAAAATGAGGTCATGCCTTAATTGTACTTGATGAGGTCTCATGCGCTTTTTGTCTCTCTTAACAGCTCCTGTAGTTGTCAACCTAACAAGCCCGATAACCTTGACCTTCAAGGTCAAGGCCGTTTCTGAGAATTTGTTGGCAGCATACTGGGATCCCCTTGCTAATGGTAAGAATGTTCTTTCATTATTTCAATCAGTTGACTTAAAATTTCTGTCTCTCTCTCTCTCTCTCTCTCTCTCTCTCTCTCTCTCTCTCTCTCTTAAAATGCTTGTGTCTGAGGCTGAAATTAAAAAAAAAAGAAGTGTTGTAATAAAATAAAGATCTGAGAATCAAATTTCAATGCGTTAAGAAATAATCTTGGTACAGTTTGAGCTTTGAAGGGGGATATCATTGATATCGTTTACAAATCAGAGCATCAGTTGATAAGAGTAGATACCAGTTGCAAGATGTTGGCAGGAATGCAAAGATGGATGAAATATACAAGTGATTAACATTTTATAAATTAGCCCTGTGTGTCATGTAGACCCCATTATTAGCTGGGTCACTGGAACAATTACAAGGAAATTTTTATAAACTTAAGAATAATGTATGTTGTGAATGCCAAGCCATTTGGTTTAAAATTATCATAATCTTTTCCCTCAATAGGAGTAAGGTTAAAAGAAAGAGGGGAAAACTTGCTGATACCCTCAGTAAATACTCCAGCATTTAAAAGTAGGGGAAAGTATTCTAAAGTATTCTAAAAATATTTGAAATGTGTATCTTGAGGATATATAAATAAATACTGGGTTTCTGAAAATGTTTGTTGACTTCCTAAGGCAATAACTTAGATCATTCACTGGAAACAGTTTTGGCAGCAAGAGCTCATAGACACGATTCATGAAGAACTCTGTAATCCTTGTGCTCAGAGTCTTAGAACTTGGATATTTCAAGGGGTTCTTTATTTATGCGAGTGTGAGAGACAGAGAGAGAAAGCTACAGTGTTAATTGTTTTGTGTTAAAATTGGAAGGATTATTTTTGGGGGTGGAAGAATATTGAAGAACAGCTTTCATTAAGGAGATTTGACTATGTAGAAAAAGAGGAGATACAATGTGTGTTGCCAATTCTTTGTGTTGGTGGTTTTCCCCGTTAAATTGGTATGTAAATTGGATTCAGCAGAAAAGTGCAAGATGAGACCTTAAAAATAAGTAGCCAGGTTTTTAAAAAATGCATATGCAAGTACATGTATTATCAATTAAATTAATATTTCATGAAAAAGTTAGCTAAATATTTTTAAATGACCGCCATGTTTAAAGGGCTGAAAACAAAAATAACATTTCAAAATTCAAACCTAGCAATTTACTTGTGCTATTGGGGAGAAGCGGGAAATGACAATCTTGGGATGCATGGTTAGGGTGGGTGGGGTTGATGCTTGTTGGACTTTTTTCTATTGAACAAGAAATGCATGATTTTTAGCGGTGCCTGACTTTGTTTTGACTGTAGGGGGTCTAGGAGACTGGAGGACTGATGGCTGCCACATCACTGGGGTCTTCAGAAACTTCACCACTGTTCACTGCTCCCATCTCTCCATATTTGCCATCATTGAGGTAATACTGCAGATAATAGTTTCAGCATTGATCTCTCAAAAGAAGAATGAGGAAACCTATTTTTTTTTTTAATATATGATTTAGATCTTATTAATTTTGAAATTTTTATACACGAAAAACTTCTATTTTCTCATATCTTTTTGAAATTTAATGTCTGAGTACTGGTAGTAATGATAATTTTTGAAGTTTTCTTCTGTCACAGTGACTGTAAAATTTTAAATAAAAAGGATACTCAAAAATAATAGGTATAGAAATTAAGACAAATAGAGAGAATGGGAATACAAATCATACCTGTACTTGGACTTTAAAATTCAGTTTGTCATCAATTGTATTGATTAAGATTTAAAAAAAAATTCTATTGAAATTTCTGTGTGTAGACTTCTATGGGTGCCGAGGCTCTTCCTCTGAAGATGTTCCAGCTGATGCACATCGCAGTTTACGTTGGAAGCTGCATCTGTCTCCTGTGTCTGATGGCTGTCATCATCACTTATGTTTCGTGTTTCAGGTAAGCAGCGATCATGGGTCGTATGACTTTAAGGTTTCTTTCCCCTAGTGAAATCACTTAAAATAGGCTTGAAATTTTAAACTCATTTGGAGTTTAAACAAGACCACTTGTTCTGCAATAAGATAAATCGAGCACTAAAAGAGTTTATTGCACCCTCCACTCTGAAGGTGAGGGGATATACTTTTCGACCCTTGTTTGTCCCTCTGTCTGTCTATTCGTAACAAATTTTCCTGAAATATTTCTCTACAATTATGTATTGCATATGCTTGAAATTTCAAAACACCATTTGTTAATGTATACCATATCGTGGTATATACGTTTGTACCAATTGGACGTCAACTTCCTGTTAAATGTCGACTACTTATTTTTAGCCTAAATTTTCAAGCAAATTATCATCCAAGATTTTTAGCAACTATTCATTGCAGATGCTTGAAACATGAACACACTCTTTGTTAGGCATGCCATGTGGTGAGATTAATTTTAAAACAATCTTGATGGCAACCTCCTGTTAAATGTTGACTTTGCTTATTTTAAATTTTCACATCAGAGCTAGGGTATCACTAGTGATATCATAAATATCTTTTGATTATTCGAAGGGAAAAACATGTACTGAAAACTTTGTATGCATAGACTGCATTTACCGGTAATGGAAAGATCAAAGTTGTAGACATTTAACATAAGTTTTTATTTAATGATTCAAGTTCTTAAAGATGTGTCAGAATCCTACTTCAGTAATCATTTTAAAGGATTTCAAGATACATTTATTCAATAACTTTCAAAGTATGTCTTCATAGAGACTGGTATCTGCTGACTGATAAACTTTAAAATAACACTGAATATGTTGAATTTAACTTTTACAGATATCAAAGTAACAATCTGTTAAATATTTTTCCTACAGGTTCATCAACGTACCCAAGAAGATGAAGCACTCGGTGATCAATATCAGTGTGTGTGTCCTATTGCTCATCATTGGCTTCACCATGGGAGTCAAACGCACAGATCACCTGTTGGCCTGTCAGATCGTCGGCATCTCCCTGCATTACCTTACTCTCTGTGCCATTTTCTGGATAACCATCACCTCATAGTAGGTTTATGTACAAAGGACACACTTTGTGTAAAATACATAGGAACGTCTTCTAAATTTAAAACAAAATGAAAGAGAATATGGTATGCTTTTGAGATTGAATAAATCTAAAGAATTATGTAACTTGAATACTGTATACTGGTATATTTGATTGACAGCTGTAAAAAAAATATATCTCAAGAGTTATCTCTCTTATCATGTGAAATTATACCTTGTTTATTAAAAACTGGAATGTCTCATTTTTTAACTTTTCATTTTTTTTAGCAATATGCTGAAGAAATTTTCCAAGGCAAACAAGCCCCCCGCCCCTCCCCCTGATATGCCAGGCATGCCCCTTCCCCCCAAACCAATGATCCGTTTCTACCTGCTGGGCTGGGGGGTGCCCACTATTATCTGTGGGATCACTGCCGCTGTCAGTCTGGATCATTACTCAGAACCTGACTAGTAAGTAGGACAAATCTTATTTACATGTAATTATGTGATTAGTATTTTATCTTAGGACAATAATGATTTCAAGAATACTATCTTGAGTATCTTTTGTATATTTTGATAAGTGTTCTATAAAACTGCTGGAAATTATATATTTTAAGAATTTTCGATTTGGAAGTTCATGTACCAGAAAATTCATTGTGTTTGGTATGAAGTATTAACTAACCAGAATTTATAAAACGGTTTTGACTGAAAAAAATAGTGTTGGGAAGAGGAAAATAAAATACCAGTGTTAAATAGTTGTCTTGTCGTTGTAGTTGCTTCCTGGCCTGGGATCCGAGTCTTGGTGCATTCTATGGTCCTGTTGGATTACTGGTCATCTTCAACTTAGTGTTCTTTCTGCGGATATCTTGTATCATCCAAGGGAGCACAAACAATCTCAACGAATCCAGCCACACGGAGGACATAAACGAGCTCGAGTTAGCTCACAACGGGGAGGACAACAACACCGAGATTCAGGCACTCACTCAGACTAACAACCAGAGTAACATCGAGCCGTCACTCGGTGATGACTCGGAGACGAGATCATTAGTGTCGAGTGTGGCCGACCAGGAGAAGAGACCTCAGTCACAGCTATACGCAGTGATATCCATTCTGTTTTTATTTATTGTTTTCTGGGTCTGCGGTGCGGTGGCTGTCGCGGAACCTTTTAAATCCATTATTCCTTTGCAGGAATTAATATTCAGTTATCTCTATGGAGTGACCTGTGCCATATTTGGAATATTCATGTTGTGTTATTTCTGTTTGTCTAGAAAGGATTCATGTTCCAGTTGGAAACGCTTCTTTTTGTGTGAAAAACATCCATTGTATGACATGTCTTATGAGGTAACCAATCACAGTGCCCTGAGCAATGGTCATGTGATCCAGGCAAACGGTAACTTAGATCCAGCTGTGAAATCGTACAATATTACGCAAGAGATGCCGAACGAAAGCGCAAAGCAATCCAATATCAATCTAGTCCCTGCCAATTCTAGTTCTTTAATAGAAGATTCAATAAATGATGGTGCTCACGATGGAAATGTGAAAGTATTCTACAACCCAAAGCAAAATGGAGTGGCCAAAAAGTTTTGGGAAAAACAAAGACACAATTCCCGATACATCAGCAGAGATGCTACCAAAGAATTCAATGGAAGTATCACATCGTTTTCAGGATCAGAGGCAAATAATCGGATCCAGAATACAGGGAACCACAGCGATGGACGATCCCATCTCAGCATAGAAATTCAGATCCAGCCCAAGGGGCTGCCGAACCACTCGCTAAACACCAGATCACCACTCCCTCCCCAGTTTAACAGCCCTGTTGTGGTTCCCCACAATGGAGTGCCTGGCCACCACACCCCTGTGTTTTCTATGGTGCCGCTTGACAGGAACCACATCCCCCCAGTGGGTGGGTCAGGATCCGTTCTGGCCACAAGTACCTACTGCAGTACTGTGTCCTGCTGTGACTCACAGGCCGTGTCGCAGCACACAAGGTCACCAAGCTCGTGTTCTCTCGGGTCAAGGTCACATCCCAGTGCCTTCACTCCAGTGCCACAAAAAAATAACACTCTACCTAAACCTCATAAGACTTCTAATGGGAACTGCCCCCAGTCATCACCTCCAGCTTACGACTGTGTGATAATGAATGGCTCCCTGACAAGAATTCGGGACTTTGACGGCCAGAGTCAAATGAGCGATGCTCGTTGTCAAAGTCCAAGAGAGCACAGTTTACACAATGAGCCTCATTTAATGTTTCCCCCTCCCGGGCCCCTCAGTGCCCAAGAGGGCTGTACATATAAACAATATGGGTCAGTGGATGACCACATAACTAGTGAGCCCCAGCGAGCACAGAGAGCCCGATCGCATTCAGGGGGATACAGTTCTGACGCCAGTGCAAAAGGCCGAAGAAAAAGGGACAACAATTTTATTCAGGAGGTGCAACAGAGGATTCCGAATCCAGAAACTCATATGACCAACCAGTGTCGGTCTCCCATCCGATTTATGAACCAGGCACAAAGCAGCAATTATCTGAGCCCCAATATGGATGTTGGGAATCAGTCTGTAAATAGTAAACTCTCTCCACCGGATAGTGATAGTGGGATTAATAACAAGAGAAATCGTGCAAATGACTCAGATCACAATTCAGAGCCAAGCACCTCACATCATCGACGAAGGCCAAAAGGGCACGACCACCATCGCAACTCTCGTCACGCCAGGGGAAATCCAAGATCAAGGTTAGACTGGGAAAAAAATAATTCCAAAGCCAAGGCTATTCCTTATGCCTATGTGAATCATAACTATGCAGAAAGGGTGAGACAGAAGCTGAATTCCCAGAGTTCAATGGAGGCCAAAAATTACTGGGGATCCCCAAGCATGGAGGAGGATTCAACCTCATCGTCAGGGGACGAAGCTTGCTTTGATCACAATGTGTGGGTGCTACAAAACCAGCGCAAGCTAAAACGCAAGAAAGAAACCAGTGTGTAGCTGTTTCTATTTATGGTTAAGTTATTGTGAAATTGTGTATTTTTTAAAATGCGTCTTGCTGTATCAGTGCAATTCCAGTATTCTAATTTTTTTTTTACATCAATGAATATAATTTTGATAGCTTTAATGAATGTGGCATAGAAATCAAATCAGTTGTCTATGTTGTTTAACATCACAGCCAGAATTCAGTGCATTTTCTTTTTATACGAGGTTGTTTTATATTGCATGTAATGTTGTCATTCAGATTGTGAGAGGGTCATTTTTCATCAAATATTATTTGTCCAACCTTCATTTTTGAGGAATGGAGGTGTTCACATTTCGACTGCTGAATCCTTAAGGCAACGTGTAACATTAAGATGTTGTGAACTGTAAATTGACAAAATCGGATTCTATATGACTTGATCCTTGGGTGGGAGGGGAGAAGAAATGCAAGTAATTTTAAAAGATTAACATTGATCTGCTGTAATACCCAAATTGTTCATATGGTGACAACTTTTTAGATTTTAGTAAAACAAAATTAAAGACATTGGTGGAAAGGCATTTGGAATATCAAGTTAGATATATTTTACTCAGGGATTGATTTATCTGATTGACTTGGATTTGAATGGACAAAAAGAAGTTTATTGCACTTTAAATTTTTTTTTTAGATAATTTTGTTTTTTTACATTTTGTAATTTTTTTTTAATAAAGCCTCCAAGAGCATTAAATTTTTTTTATTAGGATTCAAGAAGTTGTGATTGCATTCTGAGTTCAGTTACCTGTTTATTTAGGCATTACTGTATTTATCTCTTGTCCGGGTGCTGATATTCACTGTGTATTTTCATTCATAGAGTACACACACGATTTTTTTTTTTTTGGTTGTTATTTATTCGCCATTTTTATATACATCAAATTTGTTAGTGTATGATCTTAGTATTTTGTATTTGTCCCCTTTTTTTGAATGTGATTTGTAAATATATTTTAAAGATAATAAAAATCTCCTTACCATAGCGAGGGTGAGTTTTTCTTCTGCTTTAAATGAAGATGCACAGTACAAAAACATAAATGTTCATATCAAAGTTGATTCAGGAACATCACATACATAGAAATAATGATTTTGCAGTAGACCCCATCACAGTAAGTGCTGAACTGGTCTTTTGCAGGGCAAAATCAGGGAAATATGATGTAATTACAATTTTCCTCTCTACATATATTTCATTCAATTTATAGTATCTACTGACTAAAACTTCACCAAACTTGATCAATTTTCTCTGCAAAACCAGTACTGCAGTTTTGAAAGTTTGAAAGGGACTATGTCTGAAGGGAAAGCTGTGTATGCTCCAAATAAGTAAAGTTAATGTGAATAGTGTCTGTTTGTTAGGCCATCACATTTAACTGTATGCATTTCTATTAAATGATTTGAAACATGCTGGTGATAAAAGCCTGTAGTTACCAAATTTGACTTGTTTCAAACTTTTAATTAATAATAAATACATGTACCTAATGCAAAAAGGCTAAAAAAAAATGAAGATGCTTTGTAGAAGATGTGATATCATACAAGCTATACTGATGAAACTCAGTCTTTCAGCTAGTTTCAATTGATTTTCAGCAATTTTCCTTTTGTGCTTTGCTTTGGAGAATTTAGATGAAACATACTGTTCAGCTTCAAAATGAGATTCATAGGACTGTAGGAAATTTGGTGATCTTGTTTCACCTTTGGGTTGGCTACAAGTGCAGAGTATTTAATTATAAAATGATTTTAAAGAATGGAGAACCCAATTCAAATTAACTTTTGCTTCAAAATTAATTTTCCAAAGAGCTACACACACACACTTCTTTATCAACCCATAATCAGGTGAATGTGCATGAAAAAACAACTTGTATATTTTGAATTCTGACAAAATTGCCCAGATTCACTTTAGAAATTGATGAACTCTGCATGAACCAATTTAAGTAAAATTATGCAACATTATAGATTTTTTCTGTTTGGAAAACCAACACGCAAAACCTTTCTATATCGTGATGCTGATGCATATTAAGACAATTAATTCCCCTATGTGTAGCATTTATTGCACTTGACATTTAATGTCTATGTATATTAAATTACAGTAATCCAATATTCAGTCTGGTGAACTTGTGCCAGAGTACTGTAAACGTATTACATTTGGCTGTGTATTCTATTTAGTGTTTTTGGCTGAATGTGGCTTCCGGTAAATCAAGTACATCGCTAAATGCCATACATAGATGTATGAGAATAGTCACATTCAGGAATGCACCAATTCAAATCCACGCCAACTTGTTCAAAAACTATTTTCCTCCAAACATTGTACACGCTAAATATTATGTTTACAGTATTCAGCAGTTTAATGCAAGAAAAAATTTGCTTTACTTTTTGTTGCTCCTATATATTGTTGCAATTAAGGGGGCTCAATGGTTGTGGGCATGTTGTGACTGTATTGATCTCCTTTAGAAATAGAGCTCTTATTAAAATGTAGAAAAAAAACACATTTAAAATATATGGATATTTTCTTTTCTAAATAAGTTGATAGCAAAAAACATCATATCTTAGAATTTTAGGTGGTTCTGATGGTTAATTTATTGACCACAAAGCCACTCCAATAATAATCTCCAACATCCTGATTATATTGATATCTTGTGACAACACTGAACAGTAGCATCTTTCTATCCCATTATTTGAGTCGGTTGATTGACTCATTAGAAATTTTGTTAGATACTACCACATTTATTGTACTTGGGAATGATCAATAAATTACTTCCTCTAGATACTCAATTTTATAAAAAGCCTAAAATGTTAAAACAAGTAACAAAATGTTTTCTGACAAACGCCTTTATTAAAATAAGTCTTGTACCTTGTTGACAATTTTCAGATACTTTTGTTGAGCACTTGTTTGAATGCTCAATAAAAAAAAAAAAAAATAATCCACATTAGAACGTGTAGGATTAACAACTACCCTGCATAGCATTTATTACAAAGGTAAAAAAATAAATATATAAATTATAAGACAATATCATGAGACTTTGGTAAAAACAATATCCTGTACAGCATGCAAAAAAAGCACATCAAGGGGTCTTGGTAATTGGTAATGTAAATTTTTTGCAAACAAAAGCAATAATCTAGTATAACTTTATATGTACAAATTTTTACATGATACCAAGTCTCTTGGGCAAGTATAATTAACATTCATATGACCAAATAAAAAATCAATTATGGATCCGAAATAAATTTTTGGCATGCAGACAAATTGAATAATATTTCTTGATATTATGCAAAATTGGGGTGTTTTGAGCTTGCATCACTAGAAAATGTCAGAAAACAAGGAACTTGATCAAAGTACATGTATTTTCCTTAGATGTTGAAGTCCAGCTTCGTTGGGATCTTTTGCTTTGACTGGGTCAGGCCTTGCTCTAGAGTTACTGCTATCGTCTGGATTTGGAATTTCCTCCCTCGCTTCCTGGTGAGCTATAAATGGGAGCCAATGGGACAGCTAGCTAAAGCAACAAACAATCAAGTTTTGATTGAAGCCTGGGGCCGAGGACAGCTTGGCATGAGGATGAGTATCACAGTTGCTTGACTGAGCAATCAGTACACCTTCTTGAGCTGCTCATACATCATGAAAAACTAAATGCTGGTCAAGGTCCATAAAAAATGCAAATCAATAAACATGTTCAACAATTTCTTTAAAAATATTCTTGAAAACAGGATAGAAATTTTTGGACAACAAGAAAGGATACAATGATATTCCATGGGCCCAGTCGAACCCAGGTTGGGCAAAACCCTTTGTATAATGCACGTGGTCCCTCTGATTTAACAGTCTGAAATAAAGAGTTCAAAGTCAACTCAAATGTAATGAATTGAAAAATCAATGCACATTCTAATTTACAACTATTTTTATATATCTATATCTTTGAAATCAACTTAATCATTTTATTTAACTGAGGTGCAATTATTAAAAGAAGTAGGTAAGAATCCAGGACATAAATATCACTAAAAGAACATTACAAAGTCATAATGTTTGATGGATTAAACAATTGAACAAGACAATACCTGGATTAGACAGTCTACGGAAGATTTGTAGATGGGTGCAGCCTCCACACCACCGGATTTCAGAAGAGATGGCTTGTATTTTTTCTGGTTCATCATTCTTGTCTGAAAAAGAAAAGGCAGGTTGAACAAATATGGTCAAATCTCCCATGTTAATCACAACATACAATGGCTATACTATACATGTACATTGTATATATTTTTACATAAAATAAAGAAGTGTGAGGCACATGTGTACACAAATAACATATTTAACAACATGATTTATAGTATACAGTTTCAGGAAGGATTTTTTTTATAGTACACATATCTGAATTATATTTTATATACTACTCACACATTAAATATACACTACTTCCTTGTTTTCTAAGTACCAAATGAGCACTTGTGATTTCTGTATAATATATATCTACAAATAATATAACTTTTTTAAGCAGGAAAAAAAATGAAAATACCCTTCCTTGTGTTATTGCTAAATTTATGATATATAATCCCCAGTAAAAAATTTAACATCCCAATAAGATTGACAATTAATATTAGTTTGATAATTAACATTAATTTTGAACCATTTAATCAAAGTTTGATTTAAAAAAAATTTTTTTTTAACCAATGTTACTTTACTACGTTTATTAATATATTTTAACTTTCAGTTTAGAGATCATTTCAGTGAATCAAGAAGTTGAAGTTGAGGCCTTTAAATTGCCTCTTGTTTTATTTTTCATTTTCTTCAATACTGTATTTTTAAAATTTCAAAATTAGCGTTTAACATTCCCAAGGTTAAAAGTCACTTCCGATTAAAACCCACTGATTTTAAAAAAAAAAACCAAAACTTTATTTTTCAGGGGAACTTTACAGTTTTCTCCAAAATATCACAAATGAGAACCATAAGATTTCAAATTTCCTTTTCCTACTCATCAAACAAATGCTCACTCAGTACAATTCCACAAAAGCTACTATTTAAAAATTCTATAATTTGTGGGGGGAAAAAATTAAATCAATTTGAAAAAAAAATTCTAATTCATAAAACTATGTAAAATTTTGGAACACAAGTTCAATAGTTCTCGGAAAATATGGTTAGGATGACATACGCATGACTTATGTAAACCCACTATGTAATGAAAGTGAGGGTGGGAAAGGGCGGCAACGCTCATTGTGCCCCTCCTTCACCCTGCTTCTTCCGCGTACAGTGGGACAATCTGCCTTGATGTCGTCCATTTAGTCGACACTCTGCATCGGTCTTATGTTGAAGCTTAGAGCACCTTGAAAACAATGAACCATCCAACTAGATGAGTAGATATATGTGGCCTAGCTCACTAGACCACATGTACAAACACATAACAATTTTTCCAGTGTGAATTTTTTTTTCTGGTAATTTTTTTTTTGATACCATATTTGTATGCATTTGATGCCTCCTAATGTATCTTTCTCTCAGAATTTAAGTTATACTTTATTCATTTCATTTTTTAAGAGGACTTTAAAAACATTAAAAACGGATAAAATTTTATCCAATGAGTTTTTTCGTGTCAATTTTTGCAACACAGGAGACATCAAGTTGGGAGGGGCTCCACTGCAGTGCATTAGAACTCCTATCAAGTTCTTGCATAATTATGTCAAGTGTAATATCAATATTTTTGTGACATTTGAATCAACATGTTTATGTGAAACAAAGCAAAACACGAAGTAAAGATGAGTTCAGCAACGCTTGATATTATCTCTTAAGCTACATTAGTTCAAACTGTTATAATTATTAAAAAAAAAATACACTCTTGACATTAAGTTTTAAGATTTTCTCATCTCAAGTGTATGATGTTTAATTTCACATAGACATACTGATAAAACTTTTTTTTTCAAAAAATTTATCTAAACAATGTCCTACTTATAACAAAACAATTAAAATCTTCAGAAAATCATACATGTGGCAATTATCTTTCATCAAATAAATTCAGGGAGAAAATTTTAAATCAGCGAAAAAGAACGAATTTAAAGATGGTGAAAAATGTGTCCAGCACGCCAACAACAAACTGAACTGTGTTGACAAAAAAACATCTTGGAAAGCACCTAGCATCCTACAGATTAGGCAAATCCAACCTTTAGGGACAGGTAGTAGAAGAGGCTATGCCAATCCCAAAGCTAGTAGATTCACCTATGTCCATCGGACCCTCGGCAAAGACAAGTATCTCCTACTTCGCAAAATAATCACAATTAAAATCCTCATCTTGGAATTCTTGTGAAGTCCTTTTAATCTAGAAGTACTAACAGACTTGAGAAATACTGACATCAAGACTTTAAACCAAAACTCAAAATGACAGGCAAGATATACAGATATATTCTTGAAAAATCAAATCTTTTCCTCAAGCCATTTAAGCCCTTTAGTTTCCACATTGACAATACCGAGACGAATAATAGAAAATTGCATTGCTGAAAATCTCAATAAAATAAGAAAGCTGTTGGTATTCTGTTGATTCCAGCATTTGGTAGGAGAAGACAACCCCACTGATTGCTGCCGTGTGGACAAGTTTTTCACCATATACAAATCAAAATTACCTAACTCATAATTTGTGATAATATTAGACCTGTTCATTAGCACTGCAGGGGCAATAAATGTCTTGTTGATACACAATCAATCTCAGGATTTTCTTCTTTTTAAAAAAATGCAAGTTGTGATATTTTTCGAATCTTAAATACAAGGTTGTTTTTTTTTTCTGCATTGTTTTCCAAATTGTTGACAAACATTTTTCCATTAAATCTCGTTAAATATTGTTTTTCAATTTTGTAAAAAAAATTTAATTACTCATACAGTTGACAAAGACCTTTGCAGTGTTTAATTTTTTTCTCCAAATAAATCTCCTGTTTGAGTCAATGTATTCTTGATATTAGTGTATCATCTAGACATTATGTGGACCTTGGCGGGAAAAAGAAAGTGGATGATGGTTAAAAAAAGCAGCTGTTACTTCCAAAAGTATTACCTTAACAACGTCGATGGGTGTGGAAAACACAGCTCCTACAAGACCTGCAGCGAAACTTGCCCTACAAAAAAGAAAATTTCATCTTGAAAATCAGTGCCTTTTGAAATCCCCCTAGCTATAAAGTGCCAAAGCTTTGTTTATCTATGTATAGCAATAACTTAATTGAGCTGATAATTTTTTTTTGAGACTGCCGAGGTTTCGAGATACTGGTTAAAATGCACGTCAACAAAGAAAATGTGTTTATAGTTGAATCTGTCAAATCTAACTCACTCCAGAAAAAATATACTTATTTAAGATTTCCCTGTTTGAGAAAATGTAATTTCAACACTAAATGAAAAGCTTATGGTTAAAACCTAAGACTAATGATTTCCCCTTTAAAAGATCAACCACAGAATGCCCCAGTCTAATTACCCTGTTACGGTGCGTCCTACTTACATGAAATGAGTGGACATGCTGTCCTCGAGATGCAGGTTATGTCGGAGCTGGAACTTGCAGATGTCGTAGGCTGGCAGGATCACCCCTGCTACGGTGGCCGCCCTCTGTGCAGTGGGACTGACACCCTGTCAAAAACACAGAAAACTCCCATGTCATTTCATTCCACGCAACGTAGTGAAACCTAACTGCTTGTCAATATTTGTCAAAAACACACAAGCATGCCCATGTCATTTTATTCCACATAATTATCTTTGCACTATTTAAACTAAACTGGTTGTCAATATTGTCAATAATTTTTCTTACTTTTTAAAAACAAGAAATCATCTATTAAAACATAAAGCTCTTATTCACAAAAGCTGATAAAGACTCGGTACTTATATTTTTTGAAATTTCCAGTATAAACAGGATAAATTTTTAAACACTTATGAATGCTCTATCACTTAGCAAACGGACAAAAAATCAGCTTAATCCACTAAAACTTGATGGTTTTGAATGAAGTCATCACTTAAATTAGAGAAAAACAGAGACTTTATTTACCCTCCACAGGCCTGGCACTCCTTCCTGTTTGTAAATCTTAACAAAAGCCTGAGTGAAGGTTTCTCTTCCTCCATTCTCTTTCTGAGCCTGCATGCGCACCTGTACATACAGGAAAACAGGATATAAATCTACAGTATATTCTATACATCCTGTTTGTCTGAATAATATTAAATAACTATGTTTGTATTAAGTTTTTTCATAATACCCTACAGGACAGTTTAACTTAGTTATCATATTTGACACGTAACTCTATTTGAATTTTTCATCATACTTGGTGGATAATTATCTCTTAAAGGAACTTGCACCTAATGAAGAGGGGTTGGAAGTGGGGCTGGGGCATCGGGTTGGCTTACCTTGAGCACATCTGTTGGGTTGGATATAACACTTCCCACGACTCCGGCAACCACCCCGCAAAACACATTGATTGGTAAAGTCTCATCTATAATAAAGCAGTGGGAAATTTTACAATTGCAATGACATTTACCCTCTTTCAAACAATTCCCCTCATTAATCTTTTCCATTTTTTTTTCTGCTTCTCTAATATTAAGAACATATTTTTTATAAAAAAATTATGAAACAAATCCAATTAACTCTAATTTGAATTTAGCATCCCTCAGAGAATGTTATACACTGTTAAGAAAAAGCTATGTACCCATGATGAAAATATTTTAAATAGGTCCAGTAATTTTATAACAATTGTTTAAGTTTACCATCTGGATTTGGAACGATAATGCCTTTCAATGAATAGTAAACACCAATCTTTATAGTTCCATAAGCTGACTGTCTAAGGAGAGCAGGTACTAAGCTGTAAAATATATCAATAATTTTCATTAAAAATATGCCAACTGTAATAAGTCTTTAAAAATAAACAACTAGAACTTGAATTTAATTTTTATTTAGATTTCCCTCTATAAGATCTTTGGCTCATTCAATTTTTATTCAAAATAAAAAATTTAACCTTAAAGCTGAACACCGCTCGTAAATAGGCACTGTCCGCCATATTTCTCTTTCAGCACCGCTCTTCCTACACCCCTATATAAGCCATAGACCTCTTAACAGTTCAAAGTATATCGCTGTAGAGGTCTCACCTGTGTGGACGTACATCTTGCCTCGCCATGTTACTCGGTCGCGATGAAATTGTCAAGTTTTACCCAATTTTTTCAAACCAGGAGAGTACTAACATCAAATGAACTGGTCATTGCATTATTTACAGACATAATGTGCACATAAATAACAATTAAATGCATAACAAGTGAAAAGCTGTCAATGTGACAGCAAACCGGGTTTTCTTTTATGTGAACTGTATCCATAATTTATGTCAACCCGTATTCAGTGAAATGGAGAACCCTATATGCAACATTTTGCCAAAAAATGACTAAGTTCAAAAGCTGGTATTTTTTCGATAAATCATCAGAAATCAAAATCCTAGCAATATGCACACCTCTGATATATGTACAATTCATCTGCAAAAGAACAACTTCCTATCTCGAGAACTGTAGGAGGAGTTATCGGTACAATGAAGGTACCCTTTATGCCATATTTTGCCAAATAATGATGAAGTTCAAAAGCTGGTATTTTTTCGATTAATTATCAGAAATCAAAATCCTAGCAATATGCACACCTCTGATATATGTACAATTCATCTGCAAAAGAACAACTTCCTATCTTGAGAACTGTAGGAGGAGTTATCCGTACAATGAAGGTACCCTATATGCAATATTTTGCCAAAAAATGACTAAGTTCAAAAGCTGGTATTTTTTCGATTAATTATCAGAAATCAAAATCCTAGCAATATGCACACCTCTGATATATGTACAATTGATCTGCAAAAGAACAACTTCTTATCTTGAAAACTGTAGGAGGAGTTATCCGTACAATGAAGGTACCCTATATGCAATATTTTGCCAAAAAATGACTAAGTTCAAAAGCTGGTATTTTTTCGATAAATTATCAGAAATCAAAATCCTAACAATATGCACACCTCTGATATATGTACAATTGATCTGCAAAAGAACAACTTCCTATCTTGAAAACTGTAGGAAGAGTTATCCGTACAATGAGGGTACCCTTTTGGCAGCTGCCCGCCCGCCCGCCCGCCATTTTCACCATTTTAATAACCGGATTTTTCCGTTGGAAAACTCGGTTAAAAACCCAAAGACACCAAAAGGAACACTACACGTCGACCACGATATTCAGATGTGCAATCGGGTGTAACGAAATCGAAGGGTTTATATACCAGGTACCTGTGTGACGGTGCCCATTTACGAGCGGTGTTCAGCTTTAAATATGAATTTTCTTTTCAAACAAACACTTTTTCACTACTAACACTGTTTAACAACACTGCCACTGGTTAGCTAAAACTGATTTTCATCGATCGTTGGCAAGTTGCCAAAACATGAATGGATATTGTGTTAACTCAAATGCATTTTCTATGGACTAGAGCCAAAACTACATATTAATTCACATACAACCATTGAAGAATCCCGTTCCAAGTTAGGTTTTAAAAGGGCAAAGAATGATAAATGTGCCCATTAAATCTCTGACATGGCAACAGTCAAAAAATAGCTACGTACCAGAATGACCCAATTTTTTTTAGCATGCTAAAGATTTCCTTGTATTCATTACATTTTACTGTTTAAGGTTAATTACATGTAAATAGACTATTGTAACATTTTGTCCCTTACCCTGAATATAATGCCCGAATTCCTTCCTCTGCATATATTCGTTTCAGAGCATGGATCATGCCCCGATACTTAATCTCCTTAAGACGGGCATCGATGGTTTGTCCTTGCACTTGGAGACGAGTTTTTGTTGTATCAATGGGAAATGTTCCTGTGAAGAAACAAAACATTTGTCAATCAGCCAAATGAATATCCACATAAAAAATGGATTTGTTAAGTTTTCACTATGTAAAGTTGAATCTTTTTTAATTTCATCAAAATCAACAAATTATCCACAAAAAATAAATAAATAAATAAAACCCTGATGGTGAATGGTATATTTTTAAAGATGAAATAAAACAAAATATAAGAAAAAGGAGACTTGAAATATGATTTTACCACTTTCAGCAGCAACAGATGCAATTCCTCCATAAATAAAGGGACGCCAATCGTTCATTCCTTTATGGGCTTTGAAACTAACGGGGAAGATATTCTCTTCTTCAATCTTGGAGCGAAAAAAGGGGGAAATTTTCAATTGATCTGTAAAATGTAAATCATAAAATGATAGAAAATTTGTAAGTGCTGTCTGATCCATCTGGCCTATTTAGCAGCAGAAAATAACTTGGTCTAGCGTACTGTTTACCTTTAAATAGCTGTTGACCAACTGACCAGGTTACCTGGTGTGGGGTCAGAGGTTATTTACCTAGTGGGAGTGAAGGGAAAAGTACACAGAACAGTACACAACGTAACACTCCCCTGGAATTTGCCAGGATTAGATCAGGACTGAACGCATGAGGAACCTTCATGCACAGTCTGTGCTAACCTAACCTTACAAGCCTAGATATTCACCTTAAACTATCAGACATTTTACACAAGTGATAGCATGATACCTGAAGGACATAAAACACTGCAATTTACATAATATATCTGTAGAAAAAAAAAGTAAATTCATTTTGGCAGACTTACTTTTTTAGATCAATATATGCATCAATTCTAATTCTTCGCAACATATAAAAATGATCTTTTTTCCTGGTTGGTTAGATTTTTTTATATCCCCAAGCACATAAAAATTTCAATCATGCATCATATCCCAATTTGAAAGAAAATTAATTAAATGATACACCTTTACACCCTGCCATTACTTTTTAATTGCTTGATCTTAAATTATACCTTATTCCTGAAGGAAAAGTAAAATAATTATCTGTTGGAGAAAACAGCTTAATCACAAGTTCATCCTGGAGCGCATTCTTATACAAATATAGACTTTGTGTTGATCACCTAATAAATCTGATTTTTTGCCAAATTATTCTTGCAGTACATATATTTCCACCAAAACATTAAGAATAGGTCAAGGATGCAAAATTGTATAATGTATTGTTGCACACAAAAACATTGTCTGAGGGGTTTTTTTGTAATAGGTTGCCAAAAATGTCATTTCAACTATCAAAGGAATAACTCTTTTGTTCCTCATACAAAATTGACTAAAGGTCAAAACCCCCCAAGTTTAAATAGAGATCTGTGTCACTGTGTTAATTTCTTTATGTTTGAAATAAAAAAATCCAAAACAAAAGAACCTCTTTAACAACCCAACGTTTGGAATTCATTCAAAATTCAAACTTTTTGAATGCCTTTAAACTATTCATAAGATTTCTTTCCAAGGAATGTCTTTCAAAGAAAGATTGATTCGTGCCAACTCCTAACTAGCAAATCAATAACAAATTCCTTTTAAGGAACGTAAACATACACCTATACCATTACAAGGTATGCAACAATAAATATACAGCAAGAAAACATTACACAATGTTTAAAAAAAAATACATGATTTGTTAATGTTAGTTTATCAAAATCCCTCATAAGGTTAAATACAACAAAACTGTTAAGCAAAGAAATCTTTCATCTATAATTAAATGAGGGGAATGCAGATAAAAATTGTAAACTTTTCATAACCAACAAAAAATGTCTCGCCGCGTCTGGAAAACCGGCAGTTTATGTGCATACATTTGGCATGTCGCCAACTATCGAATTACGTACACGAAATCATATTGTAAAGAAATTACAAACATGAAATTGCTTACACACAAGGCATGATTATAAGTATTGTTTATATTCGTTACACACCCCGTATATACACTGTAAATAAGCTAAAAGTCTGTGTTTACATATTCTTTAGTTTTGACCTTGGCATGTGGCTAGCATGGTTGATCAGCGTGATCACGCATGTTTCGTGATTTTTCTTTTCAAGAACATTGAGTCTGCGATTTATTTATCCAGAAATCAGCCTAATGGCATATAAGATATACAAATGTCGTAGAATTACTCACCAAAACGGTTTTCTAACGGGCGAATTCAAACTTCCTTACTCAGACGTGTACACTTATTCACTGTTGATGTCGGCGCGACTACGGTGCCCTCTATTAGAGAGCATGCGCATTACGGAGTGCTCGTTCTCCCGGTAAAATTCCATACGTGCCTGTTTTGCTCACATTGCGTAAATAAGTGTAATAACTGTGCGCATTTACTTAATCTTTCAGATAATAAAATTTCTGTTAAGTTCCATTCCCTTTGGTGATTCATGGTATGAAAACACATAACCCACGTATCGCTACTTTCATAGTCATAGCCATTTCATTGTTTATATTTACATCTTCTAAAATTTAATAAATTTAAAAAAAAGTAGACAAAAGTAACCAGTAAATAATTGGTAATGGTCATCAACACGTAACAGTGCCCCCTTTTTCACATCAAATATGTTCCTGAAATTTCCATAAAACTGCGCACCCCCCACTCACACTGGAGTGAAAAATTTAACAGGGACATGAAGGTATACGCACTGGCGACACACTGGCGTCGGAAGCAAATTGAAAGTGGGGGGAGCTAGACTAATCCTCAGAAATATTGAGAAAAAAGTAATTCCAAAAATCGTGGAAATCCTAATCGGGGGGGGGGGGGGGCAGAATTCCTATACTTCTAAAAAAAAACAAAAAAACTTACTTACCCAAATTTTTCCCCCCAAAATCATGACATTCCTAATCCGTGGGGGGGGGGGGGGGCTAGTATGCTTAAATTTAGGAACAATAATCTTTCCTGCCCCCCCCCCCCCCCCCCCGGTTCCGACGCCTATGCGACAGTATAGACAGGTGGTCAGGGGGAGCGTAGTAAGTCTGTGCAGCTAAGTGAGCTGGTGATGACACTATTTAATTATGGCCATTCAGTGCTGCACAGATATTGTTAATAGTTTACAAACTCACCTGTTTTGTTGTTTTTCTGTTTGTTTTTGGGGGGTTTTTACTTTTTTAAAAATGAATATACATCGAGTGTAAATATATGAATATATTTATATTTTTCAGTATCTTTGTCTGTCAGAAAACTACCAATCGATTTTGCAATGTATATATGGTCCAATACATTTCATCAACGATTATTTTAATATTAATTGCACAGTTGCTGAAAATTACACAAATATAAGTAATAATCGGGCTTTATTGGATTTGAGTACCACGGATCAGATTTGACCACTTCAAGAATGAATAATTTAATTCTGGTTGTAACACGCTTTCTGATTGGTTGAAAAATTTATTTTATATCGTATAAAGAATGTTGCCTACGTCATAGTAAGACAAACGTCAAAAACGTATCAATACGCCTGACGTTACGTTTGAATTTTGTACAATTTGATGTCATTTTATAGATCAAATGACCGTTTTTATCAACAATTGATAGCAAATAAATTAAATTTTAAGGAACGAATTCAATATTTTTTAGTTTTATACGATATAAAATGGTTTGGAACAGTTTACGCTTTTTATAACGCGTAAACTGCCCCAAACCATTTTATATCGTATAAAACTAAAAAATATTGAATTCATTCCTTAAATCCTTATTACGTCTAGTCATAGAAAACAAAATAAGAAAAGGACTTTTGGGAAAGCGTGAAATCTGTATTTCAGTCTGATTTATAAAATACAATTAATACACAGTGATTTCAATTGAATTTTATCTTTAATTTTAAACGGACATATATTATAAAAATACATTTGAATCATCTGAATCAGACAGAAGTATACACGCGATTGAAAATAATCATAAGATCGAAAGCTACATGCATAACTTCTCATATTTCTTTCTTTCTTTCTCTGCACTACATTGCACTTTAAAAGGGGATCAAAGAAATCTGAAAATCTGAACAAATCCTTTGTGTTAAATGCTTTTTTTAGAACAAGTATAGTTGGTTCTGTTCCAGATCTCTATTTTCAAATGGAATAGATCTCTATTTTGAAACGAATTACAAATACTGAGATCTTTGATCTGCTTCTTATGACTTACCCAAAAGTTTTGTGCAAAGCGATCTATGCAAGAAGCGTCAATTGAATAAAAAGTGTAACCCACTCCGAAATTGACGCACAAATCTTGTAGAAATCTATATACTGTGCTTTATAGTAGTTTTGTAGAATGTGTGTAAATCTATATTCTTTTTTTTTTTTTTGCACTTTCCTGTTTTAAAACACTACCTGATTTAAAAATTGAAAGGTCATTGTAAGAGAGAGAGAGAGAGAGAGAGAGAGAGAGAGAGAGAGAGAGAGAGAGAGAGAGAGAGAGAGAGAGAGAGATTGCACTCAGCCTACATAGTGTCACATCTAAAAATAATTCCATGAAGAATTTAAGTACATAAGGAACAATTTAAGGAAGAGGGTATACTGTTATTACTTAGTGTGTGTTGATGTGTTGATTTTGTGTCATATACTACAGAATATATGCATATATATAAACCGACATATACTAGGAGTACCACTACCCCCCCCCCCCCCCCCCCCCACACACACACTTTCTTATTTTTTCATTTGCAGTAATAATTATTTTCTTTGGGCTGTGACCAATCTCTAAAACGTGACAGAAGTAACAAAAAAAAAATGATTACATTACTCGTCATATGGATGTGGTGGACAAGTCAGGAATGGGGTTTACGGGGTAGTACATGTAGTATCCATAGGTGACTGGATTTTTCCTGGCCCGTGCGTGAAAATAGCATGCAACCACGAATATCTCTGTAGATAATAATGTACTCACGCCAATCTACCTACATGGGTTGTGTTTGATGGGAGGTTTACACAGTGTAGAAGTTTTTTTAATTGCCTAACACGAAAAATCAAACAGTGCGCATGCATTAAAGGGTAGGCAAATGATTTCCGAGGAAAAACAAAACTCGAATTAGTTAATTTTTTTTATTGACTCCTATGTGAGAGGGGAAATTAGCAACATATCAATTATAATGTGCACAGTTCAATAAACCCTAACGCACTATACACTATACATAGGTAAAAAGTTTCAAACTGGGTGAACTACTTTGCAAGTGTGTAAATGATATTTACCTTTACAATAAGAGTAAGTGTTCTGTGAAGTATGTAAAGTGTTCGTATATCTGGCATAATACCTGTACATGTGTCGAGGTTGAATGACCCCCCCCCCCCCCTCCTCCCCTTCGAAAGCCCCAGTTGTTATACAACCACCCTTTCGGTTTGGGGCGGCTTCGGGTAGAGGTCACTTTATAATATATAGCCTGGCTCCCACTCCCTATTACACTCTTCAGGGTTTCCTGACGGGTGTGATGAGAAGGGTGGTTTTAATCTGACTGTGTTGATTACGTAGCTTCCCATACAGTGGCATATACCCCTTTTTTCAGTCGACATCTCTCTAATACTTTTTACATAAAGAACCTTGACCTCTTTCTATACTTATTCACGTGAGGAATTAACCTCGACCTCTTTCTATGCTATTAACACAAAGAGCCCCCCCCCCCCCCAATCCAACAGCCGGATTAGGACTGATTTGGATTTTTTACGAATTTGCTATAGTCATGGTAAAAAAATTTTTTTTTTTAAATGTAAATGCCCCCTAATGGCCCTTAATTAATGAATAAACATATTTTCATATATTATTTATTTATGAAATTCTATAGATAAAATCCAATTAAACCAAATACTTATAGGAGAGAACTCCGTAATGCTTGGTGAGATGGAAGATCTATGATATAGCCACTCTTTCCATGCACGGGTTATACATGTACTTACATACACGTACACTCTATCGATAGCCAAACTTTAGATTGGAAGTATATTTATATTACTATTAATATTTATTACCTAATCAAAGGGATTTTGTTGTTTTATTACAAATTAAATATTTGCGTCTATTTTGAACTGCCGGTCAATAGACTGCGATCTATTAGACCGCCGGTCAATAGACTGTGATCTATTGGACCACCGGTCAATAGACTGCGATCTATTGGACCAGCAACGTATTTCAGAACGCGGATATGCTAATGTTAAATCCTTTCGATAGTTCTCAGGGAATGTATATTCCTTAATATAGACGCTGTTTTTAGTACTCGGTGAAACCAAACTCAATGTTATCAAAGAAGAGTATCAAATAATCAACAGTTTTAAAGCTTTAAAGTAAGGTAAAAGACTATTTAAAATCTAATGGGTTGCCGACTCCCCCTTCTTTGTGTAAACTAAATTTAAATATTAAATTGAGATGTTGTAATGCATGCAACAGGATTTGTGCATGTAAAAGATAAAAAAAAAATCTTAATATATTGCATAATGGCACGAAAACCATCTGCAATATGCAAATTGTAAACCCCGAAACTAAAAATGGAATTAGGTAATAAAACAATTATTTAATGCTTGAACAGTCAATAGTCCAGAATATTTTCCCTTGGTGCAGGGAACAGCTCAGTATGATCTATTGCCCTCGGCCGATGGCCGATGGCCTCGGGCAATAGATCATACTGAGCTGTTCCCTGCACCAAGGGAAAAAATATTCTGGTCTATTGACTGCTCAAGCATTAAATAATTGTATAATATTATGGGAAATGCCTCACTATCAACATGTACTTGCATGTGTACATACCAGCCCCATGCACTGCGCCACTGTCTCATGAGAGAGCAAGTTACACGTCTCGACTTATATATAATAAGGTTCTGTGCAAATGAAAGAGTATATGTTTATGGAGGGACGCATATATACGTCCCTGGTATGTGTCTGCAATTTGAAAATTTGTAGAAATTTTGCGACGAAAAGCAAAATCAGAGACGTATACGTCCCTGGCAAAATGCATATAAACATGATAAAGTGTTTTTTAAAATACAAAATAACATTTCAGCCTGTAAATGTATATACGAAATCAAAGCGATACCAAAAGTGTACATGTACAAGCGGATATAAATTATTAAATCCATAATTAGAAGCAAGTCCTACCGCATAGTACCACATTTTATATTTTCTATATTCACAATTGTCAATTCCTATTACATGTATATTCGTAAATTGTATTTAAATTATGACTTAGAATTGTTTTCATATATTTTTTTTCTCAATAAATCTTTACATAAGAAAAAAATGATAAATTCGCACTGTTAAGTTAGATATGTGTATGATCTACTATGATTACAATTATATTACTTCACTTTATTAACTTTACTTTGTAAAAATATAAATGTATAAGGTAAAAAAAAAAATAAAAAAAATAAAAAAATTCCATAATATCGTACGTGGTACTTAATTATTTTTCCACCTCAGTAAAAAAGATATATAGCAAGAACCCGAGATTTAATGAGAAAAGAGTATACATGGTTGTTATATATTATGTCTCTGATTTAATCTGTGTTTCCAAAATACGTAAGCTACCTTTTTGAACTCCTTTTTCTGAATTCTTATGGAACAAACATGATTTACTATATTACCTAAATACTATTGCCCCCCCCCCCCCCCCACTACTGCTACATAAAAGGGTATTTTGGGGCCTGTATAATGACCTGATATGTATAATGTCCTGATGACCTGATGAACTTTCTTTTTAAGTTTTAGATAATTAAATAGATGGTTATTAATAAATTTTGCATGTTATTTGATTAATTTTTATATTCTTAAATGATTATTTGAAAAAAGAATATTTTGTTATGAATTTGGAATATTTTATTACGTTTTTAAAATCTGACGGGTATAATGTCCTGATATTTTGTATAATGACCTGATGACCTGATGAACTTTCTTTTCAAGTTTTAGATAAATAAATATATGACTTTTAATAAATTTTGCATGTTATTTGATTAATTTTTATATTATTAAATGATTATTTGAAGAAGAAAAATATTTTGTTATGAATTTGGAATATGTTATTACATGTGTTTAAATCTGACGGGTATAATGTCCTGATATTTTGTATAAGACTTGATGACCTGATGAACTTTCTTTTCAAGTTTTAGATAATTAATAGATGGCTTTTAATTATTTTTGCATATTATTTGATTAATCTTTATATTCTTAAATGATTATTTGAAGAAAAAAAAATATTTTGTAATGAATTTGGAATATTTTATTACATGTTCTTAAATCTGACGGATATAATGCCCTGATATTTTGTATAATGACCTGATGAACTTTATTTTCACATTGTACATAATTAAAATGATGATATTTAATTATTTATACTTATATTTGATTAATCTTTATATGACGTTAATTGTTTATTAAAAAAATAATAATTTCGTCACGACTTAAGAATATTTTATACCGCCTTTTGAAAACTGATTGCATTTCGAACTGTCCTGATATTCAGTATAACAGTAATGACCTGATGGCTATTATTAATTATTTTTAGAGTGAACGTAGAACTCTTAGCCATGCCCATGCATGTTTCCAGACCCAACGACGTGGACGTGGTTCTACTCTGGGTCCATATTAGTTTGTATAGTTTTTTGTTTTGTTTTGTTTTGTTTTTTTTGTTTTTTTTTTTGTTTTTTTTTGACATTTTGTTTTTACATTTTGGTTTTTTTTATTTACAAACTATTTACAATATGTGACACTCATTGGGTTCGTCTGTGTGGTGTGCAGTAAAACTCTGAATCTGATTCTACTGCGTTCGTCTGTGTGGTGTGCAGTAAAACTCTGAATCTGATTCTACATCTGCACAATCCAAATGTCTCCATATATCACAGAAGTTCTTCCCCGCTTCACACCCAATCATCTCCTGCATTAGATTTGGAAGGCTAGGCCTTTCCAGGATAGTACACTCTCCCTATCAAACATTTACAAATACATACAACAAATACTTATCGAGGGTTCAATCTTTTTATTTTATCTTTTTCCTTTTTTTTTTTTTTTTTGATTTTTTTTCTTTGTATATATATATTTTTTTCATTTTGTCTTTTTTTTTTCATTCTTTCTCCCTCATTTTTTATCCTATTCGAAAGGGAGTGATCTGTCTCGGGTTGTACACAAAACATTGATCTCCTATTCTAAACTATCATGTACTTTACTAGCGATCTGTCTTTGGTTGTACGCTGTGGAACACTGATAGTTTTCCTATCAAGGTCACCCCTACTGTAGATATAATGCCAACAATACAAACAAAAACATTTTCTTCACACGGAATTTGAGCAATGTATAACATATATATGAATATGCAAATATGTATTGCTCACAATAACAACCAGATACCAAGTTCACCTTAAAAAATTAAATGTATTTTCGAGTTTCCTAAACGTTATAATCTCAGTTATCATTTCTATCAAAATAACAATTTGTGTACGTTCAATAAACAAGGAACTGACGGGTCGTTGATTTTGAAAAGGTGTGAATTCTTAAGAAAACAAAGGGGTGTAAGGACATAATATCAATCTCTCGTGTATAATTAGATTCCGTTATAAAGATAATTTCAATTGGTCATAATTATAATTTCAAAGAGATCTGAAGGGTCTTGGTTGTCAGTGTGAGGAACATATATATATACACATTCATATTTACAGAGAAAATATGCATGTTTCATTTGATTTCATTGTATACCCTTGGTTAGTGGGGGGCCTATCACGTTAGTCTCCTTTCTTTGTAATACCCGGCTGGGAGTTAGGACGTGCAATGGGTGAAGACTTCATATAACATATACAGTTATATTGCAGTCTCCCCCAAATGTCCAGCATTATCTCCTCCCAGAAGCCCCCGAAGGAACTCAGACGCAGATATGAAAGGAGGTGTATATACATGTGAAAATAAATAAAGACATGTACTTAGTTGTCACCGTTAGGTATCCATACATGTTATACTATACCTGGGCAATCGCGTACACTGTTCAAAATTAAACTTTTCCCAAAAGTATGATTAAGTTAAAAATACATGAATTCATTAAAAAAAACACCCCATTATAATTACATACTTATATAGATATTTACCAAAGAACAGTGTACAAAATTGCGCATCCTGAACGATGATATTATAAGTACAAGATAGTTTTATTCATATATTTTTATTACCTGAACAAACGCCTAATAAATGAGACAACGCGATGAATAATACACGCAAAACCCATTTTTAAAATGAAGCGCGTTTTACATTTGTAGAGAAAAATTTAATCTTAAATAGATACAAATTTAATTATGAGACGATAATAGCAATATGAATATGTATTTTTGTATGATCGCGCATGCAAAAATTACTTACTTAACCAATGAAAAAAATATATTCTGCCTTACGACAGATCAAAATAAACAATGTACATCTTCGCTCCAATCATCTTTGTGAATTATAATTTTGAGAAGAAAATTGCTATAGATGCAGTGACCAATCGTTGGAGACTATCTTCATCTAGATCAAATTTGATAATTGTTTCTGATTATGTTTTAAAAAGTTTTTGAAACTTTGCTTTCCCGATAGTATCAAAGTAAAAATTGCCGCTTTATAACAACTGGTTATAATTATTTCAATTCATAGTTGAGTGGCTGAATTACCATAATTATCAGTGAGATCAATATACTAGCTATTAGGTCTAAAATTTAAATCAATATGATATTTTAGATATTTTTGTCAATATATACATGTATTAAATAATGTTTAGTTTTATATTCATGAATTCATAAAATCCTCTTTATGGATGAGAAAATCTTACACATGTACTTATATCGGTTAACTTTTTAATGCAAACCAACACAATCATTATTAAGTTTAATACTAATAACACCTTTGAACATTCGGATGAACAATATATGCAGTAAACTATGCCTTTCGTACAGAGCATATTTTGTCTTCATGATGAATACGCTATTAGCATGATCAGATCTCCGATCAGGGCATCAGGTCATTGTATCGACAAATCAGGACATTATACACAGTTACTTTTTATATGGTCTATAAAATCTAATCGAACGCATATTTTCATTTTTTCTCTCTTGATTATAGTATTAATAATCAATATGCATAGCTCCAAATTACAAAATTATATTTGAAGTCATTAATTTGACTGTTTATGTATCATCAGGTCATCAGGTCATTATACATAGAAATCAGGACATTATACACATCTATTTCTTAAATGACGAATAAAAACTTACTGAAAATATGTTTTATTGTTTTTTAATTTTTTATAGTAATAAAAACTATTTACAATCATAATCAATTACAAAGAACAAAAATTATTCATAATAACAATCTTTATTTTTCATTTTATGGCCCATCAGGTCATCAGGACATTATACATATCAGGTCATTATACAGTTCCGGGTATTTTGTTATTATGTAAAAAAGGAACCTTTTTTTGTTTACTGGAATTTTAAATGTTTTCCTTTTAAAAAATAATTAAACCCAGAAAGAAAACCCATTTCTAAAACCATACAATAATATGCCCAGACAGATTCATACAACAAAAGCCTTTAAAAATTTTGATTGAAGAAAAAAAATTTATATAAGAGTTGTCGTTCGTTGTTTACGACGATAACGATTGCTGGACATGTGGGTCGATGATCAATGTATACAGTAACTTAAAGAGCTAAGTTAACGGAGAGTTTGTACGTAAGTACTTGTTCTAAAAATTGATACCACATTCACATATATTGCAATATTGCAGTCATCTTGATACTGAAAGTTAAGTCATTTCCCCCGTTGTTTTATCGAGGAAATTCGATCGCAATAGGATACGTTCAACGTGGACATACAGTACTGTAGTCATGATAGTGGAGGTTTAACACATATGCCATAATTATCACCCAAACTTTGATAAATATCAATGGCATTGCTGATATGCCACTTCGATATTTTTCGTAGATTAAAATGAAAAAAAACCCACCAAACAAACAAAATCAAACCCAGGCCCCTTTTACCTGTTTACAAAAAACGTAAGTGTAACACCTTTAAACACCCCACCCCCGGCTTTAATCGCTAAATTAATTAATGGCAATGTAATAATAAAGTAAGATGAGTAAATGGATTGATACACTTATTCATATATTGCTTAATTAATAAAGAATTTTGTGAGGGATATACATTGTACATAATCAGATAATGTATAGTATTGTATATTAAAGTACACTTACAATATAAACTGAAAATTTAATTACCCATGGGTAATAAACCCTATGGGTGTGTAATAACATTTTTCCTACAATCTTTGGCTGTTATTATATACATAACTGTTCTGTTAATCATTGCATGGCTACATTATATTATATTGTATTATAACGTAGAAATCAGTATGCATGCATTGTTCAGTTCCGTTGTCCAAGTGTGACGTCAAATGATTACATCGACATCTACTTACGATTAAAAATGCAATATGATAATTAATTTAATAACAATTTTAATTACCAGTATATACATTATATTCCAACTGCTGAACAGGTAATCTTTCATTTCTGCAATTACAATTAAATCATTTGATAATATTAATTTTTTTTTTTTGTAGCTAAAGACTAAAGACTTCATTAACAGAACTGGGCTAATTGTGTGTTAGTTAATGAACCCATGGTTTAGCTGATAACATAATCCTAGCCAAAGACTGTTTTTTCAGTAATGTCCTCTAAGAACCATATAACATTTTCTTCAGGTACAGTATGATGGTGAATTATTCTTTTGACAATTTTGTTATATCTCCATCCCAATTTTATCGAAGTACCGGTACTATTGATTAATGATAAAACCTAAGAATGATATGCTATAAGAAATGTAGTCAAGAGTCGAGATTGTCACAGAATTAATCTCCAGAGAACTTTGAATGTTTATTAGGTTTCAAAACATTATGTGCAATAATGGACACCTGTAGAGAACAGAAAGTCTTTGTGTGGGTGAGAGAGAGAGAGAGAGAGAGAGAGAGAGAGAGATTTTGATAAAACCATAAATTTTTACATGTAGGTTATTGTTTAATAATTTAGTCATCCCTATAACCTGGTCACCTGAGTCGCTCATCGGTGTGTGTTTTGCGATTTGCATCATTCGTTGTGTGTGAACAATTTTACATTTTTAACTTCTTAAAATTAACTACAAGACCAATTGTTACCATTTTTGATGTGAGGCATTTCTATGGTAAGAGAAATCAAAGTTGTGAAATTCATGGCTCTACCACCCTGGGTGCTTTAGGGCAGGACCAAATATACAGTACTAAAAAAAAAGTGAAATTTTCAAAAATATTCTTCCATACTTCCACACATGTTGGAAAAAAACCTAATGCATTGCAATGATGTCCATAAAACACTCTACCAAATTTGTGAAATTTATGGCCCCTTTGTATCGGGGATCATTGTGATGCTAGCAATTTACAATAATCCAATTGCTTACTGTACATTTTTTTTTCTAGAATGAATGTATATTTTGTACTTGTTCAAAATATATGTTCTAACGGTTAAGCGTCTTTAGACTCTGAATATACCAAGTAAATGATACATTGACTCTGAATATACCAAGTAAATGATACATTGACTCTGAATATACCAATTAAATGATACATTACACTAAGTTAATATTCAAATGTTAGAAATGATTTGTCATTTAAATTTTTTTGCCTCTAGCGAGCTTCTGAGATTGCTAGCTAACAACTATACATGTAGGTCTCAAGTTGGTTTTGTAATGAAGCATACCTGAGATCCTGGTTAATCTGTGCCCTTTTTAATCCTGGGAAATGTTGTGTTTCATTTTTCTGTTTTCATAATTGAGTTTGTTAACTTCAATCATTTTTATTTTTCATTCAGTGTATACAACGGTGTTCTAGTTGCTTAATATTGGCATTGTTTACAATTAAGTAGGACAACTAGAGCAGAGTCAATACCGGATACATAAAACACTACCGTATGTAAAATTAAAGTCAAACCAATATTGTAAATTAATAGGATTGTGACATACTTAGTGCTATAGATAATACTGAGACAATTTTCAGGCTGAGATAAATTAAATAATAGTTCATTTAGAGATAATTATTGACCATTATGCCATATATGCTAAAGATATTGCTTGTAACTTTACAACAATTTTCAGGTTGAGATAAATAATATTTTATTTAGAGATAATTATTGACCATTGTGCCATATGCAAAAAATATTGCTTGTTTTCTGCATCACAGAATACACGCATGAACTATGTACAAAATCATCATGAAGTGTGACTTGTAGTTCATCATTAACTTGTACTTCGTCATTAACTTGTACGTCATCATGAACTTGTAGTTTATCATGAACTACAAATAGTTAGTAGACATAGACATTCCAAAGTAGAATTCCAAAAGTAAGCTAATAACATGACCTTCTGTTGAACCAGAGCTTAATTAAGCTATGAAAGAACTATGTGATGCAAAGCATGAAACATGGATAATGGATATTGGTTGAACTTTCAGGGATATGTTTTCCAATAAATAAACAACTTGATCAGATGACGCATTATGTAACCTTTTAAAATGTCATGAAGGTACAGATTAATCATGCGTACTATTTTTCCACTAGCTACAAGTATTCAGATTCTTGGATACTTTGATATTGGGCTGTCACCATGTTTTTTTTTTTTAAGTTTTTTGTGGAGGGGGAGGAGAGATAAAATGAATTTTTAGCTCATATGGCTTGTTGCTGAACAGCCAGTGTAAATACAATGCTTCTTATTAACTTTATTGTGACTCAAACTTCAATTACATCATACTAATCCTTTTACAGTAATAAATCACTTAACTAATGCTGGTACACATTTTTTACTCCAGTTCCCAGAACTTATTTGACAAGCTTTAAAAAATAATAACCAACGATGTGAAGTGCATTTTAATTAAGACTGATTAATTTAACACCTGACGACATATTTTTTAAAATTTTTAATTGTGATTCATTTACACTTTTTAGTGCATGCATAAAGCAGGAAAACAGAAATGTGCATTTATATTGTATATTTATTCCATATGTTCTGTTTTCAATTACATTTCTCTTCAAGTTGATTTATTTAATTCATTGTATATACAATTTCATAAAATCTCAATATGCTGCTTTCAACATCCTTAGGTTTGATTTAAAATGTCATTTAATTGAATTCTCTTACAACAAGTTACAAGTTGTGCTTTGATGAAAGTAAATTTTTTATTATACTGGTACATATACTACATGTATCTGTAATATGATTATATGAAGCTCCTTGAAATGTTGATTTCATTTAATTATCTTTGCTTCCATACTCTTCTGAATCAAATTTCTTTATAATATAAATGAAAATCAAATTATATCACTGGATTGTGGCCTTAATTCATTAACACCATTGAAGTAATTTTTATAAACAAAATATGGAACCTATTTTAAAAAACTCATCATATTTACATTAACAGTAATTATATAAATGAAGTCTTATGAAGTTCACTGAAGCCTCCTGTCTAAATGGTACCCTTATTGTACCGATAACTCCTCCTACAGTTTGCAAGATAGGAAGTTGTTGTTTTGCAGATCATTTGTACATACATCAGAGCTGTGCATATTACTTGGATTTTGATTTTTGATAATTTTTAGCTCACCGAGATGAAGTCAAGGGGAGCTTATGCTATAACCCCGGCGTCGGCGTCCGGACCTGGTTTAAGTTTTTGTTGCAGGTCCTGTATCTAAGCTATTACTTGTCTTATCTTCACCAAACTTGCATGGATGATGCATCTGAACCTACTTATGGACTTGAAAGACTTGGATGCTGAATCTGGTTAAGGTTTTTGGAGCAGGTTAAATTTTTGTTGCAGGTGCCCTTTGATAGCAATATCTAAGTTACTGCTGGTCCTTACTTTACCAAACTTTCATGGATGGTGTGTCTTATGATAGTGATGCACAAGACAGGCTTGGATGCTGAATCTGAGCTATAGGTTGAGGATGCTAAAGGAGGTTAAGGTTTTTAGAGGTTTTTTTTTGCAGGTGGCCTCTGATGATTATATCTTAGTTACTACTGGTAACAACAGTGTATCACACACATATCACACTTGGACACAAAGAATTAAGCTACATTCAGTTATCATTATTGTCCGGTTAATATTTCATGACAAAATAATAAAATAAAGCAGAGTTCTTTATATCTAAAAACATTCATATCAACAGACAACTCTAGCATGTGTTGCGATATGTTATGAAAGGCAAAAAAACCTAGTATCAACACTGGAAGCCATTGTATACAAATACATTATCATTCATGACAACAATAGACACATTTCAGATATCCGGACACTTCACCTATCCGGACGATTGGACTTGGGAACGAAAGCGTCCGGATAACTGAGGCTCCACTGTATTACAATATCATATCTCATCATTGTTTATTACAGTATTTTATTGTATTATATGATATATATTGTTAGTATGAATGGATGCAATATTATACAAATATCTACTGGGGTTGAAGGTAACATTGATTATATTAGCTTCCGAGGGACGAAATATTGCCCGACGCAAAGTGGAGGGCAATATTTTCGTCCCAAGGGGGCTAATATAATCAATGTTGCCCGAAAGCACGGTCAACATTTGTTTTGTTATATGAAGAAACAAACCGAAATTTAAGAAAGTAATTGAAAACAGATCGCCGTAATTTTCTCAGCTCAACAAAGAATTCACGAATTCAATTTTGTGCAAAGTTTATTTCCAAAATATCCTCAGCATCAAACTGTCACTGGTGATATTCCACCGCCCGTAAGAATTAACATACAAATGTTCTACCTGATTTTACTTCACAGTAATTCGCAAATCCTTATACAGTGTATCCGTTAAGATTGCAAACCGTTGCATTGCACGTCCGTTGTTAACTTGCCTTGACTGACTGTCTATTATGACATCACCTTGTTATGGAGTCGCGAAGAGTTATTTACGTCATCGTTTACGAATCAACAAATCAGAGGTGATTATTTGAAATAGAGGGAATGTTCTCTAGATATTATTCCTAGCCAGTCAATATCAAAAAAATATTGACCGGTCAATTTTTTTCGGACGAGCTTATATCACAGTTATTGACTACTTGTCTATATAGAGTTATATAGTGAGAATATACTACTGAATATAACAATGTACCGGTATTTTATATTATTTGATTGATAAATATTGTATCTTATAATACTGTATGAAAGGATGCAATATTACTATCATACAATTTTTTACAGATGATATATATACAATATTGTGTCAAAACAGTATCCATGAATATCCAAGATCATAAAGTATGATTTTCATATAATATGATAAAGGTGGTCTCATAAAGGTGATGTCTCATAAGGATGATGCCTCGTCTCGGTGAGCTTTGTAATTTGTGATTACCTAAAAAAAAATAACAGCTTTGAACTTAGTCATTTTCTTGCAGAATATTGCATATTGGGTACCCCTATTGTACGGATAACTCCTCATACAGTTTTCGAGATAGGAAGTTGTTGTTTTGCAAATCAATTGTACTTACGGTATGTTAGAGATGTGCATATTACTTGGATTTGATTTTTAATAATTTTGGAAAAAAATACCAACTGTTGAACTTGGTCATTATCACACAGATTATATTGCACATAGGGTACCCCATTTCTCTTGATGGGTTGTGTTTATCAATTCAGGGTTGACAAATGGATTATGAATACTGTTCACACACAAAAAAAAAACCCTGTTTGCTGTCACATTGACAATTTTTCTCTTGTTCAGTATTTTGCATTCAAATTTTTCTCCTTGTCTACCCGGTATTCTCTGGAGGTCATAGTTTTAGAAACATTAATTAGGTGATATGGAACACCTGCCGATATTGATTTGAATAAAAGCACAGGTGCTTGAGGACAGGATCGACCCCCCCCCCCCAATCCAACCCCCCCAAGGTAATAGACCCCTAGGATTAATTATTATATTTTTTATTAAATTATCCTTTTATGACATATTTCTAATCTAATTTATGCATTCATTGCCCAAAATTACCTAAAACAAATATTTAAAAAAAATCAGACCCTCTACATATATAATATATAATAAAGGGGGGGGGGTGGAGTGGGGGGGGAGGGGGGGGGGCGATCCTGTCCTCAAGCACCTGTGAATAAAAGTACATTAGGATCAATACACTGTTGAATCACATATATTCGTTGGGTTAGAATTTCCTTGATTTTAAACCAAATAAAGTTTTGTTTGGATTTAATTTAATCTTATCGTAATCACTTTTAAAATGTATCACATATCAATTGTGTACTGTAAATGTATTATATTTGGCGTGTACGATATTTGGCGGAAATTAGTTTTTCAACAAGCTGGCGTAGATTTGAAAGTGACTATTCATAGAGATATATGCATGGCATGTAGGGATGTACTTGATTTAACGAAAGCAGCATTACGCCAAAAGCGCTATACAGAATACACAGCCCATTGTAGTACGTTTACAGTATTTATGAATACTTTTGTTTACAGTATTTATTAACACTTTTGGTTGAAAATTCATCTGGGATTAAATTTTGTTGATTACCGGTAATACTGCCAAAAAACAACAACAGTACTTTCCCACTTTAGAATTTTCAACTTTACTATAGATGACCAAAAATATATTAAAACAAATTTAGGAAAGGGAAAAATTATTAAAAGCCCAGCATGATTTGAACTTATGACTCACAATTTCATAGCTAGCTAACGATCAAACTGATTACGCTATGCTTTAATTAACAATTTTGGTGGTAAATAGTTGCATGTATATAAAACTATACCAGATTTCATTGTTTATTTTGATAGAAAGTAAGCAAGTCACGATATGGAGGTGTCCTATACCACCTTAAATCCACAATATATTTAATGAAAGAGTTTACGTTTAACTTATAGTTTTGATAGTTAAATTCGATAAGCTCGGCAGATGATGTTTTTGAAAATACTCAAACCCTATTTTACTACCAGGTATTTACTTCGGATTCCATCTTAAAAACCCACTCATTGTCTGAATTTATAGTTAACTCTATATAAAGCTGGACAAATGGATGAAATTGAACAGAAGTGAAATTTTTGGTCACAAAGTGCTATGTTTTTGACTGCAAAGAATTTTTGTTAGAATATTGTTTAAATCAGATTATTTTCCATTTGCAAGTTAATTACCAGTGTTATTTGTTACATAAGTATTTGTCACAGATTGTTTTGAATATGATGTTCTTTTTATTAAGCAATTTATATGCAAACAAAAACAAGGCCAATATCCTTGTTTACGATACAAACAATTATATTAGTCAACTGATGAGAAATAATGAGTTAATACCAGGGTTGGCCGGGAAATACCAGTGCTGGGAATTACCGGTGGTAAATACCGGTATTTCCCGTCTCGATAAATGCTACTGTTTTCCACTTAACTGGGAAATACTGGGAAATACAAATTTATAATCTTTATTTCTTTAGTTTGTTCAATGTAAAACTTATGTTTAAGATAAAAGATATTAACAATAAGCATAAAAAACCAATTTATCATACTTTCCCATTTCACTGTCACTTTATGAATCTTAAATTCACCAGATATCACCTATTCCAAAAGACTTCTATAATAGCTGCTAATGTACAAATTTTAGTCCAGTTTTTTTAACTTCAAGTTTTGAGTTTTACAGATTTATAATTCAAAGCACAAAATAAACTGTTATAATTAGTGTAGATGTTACAACTAAAAATTTAATAATCACACATTGTTTTAATAAATAATTGACACTCGACAGTTTTGTGCTCCTGTTTTGGGCAGATATATACTATGAGTGGGGCTGATTGGCTTCTTCTTAGGTGTGTTGCATACTGAGGTAGTGACACAGTCACACTTTATTTTTCACAATTTTCTTGCCCCATTTTCATATTCACCAAATAACCAGAAAATGGCACCTTTGATATCATGTTTATGATAACTGTGTAGATGCACCTATACCTGATTAAAGCCTTAAAAACAAATTACAATGGTGTATGAATGAACCATGTTTTAAGTATTCATAAGAAGATAACCGATGCATTACTGACCAGTTAAAACTTGTTAAAATCAAGAACATTATAAATGTCATATAGCTGACAAGGTGTACTATTGTCTACATCCCTACAGATTTGATTAAGACTAATGTCCAAGTATGAAGTACTATAATTAGTAGTTGTACTTTATTTCCCAGTATTTCTTGGGAAATACCAATAATTCCCGGGAATTACCAGTATTTCCCACCGTCCTGGGAAATATGAGTATTTCCCGCTTTTTTGCCAACCCTGGTTAATACCAGTAAATTACAAGAATGAGAATTATGTTAATTAAGTTGTTTAGAATATATAGTTATTTTTGAATTTCAGGGTGTCTCTCGATCTGCACGATTTCTTCCAAGTACCTCCGTACATTCCTACAAATGAGCAATCCATTGAATTGAGGTTTGTTGTCATAGAATCCAAAAGACGTAGCTATGGGTGACTGGCGGCCATTTGTTTATGGAGGGCTGGCTTCCATCACAGCAGAGATAGGTACAGTGCATAAATCTACAACTAAGATCAGCCATGTTGCATTGTTTTTAAAAATGAGAAGGGGGGAGGGAGATTCATCCAAAAAATCTTTACAACATATCTTAAATCATAAAAATCCTAATTTGGGGGTATGAAAAAAAGTGGGGGAGGGGCAACTTCATGATAATTCAACTTCCTTTATATAAATTTAAGAGAAATCTTTGTAGAAAGCATTAGTGTGTGTAGTTATTTCTCTCATGATGACCAAATGAACTTATTTAAAATACAGGTACTTTTCCCATTGACACAACAAAGACTCGGCTTCAGATACAGGGCCAGAGAATTGATGCTCGTCTGTCTGAGCTACGATACAGGGGGATGACCCATGCCATGTTGAGAATATTTCGGGAGGAGGGACTCGCAGCTCTGTATTCTGGGTAAATTTTTATGAATTTGTATGTGTTTTGGGTATGGTAAGTATATTCATGAATTATTGTGAAGCATGCAGGTCACAGCATGGATCATTGCATCCAGACATAATCTTTGAAGGTTTCTTTAATTGTTTGGCAAACCCAAATCAAGCAAAATAAACTCATGGATGTGGGAATTCGAAGAGGAAATATGCATGCATGATTTGCTAATATTGATATTTTGTTGATAGAATATCTCCAGCTATACTGAGACAGGCTACATATGGTACCATCAAAATAGGAGTTTATCAGACATTGAAATCCATGATAGTAGAAAACCCACAAGGTATATATCATAATATTAACATGAAGTAGAGTATCCTTCTTTTAGCATGCCACTTTATTATTCAGATTTACATTCCTCCCCCTTACTTGATCTTCGCCCAAGTAGGTCACCCCAGGCTCCTTTCCTGGCAGGGGTTAACCTGTCAGTTCCAGGGTTTAGCATTGCACCAAATTTAAACGAATGGGACAAATATTGTCAGATCAGACAGGGATTTGAACCCAGGAGACCTGAATCTCTTGCCCTACCAACTGAACTATTTGGCAAAAGTAATTGAACCCTGCAGTCTGAGTGTCACCCATCATCTTTTAACAATGTCTATGTAAAACAATAGTAGAATAATTAATGCCTAAATGGGGAAACAAAGTAAATAAATTTTGATCAAATCATCATACTAATTGATGAAAACTGTGAAGTCTGACACAGACAGGTGCGTGCTTCACTGGAAATTATTAAACAAATATACATATTATTATACTTTCATGTTTAAAAATACTGAAATCTGATTAGTTTAGACGCAGTATAATCTGTTCTATTAACGTCAGCATATAATTAGCAAAACACTTGGCAAAGGTTAACACAACAAATTGTTAATTGCGGGTACAGTATACATGTAAGGTTTGCCGTAGAATTTACGTCATTCCTATGTAAAAGCAGTTAAGTTTTCTTTAAAACTAAGACATTTAGTGTAATAAATTAAATGGTGCCTGTTTGGGAAAATTACAGTTAAAATTTACACCCCTCGAAAACCATGTACTGTCAACCTCCGCTTCCCGTCGAGTGACAATGGATTTCTCAGGGTGTCAATTTCAACTGTTATCCTCCCAAACAGGCACTATTTATATAATGGCAAATACACTGGTGAGAACCTTTTTAATGCAAGAAACGGTGGATAAATATTCCAATAAACATTTACATTAAAATAAAATTAAGAATATTAAGGCATTTTGACCACTAAGTGTCCATTAGGAGGTTGGGTGGTAAGGAAATTGCCATCAGATCCTTCCAAAATTTTTAGATATAATTTGTTTCGCTACAAACTATCTTTTAATTACCGGTAGTAAAAAAAAATCTACGGTATATATTTTAGTTTTGAAATATGAATATTTTGCTATATTTTTATACAGACTAGCTCTCATTCAATGTCCAAAAAGAAGGTCACCATAGGACTTTGTCATTGTAAGGGATTAATACATTTTACATCATAGATAGTCCTTCATCATTTTGAATTTGAACATTTACATGTAATCTTGTCAATGGCAAACAAGTTAAAGATTTATATGCCATATTTTTTAATGCTGTCTTTGCTACATTGGTAACTTGACTCAAACTTTGTCAGTGTAATGATCTGTAGAAAAGAAAACACTGTGACAAATGTGCAAGGTTATTCATTGGCATTAATTAAATATATTTCATCATTTTATGAAAGGAGAAATGAAAATGTTTTCATGCTTATTTATGAACAATTCACGGAAGTGTAAATCTGCACTTTACTGGGGAAAAAGTAATCAAGACAGACAGCAAGGGGGAAGAGGAGTGACAGAAAGTTTGTTTACAAAACAAATACATGTAGTAAAAATACTTTTTTGACGTTGACAAAAAAAATATTCCTTCAAAACTTTCATTGAGAAAGAATTACCATCTGCCATCAGCAAACCTAGAGACTACCATTTTAATTTGTACCCGCAGATCAGAGAATAAATAAAACAGAGTGTCAGTACATGTATTACCACTTATGGGTGTGTGGCAATGCACTTTGAAAAATTACGCACTTTGAAATTTTTTTTCAAAGTGCGTTAATTTTGGGACCAAGTCAACGCACTATGAAAAAAATGATTTTTATTTTTTTCAAAGTGGGTTGATAACGTCAATATTAACACACTTTGAAAAAAAAAATTGTTCACAATTTGGTCGAAATAATTGATACTTTAATATACAATAAATACATGTAATTGGATTAGCCTTGTTTAGCTCAATGGGATATGTTTGAAAGAGAACCCAATGCATTCTCAGCCATCTTGACAAACAGTTTTTCGATTAGAATTTTTTCCTCTCTCATAAGCTTATGTAGTTTGACAATTTACACTTAAAAAACAACTCGGGAGATTTGAATTATCCAAATATGACATAAACTGTATTGCTTAGGAACTGCCTTTTCCTATTCTTGTGTATGCAGCTAATTTACTTCTTATCTGGTACATTGGGCTATGCCAGAAACAAAAATGATTTATATATATTGATAAAGGAGATCAATGTATAGTATATTTCAACCGGCTTCAGTTGCATGTGATAGGTTAGTTATGTTTATCAAAAAACAATATGACCTTTTAGAACATCAGTGTGAGAAAAAAAAAACAACCTTAATGCTTATTTTGAAATTTTTAATAATTTAATGTTTGTCAATGTAACTTTTTTAAATTGAAGTGATTTATTTGTCAGTGATTAGAATTTCAAAAGAAGGTTTATGCTGAAAGCTCAAGTGAGCTATTCTGATCGCATTTTGTCTGTCCGTCCGCCCGTCTGTCCGTCTGTAAACTTTTTTACATATTGAACTTCTTCTCTAAAACCGCGTATCCAATTTCAAACAAATTTGGCACAAAGCATCCTTATGTTAAGTCAAATATAAATTGCAGAAATGAAAGACCTATCTTTATTCAAAGCTGAGAAAACCTCGAAACTGTAGAAAAAGGGGGTGCATTTTAAAAAATCTTTTTCTCAAGAACTACTGAGTCAAATTCAACGTAGTTTAGCATAAATTATCCTTATGGGAAGGAAAATATAAATTGCAAAAATTAAGGGCTAATTCTGTTTCAAATTTGAGTAATTTACGAAAATGATAATAATTAAGACAGAGAGAATGAGGGTCAATCAGTTTAACTTCAGGTTCGGTATTCCATATCTCAAAACCCTCTTTGAAACAAAGAAGCGGCCATTTTGAACGTATAAGAAATGGGTCAATCTGACAAAGATGAATTTGGTTGTTGTGGAACAGTTTGCGTGCGAAAGGAATATTTGAAACGTGCAAGATACATTAATGCCGATTTTGTGAAGTAAATAGAGATTAAATATTCCAATGCATTGATATTTTCACCTGTGACGGTGGTTTTAGCTTGTTTTGATTTTCGTTTTCATGAATTACGGTTTATAACTTAGGGGAACTATCGCCTGTATTTTGTAATTTTTACATATCAATCAAATATAGAAATCGGAAAGTAAGACAGCTGACTGTTACTTGCGGAAAATAAGATACATTAACAGGTATGGTACTTTAACAACTAAAATACAAATTCTAATGGTAATACGGTATGGTCTTTGCATAAAAGCTGATACTGCAATGTGTTTTACGCTAGTTGTAAGTATTTTATCGTCTATTCAGTCTAAACGGAGATTAATATTGCTGATGGAAATACTAAGTGTGTGTACATGTAGCAGAAACATAAATAACTGTTAGCTCACCTGAGGTGAAATATACAGAGAAACATCTTCTCAAAAATCAATTGGCCAGAAAAGCTGTAACTTGTGTGAGAGCATCCTCAAGTAGTGTAGATTCAAGCTTGTCCAAACCATGACCCCCGGGGGTACAGTGGGGCCCCAATGGGGGATCAAATTTTTAGATACAAATGTATAGAGAAAAATCATTAAAATCTTCTTAGCAAAAACCAGTTAGCCAGAAAAGCTGGAACTGTGGAAACATCTTCAGGTAGTGTAGATTCAAATTTTTTCAAATCACGATCCCCAGGGGTAAGGTGGGGCCACAATGGGGGGGTCGAAATTTTTACATAGGAATACATAAAGAAAAATCTTCTCAACAAAAACCAGTAGGCAAGAAAAGCTGTAACTTGTTTGGAAGCATCCTCAGGTAGTGTAGATTCAAATTTGTTCAAACCATGATCCCCGGGATAGGGTGCGGCCACAGTGGGTGGGTCGAATTTTACATAGGAATACGTAGCAAAAAATCTTTAAAAAAAATTTTCAAAAACTAATTGGCCAGAAAAGCTGTAACTTGTGCGGAAGCATCCTCAGGTAGTGTTGATTCATTCTTTTTTCAAACCATGATTTCAGGGGATAGGGTGGGGCCACCATGGGGGGTCAAATTATGGTGGTGCGTGTAATTCAGTATTATCTCTACGTAATAGTTGATTATTACAACATGTTCTATTAAGATGTTCAGCAATTTTAATCTAAACGGAGAATATTCTAGCTGCTAGAGATATATAACTAAAGTATATATATATATATATATATATATATATATATATATATATATATATATATATATATATATGATGAAAAATAAATTGAGTTTTCTCTTTGTTTTAGTGCAGTTTTCTCTTGTTTTAATTGTTTACAAATTCCTATAATTTTACTAACCTGAGAGTAAAGCTTGGAGTTATAAGCAAGATACAGAGCTTTGCGCACAATGCTACTATATGTTTGTACACAAAGCTGAGGTCATGCTTTAGTTTGTTTATATTTTAAATGCAGCTATGCTGAATAGGAAATACCAAGTTTAAAATTCTTAAGTTGAATGTAATAAACTCATGTGAACAAAAACATGACTCAAACCAAGCTATGAATCTTGCTTATGATTCTACGATTGACACTGAAATTTTGGTTGATCAATAGAAATGTGTTGCTAAAAGGATGATATGCTGTGATTACTTTCTGTTGCCCCTTCTTCAACGATGAATTGCATAAAATCTACACAAAGGACTATATACGATATGGGCCTAAAATGGCCCCCTAAAATGAACATCGTCATTTTACTGTAATTCTTTGTTTTCTTTGTACAGATATATATGTGATGTTTTTACATAATGTTCATTTTGATTCAACTGCCCACAATTTAGAAATATGACATCGTAAAGACAACCTTTTCCCGCCATTTTTGCATTTTTAACATTAAACAGCTTGTTTTCAAGCAGTTTATCTTTCTAAAAACATAGAGCGCATGCTTGAACAAACAAAATATTTTAATCAGAGATGTATCTAGCCAAGGCTAATAAGTGACAAAAAAATTTTCCTTGTTCAAGCATGCGCTCTATATTTCCCATTCATAAAAAGGTAACAAAAATGTCAATTTTTGACTGATTTTGACTGAATTATAGAAATAGCGTCACTTCTGACGTCATATACAGCCAGTAAGTGCAAATAAATCATATGAATAGTTGAAAAATATATTTTACATCAACTCTTCTAAAATATAACATAACATTTTATTTTACCCGAAACACTTTAAAAAATGACGAATTATGGGGGCCGAATTTACCTCTTATCATATATAGTTCTTTTTGATAGTTTTTCGAACACAAGTAAATGAAAACAATGCCTTTTAAACAGTTTCCATAGGCCTGACACATTATTATTATAAGGATAAAAGCATTATCGGTGTTCTTAAAAAATTATTGCAATGGAAAATCATCTTTGTTTGTACACATTTGTTGTTTTTTAATAAAGATGAAAATAATGGAAGGGCCTTGGTACAATAGAGCGACATGCCTGCCAATACATTAATTTGAATTATAGCTCTTTAACATATGTGACAACATTTTCAGTTAAGTTTATTTTCTTCAATCAAGTGAGTAAGGATATGAAAGGTCATACGAAATGAATTTATGCCTGGTAAATGACAATCGTCTATAATGGAGAAGGCCAATTGAATTTTTCAATGTCTTTAATTTGAGGAATTGAGCGCATTCATTCTGGTGCATTGAGGTACACTTTTCTTCTTTCACATATAGAATTTTTTAAAATACAATAACTAGCAAGTAGTGGAGGGAGAACATGTACCTTTATGCTCTCATGTATTTTAATCGTTTTATAAAGTGATTGGGGGGGGGGGGGGGGGGGCTAAAATAAAGGGAACTGGAAGTTAACCGTGAACACCAACTCAAAATTTAGTTATTTATATTGCATATGATCTTATTTTCGGTAAAAATGTTATTCATGAAGGTAAATATGTCAAAGATTAAGTATATGCAAAAATAAGTGAAAATTTGGATATTCATTTTTGGTTAATCTACTGAGGGGCCACTTGGCACAATATCCTTTAAACGCCCATTTAAAGCCAGTGTTGCTCAGGTGAGCGATGTAGCCCATTGGGCCTCTTGAATATATATTTTTTTTCAACATGTGTAAAGTGTCTCGATACTAATAGCGAGCGCAGCTCGCCGGCGCGCAGCGCCGGCGCGAAGCGAGCTCTACCGGCAAGGCGTGTGTGAATAGAAAATTCGGACTAGTTGCACATTCATTCAACGGATTTTTTTGGCGTCAGTAAATCGGACCAGTAATGCATCGTTTTAATCGTCCCAGTAGTTCCCTGTAATCATGGCAATTTTTATCACTTCACACTCTCACGAGAATCAGCAAGACAAATTTAGACAGTAAAAACAATAACGATGTAAGCGACATACAGTCAATGTTACCTCTCAAGTTCACCTCAGTACAATAATCGTGTGACGTCACAAACGTCTACACATTGATCCGATATATTTTTTCGGAGTCAGTAAATTTTGACCCACAATTCATAGTACCAATGGTTTCCAACCTCACGTTCCAACATCATGTTCTCCCGAGAATCAAAGTAAAACCTTTGAAAAGCTTATAAGATGTGTAATTTTAAGAACATCATGCTTTTTAAGTAAATAAAACAGTATACTTCGCATACTTTTATTTCTCAGGGGAGTTTTAAAGAGTACGACGACACTTAACCAACGTCAGCTTTGACGTCACAATAAGCACTGATAAGGGGAAATTACTCTAATTGAAGTTATTGTAAATCTGCTGAAATGACCAAAATCCTCTTAAAATCTTGCAAAGGCTAAGATAAAGAACAGCTGACGAATAAGGACATTTCTTCAGATACAGGAAACAGTTGTAAATTGCACTATTTAGATGAATGCTCACAAATATTTTATTCACTATAAGTACGGTAATTTCCTGAAACGTAACGTTATACGTAGCAGCGCTTTTTTTAAAGGGGGTGGGTGGGTGGATGGCAGCCTCATCCAAAAAATCTTTGCAAGCAAAAAGAAAAATAAATCATGAAAATTCTAATCCTTCAGCTCTTTAGCAGTTCAATGGTTTCTTTATTTTCACTTCCATTTATTACATGCGGGGGGGGGGGGGGGGGGGGACAACACCATGTTCTTTTAACATGATAAGCAAATATTTTTAAGCGTAAATTAAAAATAAAATTAAACATTAATTATTTTTTTTTAAGTGGAGGGGCAAATCCATGGTAAGTCGATTTTCTATGTATAAATTGACAAAAATGAAAAAAAAATTTAGCATGGGGGGAGCTCTATGATGAGTCAAGTTTTATATGTAAGTTTAAGAAAAAATGTCTACTGCAAAAAAAAAAGGGGGAAATCAATCAATCAATCATAATCACAATCACTTTAAAAGATGAGATGCATTGCAATGAATATTTATGTATTAAAATCTTTATTATTTAACAACATTGTATCTGAGATTAAACTATTGTTCTACATATAAATAAATAAATTATAACAAATCTTATAAACTATGAATAATGAAAATTTACTGAAAAATAGGTATGTTTTATTTTTTGGCATTCAAATTTCACGTTGTTAATTTTATTTTATTAATTTATTATAATTCATTGTTTGATCACATGCTGTGCTCGCCCTAACGGTCGCACCGTAAAACATATTAAAAAAATGTTGATGTACCTTCATAACGCACTTTGAAAATTTTTTTCAAAGTGCGTTAACCTGGTCCCAAATAAACACACTTTAAAAATATAATTTTTAAAGTGCATTGCTTTAGTCTCAAAATTAACACAATTTGAAAAATATTTCAAAGTGTGTAATTTTTTAAAAGTGTATATATTGCCACATGGGTGCCCCTTCACTTCAAACATTAAAATGCCTGTTATTCTTTCTATTGTCTATGAATACGTTAGCCTGCTACCAGCATGCTGATCATGCTTTCACATCAGGTGATCAGGTGTTGATGAATATTGAATAAAACTGGGGCATTTACTGACCAGGTTAGATAGTACAAAAGTTAATTCGAAGTTATATATATTCAATATATATATTAAATATGCTTAAATTAAATTGTTGTCAAACTTATTTAGATCGTCACACTGATAAAAAGTGAGTCTCGTTTTTAAAATAACCAAAACAGCGTTAAAAACGGCATATATAGCTTCTAACAAATGAAATTTCAATGTATTTTGAGTTGTGATGGAATACATGAAATGGTTTGGAATGATCATGCACTTTTAACTCCCTTGTTTTTCACACACAACTATTTGTCACTAAATTAGTAGAGGGGGAAAGTCGGGCATGGCAGACAGTACGTGGTATCAACTGTAGCATGTGTTAATTAATTTCTTCAGTTGTGTTAAAGATGAAACTGTTAATGTGTGTGGGTGCCACATTGGCACTTGTTTTAACATTGGGTCTTTATCCTTTATTGTAATGATTGTTTAAAGTTCTTTATTTGCATTTGATTGGTCCACATAGCTGCAGGTCTGTAGCTCCTGGTCTGAAAAAAGCAATCGGATGGATGACCCCAGAGCTTCAGTTCAGAATGTGTTAAAAAGTTGCAATTTACGGCACAAAAAAATTAACTTTAGATCTGGACTGATTAATATTATTTCTGTCTCTGCAATAAAATCCTTGGGCAGTTTACTACTAGTATCATCACTTTACATGTCTCTGATTTTCTTTAATTTAAACACCATCACCAGCTCTGTAAAGTGATGTCACAGTGGTGCAGTATGTTTACATGTAAAAATGGCAGCTCTCGATCTGCATTTGAGTTTGACATACTTCATTTTCAGATGTCAGTTAGCAGGTTAAAGAGAATTTTTTCAGCCCGGGAGCTACAGACCTACAGCTAATAGACAGAATAAGATTGTTCTAAACATTGTGCACCCCCCCCCCCCCCAAAAAAAAAAAAAACCCACCAAAAAAGAATGAATCTAAAATATGTATCATGGATAAATCTATCAAGTAGTATTAAAAAGAAAATTCTTATCTTTAATATATAACCTTTAAATATGACAAAAGTGGACCATCACTTAAAAAACTACATGATTATTCTGAAAAATTCTCAATTCAGAAGGAATTCCTATATGAGGGTGTTTGACTCTTAATTATTTTTTTAAATACATATATCTACACTCACAATGTAACTTAATTGAAATCAAAAAAAAAGAAGTGGTCTTTGAAAACCTACATGTATGCTGTGTCAACTCAAATCCCTATTTTCTCCCTCGTTTCACCCCTCCCAAAAATTTTTTCGTGACTTATTTATTAAATCAAAGTACTGAAGTACTGACGGGAGTTGATTTTATTGATTATCATTTATTTTAAAATCAACGATATGTGATTTTTGATTTTGCATGGCAAGTAGTATCAGTAATCCAAATATTTCTGAGAAATTGTATGGATCCAGGCAAGATTGAACTCTAGTCTTGTTCAACAGAATGCTCGGCTGTCTCCGTTTATCTCCGACAAACAAGAAAGACTTCTGTTTTGTCAGATATTAACAGGGACAGCCGAGCGTCTGGTTGAACGAGACAACATTGAACTCTAGCATAGGAATACATATGACTTCAAAAAATATCTAAACTATTTGTACCATTTAAAATCTTACTATTTTCATGTTATTAATAAATAAGTTTTCTTGAAGACAATGCTTCAGAATACACTACATTGAATTTCATCTATTATTTTCAAGAACTAAGTGTTGTCATCAGTATTGATTTGTGCTTAGGTCCAAACACTGTTTCACTTCCAGTTTGCCCAAGTAAGTGCATAGGAGAGTTGATTAAAATCAAGTCCCAAAATGAAACAAATTTTTAGGATTTGTGTGTTTCTTAAAAATCGCCTTTAAATAGTAATTTAATATACAAATAAACAACTACATAGAAAGACAGTATTACGGTAATTAATCTAAAAAACAACGAACGTCGCATCAATCAAATGCTCCCCGATAAAACTTTTTATACACCAATAGGTAGAGATATAGACAGCAATTTTCAGAAAAAAAAGAAGTGATAGAGTGCCAGTGATATTTAAAATCAATCGATTTTGATAAAAAAATATACCTTTTGAAATTCTGTCCATAAAGACAAGTTTTTAGCTCACCTGAGCTGAAAGCTCAAGTGAGCTTTTCTGATCACATTTTGTCTGTCGTCCATTTGTCAGTAAACTTTTCACATTTTCACCATCTTCTCATGAACTACTGGGCCAATTTCAACCAAACTTGACACAAAACATCCTTAGGCGAAGGGAATTCAAAGTTGTGAAAATTAAGGGCCACACCTTTTTCAAGGGGAGATAATAAGAAATTATTGAAGATTTTTGAGAAATTTTCAAAAATCTTCTTCTCAACAGACAGGAAAGCTGAAACTTGTGTGGAAGCATCCTCAGGTAATGTAGATTCAAAGTTGTGAAAATCATGAACCCTGGGGATAGGGTGGGGCCACAATGGGGGTCGAAGTTTTACATAGGAATATATAGAGTAAATCTTTAAAACTCTTCTTCTCAGAAACTAATCAGCCAGGAAAGCTGAAACTTGTGTGGAAGCATCCTCAGATTCAAAGTTGTGAAAATCATGATCTCCGGATATAGTATGGTGCCACAATGGGGGGGTCAAAGTTTTACATAGGAATATATAGAATAATTTAAAAATCTTCTTCTCAGAAACTAATCAGCCAGATGATTCTTTATAATTGTTAAGACTTCGGCTCCAGGACAATTCTTTGGCATCACAAGAAGGTTCAGAGTTTGATGTATATATATATAAACAATTGTTAAAGATCTTTTTGAGAACTGCTATACTCAATATGTGATATGACTATAAAATCATCCTGGGGGACTAATGATTATAAACATAAGAATATCCAGAGGGCAAAATAGATTTTATTTATAGAGGATCAACATGTATTATTGTACATTGTCCAGATAGTTTGTATTATGACTCCTTTAAGCTGATTTTATCATACCTATTGTTCCTCAGGTGAGTGTTGTGGCCCATGGGCCTCTTGTTAACTCACCTCAGCTGAAAGCTTAAGTGAGCTTTTCTGATCACATTTTGTCTGTCGTCCTTCTGTCTGTCTGTCAGTCTGTGTGTCAGTTAACTTTTCACATTTACAACATCTTCTCAAGAGCTACAAGGCCAATTTCAACCAAACTTGGCACAAATCATCCTTAGGCTAAGGGGATTCAAAGTTGTGAAAACTAGGGGCCACACCCTTTTTCAAGTGGAGATAATTAGAAAATAATGAAAAATTAAGAGAAATTTTCAAGAATTTTCTTCCCAAGAACCATTAAGCCAGGAAAGTTGAAACTTGTGTGGAAACATCCTCACATAGTGTAGATTCAAAGTTGTGAAAATCATGACCCCCGGGGATAGGGTGGGGCCACAATGTAGGGGGGGTCAAAGTTTTACATAGGAATATATTGAGTAAATCTTTAAAAATCTTCTTCTCAAAAACTAATCAGCCAGGAAAACTGAAACTTGTGTGGAAGCATCCTCAGGTAGTGTAGATTCAAAGTTGTGAAAATCAAGACCCCTGGGGGTAGGGTGGGGGCCACAATGGGGGGTTGAAGTTTTACATAGGAATATATAGAGTAAATCTTTAAAAATCATCTTTGCAGAAATTTATCAGACAGGAAAGCTGAAACTTGTGTGGAAGCCTCCTCAGGTAGTGTAGATTCAAAGTTGTGAAAATCATGATCCCCGGGGATAGGGTGGGGCCACAATGTAGGGGGGGGGGTCAAAGTTTTACATAGGAATATATAGAGTAAATCTTTAAAAATCTTCTTCTCAAAAACTAATCAGCCAGGAAAGCTGAAATTTATGTGGAAGCATCCTCAGGTAGTGTAGATTCAAAGTTGTGAAAATCATGACCCCTGGGTGTAGGGTGGGGCACAATGGAGGGTCGAAATTTTACTTAAGAATATATATATATATATAGAGTAAATCTTTAAAACTCTTCTTCTCAGAAACTAATCAGCCAGGAAAGCTGTGTGGAAGCATCCTCAGGTAGTTTAGATTCAAAGTTGTGAATATCATGATCCCTGGGGGTAGGGTTGGGCCACAATTAGGGGGGGTCAAAGTTTTACATAGGAATATGTAGAGTAAATCTTTAAAAATCTTCTTCTCGGAAATTAATCAGCCAGATGATTCTTTATAATTGTTAAGACTTTGGCCCAAGGAAAATTCTTAGGCCTCACAAGAAGGTTCAGAGTTTGATGTAAGTTTATATCCCATACTGTAAATTCCTAATTAAACGTGAGGAGTTTATTTTCGCGTAGAATCGCGAGAAGCACCCTTCGCAGATTTCGCCATTATTTTCTGAGAGTTGAGAACCATAAGAAATAAAGAGCAAAGTTCCACGTTCGCGATTTTATATTCTCGCGATTTGATACAAACCAGCGGGGTCGTGGAATTAAGTCCTCGCGTAATATAAGGAATTTACAATATATAAACAATTGTTAAGGATTTTTTTGAGAACTGCAATACTCAACATATGATATGACTATAAAATCATCCTGTTAGAAAAAGAACTAATGATTATAAACATAAGAATATGCGGGGGGGTGGAGGGGGGTGGGGGGGGGGATGGATTTTATTTATACAGGATCTACATCTATTATTGTACATTGTCCAGATAGTTTGTGACTCCATGAAGCTGATTTTATCATACCTATTGTTCCTCAGGTGAGCGATGTGGCCCATCGGCCTCTTGTTATTCTGGATACTACATTCAGGTGGCACAGGACATTTTTTTGATACAATTCCTTGTAGCCAGGGGATGTGTGTCTTCGGAACTCTGTAACTAGAATTTCCTCAGTTCCCATTCAGCATAAATACTTTTTATTCACTTGTTATAAGGCTAATCACCAATTTCTGAAGAAAATTACTAGTCAAAACTTGTAAAATTTCTACATACTGGGTTTTATGAGATTTAGACCCTTTCATATTTTGCTAATTTTCATGATTTTTCAGCTTTTTAGACCTCCCTCAGCTAATTCCCTGCAAAAGGATTGACCTTCTGTGCCTGTTGCACCATCACATGTCAGAAACTTACCGGTGTATAGTTTACAATGTCCCATCCACCTATTTGTCGTGTTATTTTACCTCCCGTCTGTCACTTGCAATTTCAATGTGTAAAGTCAACAGTCATAGCCACAGTTTCGCATTTTACTTCTGATTCTCATGTACATGTACCTAACATATGGGGCCTACATATTGCATGTCAATTTCAACAAGAGACATCCCTCTAACTAATGATAATAAAAAAAAATCACTTCATGAATTTTAGCAACACTCATAAGCCTTCAAGTACAGCAACTCTCAATTTTACAAAAATATTGACGGGTTGTATTTTATCCAAAACTGTCCTTTGCTACCTAAGAAGCTATTTTATATTATTATGACTCTTTAATAATTCCTTTCAGTTTGTCACTATATATTCAGTGCACATTTATTTTTGCATAGTATACAAAGGGTTTATATATACATTTGTAGTGTAAGCATACTATATGCTGAAATAGAGCAAGGCAAATGTTTTGTTGGAAAATTTGATCATTAAAATGAATATACCCGGTAGTCAAACTAAGCATCAGTAAACTACAATGGATAATGTCACTGAAGTTACATAAATGTTGAAGATTGATGTCTTTAGTATAGCTGCACTGAATGAGTTGTTTTGGTATGATTTAGACTCAAGTGACCTATGACTGTAATGTCAACTCATTTATATGTAGTCCACATACTGTAATATTAAATCTGGATAAGAAATAATGATGCAAAATGTAATTAGATAGCTGTTTTAAAATCACATTGCAAGATTTGAGTTGATGATCAGAGCTATAGTTCATGTACATGTATATATATCAACAATGAAAAGTGCATGATCAGATTCTCTTGACACATGTCTTTCAGAGTCCACACTGTTTATCAATGTATGCTGTGGCGTAGTCGCAGGAATCGTGTCGAGTTCACTGGCTAATCCAACAGATGTTCTCAAGGTGAGCTTTTTGTCACAATAAGACTTGAATACAACCGACCAAAAAATGACCAAGTTGTTCATTATTGCTTAATGACTAAGACAAAGACTGAAAGTCTTAATTTTATATTAATTAGGTCATATCTCAATTTAATAATTAATGAGATATAAGAGAAAAATACAAATTTCATGTTACATTTACAAAAAAAAAACAAAACTTTAACTTGGTCATCCTTTAAAAAGCAAGATAAGATTTCCTAGATACAATGATGTATATTTGTTTAAATGTACTGAAAAACAGTTAAGGTGGTATGGGACATCTGTTGATATTAATGTTGAGTAAAGTGCATTATAATTTAAATACTTTGACCAGTTTGAAATGTTCAATATTTAACAAAAAAAAATAGCTTTTGAAAATATTTGGAGAGGTAAAAAATGTAAAACCTCCAGCAGGATTTTAACTCATGACTTACAGATTTGTAGTAAACCCTCTAACTCACTGCGCTACACTGTTAGGTGACAATGTCCGGAAAGAAACTACTTATATAATTACACTTCATTTTAGTGTTTATTTTGCAGTCATCTTAAAATCTCTTCGTTGAAACACAGAAATTTTTATTTTATAAAAATGGTGACATGATAATAAGAATTTTGATACCCACTGGAATGGACGGAATCCAATTTTTACTTTTATAAATTGACAATCTCTCTCTCTCTCTCTCTCTTCTCTCTCGCTCAACTAACTAAAAGAAATGAGCATATCTGTGGGTATGTGAATAAATATTTTTCTGTGAATTATATCATTGGTCAATCTAATTAAAATTAGAACTTTCATCTGCTTCCTGGTTTTCAATATGTCGCATGTCGAAAAACTGGGTAGCGGATGGAAGTTCTAATTTTAATTAGATTGTTTTATGGTGTATGTGTTTGAAATTTGTCAAATAATTTTTTTTTGGAAAAGACATGAGGATGAGAGTGACAGAGACTTGTCAGAACAAGATTGGTTGAAGATTTTTTTTTCGTTCTGTTTCATTCAGGTGCGGTTGCAAGCAATGACTGAGATAAAAAACAAAGAAGCCATGACTCAAGCCTTTAAAAGAATATACATGGAGGAGGGCATTAAAGGATTGTGGAGGGTAAATTTCCATGGATATTTTGCAAGAATACATTGTTTCATTAATGCTGATGTGTAGGAAGAGAGAGTAGGATAAGAAATGTCTGGAATTCAACATTTCTAACAGTTAGAATAAGATATTAATTTGCAGGTTGGTTTGGTAATTGAAATGTACGGTAGGACCTCTGCTTTTATACTATGTAATACATTTTTTTTTCACAGATTGTTTCAAAACCCTGTGTTTTTCAGCTTATTTAATAATTATTAGATATTAAAGAAATTTTCAACACATTTTTTTGTACAAGTTTTATGAAAACATCAAAGAAGAAAAAAAGGGTAACTTGATATACCGTATATCCGATAATTTTTGCGATGATCTAATTTTCGCTTTTTTTCGTGATCTTTCTTTTGATCGCAAATAATTGAATACGCAGAAATTATATCCTGTATCATTTTCTATAAAAAAACCTTTTTATATTGTGAAAATTTACTGATGCAAAGTAAAAAATGTTACAGATTTTCTCCATTGTCGCAAATTTTGTGACACATGAAAAAAACGGATATACGGTAGTCTAAAAATGGCCATGAAGATCCAGCGCTAGCTCTTAAATGTATTCAATGTCATAAATCCAAAAATTTACAAAGGTAGACTTTTGATGGCGAAAGGAGTTAAAAATTAAATGTGGTAATTACCAGTATTTACCTGTATTTTTGTTTGCTTGTTTTTCTAATGACAGGGAGTGGTTCCCACAGCCCAGAGGGCAGCTATTATTGCAGGAGTGGAACTTCCTGTGTATGACTTCTCCAAGTACTGGATACTGAAATCTGGATATCTAGAGGATAATATAGGAACACACTTCATGTAAGATTCATTTAAGGAATAAACAGTGATTCAAAAAGTTCACAGGATTCGATCTTGTGACCAACCAACTTCATATCCAGGTGAACTTTTTAACATTCCTGTTTATTACTTATATTTACATTTGAGGAGGACAAATTGTTCACTGTTAAAATTACCGAGATTTTATGTTTACAATAATCCAAGCGATAAGCGCATGCTATGATCATTTTGACGCCATGAAAAAGTTCATACAGAATTGAACATTTTCACTATTCTATAGGTATATATAAGGAAACATATGCATGTACATGTATAAAGTAAAAATGTACATGGCTAAAGAATAATGCCAAGGAGGAGCTATTATGATTCTTTGAAATTGTAATATGGTATATACATGTATATCCACTAAGTTTAAGGTGGTATGGGACATCTGTCAATATATATGTGGAGTAAAGTACATTATAATTAAAATACTTTCACTGGTTTAGAATTTTCGAATTTTACAATATTTAACGAAAAAATAGTTTTTAAAAATATTTTAAAAGGTAAAAATTTTAAAATCCCAGATAAACTTCTTCTCTTGAACCACTGAGCCAGCTTCAGTCAAACTTGGCATAGAGCATCTCTTTATATTAAGGGGATGTACCGGTAATTTTTAAAAAATGAAATGGGACATGCTCTTTTTCAAGAAAAAGTAAGAAAGGATATGTGAAATAATAATGGCAAATTAATGAATAAACATTTGGGGCCATAAAATTTGAAATCTTTATTTGCTGCTATTTTAAATGGTTAAGTAAAGTACATGTGTAAGTATTTTAAAACAGACAGATAAAATGGCAGACAGGACAAATATATTATGTCCTTGATCTTCAATCTTTATTTTTTTTGTAGTATGATCGAATTATGTTTGCATAATTACATTCTTATGAAATTTATTCAAATATAACATTTATGTTTAAACTTTTAGTACATTTTGTATATTTAACTGCTGAAGAGAATTGATACAGAAAAAGACCTCAGATTAAGGCCATTGATTAGCACTTTGGCATTTGAACAGTGCAAGGTTTAAAATTTGAACTATTAAATTGATTTTGATTTTATACCATATATCCAGTTATTTTCACATGAAAAATGGGGAAAACGTGTACATTTGCCATGTAAAAATGATCATGAAAAGGCAAAAATTAGAGAATTAAGACGTTAAAATTACCGGACATTCGATAGTTTATACCAATACAATTATTTTGGTCCAACATTTAGACAACCAAGGGTCTATCAAATTTTTCATCTCAGAATTGATACTACAATGGCATTTTGAACTAACTGGTCATTTATCCATTAAAATGGTGTACCAGGATTCCCACATTAGAATGAAACATTTTCTTCTATACTGTGCTCAAAATGACCAGGAAGATTGGGCTGGGAAAAGTGAGAAGAATTTGTTTAATGAATGAATTCTTTTTTTTAGATCTAGCTTTTTTGCCGGACTGGCAGGTGCAATTTTTTCAACTCCAGTTGATGTTATTAAGGTTTGTGATTATACCTACGTGACTAAAAGTAGCAAAATTGATAAATCATTAACAACAATTTACACAAACAAGGTATTTTTAGAAAGTCTAAGCAATCGACCATTTAACGTGAAGAAGTATTCTGAACTACACTATACAAACCAGATTTTTTGAGAAAGTTTAAGTAATTGACCATTTAACATGTTAAGTATTCTGAACTTTAGATTGGACCAAAATTAAGTAGGGTAAAATTAAGTAGGGTAAATAGTTGAACAACTTGATTTGCACACTTTCTTCTGACTGGTGAGTGAAAATAGGATGTTCATTCATCTGTACTTGTTGTTTTTAAAGAATTTTTCCTGGGTTAAAATGGCACTTACCTGATGTGTTGAAACATAGTGAAACAAATAAAATCGAAATAAACGTAATTCATACAAACTCAGTCCTTTTAAAAACAGTGTTTAGAGGGTTCCTGTTTATATAAGTTCTGTTCATTATGTATTCTTTTAAAAAACCTTGTGAAATATCAGATTGTGCTAATTAACATTTCTCAATGAAATAGAGCCTTTCTGAAAATAAAAGCTTCAAACATATATGATAGATTTAAGGTTGTTAGACATACATTGATGGCCGTGAAATACACTTATCTTCACAGACAAGAATGATGAACCAAAGAAATTTGATAGAGAAATCTCCAGCTTCCCAGATCTACTCTTCCTCCATGGATTGTGCATTACGGGTGAGAGCTGATAGTGGAATCATTTATATTGAATTTGTGGTACAGACTCAATTTTCATTGGATTCGTTGATATCGTAGTTTCCTAATTAAACGCGAGGAATAAATATCAACGTAAAATCACGCGAAGCATATCTCGCAATTTTAAAATCTTGCTTTTTTTTCGGACATTCTTTTAAAAAACCTTGCGAAATATCAGATTGTGCCAATTAACATTTCTCAATGAAATGGAGCCTTTCTGAAAATAAAAGCTTCAAACAGATGTAAACTTAATGAAACTATGATAAAAATTAGGCTTTTGTGATTTTATATTTTTATGATTTGATGCAAACTGTTAGAATTACAGAAATAAGTAATGGTACTTGAATAAAAAAAGGAATCTACAGTACCCTTTACGGGAACTAACAGCTCAGACGATTTATGTAACTTTAGTGTTTATTCATTGTTCAAAGATAAAAATCAACGAAATTATATCCAAATAAACCTTAAAAAATGCTAATGATCCTCAAAATTGGGCCAAATGAATTTAAATGATTCCACAGTACATTTAGATATGTATCTCATTCATGAGCAAAACTTTTGATTAAATTCATATTAATGTAAAACAATGTGTGTTTATCAGTGAAGTTGTTAGTTGAAATTGCTCTTAATGCTTTCTTTTGTTTGTTTACAGACTATTAAAACTGAGGGAATTCTGGCTCTATACAAGGGGTTCATTCCTATCTGGGTGAGACTAGGACCCTGGAATATCATTGTATCCTTGGTATTAATTTTTGACTTTGAAGCTATGGGAATTATGAATTGTACAATGACTGTTTACTGGGATATATTCGCCAAGTTTAATTTTGGCCCCTTTTGCCTTCATTGTCTGGGCAAATTCAAAACAAATTTAAGATACATGTACCAAAATCAATTAGAAAGAACCACTTGGCAGTTTACATAGTGGAATATCCTCCAAGTTATGTTTTATAGGAAAACATTGGTTATTCTTCAAATAGCGGAAAGGGATGTAAAACAGTAAATAAGTAAGGAACTGTTATACATTTGACCTAATATCCGATATATCTCCGAAAAGCTCTATTAAATTTTTGATTTCTTGTGTTCTGAATGATAATACATGTACAAAGAAGGTTGTTTTTAGTTCACCTGAGCTAAAGGCAAAAGTGCAAAATTTGTGTACAGTTCATATCTTTTATGGGGAAACGAGGAAGATCTTACTTCAAACTAAGATTGCTTATCATCTGTGAACATATAGATCCATTTAACACTTCTGCAAACTGTTCCACATATTTGAAGGGCATTATAAAAACAAAAACCAAAAAAATGTGCAAGACTTTATCTCATTTTAGAACTGGATTTATATTAACTGAATATATTCTGTTTTAAAAAAAAATTTTCTGAGCAACTTTGTCAGTTCTTTATGACTTATGAACAACTGAAGAAGGTGAAATGAAGAGGGTAAAAACGGGTGATTCACACCGCCTGAGGAAGGGGAGGTGAAGAGGGAAGAGGGTGAAATATGACAATTCACAGCGGGTGATGGATGACGAGAACAGCTGAAGAGAGTGAAAAATAAGACAATTCAGACGATATAGGTGGTGGATCCAGAAAAATAACGTGGAAGAGGACATACCCCCACCCCCCCCCCCCAAAAAAAAACCCACACTTATATATATATATATATATATATATATATATATATTTGTGAAATGACTATGTGTATCGATCTGTTTTAGCACTCTTTCACACAACATATGATGACATTTTCTTTAAAATAAGTGAGAGCATTGATATTTTCAATGTAGACAACATTATATGTGGTATGTTTAGTCATATTAATGGGTGTTTCTATCGATTGCATAAATGAAATGTATCAAAGCAAAATGAGCTGTCTCAGTCTGGTAACGCACTTTAAAAGAATAATGCACTTTTAACCTCTTAAAATATTTTTCTGGATGCGTTATTTGGGAACAAATCAACCCACTGGGAAAAATGTTTATGTGTGTGCATGTAAAATGCTTCAAAATACTTAAAACAAATTTCTTCAAGTGGGTTAAGTTTAGGGCCAAGTCAACGCATTTTGGTAATTTTTTTTTTCATGAAAGTGCGTTATGAAGGTGCATCGACATTTTCTTTATCATCGAAAACATAACGCCCTTTTCAAAAAATGTTTTCAATTAGTCGATGGTATGATGACTGTAAATACTAATGAACATGATTTACCGTCGTTGAGGACGGGGATCCGGAGGGTCAACCAAAGATACAGTTCAATTGACATTCATCGTTCAAACTGATTTCATAAAGAAGCTGATTTTTCCTTCTCAAACATATGATGTTACGCACCTTTGGGTTAATGTAAAGATCGAAAGAAGGGATAAACTTTGCTGAAAATCAAGTACAATGATAAATTAAAAAAAAATATGCTAAAAAAGTGCTGGCCAAACAAACTTTTCTTCAATGGTATCTTAAATAATCTGTAGATGTCTAAACATATTGCTATAAATCATTTTTGGTATGACTCAATCAAAGATTATTTTTAAAGGAGTGTTGCGTACATATTCACAAGGTATAAAAAGGGGGAAGAAACGCAGGGCAGTTGCTAAGCAATGTAGTTTGTCATATTAATAATACAAATCTCACGACTTATACTTTTTAATATGCAAATTGTTGAGCTACGTTAGTTTATGAGAAAACTTATTTAAAACGAGAAACAGTTTTTAATGGCTTAGAATTCCTTGGGTTTTCTTTTTAATACAAATGTATACATTTATCCAGTTGAACTAAACAATTACATTTTTCGACGATATCAACGCACTTTGAAAAAAATACTATTTTTTTAAATATCGTTGACTTGGTCAACGATATTTAAGACAATTTGAGAAAAAAATTGTCAAATTGCGTAATTTTTTAAATGTTTGTTGTTAAAGAGTTGCGGTTTTCATGTTAGAAATTTTTATTGAGAAGTTGCAATTTCATTCTTGTAGGACAAAAGGCTTTTGATTTGTTAACTTTTGTTTAAAGTTACACACGTATGTTGGTGGAATGTAATTTTACATCCAATCAGGGCCCCCAAATAGCTTTTATTTGGGGGCCTGATTGGATGTAAAATTATATTATACATTTCAAGTGCTAATCTCGGGGAGATTATATTATTAATTATAATATAATGTAACGGATTTTTACAGCAACAAAATTTACTATAGCAATAAAGCATAATTATCATAATTTAAAAATGATCAAAGATATAATTCATAATTGATATTCTTCTATAAAAAGCCTTATCCTCATATGATGGTTTTGTCGCATTGCCTGGGTTACATATATACTATTTAGACAAATGTTTGTATCGTAATGAAATCCATTTATAAATCCATATCTCAGGTCCTGTGTTGTTGTGAATGATGGTTTTTGTTTAATGAAATCTATTACGAAAAATTTAATCTGAAAATGTTAAAAGTGGAATTTGGTGGTACTGTGTGCGTCAGCTACTTCAAGGGACTTGGAAAGGATTTTTGATCTTTTTCTTATTTTATGTATAAAATTGTTTACTTGCTCATTTTGAATGATTGACTAAAATTTGAATGTTAAAAGTCAAGTTGTAAGAGAGTTACAGAGGTAAAAAGTCATTGTTTTAAACAAAGCTCGAGTCTTATATTTGTTTACAAATAATGTAAAGTATGGAATTACCATTTCTTTGACCAAATGACTTGTGGAAAACAAGGTAAAGCGATTCAGTATGTTCATAGATAATATGATAAACAGAAAAAAAAACATTTGATTGAGACTTATACCAATAAAACACATATGTAAACCATTAAAAAAGCTCGAGCTTTGTTTACAAAACAAAGATTTTCAAACTCTTAAACTTGCTTATAACTCAATATTTGACTTTCAAATTTTGATAAAGCTAGTAACCGTTCTAACCATTAAAATTGGAAAAATAATTTTTTTTTAAATTTTGAGCTCAAATCGTGTTCTTTTAAACGTTCCTTTAAACGCTGGAGGGGGCCCTGCGCCTTCTAGCACTAAACATTAAATTAAATTATATCGAGTTTCTACCATGATTTCGTTTATGAACTCTGTTATAGGAGTCTTGTTTAAATAGTGTTGATTGTTATTTAATTTATATATGTAAGAAAGAGGGTCAATGCAATTGTTGTTTTTGACATGATTTTGTTTTATTTTTTACTTTTCACTTAATTATATTTCTATATATATGTATCTATCTTATTGGATTTCTATTATACTTTCTATTATATTTGTCCACCGTTGTGCGTCAATATGCGTCAATTAAACATTTTGATCTCCTTTCCAATAATTATAGGCTGTAAACAAATGTGAGTCGTAGATGTAAACGAATATTCCAATATACTCGACTACCGCTCAGTCACGACGATCAACGACTAAAATTTTCCCAGTCGATAAAAAAAAATTGAAATTTTTTATTAATATTGAATAAAACCTTAATGAAAACAATATCAATCTCAGTGTGTTTGTTTTTTATACCAATTAGAACCATTTTAACAAGACCTTGAACTTTTAGTAGGATATCTATTTCTTGCGTTAAAACAAGTTAAAATGACGCTGATTTTAAGCGAAATATGCACAGATTGCGCAGTCATAGCTCAAAAGCCAGACATATCTTGTTGATTTCAAAGAGCCATGGCTGAGTGGTCAGCAATGACAGGCCTACGGCACATTGCCGTTTGACACACAACCATCCAAATTCCAAGCTCTTGTTAAAATGGTTCTATTTGTTGATAATGGTGGGGGACAAGGACTCTACTTTGAACAAGACATGTTTGAGTTGCACAAGCGCCACAATGAAAAGGGAAAGGCAAGATAATTACGAGCGGACGTCAACACTTAAATACTTTCATTATATTTCAGGTTAAATTCATCTATTTCATATAATTATGTTTTTGTTGTTTTTGACTTAAAAGTAGGATGTATGTGACAGTAGCAATATTTTCTTTGAATATGAAAAGGAAACGCTGTTCTAAATAAATAAATAAATGACTACTCGAATACTAAAGCCCCCGATTAACCAAGTAGTCTCTCCAAGTAAAAGAGACGAGTGTGTAAGCGTTGGATATCCCCCCCCCCCCCCCCTCCGAGCCGTAAAGATGAACTTTTTTTTAGATATAGTTATATGTATAATATCCTATTTTGGCATCTATGCATTGTTTATAGTGTAAAAAAAAATTATGATGCAATAATTATCGCGTGTTGATTTTGTCAACAAAACAGAAAAAGGATTCCAAATCGAGCAACAAAGCGTTTTACGTCCAAATCTTGATCTTTTACTGTGCTAACTTGAAAACTTTACTAATAATTTAGGTATGGATAGGTCAAGACTCCATTCTTAAAATTCTTTAATTTAAAGGAGAAGTTTTCAATTATTTTTATAATTGATTTATTATAATAGAGTCTAGACCCATTATGGGCCAAAATTCGGGGGTTTTTTTCAATAAAGTCTTCCCTCACTAAATTATCAAGCTATATAATAGAACAATTTTAACAATACATTGGACTTTCAGTAGGACGTAGCTATCTAATTCTTGCGTCAAAACAAGTTGAAATGGCGCGGTTTCAAGCGAAATATACACTGATTGCGTAGTCTTAGCTCAAAAGCCAGACAAAACTTGTTGATTTCAGAGAGCCTAGGCTGAGTGGCTGACAGTGAAATAGACAGGCCTGCGTCACATTGCGTTTTGCACAACTACCCAAAGTCCAAGCTCTTGTTAAAATGGTTCTAAATGTCATTCACCATATGTTTGAAATACCTGCGGTACGCAGCGTGTTAAGCAGATGCGAAAAGACAATCCTACTTGGCACAAATGTTTGAATCATGACGATCGTTTTTCTTTTAATTGTTTTTTGCTTGCACTTCCTGTTTAAGTAAAACAGGGTTTTTTCCTTCTCATATTTGTTTCTTTATATATAATAAAATTATCTTCAAAAATTTCTAAAACCCTACAGTCAAACAACGACGAAAAGTATATAATGCTCATGCCCTGCAAAGCCAAAACCGTTTGCACTTATATCGATTAGGATATGTTGTAGTGTTTAGAAAAATAAAATTTGAAACAAAGGATAAAAGTCGGTATAATTGTATCTTTGTTTATACATTGTGTATCCGAGAATGAAGTATTTCATTATACAGCTTTTTAAATTGTGTAAGGTTCATAGGTTACACGTTTTGACTAGAAATGAGAACAGCATATGATTTGTTTGACCCGAAGACATAAATGTTGCTCACGGCCAAGGACAACGCTTTCGTCTTGAAGTCCAGCTTATCACATGTTGGCTGAATCCCAGTTAATAACTTAATTTGTGTAAGAACAGTATTTCATGAAGGTACAATGTCAAAGATTACGTGTATGCAAAAATAAGTGTAAAAGAAGATGGGTGAATAAGGCGTGTAAAATGCCCATACGCGGTCGGACAGGCTACTGAAAAATTAAAGTATCAATAAATCTGATGGTTTTTTTTTAAATCATTAAAACAATATATATTTAACGAATCATTGATTTTTAACCTGTAGGTATGCTCAATACTTGGAATTTGTTAACCCAAACAGGCGTGTACGTATCAAAATCTGCAAATACTGTCATTTTTTAGAACTTCAGGGCATTTTCTTTTATAGAGTGGGTCTGTGCTCCATATTTTTCTCATAGTCTAATTAAGGTCTATTGGAAAACAAACCGATTTCAATCAACAAAAACGTGGAGAGATGACCCACTATACATTAAAAATATCATTTTGTATCCCAACAATTGAACGTTTTGAAAAAATAATACAAGTCCAGTAGTTCATGGCCTTAGTCACACATAATATTTAAAAAGCACACTTTGTTGTGTCTGAAATGGCTCAGTGGTTAGAGCACCTGGCATAAGCTAACCTTATAAATCTAGGGTTTTTATGTTACGGGTTCGATACCACCAAAATTTCCGACAATATTTATTTTTTTCTTATTTTTTGTTAAATATATTAAAAACTGACTATAGTCAGAAATTTTGCTTTGTTTACAAATAATGTAAAGTATGGAATAATTAGTGATGTAAACGAATATTCCAATATACTCGACTACCGCTCGGTCACGACCAACGACTAAAATTTTCCCAGTCAATAAAAAAAATGATTTTTTAAAATTAATATTGAATAAAACCTTAATCTCAGTGTGTTTGTTTTTTTTATACCAATTAGAACCATTTTAACAAGACCTTGAATTTTAAGATATCTATTTCTTGCGTTAAAACAAGTTAAAATGATACTGATTTTAAACGAAATATGCACAGATTGCGCAGTCATAGCTCAAAAGCCAGACATATCTTGTTGATTTCAAAGAGCCATGGCTGAGTGGCCAGCAATGACAGGCCTACGGCACATTGCCGTTTGACACACAACCATCCAAATTCCAAGCTCTTTTTAAAATGGTTCTTTTTGTTGATAATGGTGGGGGACAAGGACTCTGCTTTGAACAAGACATGTTTGAGTTGCACAAGCGCCACAATGAAAAGGGAAAGGCAAGATAATTACGAGCGGACGTCAACACTTAAATGCTTTCATTATATTTCAGGTTAAATTCATCTATTTCATGTAATTATGTTTTTGTAAATTGTTTTTGACTTAAAATAGGATGTATGTGACAGTAGCAGTATTTTCTTTGAATATGAAAAGGAAACGCTGTTCTTAATAAATGAATGACTACTCGAATACTAAAGCCCCCGATTAACCAAGTAGTAGCGTTGGATATCCCCCCCCCCCCCTCCGAGCCGTAAAGATGAACTTTTTTTAGATATAGTTACATGTATAATATCCTATTTTGGCAGCTATGCAGTAAATATATATAGTATATAGTAAAAAAATATTATGATGCAATAATTATCGCGTGTTGATTTTGTCAACAAAACAGAAAAAGGATTCCAAATCGAGCAACAAAGCGTTTTACGTCCAAATCTTGATCTTTTACTGTGCTAACTTGAAAACTTTACTAATAATTTAGGTATGGATAGGTCAAGATTCCATTCTTAAAATTCTTTAATTCAAAGGAGAAGTTTTCAATTATTTTTATAATTGATTTATTATAATAGAGTCTAGACCCATTATGGGCCAAAATTCGGGTTTTTTTTTCAATAAAGTCTTCCCTCACTAAATTATCAAGCTATATAATAGAACAATTTTAACAATACATTGAACTTTCAGTAGGACGTAGCTATCTAATTCTTGCGTCAAAACAAGTTGAAATGACGCGGTTTCAAGCGAAATATACACCGATTGCGTAGTCTTAGCTCAAAAGCCAGACAAAACTTGTTGATTTCAGAGAGCCTAGGCTGAGTGGCTGACAATGAAATAGACAGGCCTGCGTCACATTGCGTTTTGCACAACTACCCAAAGTCCAAGCTCTTGTTAAAATGGTTCTAAATGTCATTCACCATATGTTTGAAATACCTGCGGTACGCAGCGTGTTAAGCAGCTAGATGCGAAAAGACAATCCTACTTGGCACAGATGTTTGAATCACGACGATCGTTTTTCTTTTAATTTTTTTTTGCTTGCACTTCCTGTTTAAGTAAAACAGGGTTTTTTCCTTCTCATATTTGTTTCTTTATATATAATAAAATTATCTTGAAAAATTTCTTAAACCCTACAGTCAAACAACGACTAAAAGTATATAATGCTCATGCCCTGCAAAGCCAAAACCGTTTGCACTTATATCGATTGGGATATGTTGTAGTGTTTAGAAAAATAAAATTTGAAACAAAGGATAAAAGTCGGTATAATTGTATCTTTGTTTATACATTGTGTATCGGAGAATGAAGTATTTCATTATACAGCTTTTTAAATTGTGTAAGGTTCATAGGTTACATGTTTTGACTAGAAATGAGAACAGCATATGATTTGTTTGACCCGAAGACACAAATGTTGCTCACGGCCAAGGACAACGCTTTCGTCTTGAAGTCCAGCTTATCACATGTTGGCTGAATCCCAGTTAATAACTTATTTTGTGTAAGAACAGTATTTCATGAAGGTACAATGTCAAAGATTACGTGTATGCAAAAATAAGTGTAAAATTTGAATATTTTACAATATTTATTTTTTTTATGGCGTCGAGCGAAGCTCGAAAGCCATCTAGGGATCGTACGTCCGGAAGTTTGCAAATTTTTAAGGAGCCAAACAACTCAAATGAGTGCAAAGTTTTCTTACGTGTTTGAAGAAAAACAGATGACATACTTAAACTTCGAGCAGAACTGTACGTCAACAAAACGAGTTGGCAGATACGAAATGGTTGATGTCTTTGAAAATGTTCATATTTTATTGTAAACAATATGTCTGGGTTTCAGCAGTTCAGCGAACGAATACACTTGCACGGAGACACAAGCGATAGTTAGGCCTACATACTCAATTTGGTTATGAAGTATATACCAGCCTGCAAAACAGATTATTTTGTATCCATATCGAATATTGACAATGCACAAAAGTTTGATCTTTTAGAAACAAAACTTCCTACATTGAGCGATAAGTATATCTACAACCAAAAGTTATTTTAAACCTTCTAGTGAACTACTTTCACTTTGTAAACAACGTGAATGGGTGCTTTCTTTTATCTACCCCTGATCTTTTCGGCCCGTGTCATTTGGACCCATGTGAATTTTAAATCAAATTGATAATAAGAGACAGTGTGTTTATCAGCAGTATACAAATTACAATATATAGAATTAAACACAATCATAATTTAAATATTTAATTCTATATGAATAAAGAGAAAAAAATCTAAAAAAAAATTTTAACTACTAAGATATTTCTAAACTTAGTTTTTTAATTAACATTCAAAATTTTTTAAGAATTAGGTGAGTCAATTTGTAATGAATTGTAATTTGATTAGTTATGTGATAAAAACATATTTTTTTTTTATTTTTGAAAGTTGACTAATGTATTTGTCTCTATATTTGTTTTTAAAAAGTAAGTATAATTGATGCCAATTTCTAAATGAATGGCCAATAACCAAATCAGATTGATTTTTGAAAATATAAAAAAAAATCACACTTAATTTTAATATTTCAGTCGACTGCGTTACAGAGGTAGAAAGTTATTGTATTAAACAGACCTCGAGTCTTATATTTGTTTACAAATAATGTAAAGTATGGAATAATAGGGATGTAAACGAATATTCCAATATACTCGACTACCGCTCGGTCACGACCAACGACTAAAATTTTCCCAGTCAATAAAAAAAAATGATTTTTTAAAATTAATATTGAATAAAACCTTAATCTCAGTGTGTTTGTTTTTTTATACCAATTAGAACCATTTTAACAAGACCTTGAATTTTAAGTAGGATATCTATTTCTTGCGTTAAAACAAGTTAAAATGATGCTGATTTTAAACGAAATATGCACAGATTGCGCAGTCATAGCTCAAAAGCCAGACATATCTTGTTGATTTCAAAGAGCCATGGCTGAGTGGCAAGCAATGACAGGCCTACGGCACATTGCCGTTTGACACACAACCATCCAAATTCCAAGCTCTTGTTAAAATGGTTCTATTTGTTGATAATGGTGGGGGACAAGGACTCTGCTTTGAACAAGACATGTTTGAGTTGCACAAGCGCCACAATGAAAAGGGAAAGGCAAGATAATTACGAGCGGACGTCAACACTTAAATGCTTTCATTATATTTCAGGTTAAATTCATCTATTTCATGTAATTATGTTTTTGTAAATTGTTTTTGACTTAAAAGTAGGATGTATGTGACAGTAGCAATATTTTCTTTGAATATGAAAAGGAAACGCTGTTCTAAATAAATAAATGACTACTCGAATACTAAAGCCCCCGATTAACCAAGTAGTCTCTCCGATTAAAAGAGATGAGTGTGAGAGCGTTAGATATCCTCCCCCCCTCCGAGCCGTAAAGATGAACTTTTTTTTAGATATATAGTTACATGTATAATATATCCTATTTTGGCATCTATGCATTGTTTATAGTAAAAAAAAATTATGATGCAATAATTATCGCGTGTTGATTTTGTCAACAAAACAGAAAAAGGATTCCAAATCGAGCAACAAAGCGTTTTACGTCCAAATCTTGATCTTTTACTGTGCTAACTTGAAAACTTTACTTATAATTTAGGTATGGACAGGTCAAGACTCCATTCTTAAAATTCTTTAATTTAAAGGAGAAGTTTTCAATTATTTTTATAATTGATTTATTATAATAGAGTCTAGACCCATTATGGGCCAAAATTCGGGGGTTTTTTTTCAATAAAGTCTTCTCTCACTAAATTATCAAGCTATATAATAGAACAATTTTAACAATACATTGGACTTTCAGTAGGACGTAGCTATCTAATTCTTGCGTCAAAACAAGTTGAAATGACGCGGTTTCAAGCGAAATATACACCGATTGCGTAGTCTTAGCTCAAAAGCCAGATAAAACTTGTTGATTTCAGAGAGCCTAGGCTGAGTGGCTGACAATGAAATAGACAGGCCTGCGTCACATTGCGTTTTGCACAACTACCCAAAGTCCAAGCTCTTGTTAAAATGGTTCTAAATGTCATTCACCATATGTTTGAAATACCTGCGGTACGCAGCGTGTTAAGCAGATGCGAAAAGACAATCCTACTTGGCACAGATGTTTAAATCACGACGATCGTTTTTCTTTTAATTTTTTTTTGCTTGCACTTCCTGTTTAAGTAAAACAGGGTTTTTTCCTTCTCATATTTGTTTCTTTATATATAATAAAATTATCTTGAAAAATTTCTTAAACCCTACAGTCAAACAACGACTAAAAGTATATAATGCTCATGCCCTGCAAAGCCAAAACCGTTTGCACTTATATCGATTGGGATATGTTGTAGTGTTTAGAAAAATAAAATTTGAAACAAAGGATAAAAGTCGGTATAATTGTATCTTTGTTTATACATTGTGTATCGGAGAATGAAGTATTTCATTATACAGCTTTTTAAATTGTGTAAGGTTCATAGGTTACATGTTTTGACTAGAAATGAGAACAGCATATGATTTGTTTGACCCGAAGACACAAATGTTGCTCACGGCCAAGGACAACGCTTTCGTCTTGAAGTCCAGCTTATCACATGTTGGCTGAATCCCAGTTAATAACTTATTTTGTATAAGAACAGTATTTCATGAAGGTACAATGTCAAAGATTACGTGTATGCAAAAATAAGTGTAAAATTTGAATACTTTACAATATTTATTTTTTGTTATTCTACCGAGGGCCATATGGCACAATATCTTTTGAACGTCCATTGTTGCTCAGGTGAGCGATGTGGCCCCATGGGCCTTTTGTTTATAAACCGCATCGCTTGCAATGGTTTGGGGCAATTTATGCTTTATAAACCGCGAGGCGGTTTATTAAAAAGCGTAAACTGTATCAAACCATTCTATATCGTTTAAAACTAATAAATATTGAATTCATTGCTTATAATATAATTTTTTACTCTTCATTGTAGATGAAAACGGTCATTTGGCCTTTAAAATGACGTAAAATTGTACAAAATTCAAACGTAATGTCAGGCGTATTGATACGTTTTTGACGTTAGTCTTACTATGACGTCAACAACATTCTTTATACGATATAAAATAATTTCTTAGCCAATCAGAAAGCGTGTTACAACCAGAATTAAATTACAATCCAATATGCTCTGAAATATTGTTTGTCGTATCATATTGCAGACCATCCGGAAACTCATATTCATAACGAGTTGTTTTTATATTTATGAATCATACACTCCTCTTCCGGTAAGCTTTAAAAAATGCCTAGAATTTCTAATTAAAATGTTATTAAAATTAAGGAGATAAAAAATTTACTGAGAAACATGTCATCTTGATATTAAACAAGTTCAAGTTTCTAGTACTTTATGAAATACAAATATACAAATTAAAAAAAGAAGATCGCGAAAGAAGAGCGTGTATTTGCGTGTATTTGCGAACGTGCACGTGTGCGCATTTCCAATTTCAGTTTTCATAATTTAAAAAAAAAGGGGAATTCTTTATGTGAAGTTAACCCCATGAAAATATCAAATATTGACTTTTGAATCAGTTGTTATACTTGTTTTGAACATACTTAAAAATCAAAGTTGAAACTTTATTTTATATACAATGTATTATTGTTTGATCACAATATACTAGTTTCAACTTCTTGCAGAATTTATCGATAATTTTGAACTTTGTTCAACATACATAAAGAAAGAGTGCTGTATGTGTTAAATCTATGGACAATGTAATCAAGTGTGTAAATTATTAAATTGTTTATTTACATATTACAACATTTTTTTTTATAATTATTACGTGATCAACTAATGACAAGTATTTCATTATCTACTACGTATAAGATGATGGTTCACTTTTAAATTGCTTTTGTGTTTATTGGCATAAATTTGAAACATCTTGCAATATCATCCACTGGTGTGTTAATTATATTGCACAAAACAACACCTATTTTGAATAGTCCTATTTGATGGATATTCAGTGCGTCCCGACAACAAACAATATTGCCAATATTTGGTGGAATATGGATTTATCCTCTAAATATTTCTCCACAGATATAGAATGCAATATTTAAAAAATGATTTTTATCATATTTCCCATCATAATTGTTGTTATAAACTCTTTTCAGTGTATCTTTTCATTAACACTGCAAATGAAATTGATGCACAAAATTGTTTCAAAGCGACTTAAAGGGACTTGGGCACGGTTTGACTCAAAAATTTCGAATTTTATTTTTCCATTTTCAATGATATAAAAATTTAGAATGCTATGTCAAAATTTAAAAGTCAAATATCAATTTATAAGCAAGATACAGAGTTCATAATTCTTTGTTTTGTAAACAAAGCTCGAATTTTGTAATTTTTTACTTATGTGTTGTATTCGTGTAAGTTTCAATCAAATATATCTTTGTCTGTTGATAAAAGTATTTATGAAGATACTGAATTGGTTTAAATGTTTTTACATGCCATTTTGCCTAAAAAATGGTTATTTTCTACATTACATTTTTTTTAAACAACTATAAGACCCGAGCTTTGTTTACATAACAACCAATTCTTACCTCTGTATATCGTATGTAACTTGATTTTAACAATCAATATTTTGGTCAATCATTTAAAATGCACCAGTAAACCATTTGATACCTAAAAAATAAAAATAAAACTTTTGATCTCAAATCGTGTCCAAGTCCCTTGAAGACTGATCTTTTTGTATTGAAGAATAAAACATTTAAACAATAAACACGCATCACTACTCATTTATCCATGTATACTTAATAATTTTTTTCCGATAAAATACTATGGTTACACAAATAAATTGCACGTTACACTGTTAAACAAATCAGTTTCAAAATTATTTCATAAAAAATACAATATTGTATGTAACAGATATAGTGTAAATTCATACATTATAAGCATGTTTAACATACACTTAATATACACTAACTTACGACCAAATGAATGTTTATTTAATCAAACTAATCAATGTTCCAATTTAATAGCTGTAAAATTTTATTACAGAAATCAAGAAATATAGTTGTAGATAAACTGTTTTACATAAATTTTGTTCAAATAGCATAAAAATATTTACAACTTTGTAGTAAGTTCTTTTGTAAAACGCAGCCCAGGTGAGCTGTGTGGTCCATCGACGTTTGGATAAAGAAGATACAACTGTAGTTCTCTGCAAACTTCATATCAAGTATTGTTTCTTCTAGAATTGTAAAATGTAGTCATTTGTAGTCAATAACTGTGAAATGTATTCAATATATTTCCCGTGAAATTATTTAAAATCCCGAAATTTTACTAAAAATAGCTAAAATCTTTTAGTTGAAGATCCATCTAAAATATGTGATATGTACTTTTATCGTTAGTATATTGTGAAAGTTGATATCTTCCTTTATTGATAATATTATATGTGGTTTTTTTTTAAATTTCTAATTAGTATGCCTAATATTTCAGCACAAAAATTATGTTTCCCTGCCTATGCAACCTTCTTTAAGATAAACTTATTAAAAAAACGATTCCAATTTAATTAGGATAACGCACAATTTAATGTTATAAAGGTTTCAATCTTTGTTAATAGCAAAAAAACAATTTCATGTCATTGTATAAGAAGTTTTTTTTTTAAGTTGATGAATATTCATCAATAGGATACTTTCATGTCTTGTAAAAATATTTTATAATAAATCAATACTATGTTCTCATCAATAAATATTCCTTTAATAAACCATGCTAGGTCTATATCGATAATTTGAATTGAAAAATATTCCAAAATCCATTTAGCTATGCATCCCAACGTTAATTCATAATTAAAGATGGCGCAATATACCTAAATAATATTTGGTGGACATCTAAAGTATTTCATTCTAAATATGATTTCGCAATAAAATAACGGTTTCATATGAAGTACTGTTTTTATTGCAGCGAAACCTAAAAGTTGTTTTGGCCGCAAATACTTATAATATTTCCTCAGTTATTGCATAATAATATATTCATCTGAATCACGTCAAGAAACGTCAGATTTATTTCATGATTTTTTTTATCGCTGTATTTTTTATCTTTTACTTTTAAATTACTTTTTTTTCATCTGCCCGACTTGACATCTAAAATAATGTGACGATAATAATATTATGCAAATTACATTTAATCACATTTTAATAGAGTTACTTTACTTACACCTTAATTAATAAATATAAAAATAAATATCTGAGTTTTCCTTATTTCCTTTTTTGGTGTTTTTTTTCCAATACTTGGTCTGAACAAAATATAGTAAATATAAAGTGGATTTGTGCAATTGTAAAAAAGGTTACAAGACCAATATATCCAAAAATGGTCTAGTGAAATTAACGACTCGTCAAAAGGGCAAATTTACAAGATTTTTAAGAAAAAATTTAGTTATGAAAATACATTAATATATTGCCACATAAGCTCAGAACGATTTTTATGGAATTTAGAACCTCAAACCACCATTTACCAATGGAGACTGGGAGATGGCACAATATTCCTTTAAACCAAAGACTGTGTAAACTGTGCAATTCAGGTCAAATTGCTGACGAATTCCATTATATTCCTAAATATAAAGAGCTATTGACAATTAGACATAGATATCTTGATGATTAATACTGTTTAGCGCCAAATACCTTTAAGTATAGTGAACTTATATCTTGTACTAATGTCACAAATCTGAAAAAAATATGTTATTTTATTATCAAAATATACAGTCTGATATAATACTAGTAGTCTGTCCTCCATTTTTATACTTTTTTCTTATTTTCATTGTATATATTGGATATTTATGCTTATTTACTATTTATCTACTAATTATCTATTCATTTATAAAATGTACCTCTGATTTTTGAACTGTATATAATGATTGACCTTATGTACCATTTCATGGTTTGAGCGAATAAACTGAATTGAATTGAAAATTGTATACATGTTATGATACTTTGTTTCTTGGGGTCGAAAAAATAAATTTTTTGATTCGTTAATTCCCTCTGTAAAAAGATCGTCCATTACCATTCCAAGAGACCTAAAAAAAATCAACAAGTGGGCGAAATTCAGGCTTTAATTTTTCAGTACAACTAGTTGAAACCAATATTCTAGAATATCTTTTGAATGAATTTGTTCTTTTCTTTTTGTTTTGTATAATGTAAAATTTGATCGGAATGGCTAGCATTTCAAAACAAGTTTGCAATTTAGATACGGTAAAACGGTAATATCAGTAAGATGCTGAATGCAGTGGTATTGACTTTGATTTTATTAAAATAATACGAACCTTGCTAAGATCTCTTTTTACTTACTATAGTTCATCTCAAATAACAAGCACGTTGTAAACATTTCACAATTTTAGGCACGCAAGCTTAAAAGGCACACATAAACAAGTTCCATGGAATGTTGAACAAGGAAGGCGACATTTAAATAAAAAAGAATTCAATTTTCTTTGATAACTTATTACTGTAAAGAGTTTTCTCTGAAGACGGTAAGCTTTTCAAATAAAGCTAAACTTGTATGTAACAAAAGACTTGACCTATAGGGCCGGTTTACAAAAAGTATATCGATTTCCGTTCCACTTTTTGATTTTAGAACATACATAGTAAAGTTTCATATTGTATAGTGATTGAAAAAAAAAGTTTCACAGTCTTTGTCGGAGCAGTACGAGTTATGAAATATTTTTAATTTAAATTCTATTTTTAGTTTACTTGCTATTATACGATACTTGTTCTTTATATGCGTTTAGTTACAACCAAAGACATAATAAACAACTACTGATAGTCGCGCGTGACGCAATTTCAAAGGTAGCAAACTCTTTGCGACAAATAATGCACGTCGCCTTAGTTTTTTCAACAGAAATAAAAGGAAGAGTGAGGTGTGTAGATGATGAAGGGTTATCACGAGGCGTTCGAACACTATCATCATTCACTGTACATTCAACTGAACTCTTTTCCGTATTAACAGCTGCGTCCTATGTATAAGGGGACGTACCTATGCCGAGATGGCAAGGGGACGGGAAACTCTAACTGACCCACCCCATTTTTTCTAATCTCGAAACCTTCCTTCTGCAATTCTGGCATAAAATTCACCAAATGCACACGTTCTTTGCAAAGGATGAACAACTTCTACTTTGAATTACTTCTCCCACAATTGTACCATTTCCTTTACAGTGTATATATGTTCTGGAAAGGCAAACACAGCAGTTTTTGCTCGGCGTGATTTTTTTTTTCGTGGCACCTGTCTCAAATAAGACAGATTGGATGATTCTTGCCTCAAACAAAGCGTGCTTTAACTAAGGTATAGTTCCGGTTGATTGCTTTTACATGAAGTTAAGTATATTCTTTTTCCATCGATGTCTTTAAAAAAAAGAGCAAATGTGCATACAGGAAGAAGTTAAAAACAAAATTTTGCAAAATTCGACCACAGGGCCGGGGTACTCGTAAAAAATTCTATCTTAGTTTATTTCTTTGAACAAAACCTATCAAAATATAGATTAATTTAAGGGGCAGACCGGTACTGAAGGATATCTAGACCTAAAAATATACAGAAATATATACCATTTTACTGAGAAAGTGTTATTTTAGCCAACTTTAAAGATTAATTGTAAAATTGCAAGATTAACATGATAGGTTCAAAATGCAAATTCGATTTTCGAAAGTGATTTTTTCCGGGAAATCAATCTCACCTACAGGTCGATTATATAAAGGTCAATTCTTTTGTTATTTGCAACAGATCCTATTAAAGTTTAAATTATGTCAGTACATTGAATAATCAAATGTTATTGTAAGAAACAAAATCACGATAAAATATACTGCTTTTACATTTCATTAAGAAATAAGAATCTCACTCCTATATTTTTTCCACCTGTAGCCAGGAAAAATGCGTTTTTCTGTAATGTTGTTTTCATTCCTATTGCGACCAACTTTCCCTCTTACTGTGTCTGAACATTTCTGTATATATCTTTCATGCTAAATATGAAGTCAACATCTAATCGTAAATCAATTTTGTCAATAGGCATTATACTTGTGAGAGCTTTACATATCCAGGAAGAATTCAAACTAGAGGTTTGTACAACAACACAAGGTAATTCCTAACCCTACCCACACTCATACCCCCAGAAAAGCGTGCTGCTGAACAAGTAGTGTATCGCGACCCAATATGCGCTTATCCGTTCATTGTGAAGAATCAATAGTTTCTTAGAATAAAATGGACAATTTAATGTTGCAAATATTGCAAGAATTGATAATTTTTCTAAGAAATTGTTCCTGCTAGTAAATGTTAACGCAATTATTATTAGTTATTTTTTTTTGTTGGTAATTTATGTTTTATGCTTTATTAGTAGGCATTTTTATATTCAGTGTACATAGCAGAGGGTACGGGTGAAAGAGAATTTGAGAGTATCATAAAATCATATAACGATCGAATTTTAATCATTGGTACATGTATTAAGGAAGTTTGTAGGTCAACAAATTACACATCAGGTTGGTTTCAAATTTTTTGATTTTCTTCGTCGTTAACTACTATTTATCATTGAAAATGTAAAAAAAAAAATTAGCTTTAAAAATTAAAGATTTTTCCATATTTTAATACAGAGCTCTAGCTTATTCTCATTTCCAAGTCTTCATCTTTTCAATAAACTGTATTTTGTGTAAAATCTTACATTGGAAAATCATCGACATTTTAATCATGAAAAAATTACATAGAAAAAGCTTTATTCATCTTTTAACTATACCATTGTCTGTCTGTCTGTCTGTCTGTCTGTCTGTCTGTCTGTCTCTCTCTCTCTCTCTCTCTCTCTCGCTCTCTCTCTCTCTCTCTGACTCTCTGCAATGCGGTTAAACCACAAAAGAAGAATGAAAAACTTTTGGTAAAATGTGGGTGTGTATGTGTGTGTGTGTGTGTGTGTGTGTGTGAGAGAGAGAGAGAGAGAGAGAGAGAGAGAGAGAGAGAGAGAGAGAGAGTGTGTGTGTGTGTGTGTGTACGCACATGTGTACGTGTTCTACATTGATAGTGTTTTACGTGATAGTGAAACACGTATGTAAATGGTTAGCAAAGGGCGGGAACTCGCCGCGCGCTTGTATTCCAATCATATTGATGGACTTATTAACACGTTACACTGACTAGTAATTTTGATATTATCACCTGTCAAATCTTGCACGTTAAAAGACGATGAAATGTTTCTGTATCTCATTCTTATCACCATTTTTCAACAGACAAAATAAGGTAAACAATTTATTTTTATCTGGTAGTTTCAAATTATAATCATTTTGTTTGCAAACCTTTTTTCACATTTTAAATCTTTATAATTATCTCTAATTAAATATTTTTTGTTGACAATGATTCTGGGAAATTAGAAAAAAAAATTGAACACAACTAAAATAATAACCTTTCGTGAAATCATATCGCATATAAGTTAAGCTAGTTTATAAAGTTCAATTTCATTAAAAAAAACACTTTGAAACTAAATGAAGTGCTTGCATCAATCAGAACATCGCTCGGACTTTTCCGTCAATTCGAGATTTGACGGAAAAGGCCAAGCGATGCATCAATCAGAACATCGCTCGGACTTTTCCGTCAATTCAAGATTTGACGGAAAAGGCCAAGCGATGTTCCGATTGGTTCTAGCATCAATGAAAATAACTTAGATTAATGACCGCTTGGATTTGAACGGTGTTAGGGGATCAGTCTGGAACTGCATCGGTCGTGTGCCATACAGACGGGGTTAGGGAAGGTTGGCGTAAAGGGTACAAGGTGTAAGGTTGAGGCGCGCTGTGGGTCTAAGGTAAAAACGAAGGGCAAATGTGCCGTATACCCGATTTCTCCACCAATTATAATCGCCGGATTCGTGCCGTTTTGGGTATTTTCCGTATCGAGTGATTACTTATGAACTAAATAAACACTCGCTGAATTTTTAACATTTATTCCATTTAATAACACATTGCTGTATTCATTAAATAGGGGAAACTCGCTAATTAACAATTCTATACATATGACAGTGAGGTAAAACGCAACGGATTATACAGACGACTTGTATCTTGATTCTTTACCTCTCAATCGATTTTAAACTATGTATTTAAATTAAGATTTTATTGGACACTTCCATTTTGTGACGTATGTCCGATCGAAATAAACAATAAAATTTTGTATAATTCTATAGTTACATCTACCAAATAGGAATCCCTCAATTTCTTACGGAATCTTTAGCTAATTCATAGCTCTATAGTAACTGACAGGACTGAAATCTGCACGCCTTTTTATCGATTGGTCGAAATCTACAGCGGCCAAAGAAAAATCACGGACAAAATAATCATGATAGTGTCAGACTCATATTCCCATAGGGGACGATTTGGCCGTGTCTTTTATCTAACACACTTATGTACATTAACAGTAATTTAGTTAATTTAACTTTCTTTTAACAATTAACTCTGTTATTTGGATAAAAGAGAGATGTAAATATAAACAATAAATGCTTTCTTTGATGACCCCTGCGCGTTATGAAAGTAGCGATCACTGCAGAAAAAATCACATAATCCGCGGTTTGTATTTTTCCTGCAATAACCCACATGAATCGCCAAAGAATACATTTTATTGTGTTATCCTTTTTATTCCCGAAATTGTTACCTAACAGAGTAGCGCGATGGTTCAAGCGTTATTACGAATCCTATAGTCCCGCTGGGGCTTTTATAATTTTTATTTTTCCAAAAAAAAGTTTAACATTTTTTTGTCCAACGTTGTAAAATTTAAAAGTTCTAAAACAATGAAAGTATTTTGATTTATATGGACAAATGTCCCATACTTCTATCACCATGTAAAATGTATATTTTACATGTTGTGAACATTTTCGATAGTTTTAGCTTGTTGGTAAATTAACATTATTTACTTTTCTTACGTCTTGTGAAATTCCTCCAGACTGTGATGTCATAGAATGTTAATTAGTGTTTAGCAAAATTCTTAATTATAACAAAAACAAAAAAACCCAGAACATCAAGGTAATTAAGTGTAGCTTTAGGAAATATACTTCTTAGAAAGCAGGGTTGAAGGACAACGGTTTCTTTCTTGTTGTAATGACGGACAATTAAAGAATATAATGAAATTCAACCCCAATTTCGTGTTTTGTGCATTTTTCACATATTCTTTCATCTCTAGGTGTATTTCACCAGCGTCCACTTTCAATGGGTAGGTGGTGATTACAAATTCGAAATCTACATAAAATGATTGAATTTTTTTGTTCACAAATATAATTTTCAAATATAAGTTCTTCCTTTTATAGTCTATAAATTTAAAGGTTTAGAAATGAATTTCTTAACTGCTTTGATTTTACGACATTACGGAAAATTTAATCTTTATTCTATTCTTAGTAGTTTCGTCACGTACGAGTGACTTGTATAAATAGTTTTTCATGTTTGTGTGGGGTTTTTTTTTTTTGGTCATTGCGACGTTCGTTACAAGATTGTTAGGAGTTGATAGTAACACTCCCTGCCCGCCCAAAACATTGTACTGCATAATTTACATGTTTGTCTATATGGTATGCGATTATGTTAATATACGTTTTGTTTCGTAATGTGATTAAATGCGATCTTGTAACGAACGCACCTAACCTATTTCATTTTGTTGTTGTTTTTTTAAATTAGACAAGAAAAGATTTATTTTTGGAGGAGAGAAACGAGGGAGAAAAAAAGACGATTGAAGTAGTTATTGCCAATTTTGGTTGAATTGATCAATTAGAACATGTTTTACTTTTTCTTTTGACCACTTGGTATTTTGTATTGTCAGGATTGTCAGAGTTATGATATGGAAACGTGTTTTCACTTGGGAATAAAAAAGTCTTTTACAATTTTTTTAACAATTGAAATAAACCATAAGAATTCAATGAATGAATTATCTCTAATAATTATCTGTTTTACGTTTTGATTACTATAGATATTTGTGGAAGAATATTACTGTTCAGAGTAATGCATTACCAAACAATACAGGTACATATGTCTGTTTGTCTTTCAAAAAATATTTTTAAAATAAATTGAAATTCTTTCAATCAAAGTGTGTTTTCAAGAAAAAAATTTCATTCATATTTTCATTTTCATTTATTTGGTTAGGATGCTTCGTTCTCGAGTCCATATTCAAATCCAGATACAAATGTTAATACATTTGCTGGAGTCTTTCCATTTGAGCACCTACAGCGAGAAAGGTCTCATCCGGCAATGTTTGCGCAGGATAATGCGCATGTGCAGAATATCCTTCACAGAAATGAAAATGTTGCGTTCGATACCCCTCAGCACCGAGCCACAACGCACTATCGTCGGCAGCAGTATGTTGGCCATTTTGTAAACATACCGGACATGCGCGATTCTACCAACTGGAAAAATCCTGCAGAAAGCAACTTGCTTTATCTGGACCTGGACAAAATGGGAAAAGCCATGCCTAGTGGAAGAAGTCGCAGCTATATTGATGATTTGCCTGGTAGTTACACCGACCAGCAGTCTCAAAGCAGCATTCAAACCTCAGAGGTCGGAGTTCACGATAATCGTCGTTACTGTTTTGGCAATAATCGGTTCGCACCGACGTCACAGGAAATGAGGCAACCAAGGCGTCTTAGAGAGTATGTATTTCTTTTTTCTTTGTTTTATCATTTATTTCCTTTCCGATGTTGTCCTCTACATGTATAAAGATTTACTTTTTAATCATAATTTTTTTTACTTAGATATCAGTGACGTATATAATACATGATATATAAAGAGTTTGACGTCAAGTTTAACACCTGTAGCTATATGAAATCACAATCCGATAATATTGTGACTTATTTTCGAAGAAGCCTCATCAATTCTGACAACATGACCGATAGAAACTAATTTCTACTTGTTTTAATAACGAATCACTTCTCCGGAAATATAAGTTTTTCATTCGAACACATGTTTGTGTCACGTGGTTTCTGAGTTATTTTGAATTTTGTCGGATGAATGAAAAATAACTTATCTTTTACGCCACTCTCATCCAAAAACAAATTTCCCAAAAAACTAATTTTAAAAAAAGCAACAAACAAATATCTGATACTATCAAATGAATTCCAAATCGGAAAGTCTTTTTAAAGAGCACATTATCAGATGTAATTTAGTAAACTACAAAATGATGCTTGATAAACGGTTTTCAAATAATGAAACACTTGTCGAAAATTTAACTCAAAAATGTAACTGAAAGATATTCACCACAATCATATTTGTTAAAAAATATGTGCAATTCATTTTTCTACGTTTTCAAAGGGCTAAATATGTAGATTCTCTTTTTAGTTTTTATAGACATTTTTTGTTTAGCTGCTCAGTCGATCTCGTACGTATAAAATTGAGCGTTGAATTTTTTTTTTTGAAAGAGATGAGGTTGTGACTTACACGCCAACGACAGTGTTTGGAAAGTTGGACATGACCAGCTATAGCGACCACGACTTAAGCAAAGACGTCATTTGTGCAGTGTGTGGAGACAGCGCCAAGTGTCAGCACTATGGCGTCAGGACATGCGAGGGATGTAAAGGCTTCTTTAAAGTATGTACTCAATTCTTGTTGTTGTTCTCCTTTGTCAAACTACAATGGTCATTAATCATGCAATGTGCGCCATTGATGACGAGGCGTTTTCTTCTCATCAGCTTCAAAACACAGTTGTTTTATGTAACAAGTTATTGACTTATGATACAAATCGTCTCATTCATTTGCATTAAAACTCAGTTTTTCATTCTTAATGGTTTTAAAGACGTCAATTAGACAAATTCCTTTTCGAGACACCCCCCCCCCCCGAAAAACCCAGTATTCCTCGCACTCCCCCTGGAAAGAATAATGGATTCGTGCATGAAGAGGTCAATTATCTTGCTTTAAAATTTTTTTTATGTTCTATTAGGGGGGGATTTGCGACCATCTTGTACATTTGAGGAAAAGAATATAAACATTTCTTGAGCTGGTTTGTTTTTGTCCGAAACGGGCCAAAAATGTTGCCAAAATATATAAATCAATAAATATGAAGTCTTACTTTTCATTTGGTTTGACAAATATGCATACAAAAACAGGATAATGCCTTATCAATCACTTAGAACAGCTGTCGAACTGCGCAGCTTACAGACTTACATAATGTATTTTGATACAAGTCCGCAAATTCGTGGTCCAAGTCACAAAAAATATTTAAATAGTCTACTTTGTTGTGTCTGAAATTGCTCAGTGGTTAGAGTACCTGACATAAGCTAACATTATATATCTAGAGTTTGTGGGTTCGATACCACAAAAATTTCAGGCAACATTTTTTTCTTATCTTTTGTTAGATGTATTAAAAACTGAACATTGTTACAAATTGTGGTTTTGTAAACTTGTATTATAATATATTTGAATAGATTTAATTGGGAAAAAATAAATTAAAAATTGTATTTCACTACTAAACCGAATGGGCATTTGCGCAATCTAATTCTAATTCTCCCATCTTATCAATGGTAAAGAATGCTCTTCATTTTCACCAGAGATCTGTCCAGAAGAATTCGAATTATGTCTGTGTTGGCGACAAGAAATGCTTGATTGACAAGAGCAGACGAAACCGTTGCCAAAGCTGCAGATTCCAAAAATGCCTGACCGTGGGGATGAGCAAAGAAGGTAATAAAGATTTCAGAAGCTGATTTGAATTTGGTTTTACGTAATACTAAGATCATAACAAGTAAATTTCAATAAAGGGGGCGGGGTCTTCTTATTAAGGTCTTACTTCGAACATAACCCATCAAATTCTTTATTTTTTAAGTAAGTTCTAATTCTTACTTTTCAAATTTTAATTTAAGAATACGGATTTTAAAAAATATAATTGGGGTGGGGGGTGGGGTAGGGGAGTAGGTTCTTTGTATAGAAAACGACAAGGTATGTGCAACAGATCTTTAAAAAATTAGAGAAATGACCTCGAAACTAAAAATAAGGAAAAATTTAATGAAATGCTAATAGCATTGACTGAATGTTTTATATTAAACCAAGTACTTATAGTATATTGTGAATGAGATTTTACCTTTTAAATTACATTATACATCTGTTTTCCTGTTATTTACACCCGATTAACTACAATGTCTTTCATGTTTTGGTTTTTAAATGTTTGGTGTGAATTTTATCAAGAACCAAACAAGTAAGGTATTTTAGAACTGTGAAGTTTACAAGCAATGGAAAACTGTTAATTATGTCCAATAATGTTTTCGTTTAAAGATTTGGAAGTAAAAAGAGCCAACCAATGACTATAGATATTAATGTTTTAAAAAAAAAAACTTCAAATTTTTTTAGTTTTGACAATTTAAATTATTCCTTTCTTTTATAAAGCGCTAATTTTGAAATGGTTACGACATTTTTTTCTTAGAAGAAATCCTGTAGGGCATAATCATAGAGAACCCCCGGGGGAAAATCTCCATAGTTGATGCATGTTCCTAATTCCTCAAATCAAGGAAATCTTCCATCCCTGATATTTGATACACTTTTCGGGGGATTTTAAAATACCCAATGCAATCAAGTCCATAATATGCACATCTTCCTGAGAAATGTGCAGATTGTTTATACATGCATATACGAATGGAAAACAAATGATTTTAATGGTAGCCCGGTTTGTTCATAAATTGATAATAATAATTATTAAAAAAATATCAATTATAATAATTAGAAGAATAAAGTTATGTAATGATTTGGTATTTCAGTCGTTAGAAGCGGGCAGTTGAAAGGCCGGAGAGGGAGGCTACCGTCCAAGACAAAGCAGTCCGTGTTTTACCTGCCCCTAGACCCGTCCAATTAGGTCATGTGTCAACATTTCCTTATTTAGGTCATGTGCCAACATCACCTCACTGTCCAATTGGGTCATGTGTCAATATCATCTTATTTAGGTCATGTGTCAACATCACCTTATTTCGGTCATTTGTTAATGTCATCTCACTGTCAAGTTAGGTCATGTTTCAATATCACCCTATTTGGGTCATGTGTCAACATCACCTTATTAAGGTCATGTGTCAACGTAATCTTATTTTGTTTTGTTAATATGATTGATATAACGATTGCCTGTGTGGCAGTTGTCTATTTCTATTATTTTGTTTTATTATCATTGTTATTTTGATTTTATGAATAATGCATTTGTTGTTGTTTTTCTTTTCGTTTTAATTGTTATTTTGATTTTATAAATAATGCATTTGTTGTTGTTTTTCTTTTCGTTTTGATTGGTTGTTTATTTTTTAATGCTTAGTTGATTAAATTGAATTGAAAATTTAATTGTTAATGAGCAACCACGCTGCAGGTCCAGAGCTCCCGGTCTGAAAAAAGCGGACTGTCGTCAAATCGATTTTTTTTTTAGACCGGGAGCTACAGACCTGCAGATATGAGCAAACTGTTCTTCAAATACTCGGTCCCAAATTTTTTTCATGATACATATAAAAGCTTTGCTTTGTTTTAAATGTTCATTTTTCTTCTTTACATGTAGATTTTCAACAAAAGCTAATTATTATCGCCCCGGGTTATTAAGACATATGCCTAGGTCAGATATAAGCCGGTGATTGGGCGAACAAATTTTCTTCATATCGTTGGCCCGAAACTGGTATCGGACGACACGGAGCAGTCACATTAACTTCTAGGAACACCGATATTTTCAACTTTGAATACTTATTGGTCGTTGAATCGACGCAAGGACATCGAACGATGAGACACATTTTGAATTTTACGGTCGGTCGATTGTATGAACAATTTCGCGATCGCTGAATATTCACAAAACCACGTGGACATTGACGAAAAAAGTCGGCCGTAAATTAGTGTCTGTTTATCGATTTTTAAGAAAATGTCAAATGCTGCTATGTCGTCCGACCGACGACAGACATAACAACCTATCCTCGAGGGTTCCTCGATGGACTACTCAACGACTGTTTTACCTTAAGAAGTCGGCCACCGACACAGGAAAATTTATAACTTGGCCCGAAAGACTCATAAATGGACGTCCGACGAAAATAGTCGATATCGACAAAGACAATGGCTTATGAACTGCCGCCTGTCGCCCGAATAATTCAATTTTTGCCTCAAACTCGTCGGCCGTTGGTCTTTTTTTGTGAAATGTGACTGGGGTTTTACCGTGTAAACTCTGGTGACCATGACGACAATGTATGGTACGCAATCTGTTATTATTATTATTTATACTGAATATATTTGCTAGTGACTTGCATGTTAATTGTTTACAACCGTCACGCGTTTTACAGTTTGAATGAATTGAACATCTGGAGGAACAGGTGCCCGTTAGTATCCATGTTTTTTAAATAATAGCCATATTTTTATTAAGGAATAAGAAATCATTGTTTGAGTGTAAATTTTCAGCAATTGTAGGATTGAATATTAAATTACCGACAATTTTAAGTTAATATCATTTCGGAGAGTTTTGTAAACTCCACTTACGCCCCAACAGTACATGATCTGCGTTATTCATAAAATTACATAAACCGAACTCTAAGTTGCAAATTATGTGTTATCGCAGAAAAAAAAACCTCATAGGATATAACAACTACAAAATATTTGGAAATTCGGGGTTGGCAAAAACGTGGACAAAGTAGTATGGATATTTTTTTCTTTTCCAAATGAAAACTTATACCCACAGGAACGAAAAACAGCATATAATCAATGAAGCGATTCACGAGGCAACCAATATTTGAAAACAGACAAAAAGTGTTTTCAGACACCACCTGTTGTGTTTTTCACATGATTGTTTACATCGAAACTTAGCAAAAGCATATTAAGTTCTAATCCTAAATCTACAAGATACATGAGTTATCACTTTGTCGCGATTGTTTAACGGTTACACTCTGTGAGTCAGATAGAAACGAAAACACGTCTGTACACTTTGACTGGTATATCTAGACTGATTTTATAAACAAACATAATCATTATTACGTACCCATGACGTCATGCTATGATGACGTCAAAATAGCAGTGTCTCCCAACGTCACATGCACCTTGACGTCGTATAAGATATTTACCAACATACTCCGGGCCGCAAAATGTACAAAATCACAGTTTACACAAATTAAAAGTTCATAAAAGGTTCGCGTTGTGTTTTGATAATGTTAATCAGAAAGTCTTTCACTTTTCTTCAACTCTGGCTTTCATTTTCATAGTTTGGAAAAGTCATTGTGTTCTTGGACCAGTTTTCCAGTCTTGAATTCGTTGAAAGAAGTTCCTGTTCTCTTGTAGTAATGCCTGTGATGAATATTGTTTTCTTCTAATGCTCTATAGAAGTTGAATTTCTCCAAGTTGTTATGGGTATATGGATCCAATTTCAATAGCTGTATCATCAAAGATGAGTTTTGTTTGATGATCTCCTCTAAAGTAGCAATATTCTTTCCCATCTCTAGATTGAACACTCGAAGTTCTAGCTCATCCAGGTAGTGTCTCAAGTCTGCTGTATGTTTGTTTGCCCTTTCCTGTGATATGGTGAAGGTCTCACTGCATGGTTCCACGTTGGATTGAGTTTTCTGCGTTTGTGCTTGAAGCTGATTGTTCAGATCTTCTAGACTCTTCATCTTCTGTTCTAAATCTGAATTTTCTCTCTGGATTTTCTGAATTTTGTGACTCTTGAAAGATGACTTTCTTTTAGTCTGAAGTTCTCTTTCCTTAACTGCAAAATCTTTGATTTGAGCTTTTCCGCCATATCTTCTTGTTCTTGGTCTTCCTCCTCTTTATAATCGACTGTGTTGAAAGCTGATTTTTTTCTGCTGGTTTGTTCTTGTCTGAACAGTTTCTCTCTTCTGTATTTTGGTATTCAGTTTGTTTGTCTTCTTAGGTGTGGGTACTCTCTCTTCCTCTTTATATCGATCTCCATTCAGCTGTTTTGAGTAATGTAGATGGAATGACTGCTCTAGTTGATGTAACTCTTTCTCCTTTGTCCTCTCTGAATTTTTGACTGAGCTCTACGTTGATGGCTTCAGGAATTGCGACTTGTAACATATGCTGGTGTGGTGAGTCTTCTTACAAATCTTGCATTTGAAACGTGACTGACAATTATCTCCTTAAACAGTTGAAGAATACTATTTTTTCTTTAACGATGGATATTCTCGCTTCACAATCTTGAATAATATGGCAAGTTGTTGGTGAATGGTTCCCATTGCAGAATAAACATAGCTTTACAAAATTTTGTGATTTGTTAGTATTTTTATGACTTGACCCAACAGCAAAGTTAGCTGCTGCATGAATTCCTGGGATTCCTTGCTTGATCTTAGATTGCTAGCTTGTCCAGCATCTTGAATGCATGGCTCTCCCTTTTCGGCTCTCCTTAGTAACTGTAAATCCCTGATATCATCATCATCTTTTTTGTCCACTTTATTATGAGTCTTAAGGTTTCCAAAGTTACCTTGTTACATGTCTTTGCATTGAGCAAACTCTTGTGCATTTACTTTTAAATTGGTGGATGTAGATTGATGAACATTCTCTTAAGTCTTGGTATTGAAGCTCTTTGTCAGTTCTGCTAATCTTAGTCTTAAATGTGACATGTACTCAACTGAATCTCTGATCTCCATTTGGATCTCTTCTTCACTTGATAATTCTTGTCGGATCTGGCTGTTGATTTTCTCTAACGTGTCTTGTTTCTCCTCCAGTATCGCTGTTATAGTTTCTGTATCCTCTGAATTGTTTTCTTCTGAAAAGGAATCTTCCAATCTTCTTAAAAGTCTTGTTAAGCAGTTCTTTGTCTTGAACGAATTGCTCTAAGTTTAGAAGTCGTCTGAGTTTGGTCACGGCACCAAAATGTCGCGATTGTATAATGGTTACACTCTGTGAGTCAGATAGAAACAAAACACGTCTGTACACTTTGACTGGTTTTTCTCGCATTATCACCGGTGTGAGATCGGTTTGTCCGGTGTGAGACAGCAGTGTGAGATTTTTCTGTCTTACACTGTGTATTACTACGCCGTTTTAAAATGTAAACAAATGTTGTCTGCTGTAGGGAAATGTAAAATGGTGCATTGAGATTATCCATTAAGTAATTGTGTTGCTTAATTAATTACAATTTATCATATTTTTAATTAAAAAACTGCCGTATGCTCTCATTTTGACTTGCACTATTTGAAGCACGCGGAGGGATATACCGAAAGTAATCTTTTGAACGTCATAACAGAAAGTTGTCAAACATCATTTTTTTAAGGTAATATAATGCGAGAAAAATAATCATTTATTATATACTCGTGTGGGATAGTGAAATTCCACCTCGGGGCCAAGATTCACGGTCTAGGACTCGGCAAAGCCTCGTCCTAGACCGTGAAACTTGTCCCCTCTGTGGAATTTCACTATCCCACACTCGTAATAATGAATGATTCTATTAATCTACACTGATTTTAAAAACATAAACATAATTATTATTATGTAACCATAACGTCATGACGGTCATGCTATGATGACATCATAATAGCAGTGTCTCCCAACGTCACATGCACGTTGACGTCGTATAAGAAATTTTCCAACAAGCTTCCAAGCGAAGTGTTGAAGCTGTAGCTCTTCGCAATGCGAAGTTCTGACTTGTTTCTTTGAGTCAACTTTTGAAGCCGTATACAGGCATATCAAGAGCGGATTATGAAGGCTGTATGGTCAACAATTAGCCATCTGAACTACCTTACATTTTTAGGCAAGATTTTTATAGGGACTAGGACACGATTTGAGCTAACCTTTATAAATTTTTTTTATCATTTTCGATTTCAAGCATGATCAAGAGAGATGTTTTTAATGCTTTTTCCAAAAAAAATTTAAGTCAAATATCGTGTTACAAGTGAATAACAGAGGTTAAAATTCTTTGTTTTTTAAACAAAGTTCGAGTCCTGTAAATGTTTGTAAACATAATTTATGTGTTGTATTGGTACAAGTTTCAATCTGGTTTTCAAGTTCCTTTTTGTTGTTGGTAAAATTATTTATGAACATATTAAATCAGTTTTTATTTTTTGCCATAGGTAATTTTGTCAAAGAAATGGTTATTTATTTTTTACATTATTTATAAGGAAATATAAGGATCGAGCTCTGTTTACAAAATAACCACTTCTTTCCAATGTGTTTCGCTTGTAAATTGACTTCTGTGTTGTGAAACTTTTGTATTTTAAATGATTCGCTAAAATTTGACTTATGTTAGAAGGTGAAACAATCGACTTTTGGTGAGTCATTCAAAATACACAAGTAAACGATATTATATTCATGTATAAAAATTAAATTTTCATCTCAAAAAGTGTTTTAGTCCGATTAATATTTATAATATTTAATAATTATAATTATAGTTGCGTAGATAAATTCGATTCGTTTTGACAATATACTGAACATCTTCAAAATGAAAATATTATGTCATTTGTCCTTGGTGTGTAATTTATGTGTCTTTCGGGGAAAAATAGTGCACGAATGAGAAATGGTCTAGTTCTACAGCACAAAACGTAACATTACATTACTTGACTCAGATAGGCTCATACTATCTTTACAAAACTTATTTAAAATCGCAAACTCTGAGTGGTAACATTCAAATAACGTATAAAAATTGAATTATAGATTTCTAAATTCTTAAAATTTTGTTGAAATTAACTGTATATGAACTAATATGTATGCTAATATATATACAAAGGTAGCACAAAAGTGAATCTTGGCAGATACTTTTTAGTGCCTTGTAACATCCTAATTCCACTTTGATTTGTAGAATTACTCATTCTAATTTTGTCCTTTTCCTACTTATCCTAATTCCACTTTAAAAAAAAGAAAAAAGAATTACTCAGAAACGTCCTATCGAAAGCCAAGTCTTGGTTAAGTGGCTTTAACAACTGCACGATTTCGACCTTTTCATGATTTTTTTTAAAATGTCGATTAATTTGGTGGCATCATTGCCGACGTCTTGTGCGACGTCTGTGTATATAGACAGACATTTATAAATAATTTCTATTCCTCACCATAAAGAATGGTTTAATTAATCATTGTGTGACGAGATTTGTTTATTTCTAATGGCAGTGGTATTTATCAGTCTGACGTCTTACATATGTGTCTGTCTGTTTCTGAAGTGTAGTACCAATAATAAAAAGTTTAAGGGAGGATGAATGGTCAACAAAATTAATCATAATTTATGCCTTAACATTTTAAATATGATATTTTGAGCATATTGTGTTAGTAAATTCATCGAAGAAGGTCTCATGTGACGTCACCATACCACGTGACATGCTATCTAATTACCGAGTTTTATGTATTATGGCAAATTACCACTTTTATACAGCAAACAACTTGTTAGAAATTATAAATATATACACAAATATACATTCAAGATTTTAGAAACATGCGACATGTCAGTAAGTAAAGAAAAATCCAAATACGTTAGTTTTAATATTTATTTTTATATAGAGCTCTTTTTCTTAAGAGACTTAATAAAGTCTAAAAATGGACGATACTATCGATCCCTTAAATGTAAACAAAATAAAGGATACTGTTAATCCTGTTGAAATTGGATCAATGTCAATCAAAATCATACTGATTATGTAGAGCAAAAATGCTTCCTTTAAAACAGTTTGGAACCATTCTTTGTTGCTATCTGTGTGGAAACATGCCAAACTGCAAATATATATAATCATCATTTAGCATCTCTAAAAACTGCCATTGCTAAGGAAATGTGTGGACTTTTAATTAGAAATTCTATATTGTTCAAAACGTCATAGGCCATTCCTTTTGCTACAATGCTGCTTCAACTGATATTACAAAAAGTTGAGATTTTGGTTGTTGTTACCATAGCAACGGATTTAAGGTATTGTTTAGTTATAATGGTAACACCTATATACTATTCATTTGCTCACTAATAATTTTCTATAATTTGGAAATGCACAATATTTTATCTGATCTATACTGAAACTGCTGCAATCATGTAATTCTTTTATCATGCCGACCATTTCCCCACAGCTAATGTTTAAGGTTTTCCTTTGAGTCTTTCACCAAAAGGTATCAAAATATGAGATATGAAGGAAATCGTTGATAATGTGTTGCAACCTCCAATCTTTTAAAAGTTTTATTTTAACAAGCAAATATCAGAGCTCCATGAACAATACTTAACACAAAGAATTCTATCAACATTTACTAAAAAAGCATTTTATGTACATGGAGCCAACAAGTTATGCCAATGGTGTTACTTGCTTAGAAGTCGCATTAAACTTAATATTGACGAAAATTACAGGTTTGCAGAATCATTATCGTAACATCTTGATTGAAATTACTCTACTGAAAAAAAAACCCAACAAATTAGGTCCATAACCAAGAATATTCAAAAACAAGCAGCTGTAAGTATTTAGTATAGGAACATATGATAATTCTTTAAAATGTAGCAATAAAATAAATCATTATCCAAAGCGAGAAAACCTGGTTTTGCCAATAAACTGTTCGTTTGAATAGGGCAGTTATTGTTGCATTTTTAAAAGATTAAGAACAAAAATTTAGGGAAAATGTACCAGTAACACCAAGGAATTCAACAAGGATATCTACATAACACAAAGGACAATAAAAGTTACACAAAGGCTTTGTACATGTAGAATCTGACTAGTAACACCAAGGATAAATCAGTAACAACATAGCCTACATCTCAATTCAACATGATATGTGACAATAATTAAAATCAAAGTGTCATGCCCATTATCATTTTAATAAATGAATTTAATCACATAACTTCAGAATATTGACAAGTTTACATGTATGTCTGTATCAAATCAGTCATTGTAACACTAAAAGATAACACAAAGGATATCTAAAACATAGGTAATCACAGATTACAAAGCTCACCGAGAAGAGACATCACCCTTATGAGACTTCACCTTTATGAGACCACCTTTATCATATTAAATGAAAATCATACTTTATGATCTTGGATATTCATGGATTCTGTTTTGACACAATATCATATATTATCTGTTAAAAAATTGAATGCTAATCATATGTTCATATGTTAATCAATACAATAATATAAAATTAAATATTGCATCCTATCATATTTACAACATATATCATATAATACAATAAAATACCATAATAATCAATGATGAGATATGATATTGTAACGTATAATATGACATTGTATTGTGTTATACGTTATTGTATTTGATCAAATAATACAATATCATAATATATAAAACAATATAGTATTATATTACAATATCATATTACATAATACATCATAACATTGAAACTTATGATATTATATTGTATAATATGGTATGATATTGTATGATACTGTATCATTTTTGATACATAATATGATATTGTATCATATGATACACTGTACAATATTATTTGATACATCATTGTATCATATCAAATGATACAATATTATGTGTTAAAGTAAAATATTATATAATACAATATTATATTATACATATTGTATCATATGATACAATAATATATTTTACAATATCATACAATACAATTTCATGTGATGTGATAATATATCATATTATAAACCAATATCATATAAAACAATATCGTATGAAACGATATTATATAATATAACAGTATCATATTATACAATTTCATGTGATATAATTCTATATTACAGAAACTAATATCATATTATACAAAATCGTTTGATACAATATTATAGAATATACAATATAGTATCATAGGATACAATATCATATTTTGCAATATCTGATGTTACAGTAATAGTATCATGTGATTAAATAATAAATTAATAATACAATATATAATATTATACAATATTGTATCATAATATACAATACTATACATAATGATATCATGATACAATATCATAACATAAAATATCAAAAAAAATTATACAATATCATATCGTATCATATAACTTTTTATAATATTACATATGATATTATATTGTATCATATTAAACAATATTGTTTCATACCATACAATACTATATCATAGGAATCATGTTATATCATTTATCAACAAATACATCTATCTATCGAGCAGGTTTGAGTGAGGTAGGAGATTTCTTTAGCATCCTTGATAATGGAGATCAGGCTCTGCATCTGAAGCAACCTCTGCGTTTCATTTATAATATAGTGAAATCAACTATGCAAGCTATCATCTATAAAACATGTGACCTGTTCCAAAAAAACTAAACCTCATCCAGCATCCGAAACCTATGGCTCAGATTCAGCATTCAAGCCTGTCAGGTGCATCAGTATACATAAGACGCATCTCCATGCAAGTTTGGTGAAGTTCAGACCACTAATAACTAAGATATCATCATCAGAGGGCACTAGCAATTAAAACCTTAACCTGCTCCAGCATCTGCAACCTATGGCTCAGATTCAACATCCATGCCTGTCAGGTGCATCTGTATCATAAGACACACCATCCACTCAAGTTTGGTGAAGTTAGGACCTGTAAAAACTAAGATATATTTTTTAGCATCCTTGATAATGGAGATCAAGCTCTGCATCTGAAACTTCCTCTGTGATTCATTCATACTACAGTTTAATCAACTATGCAAGTTTGAAAAAGTACTATCATCTATTAAACATGTGACCTGTTCCAAAAAACTTAACCATATCCAGCATCTGAAACCTATGGCTCAGACTCAGCATTCAAACCTGTCAGGTGCATCAGTATCATAAGACGCACCATCCATGGAAGTCTGGTGAAGTTAGGACAAGTAATAACTAAGATATAATCATCAGAGGGCACCTGTTTCAAAAACTTTAACCAGCTCTAAAAACCTTAACCTCCTTCAGCATCCGAAACGTATGGCTCAGATTCAGCATTCAAGCCTGTCAGGTGCATCAGTATCATAAGACACACCATCCATGGAAGTCTGGTGAAGTACGGACCAGCAGTAACTAAGATATAATCATCAGAGGGCACCTGCAACAAAAACTTTAACCAGCTCTAAAAACCTTTACCTCCTCCAGCATCCGAAAACTACAGCTCAGATTCAGCACTCAAGCCTGTCTGGTGCATCAGTATCATAAGACACACCATCCATGCAAGTTTGGTGAAGTACGGACCTGCAGTAACTTAGTTATTGCTATCAAAGGGCACCTGCAACAAAAACTTTAACCAGCTCCAAAAACCTTAACCTCCTCCAGCATCCGAAACCTATAGCTCAGATTCAGCACTCAAGCCTGTCTGGTGCATCAGTATCATAAGACACACCATCCATGCAAGTTTGGTGAAGTGCGGACCTGCAGTAACTTAGATATTGCCATCAAAGGGCACCTGCAACAAAAACTTTAACCTGGTCCAACAACCTTAACCTCCTCCAGCATCTGAAATTTAGGACTCAGATTCAGCATCCAAGTCTTTCAAGTCCATAAGTAGGTCCAGATGCATCATCCATGCAAGTTTGGTGAAGATACGACAAGTAATAGCTTAGATACAGGACCTGCAACAAAAACTTTAACCAGGTCCGGACGCCGACACCGACGCCGACGCCGAGGGTATAGCATAAGCTCCCCCTGACTTCGTCTCGGTGAGCTAAAAAAAAATTAGTCAGTAATATGGGACAGATTTTAAAGAAAAATAATTAATGATACTACCGTAGTATTCATATTGTATCCTTTCAAGTGTCTCATTCTAGAAGCGAATATTACAAATGTTAGTACTTTGTGTATCAGGGCTTCCCTTATTTTTTGTTCTTCTCTTGCTTACATTCTTAACAGTAAAACCATACATTTCTTCTTTAGCAGTTCATCTTTAAGCTTTGTATTGCTATGATAGCACTTTTGAATAGCTGATCAGTTCATTCTTATTATACAATAATTTTCTCTTTGTGAAACGTCAGCAACTGAAGTAATTGAGGAGTCAGAGATTTTATTTTGTTTTCCTCCGTCCCCTTTCTTTTTGTTCCTTTTTTTGTCATACTTTCCTTTGCTCTCTTGGAGTCATGCATATACGTCAGAAGTTCTCGTTGAGTTTTACAACTTGCAAATCATTAAATATAAATGTAGTTTCCTTTCCGCTTCTGGAAATGTTCTGCACAATTCTTGATTATTCCATTTTTTCCATAAGCGCCATTGTTTTTCGACATTTGCCAATGACATATTGAAATGCATTAAATGTCCTTTGCGTTACCATTTTGAAACATCTTGTATATAAATATATTGAGCATTTCTTTTATTATTTTATTTTTACTGAAATTGTCCTATTCCACCACATTATTCTGTGGTATTTACATAACACTACTTATACTACATTTGTGATGTTTTCTTTTGGTTTGTCCCTCCAGTAACTTAATTTGTCCATGGTGTTACCATGAGTAAAATCAACGATTTAAACAATGAGTGAAGTTTTATTCTAAGGAATCTTAATATTTCAAATGGTCAGAATAGATAGATTTTATTAATTACTGTAATATTATTTAAATACACGATTTTTTTGTAAAACAGACATACATGTATATCATCCTTTTAATGTCATTAGGGTTACCAAACTTTTCCTTTGAGTTACTTATAATATTTATTTGATGAATTTGTTATGTATTTGAAACATATACATTACATAAAAACACTTACTTGATCTGCATTATGCCGCTAATTTATTTCGCAAACAGTTAATATAATTATTTTATTTTCAAATTGCAAATTTTAAAGATTGTTTTAATATATGTCTATGATGTTACTAATTCTGTCCCTTGCATAACCAAAAATTCTTGTCTATAACATTGTTAAACTTTGAAGAACATTTTGTTATCAATTTTGCATTTAAGATTTACTAGTCAGTTTGAGAATAAGGAATATAAAACAGATCACTCAAAATTATATTATTTTCAATAAATTTTTCTATAGATTGTCCATGGGGTAGTCAAATGTGTCCTTTGTGTTACTTTTCCTACAGTAACACAGTGGACAGTAACTCCAGGGAATTATTCAATAAATAGGAGGATTTATGAATAAATATATATATATACACAGCTCCCAGATGATTGGTATTTTGCTAAAAATTTGCTCAATGCAACCCCCCAAAAAACCATTTTAATTAATAGTTACAGTAGCATAGTAACTCTAAGTACTTCAAAATTAATTACTATTGCGATCAAACTGTCTTTGAACCTCATATTGTGTCAGCGGTGTGAAACACATGTGTTCAGTGTTTGTTTATGTTTTGGCGGAGATAAGAACTAGAGAAGGAGACGTGCTGAAGAGTTCCACGATGAAAGATAACTGTTACACATTACTTTTATGTCTTGGTTACCCCAAGGACACGGTGAAAATAACACACATTTATAATTTAAAAAAAATCATAATTTTCACTCTTTTTCATATACATTTTTGCATGTTTTTAGACAGTATTAAACACAAACAAAACATCAAATGTGTTTTTGCACTGCCAATTATATCTACTGCATATGGCAGTTAAATACATACGTTTGGCGAAATTAAAAGCAAATATCCATCACTTAGTCAGGTGGGAGGTCTTATTTTTAGTATTTAAATCAATTTTTAATCACACTTTCAAGTCTTTTCTCATTTCTTGATTGTTGTTAAATACCCCAGCTAAGAAAAAAGTACTATTTTTATTGCAATATTAACCAAAATCCTCTGTAACTAAAATTTGGGCAAATTTTGATAATGACTCAGAAAGAATTAAAGATCTTGGCTCAATATAATAGTGAATGAATTTTTGAGTATGGGTAAATATGCATGGTGTATAGATTTAAACAATAAAATGTTTTCTTTTGGTTTTTTATGTGGGTAGCTAGCATTGCAGAAAAAAACCCCACAAACACCATAACATCCGCTTCCTTCAAGGCCCGTACGAGAACTGAACGAACCAATTTTTACTGTATCTGTAAAATACAGTAAGTGAAAATATTAAGGTCACTCTAAATCACCACCTGAGGTCAGCCAGTGCAAGTTCTTGGAATGTGTGCTCTCAATGTTGCTTTAATTTCACGAGTCTGTCTCGAGCAGAGGAGTTACAGAGATCAAAAATTATTTAAATATACTGGTTCGATCCTTCGTGGCACTGATGGAAACTTATACATATATCGCCACTATTCAGCTAATATATCGCCAAGAACGTTAAATCTCTGCCTTTTTGGAGGCTGGATGGTCAACAAAGAAGTGTTGTGTAGCCGAGAAACTACAAAACAAACATAGTCATAATATCTGGTGGCTTACCTTATTATAGGTGGAAGACAACCGACAATATATACAATAACAATGGAAACAGGTAAAAAAAAAAAAAAGAAAAAAAAAAGCCATGTATGGTATGGTCTACAGAATCGGAAATGAGCTCCGGTAGTTTGGACCAGGTAATGTTGGGGTGGACCAGGGTCAGAAGTCATGCATAACAATACACATTGAATAAGATACGCCTAATGCGTTTTCACTACAGTAGTCATCAGATATAATTATATCGTATATGTATTTAATTTTAAATAAGTTCTTTTAAATCTATAAACCATTAATTTGTTTAGAAAAATTTGCGAATTTTTGCTTTAGAATTTTTACACTGCTTTTCTTCAAAAGAAGATCTCTATTTTTTTTTAATAATTGCCACAACCATCGGTTATCAATAACGTACAATGTTGATGAATTGTATACAGGTTGTACAAATTATAACGATACTGTGGCATCATTTAAATTCATGTGAACCAAATTTCGCGAATTAGTTAAATGAAATGTCATTTTGAGTTTTTGGTTCCATGCACAGTGAGTACTGTTTCATTATTCGCTGGTGATGTTAAGGTTAAGGGATGGTCTTTTTTGCAAAAATGTAAAATAAGACAAAATGCAAAATGTGACTATTGTGACATCTCAAATGAAGATATTAAACATCTTATTTTTGATTGTGATAATGTCAAACAGATATGGCATAATTTGAACAATGCTTTAAATTTTACTGTTAAATGGAAACATGTTGTAATTGGTTTTTATGTTGAAACTAACCCAAAAGTATTGTTTTATAATACAATTATATCTTATATAGCTTTTAAGATATACAAATTCAAAATGGGATGTAGAATAAAAAACGAGTGTCAAGATAGTTTAGAATTAAAACAATTTGTTAAAAATTCTTTATTTAAGGATATGGATATCATGCTAGATTTTTCAAACCTGAATTTGTTTAAAAATATGGTAAAGCGTTTGACAAACCTGTTATAAATTACTTTTGTTCTGTTATTCTCATTATTATTATAATGATGCCAATTTTCCTAATACCCGGGATATCTGGCTTTTGTAAATGGGCATTGTTGTTGAAGTGAAATAAAGCATAATTAAAAAAAAAAAAAAAAGGTTAAGGGATGGTCACAAAATCCACGGAAGTTGAGCCACTTTGAACATGAGTGATTACTAGTATACTATATAAATAGTGCCTGTTCGGGAGGGTAACAGTTGAAATTGACACCCCAAGGAAACTATTGTTAACCGACGCGAAGCGGAGATTGACAATGGTTTTCGAGGGGTGTCAATTTCAACTGTTATCCTCCCAAACAGGCACTATTTATTTTATCATACTGAATGTTTTAATTTTAGAGAATTTTTTACTGCTTTACGTGAATTCTACGGCGAACCGTACGCGCATAATTTACGCGCATGTAACAATTCGTTGTGTTACCCGTTGCTAAGTGTGTTGCTAACGCTGAGGGTAATAGAACGTATTATCAACTGCGTCTAAACCCAATCAGATTTCAGTATCTAACATGAAAGTATAATAAAGTATATTATCTCATTCAGACTGACAACAGCATGTTTATTTCGGTCTTGCTGAAAAGACCTGTAGATTCGTTAGCCAATCCATGTTGACCAGAAGTGATAAAATCCACAATATGCTGTCTTTAAGGGGCAATTACTTTACAGCAATATTTTGCACAGCATGTTTAGAAATTAACAATCTGCCTATTTAACAGACAAAACAAATCATTCTCTGTAAAAGCAAACGTTTATTCTTCAGGCTATGAACCATACTCCATTGATGACTTACAGCATAAAAAAGTAATTGCAGTGTACAGCTTCAATTATTAAATGGCAGGTTTAATACATTGAAATGGGTAGCAAAAACATAACAAATGAACAGTTAAACTTATAGAATACAGGTAGATAAACTAATATTAATCTTGGACTAAGAGTTCTCTTTCTTTTCCTAATAGGTCACTTCTTATTTATTGTTTTTCAAGACCGATCAACTCAATTTTTCAGAAATTGAGGGAAAAAATTAATAAAATTTTGCATGTGGAATCAGGTGAATTACACAAACTATCATATTCACTGGTAAAAATCAGCATATATAAATTAGATAAGATTTAAACAATTTTTAAAAAGGCGAATTACATTGGATGATTTCAATATTGTTGGCTATTGGATGGGAGTGGATCATGGTATTTACATAAAACTATTATAGTAACCATTACAGATTTGTGCAACATTGTTATTGCTATTTAATATTTCAACCCTAAAATCCAATTACAGAAAATGTCTTGAAAAACAACTGATAAAAGAGAAATGCCCCCCCCCCCCCCCCAGATTAAAAGTCATTTTAATTTTTTATCTGTTACATGTATTTACATGGGGACATAATCTTTGAGCCATTTTTAATGTACCACTTTGAGAGAGGTGAGGAAAGAGGGAGAGGACAAAAATAGGCCATGCCTGCTGTCTGATCCTATTTCATTTTGAAATAAAATATTGTTTAAACTAATGTACCACTTTCAGAAAAATGTGCATAGTTTCTAAAGGGTCAAATTACTTAGGTTAATTAATAACTTTCTTGTGAAAAACAATTAGCACAAAATGCCAACTGCAAATGCTTACAAAAGGTCAATTATCACATTAACAAATTTACTTTAGTGATTTTTTGGTTAAATAAAATCAAGAGAACCATGGGCCACATTGCTCACCTGAGCAACAATAGCCAGTCATACTAGTATAGTAAATATCTGGGCAATGTAGAAGAATAGGTCCTGTGTAAAAAGACTTTTCAAATTTTTCGCCAGATATTCTTTTGTTAAGCATTAAGCCCTTTTTTGTAACAGAATGAAATATTCGTTATCATATCACATATTACGCATCAATGTTCCTAAGAACTTAAACAATTGCTCTGAATTATTCTGAACAATTGTTCAAATATATAGCTAACCACAGAAGTCTACCGCTAACATATTTAATCTACTTTTTAGAGTTAAGTTTGCTGACTTCAAGTTAGTACAATACATAAAGTTTGGCTTTTAAATTACTTTTAATGAGGTTTCAATCTTCATGTAGATTTTGACTTGTTGTAAGAAAGGCTCGTCTTACAGCATACATTATTAAACTAACAGCAATATTGTTCAAAATGTTGGTAATGGAAATGGGAAGTCTTAATAGATATATACATGTAATAAAAGGAGGAAAAAAATGGAAAAGTCCTTATTTTAAAGTTTCCATGTTGAGTTATACTCAAATAATGCTGAAGTCCAAGTTTTAATAATACTTAATCATCATAGCCAACCATTTCTCTTTATCTCGTACAAATGTTTCAGATCAAGGATTGAAAGAACAAATTATCTACACATGATGTACTTATATTGCTATTTTCTCTTGTGATATTCCATATTTTATACATTTTGGGTTAGAATCAAATTCTAATGAGTACAACTTTTGACTTGAACAAATTGGGGTTTTTCAAAAAGATGTAGTCTGTTATATCACATCACGAAAACTTTTTCTGCATCGTCTAGATGAAATATCTCTTTAGTTCGTGGGCAGACAACTCTTCCATCATTTAATCGAGCTATGTCTGAGAGAGACTGTTAAAAAAAAGCAAAACACATAAATTACATTATACATGTATGTATTAATAACATGATTCAAGCTATTAATATAAAGGCAAATATCAATTTAATGCCAGGAATTAGCTCAGTTATACATGATACAAAAGTGGATTTTTTATTATCAACCATAATTTATTCTCCATATATCATAAAATGAGTAATTTTTCATACTTTGAATTTTTATGAAATTTTGGTTAAAATGGGCGATTTGAATATTTACATGTCATATCTTTACGAATTTGTCATGTTTGTAAAAATAAAAATTATCAGAGGTCAAAAGTCCTGGGTGTGACAATGTTTGTTTACACATTGAAAGCGTTTACATATAAATCCTGTGTACAGAAAATCGTTATTGTGTTAACAAGTCCTTAATTATTATGTTTATTCATTTATCTTTCTTTCATATACAATTTGCCTCTCACTTATTCTTGTTAATATGATGTTGAAAATTTATAGGTGGTATTTTATTATTTCTGTGAAAAGTTACGCGTTTAAAATTTTATGAAATTTAAAACTAGTAAAAATTAGCACCACGTCAAAAATACTCATTAAAGGGACTTGGACATGATTTAAGCTCAAGTTTTTAAAATTCATTTTTTCATATTTAATGTCTAAAATGGTCAATATGGGTGTTTTTAATGCTTTGTCAAAATTTGAAAGTCAAATATCGAGTTACAAGCGAGTTACAGAGGTAAAAATTCTTTGTTTTGTAAACAAAGCTCGAGCCTTGTTACACATGTATTGTTTACATATGTGTTATATTGATATAAGTTTCAATCTAATGTTACTTTTTGTTGTTGATAAAATGATTATTGAGCACATTGAATGAATTTATCTTGTTTCCACAAGTTATTTTGTCAAAGAAATTGTAATTTCTTTACTTTACATTATTTGTAAACAATTATAACAACGATTTCTTTCCTCTGCATCTCGCTTGTAATATGACTTCTAACATTCAAATTTTGGAAAATCGTTCAAAATACACAAGAAAACTATTTTATACATACAAATCAAAAATAAAATTCTCATCTGATATCATGTCCAAGTCCCTTTAAGTGTATGTGTAATAAATTGAGCAGCTCCACAGTAGGTAAAACCATCTTAAAAATTTACATACATAAATTTTAAATTATATTTTAAATTTATATATATATATTTCTTGCTGTGGACCAGTATTTGTCATAGAGTTGAAATAATAAAAACCGGTGTGGATAAAGTTTAGTCATGAAAATTAGTCGCCACAAACCATTTTATTTCGGGTTAATCTCGAAATAAAGCTGTCGCGAATAATAGTTGGTATACAGTATCTACTGAATTGAATACCCAACAGCCTGTATACCAAGTAACAAGCCGGATACAATTCCGACTCTTTTGGAATTTTAAAGCAAATTTTTTTATTTGTTCTCTTTGACTTTTATTATCAATGATATTTTTTTATCACAGCTTATCTAATTTACATAAGAGATTTTAAATTCTGTGAGTAGAATCTCTACACATATTTTACTTTGAGGAAATCAAACCCCAACAACTATATATAGTAAATGCTAAACCTCTGTTTCTTCGGTTTGACAGACATATATGCAAGTTATTTCCCCATATATATAATGGTGCCCTGACCCTTTGAGGCAGGATCTTTAAAACATCTAAAAGAAGTAAGAGAGTGCTGAGCCTCCAAGAAAATGGTTTCACTGAACTTACATTATATCCATAAACTTGTCCATTTGGCAGTGCCATAGGGGGGTTATTCTCATTGAGAGGCAGGCCTGATATTGAGCATATCAGTTTGGAATTGGCGCAGTGTGCATATGGCAGGCGTTGTCCGAGTTTGTTTAAATTGGAGGTACACACTGGGCAGTCGGCATTTTTGTTTCCTTCTTCTCTGTAGCAGTGTCTGTGACTGGAGTTAAGGATAGCAAACAATACAGGATACAACTATGCATATCACTGAAAAACGGTTAAGTTCTACGGTTGTTTATTTTCAGCGGTATTTTGCGGGTATGAAAATTCGACAGAAATTGAAATCGTAAACAAAAATATTCTTAAATTATTTACAACATGTACTAAATTATTCACAAATTGCGATAATTACCGGATCTACCGGTTTGTATTCTCAAACGTGGTCAGTATGCTACAAAGTAGTCTGTATTATCCTTAATTTATCGTAATATCATTTCTGGGTGGAACAATTCCTAAAATACCCCAAAACTATATATGTTACGACGGACAGTTTTTCTAGTATATATACATGTATCTTCTAGTGTATCCTCTAAAACACAATATATTAAAAAAATTCGGGTACTAAATAAATACACATATTGGTCTGCACACGTGGATAATGTAGATAATGTAATCCAAGCGCTAGTATAAAGTTCATTTGCTTTACCATAATTTGTTAGATAAACATTGACCACCCTACAATTACCACATTTAAAGTGTCAACAGGTGGCTAATTATGTAACGGGAAATCATCATCGATAACAACACCCTCATTACACACGTTATAAATGGTAATACCCCAGCGGAGTCCCGAAACACGCATAAAAAAGGTAGTCAAAATTTGATACAATGTACATGTATAATACGTTGTACGTTTATTTTTGTGGTCTAATGTAATCGCAGAAATTGGAAATGCAAAATATAATTCAATACTTTTTAGGGTCTAAACCGCAAAAATGTTGAGCAGAAGAAAATACCCTGTATAAGGTATATCACATAAGCACAAATCCCCCAATAAGTAAAATGCCTGTAACAAACATTTGTAATCAATCCTTGCTTCTTTAAGAATTTGCGAATGTATGTGTAATTATTTTTGAATCATTTAAGGTTTGCTTAGAAAAAAATGACCCAATCAAATACATGCCTTATTTCTCAGAGACCGTGACACAAGCCCAAGATGAACACAACACTCTTTTCAAAATTTTCCTTTGGCTACACTCAACAAAGCAAATAATTAGAACATGCAAGTCTTTAGACGACCAAACTGTCTCCGAGTCACAATCCTTGTGTTAACCTTTTTCTGCAGTAACTGTGTCTATTAACTTGGTTGTACTTTATTTCATTGGATGAAATCCCACACGTAACTGTTTTTGTGGTGGGAATTTGCAAATTGTATGATAATTTTAAAACAAAGGTTTTGAAATATCCATTAACTAGGTTGTATGTTATTTCGTTGGGTGAAATCCCTGATAACTGTTAACATGATATTGTTGTATGATAAACAAAGGTTCTGAAATTTTTAAGCTATTGTATCCCATACGCATGAAAAGCAAAGTTGATGAAATATTTCACCTCTTGTATGAAAAACAAATTAAACAAGATGTCTGTGAGCCAGTGGTAACTAGTGATTCCCCCACTCTGATGTGAATATACAAAACAAGAGGCCAATTGACCTTAACAGTCAATTGAGTAGCATATAACCCGTACACAAACTTGTTGAGGAGTCTCATATATGCATTTAATCAATTAGGTTTCATTCTGGAGTAGAAAAATTATAAATTTGTAATGATGACCACCTCTCTGCCTGAAATCTTTCAAAAAGAACTGTGAAACCTATAATTTTGGTGAAAAACTTAAAGATCTGGTCTACAAAATCATGAATTCAGTTTTCCTTTCAGGTGTGTGGGAGTAAAGAAGATAACTTTTGAACATTATATGCATTAACACCTATACATCCATTTTCGCCCTGCCCTAGAGTCAAAACCCATACTCCAGGGGACATGAAAATTAAAATTTCAGTAGAGGACTTCCTGGTAATCATAATTATAAGTCACGACAGTTTTTTGTACAGATGTATGAGAATAGAGAAGAAATTTTTTAAACATTATATGCATTATTATATTGCCCCCCCCCCCCATGTCCTGATCCCCTGACCCAGGGGCATGAATTTCACAATTTTGGTAGAGGGCTTCAAGGACATTATAACCAGGCATTTAGTTTTTAACAAATATATATGGGAGTAGAGAAGAAGATTTTCTAAGATTTAATACATTTTTACTATATGGCCATATTGGCCCCACCCTAGAGCCTGAACCCCTGACCCAGGGGTCATGAAATTCCCAATTTTGGTAGAGGGCTTTATGGACATCATAACCAGGCATTTAGTTTTTATAAATTATATATGGGAGTAGAGAAGAAGATTTTCTAAGATTTAATACTTTTTACTATATGGCCATATTGGCCCCACCCTAGAGTCAGAACCCCTGACCCAGGGGCCATGAATTTCACAATTTTGGTAGAGGGCTTCATGGACATCATAACTATGCAACCAGTTTTTTCCTCAAATGTGGGGGAGTAGAGAAGAAGATTTTTGAAAATTTGGCTTTTATTTTTTTGCATTTTTGGCCCCACATGTGGCGCCCTGGGGGTGGTAGAGCCATGCATTTCACAATTTAAATTCCTCTTACCATAGAGATGCCTCACACCCAAAATGGTAACAATCAGCCTTGTAGTTTTTAAGAAGAAGTTAAAAATGTAAAATTGTTAACGCACGACGACGGACGAAAATGGATAGCAATAGGTCACCTGAGTTTACTCAAGCATCTGCACTAATAGTTGCTGAGAAATCTTTGATGAAAATTTGCTTGAAAGTTTAGGCTAAAAATAAACAAACGTTAACATCAAGTTGATGTCTGATAGGTACAAAAATAAAATTCACCATATGGCATGTGCAATATAACAAAGAGTGTGTTATAATTTAATGCATCTACAATGAATAGTTGCTGAGAAAAATGCTACAGAAATTTTTGTTACGTACAGACAGACGGACAGATGGACAGACAAGCACACAAGGGTAAAACACTATACCCCATTCTCCTTTGGTGCGGAGTTATAAAACAAAATATAATCAAAACTAGATGTGGCTCAATTCAAATAAGGGCCCCATTTACTGTACTATTAAAATTCTGAAATCAAATTAAAGAATTTATAATTGCATTATTGATTGAATGGGAATGAGGGAGAAAGGGAGTGGTTGTTTTTATGAATAAATTAATGAAAGGGTTAATCTTTTGTGGAACTTAAGTCATAGAAAAGAAAGTTGACCATTTGAGGCAAGGTCTGAATAGTAGGTAAAGGATACGGAGTCTTCAGGGCTGATAGGCCTGCCTGCAGGGTGATTGTGAACACAGAAGAATGGTTTAGTTGGTGAAGCTTGAAGTTCTCCTGGCGGAATTGTTCCACCAGTTCATGCCAGCGGCTGTCATTGTATAGCTCCTAAAACAGAGAGAGAACATAATAAAGGGTGCTTGTAAACTGCAATACAAATCAAAGTCGCATTAGAGCCTAAATAATTCCATCTACACACTTGTGGACAAAAGTATTTGCACTATTGCATCATTTTTTCTTTAAAGGTATATCAGTATATAAATAGTGCCTGTTTGAGAGGGTAACAGTTGAAATTGACACCCCGAAAACACCATTGTCAACCGACGCGAAGCGGAGGTTGACAATGGTTTTCGAGGGGTGTCAATTTCAACTGTTATCCTCCCAAACAGGCACTATTTATTTTATTATACTGAATGTCTTAATTTTATAGATGTTTTTACTGCTTTTATATAGAAATGACGTGAATTCCACGGCGAACTGTACGCGCATGTAACAATTCGTTGTGTTACCCCTTGCTAAGTGTGTTGCTAACACTGAGGGTAATAGAACGGATTATCAATTGCGTCTAAACCAATCAGATTTCAGTATTAAACATGAAAGTATAATAATTGATAATGTTATATTTTAGGCACTTACATCCGATTTTTATGAAAAAAGTTTAACTAAAAATCGAGTTTGTTGCAATGTCCATTACATTAATACACCCGGGAAAGAAATCAATAAATCTATTAAAAAGAAACCATTATAATAAAATGAACAATTAACATGAACCAAATGATACCATTTCTATATACTGTAGAAGCACATATTTTCGTTGGGTCAAAATTTCATTGTTTTTAAACCAAATAAGATTTTTTTCACATTTAATTTCGTGACATCGTAAACTCTTCTGTATTCATTATTACTTGGATTAAAAATTTGTCATGGATTTAATTTCGTTGATTTAAACTGCCAACGAAAATAATGAAATTAATTCCTCAACGAATATTTCTTCTTCTACTGTATTTACATTCACCAAGTATGATTCCCTGTATTTCTTACAGAAATTGATTGTTCATTCATAGCTCTGTAGAAACGGACAGGACTAAAATCTACACACCCCTTTCATCAACTGGTACACACTTGCAGCAACCGAAGAAAAATCACAGACTGCATGAAATTATTATGCTGGTGTCTGACTTAACTTCTTATAGAAGACGATTTGGCCATTTCTTTTATCTTCTTTAATTCTATAATATAATTTCTTCTATAATTTTCTTTTATGCCTGTAGGTGACTATAAAGGTACAATTAACTTTGACCAGCCTATTACACAGACAAATAAAGCTGCTTACTTTGTAAGGAGGAAGTGTGGTATTAGCAGAGTATGCCAAAAGTCCCATTACTCTTTGAACTTCATATAACTGATCATCCACTAAATTAACGAAATATCGCCTGGCATGCCTGAAAAATAAAACAAAGATCATTTACAGACAAGACAAATGTATTGTGCATGTGTATCCTTTCCATGCATGTAATAATTAAAGCAATTACCACGTACAGGTATACTTGTCTTCATTAACTTACACCACCAACAGTTTGGACACCTGTACACAGCCATTAAAGCTTTTTTCAGAGCATCTTTCGAAATTTATTTCATAAAATTTAATCAGTGCCAATTTGTGATCATATACATCTGCTGTCTTGTATGTGCAGTCTAGTGAAAAGATAACAAACCATTTAACAAAAGTCTCGGACCATTTCAGACACCGAAAAATTCTTATTGAGATAAGGAAGAATTAAAGCCGCAAGTCAAATTTTTTTGCTATTACAGTATCAAATAATTTTCCATACAAACCAATTATCTTAGAAAGTTACATACTTTTGCCTATTTACACCGGCAGAATCGGTCTCCTTTCAAAGTAAATAAAATAATTTCTTTGTGAGCAAACGAAAAAACAAACCAAACTGCATCATGGGAATGTTTAGAAAAGGGAACCGTTTGGTTTTGTACCCCGCATGATTAGGTTAATTCAACCCGCATGTTATGCATCGATTGTAAACAAAGCAAGCCTCAGAAATATTAGTGAACAAAATGTACACAGGTTTGTTTTTGATTTTTGCCAAAACATTATGACCTTTATATATAGCAATGACATCATTTCAAAGTTGTAATACAATCAAAGCTGTCTTGATGCCAGGGGGCATAAATTAATATGAGACAAAATTATGCAGAACCCTTTTTGTGTCGTTTGTTTTTAAAATTAATTTTGTACATTATTTTTTCATTGAAATATGTCTTGATTGACCAGGAAAACTACTGCAATGTCTTTAATTTTACACATACTTAGCAAATCCAGCGTTTAAAAGCGGTCAAATTTGATATAAAATCGGACCAAGCAGCTTTAATACAAAGGGATTTTTTCAACATCTGGGTGCATGGCCTGTTTTATCCTGCAACTAACCCTCAGGTAAGGTAACTCAATAAACCAGAGATTTTTTGCTTTGTTTATACCATAGCGTCATGGTTTCATCTGCAGCAGCAAAATTTGTCAAAAATTGCTTGTTTGAGGTGTAAAATATGTATTACCATGCAGGATACAGGATAACATTCTAGAAATGTAGGCGATATGTGGGCTTTGGTCAAAACATAAAAAGGACTCTACAAGCCTTGCCATCTGTGACGTTTTTTTACCCTCACTCAAACATATCTATAACCTAAAAACCTTCAAAATTAGCCAGATTTAATAATGAGCTGGTTTGAAAATTAGCCAGCTATTTTTGCATTGAAAATTACTTGGCCTGTTTTGAAAATAAGCCAGTCATGACAATGCCATTTAGAAAAGATTACTACTTTAAGTCTGGCATGCATCTGTCTTAATATATTACGTTCCATGAAAGTTAGGTGTTAAATGCTAAAAAAAAAACAAATACTCACTGTTCCTATGCAAAATATGCAATCTCAAAAGAAATTTTCTATCGAGATTTTTCATCGATGTGCATGCATTGATAATAATTTCAAATTGCTTAAAAGTAATAAGGTTTGCGGATCTTATCAAAAACAATGTTGACGCAAAAGAAATTAAAAGTCGACATATACATGTAGTAGTTCAATTACTTGTCATGATTATTGTTAAATAAGGATAATTGGAAAGAAATGTCTGTACGTCATATACAGGTAAATATCGGTATCTCGAACATGGGATATCTCGAATACCCCGGTTATGTCGAAGTCGGCCGCTGGTCCCGGCCGTTTTCCCTATATATATGATTTAAAAAACTACTGATATCTCGAATACGGTTATCTCAAATACCCCGCTTATGTCGAAGTATGTTTACGGTCCCAATAACAAATTTTACAAGGGTTATCTCGAAGTGAAGTCAATTTTCTGGTCTGCTAATCGCACCCCGCATGCCGTGTCCTCGTTATTCTCGCCCGCGGCAATTCACACCTTTTCTCAAGACTGATAGTCTATTAACTCCACGCTTAGCCAGTGCAGCTATCGATGACACGGTAATTGTTATAACAGCTTGGGTATATACTCCGGTGATTGATAAAACCAACAAGTTCACAGCTCCCAAAAGTAAGCACCCCTAACATTACCGATAATATGAATAATGATGCACGCTACTTATAAAGCAAACAAGTTCACGGTCACTCAATTACCAAATAGCGCAGCGTAAATTATCGTATAATCAATATCGATGCATGATCAAAGTGAACTTCTACGTAATGAATAATATACCAAAAATATATTTAATAACACACACTAAATCATGATAAATTACCAACGCGCTGATTTAAATATAACAAATTTTATTTCTAATGTGAACAAAAATCAAACAATTAACACATTTGTCTTTGGCTATAAAAGATGGTACAGAATTCTGTACATCATTCAACAACATGTCTCAACACAGCAAAGACATAAATTCTTACTTAAGTGTATATGTGCAATGTCTATAAATGTCTACAAATAAAACATCGTTTCAATATTCCGTCTTTTTTTCCGTTCATACCGGTTCTCAAATTATAGTGCATATAAGGACTTCCTGTGTTAACATGTCAGGACAGAAACAAAAACGCTAATGGAGTCGAAGAATTTCGACTTCGGATATCTCGAACACCCGGATATCTCGAAGTTTTTCCGTGGTCCCCCGAACTTCGAGATATCGATATTTAACTGTATCTTCATTATCAAGTCATACAAATAAATGTTCTATTTTTAACAGTGTCTATCAGTATGTATAACAATTACCATGTAAATGGGACAATAAGGACGTAAGTTTTAAATCAAAGCATAATTATTACTTCTCTTCCTGCACTCAAATAAACAATGAAGTCAGACAAAAGACAGGTGCATGCTTGACTCAAAAAAAACATCCTGAACTTTTGATATCTATTTCACAATGACTGATAAACAGGTTCTACATTTTATATTAATAACTTTTGGCACCGTTAAAAATATCTTACACAAGACTTAAAAGGGTATGGTCATATAGAAGAGCATAGCTGCAGTTCAGTGGTTTTCTCAATTTCACCAAAAATCATAATTCACCCATATTAATTTTCAGAGATTTCGTTGGTACCTTTACCAAGACTTAATGTCCCCAATTAATAATGAAACAAGTCTTTAATTATTGTACGGTTAAACATGCTTGTTACAAAGTGACAGGGCATTCGAGTTTGCTTTGTTATAAACGAACTTCATCGTATTCATTAGCTTCATGATATTGCTTAAAACCCACAGAAAATGAAATTCACTTTACTATAAGCATCCATTCATTATAAACATGTTTGCTATACGCATATTTTACAAAACAGAGAAACAATCCACTTAACTAAACTGAAAATCTACAAACACTGGCTCTTGAGAATGAAGAACAGTTATATATGATACTGTATATTCCATATTTTAGGTGAGTACTTAATTCCAAGATTCAACTGTTGCGTAAAATCTCGGGAATATAAAATCACAAACGCTGAACATTTATCATAGTGTCATTTAGTTTACATCTGTCCAAAATAATAAGAGTGAGAATTTTAAAACTGGGAGATGTGTTTCTCACGATTTTACATAGATATTAATTCATTGCGTTTAATTAGGAATCTACAGTACTGTACGCAAAACACCTAGAGTTACCTGACTGCCTCGAGACGCTTGTCTTGTCGTACCAGTTCAATAAACTCTTGCTGGCGAAGCTTGAACTCCAAGGAACTCTACAATCAAAACTCTAAAATCAAATGCAAGATTAAAAGTGGATATTGAATACCCTTTCAATGTAACACACATGTGCTAGTGATGGCTTGAAAGAATACTCCAGAAACCCAGGCCCATTGGCAACATTGCTCACCTTTGCAACTAGGTTAAAATCAAACCTAACTTTATTCCACATTCTACGATACAAAATAAAACGCATGAACAATTTTTATTCATACTTCTAAAGTTGACCAAGATAAGTAATAACATTTTGCCAAAAAACATTTCCTAAGAACTTCAAGGTATAAACAGTAGACAAGGACGAAATAATGTCCCCACATTTCCTCATTCACTGCTCTCCTCCTCATCACACCAATTTCATTGTACTTCTTTCAAGAGTGCATTTTGCTAAGTTTTAATCAAATTGGCCAAATGGTTCAAAAGAATATAAAAAAGCTGAAAATCTTACCCTGCAACAGACGAATTTAAATTGTGATTGGGCCTTTCTCTCAAATGAGCTAATTATAAATGTTTGCTTGCCCATTCAAACTCCCCCTCTGCTTTGCATGGCATCATAAGAATTTTGAAATTACAGATCCAATAGTTTTTCATAGTTCATGTCCCAGTACAAGTATTTGTATTAATTGATGGCTGAATCATTGATACATGCAATACTGAAAGGCCAATACATCTGCTTTGAACAAGCAACTTTAATTTTGCAAGAATCAAGTCTTCAGGTGTTAAAGAAAATAAATAATATTAATAGCACCTGTCCAACTAGAAGTTCAGATGATCTTTTTACTATTTATATTTCTCATATCTGCAGTGGTTATAAAATTAGTACCTTGTTTTTACGTAGTTTGGACTTGTTGTCGTAGCACCAGGCTAAGCATGGAGCAGTCTCACGCCTCAAAAGGGACTCCTCTACTTCTCGCGAAGTCAAAAACAGGTCAATGTTTGTCAAATCCTTAAAACACAAGAACATTGAATATATATTTTTTACTTGGTAAGCTACCAAACAGTTCTTTTCAATAAATTTTTGTTAGTGAATTAAGACCAACAATACATGAAAAATTTTGAAAGATACAATCATGTAGATTGGTCTGTGTGTATTGTAAAAACTTTCATTTCATAAATTTTCATTTGATTTGACTATATTTCTGGAATTCAAGATCTGTAGAGCAAATTATTAATTTCATTTAATATGGAATTATATTGCTCCACCATCTTATTTTATGCTAAGAGTAGACATATACATGTACCGGTATAGCTACTTTACAGTTACATTTATAATCAGGTTATATTTAATTTTTATTTCTTTACATAATATTGTTTGTAAACATCAACTTCCAGTGGTTTTTAAATTATTAATGAAACATATACAGATAATAGAATTAACAGAATAATCCGTATTGAGGTCCCCATGCATCCTCCTACCAACTCCCTTTCCTTTACACAATCATGTACCTTATGTGTATCAGACTGTCTAATATCATATCAGGGCTGTAAAAAGATCTTATCTATAAGGACAGGTGGACGCTTCAGTAGAAGAAAGGACAACTTTAGTCAAATATTAGTACATACTGCTACTGATTCATCACACACAGGCGACATTATTTTTTGTGTTTGTCTGAATTCATTCTTACTAAATGACTGTTTTTAAATTATATACTAGTACAACAATGGTTCTTTTCACTTTACTCTTCCTATAAATGTAAAAGTATGGGTTACAGACTAGATTTGTATCCATGTAAATTACATGATTGTATGTATGGAGTACAAAAGATATCTTGTTGTTCACAAAAGTAAATCCTTATGAAAGTTAAACAATAGTTATCTGTGGCTTATCATATATGGCCAATCATTTTCGCGTCCCGAAATTACATCAATACAGTGATAAAGTACAAACACAGATTTATTATAATAGTGAAATCATGGATGTGGCAAAGTTTTGTAGAGACCCACTCCCAAACAAAATTCTACATACTCTGATATTACAATTAGGTCTACATTATGATTTACAATGAGTTATTCTATTCCCAGATTGAAAAATATTGTACATGTAAATCGGCATTGTTTTTTTTTTGTAGGTAAGGTAGCAAATTTTGTAAAAATAAAGTAGACACGATAATTAAAAACAAATATGTATGCATACGTTTTCAAATATATTCATTTGTTATCTGAAAGTTAAGTTTAAAAATGCAAACAATTAAAATTTTTTTGCATGTTTTCTTTTTAAAGATATTCGTATAAAAGTGATAAAAGCCAATAAATTATTGTGAAAAACCCCAAATGATATGGGGTAATTTTGATGTAACACTTTGGCATCAACTGTTAGAAATATTTTCTTAATTCACTACAATTGCATGATATATTAGTACTTTTAATATATACATATGAAATACATGTATTTTTCATCAAAGGAAATGGAGAGGACTTGGGTACTTCCTACTGACACACTCATTTCCTTTGTTTTGAGTTTGTTTGTTTTACTTTCAAATTAAGTTTGCATTAACTGATTAAATGGTCAAACCCTTTCCGTGATTTAATTGAACAAACTGAAAATAAATCTGTGAATATCAAATAAAATGCTTAGATTAAATTTCTAGAACATTTCAAGGTGTTCATGAAAAACACAAGGTGTGGCATGCAGTTACAGGATTATCACATCCGTCTGTTTTGTTCTATTTTTATCTTGTAATACTGCTGAACGAGGTACATCTTTTGCAATAAAAAAATTAAATTGAAATTAATATCCCTGATATATCAATTAAATGTAAATTACTACATGTATTTTTTGGTATTACTGGTACAAATAACCTATAAAAGTTGAAAAATTCCAAGACCCTTTGAAGTTGCCAATTCCTTACTTTCAATTTAGCATACTTTATACATAGAGGTACAATTAACATGCAAAAACTATGATGACAAAAATATCTTCTACAAAGTGCATATTTTACTGTTTTAAATACTGCAATGTACCAAGTACTCTATGTGTGGTAAAATATGACCAAAAAATATAGCTAGTACATGATATACATGTACACTGCTTTTGAAATACCGTTAATCAACTGCAAAAAAGTACCATTTTAATTAACATGGTGAAAGTGAAAAGGCTGGGTCTTACACTGCATCCTTTTACATGCATGTACATAAGGACCAATTAGATAATGACTGATGACTTTTAGAAACTTACCTGAATATCAGAGTGCTGAGCTAACTTGAGGGCAGTATTGTAGTACCCTGACCGTAGGAAATAGTCCACAAGCATTCTGTCTAGCCTTTTTTTCTGCCACAGGGGTCTAGTATGGGGCTGCAAACACTCTGCCTCTTTTAGATGTTCCACACGCCGTTTTAATACTTTAGCCGCCTCAAGTTCTTCATTTATGCTTTCTTCTGCCTAAAAAGAGTTAACAATTTTTTTTCTTTTAAAAAATGCAACATCAGGGATATGATTCACCTTTTGGAACTACATTACCTTTAAATGGCATATTCAGGCAAAAATTTGAAAGATACAGTTGAACTTCGATATCTCAAACACTAATACTTGTACCTCGAATACAATGGATATGTCAAAGTGATTTGTAAGTGCCAAACACTTATTTTTAAAGTATTTAATATCTCGAATATACTCAGATATCTCAAAGTCTTTAAACAGTCCCATCTAGTTCCAGATAAAAAAGTTTGACTGTATATCCCAAATACAATTTGATGATGGACAGCTATAGAATTTCAAAAGTACAGGTCGGTCATCTTTACTAACTTTTTTTATCATATGACACACCTTTCAACCAAGATTGATTCATCAACGAACCAAGTTTAAGGGTCTTTACAGATTTTGATATATGATTTAAACACAGTTTAATAAATTAGTATGTATTGTCCATAAAATTCCAAAATGAGGCCAGTGACCTAGATTTGGGTAGCTTAATTGACCTCTCTTAAATCTGCATGAACACTACTCGTAAAACAAGTTGTCCACAACATTTCTCTTACATTGTTGCTATCCCTACAACCCCTATAAAAGCAGCAGACCTCTTCACAGTTCAAAGTATTTCGCTGTAGAAGTCTCACCTATATGAATATACATGTATTTTGCGTATCCGTGTGACAATGACATAATCAAATCTGACTTTTTCCAAGCCAGGAAACTTCTAACAAGCATTAAACAGATCAATACATTATTTACAAACAGAAAATGCATGTAACAGAAGAAATAAATGCACAAAATCTAAGACGATGAAGTTTCAGGTGTGCATTGTCTAGCAATCAGGTAATGAAATGTGAGGGTTAATATACCTATGAAATGTTGCCCAATTATCAGCAGTGTTCAGCTATAAGATGCATTAGCTGACCAAGTTTAGTGGTCCTCTGCATTGAAGTCTTCAAAGTATGATCTGGGCATAATTTAAGTACTATGTATGAATAAACTCTCAAATAGGATCTCAGAGACCTAATTTTGGGTTTCCACACCCACCAAGCTGACCAGGTCTTAAGCCTCACAGTGCATAAGATATGAACCATACATAAATGATAATAAAGCCAACAGACAGACTGATCTATTGATAACTGAGAGCACATTAATTACCTTCCGCTTAAGAAAGCAGAGCTTTTCCACCATATTGTCCAGAGCTAGTGAAACTTGCTGGACAGAGGGAGATTTCTGGTCCTGCAAACATTCTTCTACCTCACTGCTAGCTTGCTGGACACGGGACACCTCTCTGTCAATGTTTTTCTGGCCGGACCGAAATTTTTTGTTTAGAATTTCATATGGCACCTAGGAACAAAAAAGAGTCTTTATTACATAAAAGTACAGTACCGTACATTGTCTATAAAAAGATTCAAAGGACACTATAAATAGTCTGTTTTCAAATTTAAAAGCACATGAATCATTTCTAAACCAGTCAATTTTATTGTTTTTAAAATCAAAGACTAATCACTTCCGGTTTAATTTTCAAAATCAAATTGTCAATTTATTTTTAAAGTTCGGTAGGTTTGACAGTCTTGGTTGAGATTGTTGCATTTTGTTGATAAAAGTTATGGAAGTATGTAAATAATATTTAGTATTGAAACAGTGTGATTTCTGGGTTCAAAGCAATTTAAGAAACAGCACTGAGTTAAAACATACATGTACTATATAGAATTGAAGAATTATCAGTAGCACATCAGAGAACAAAAGTATTCATTGAAAAGTAAACAAGTAAACTTTGCTATTTATTTTTCTAATTGACATGCTAAAGGTCAGTCTACACTGTGACTAGTACAAAAGCTGAAGCTCTTAGGAGGGACTTGAATTGACAGGTCAAAGAGCTTAAGCTCTGTTAATGCAAAAGTTTCAATTGCATGATTTGTTTCAGTTCAAGACTAGGAACCAGTAGTTTATATAGTCACACACCTTAAAGTAGAAAGTTGCAAACCTTGAATCACTTATCAGGGGCACAGACTCTAAATACATGACAGTTTAAAAAATAAGTCCAAGATCCATTAACTATTACTATGACCTTTTAGATCTTACAATGAGCACAAGAAATCAAAGACTGAAGGCAAAACCTCTTACATGCAAATTCAAGATGTTTCTATAAATAATACGTGCTTGTAGGGGAAACATAATCCTACCCCCCCCCCCCCCCCCCCCCCAATCTGAAAGTGAAAAACTGAACTTTATTTATTTTACAACGATTGATAAGCAAGTTCTACAACTTATATTAATATCTCTCGTTGGCACGGATGTTAGCGCGAGGGGGTAATTGGTGTGGGAAGAAGCCAGAGTACCCGGAGAGAACCCACGTGTCCAAGCGGGCGACCGCCATACCCTATCACATACAACCACTGTCGATCACGGGTATCAAACTCGGGTCGCAGCGGTGACAAGCGAGAGCATTGTCCACTAGGCTACTTGGACACCAAAAAAAAGTGGTCACTGGGAATGGGGAACGGACAATAGCCCCTGCTGACTCCTTACCGTCTCTGTAACTAAGCATAAATGGCATGTCCACAGGATGAAAAAATGTTATGTTTAAATCGAAATTCAGTCTTACTTAATTCAAACAATATTTTGGATATAAGTCGAAAGTTCTCTTATAAATGTAGCCCTGGTTAAATTAAAATCTATTACAATAACGAACCCCAAAAACCTAACATTTCAATATCTAAAACTATATATTTTGATATAGGAAATTATAAAATTTTGTTGGAATCACATTATTTGGTTTAAATAATCGTTGCTAACTCATAATTATCTGCTTAACACAAATCCTGGTTCAATGTTTTGCTTTATTGAACATTCCTCCATATATTTTGTACGCATATCGAAGACACAAACACAATTTCTATGATCGAGTGGAAAAATTTTAAATAAAATAAACATAGAAAATAATAAAACTATTTTGAAAATCAGTTTAAAGACACCACAATCAATTCAATTGTTACTTTTAAGGTTGGATGTTCCAGAGACTTCACATCTGCCATTTTTCTGTCTGCTAGATTGGATGCGTTTAGAAGGCAAAACTCATACAATGAAATATTCGTATGAGTATATTACCTCGTTAAATGTGTTTTGAAGTCTATCATATGAATACGAAGCTTTTATTCGATTATCATGCTGTAAATTATTTCTGTTCATTTCTCTAGAGTAATTATTTTTTTTAATAAGAAGTAAGCCATTTTAGGTACGCATTGTCAAAAGAAAAATAGATATTTTAAATATTTTTTTTGTCAAATCATTTTTTTAATTATCATCGCATATTGGAAAGTTTTAGGTCAAATTATGGTAAATAATGAAACTTATAATTCAATTTTTGCAGGTATTTTGAAAAAATATATCAACGAGATGTCACGAGATTTGAAAAAAAATCTGCGGGTTTGCTTGCGTTTTGAAGCGAGTAATAGGGCACCGCTTTAGGATAATTTTCGTTGATACATACGCTTGGCGGTAAGAATTGTACTTCATTAGTGAGTTGCAATGTTTATTCTACATTGTCAGATGGAATTTATATTGGTGGAATAGTGGGTTTTGCCTGTTAAATTTAAACCGGAACGTTCATTTTTAGTCTTTGTCTTGCAAATGTTTGTAAAAAGGTAAGACCATTGATAAAAAATGTTATTTGAAAATTACTCGTCCATCGTATGTAAATTGTTAATAATTCAAGTATATCTGATTTTAGCTAATTAAGATAGCACCTGATGTTATGATTGTCGCAAATCAGCGTTTGGGGAAATAATTGGGTCATATTTGTGTTCGTGATGCCGCATGGAACCATTGGCGTGTCGATTTGTAAAGGAAATATGCACATTCTTATCTGCTTTAAAACGCGGAGAAATCCTATTGATCTTTGATTGTTTGTCGCTACATTGGATTAAGGTTGATATTATATATCAAAAGATATGTTATTGTGGACTGTTTTTGTCACTTTTTTGAACCAGATAAACGAGTAGAATTTGAAATACAGCGAGAATAACAGAAGAGATTGAAACAGTGCAATTTATGCAAATGACCCCCAGCAAAGCATAGGGTGTCCATTACACACACCGCGCTCTAAAATAGATGTGAAGTACTTCCCGTATATTGTGTCTGCCTGATTGTGTTTTGCACAAATCTGAAAGAACATGTTTGTATAACAGGATTTCTTGTGATAATTTGCAGGATAATTAAGAGATTAAAATCAATATTGAAGTATTTTGTGTTTATTGCACTACACATGTGCCAAGCAAGGAAGTTTATCACATGCACAAGTGGGACATTTGAACAAAGGGCTCTGTCTTGGAAATCTGATTGGAATAACAACAATGAAATGTTAGTCAATGAGAAGAAATGAATTATTGCAATGTAATGATTATGCCAATTGTGAAATTAATTCAAAATATTTTGGCGGAGGATGAATAAGATTAGTCTATAAACAAAAGAGGAGTGTCCTACTTAATATAGAATCTTAAAAAAAAATGACCATGATTTTCCATCTTTTGTATAATATAAATTTTTAAAATGTTTTTAGAACTCCCCTTATTTTATCTTTATGGAGGCCACCTAGCTTGTGTAATGATTTTAATCTATAATTTACATTTGACAGTTATGTAACAGTAAGATTTCTTATTCTAACATTTGTAGATATTTTATGAAATTACTTTGGTATGTTATCTTTCCCTTTTCTTTTTTTTTTTTTGTCATTTTTCAAAATACAAGTTTAACATAAGTTTTGAAAACACTTGTGTTTACACAAATAGGAAATAATGCTTGTATTAAGAGTTTGACAAAAAACTATCCTCAAAGATTACAGTATTTTTTTTAGAAAAGGAAACATTCACTAATTACAAGAGGAAATATTTCCTTTATACATGTACATTTAAATACATATGATAAATATGATTTTAAAAAAAGAAGAAAAAAAAGAAGCAAAAACATCAAAACTCATTGGTAGTTGATTAAAAATAATTTACAAGAGATTTTCATTAGGTTCATGTGTCATACCAATTTAAAGTATTTTGCAATAATTGTAATTCTGTGGTAAAGTTGAAGACCAATACACTGAAGCTATCTTTTTTTTTTTTAATGCTTAGTTGTCAGGTTGCATAACAACAAACTTGATACAGTTCATACAGTTTAAAATGCAGTATCAAACTATCGGTTTAGATAATAAATGTTATAACACCAATTGACATAATGGCAACGTTATTTATAATTTCTACAAGGAAACGCTAGGCATGAAAAGGGGAAGTTATAACACTTGCTATCATATTTTTTTTTTTCATACATTATTTGCTTTAATGCACATGGAGAGCAATTTGTGAAGAGGCATTAAGTGATAACCTCAATCCTCCTCCACACAAATGAACTTGTGGATCATTGGCATACCGGTATATTATGAAATCCGGATTTACAATTACACAGTTTAAAAAAAAAGTTCTAAGACAGTCGTTTTGAAAATTGTTTAAAAGAATTTAGTCAAGCATAGAACAGGTTTTTAAATTCTGAATTGAAAGAAAAAAAATCAAATGTTATCTGTTGATCATTTTAGCATGAACAATTACATGAAGGTTAACAGTTTTTTCTCTCTTGGATGAATATTAATGTGGAATTCAAAAAAAAAAAAATCAGTGACATTAGGGAATTATAAAACGTTCTGTATATAAAGGTGTATTTATAGAATGGATATCAGAAAGTACATTTAGTTTTCCTCCCGTTTAACTATCATATTGACAATTGGGGGTTTTATGTACATGTAGAAGTAAAATATTTCTTATACCACTTCATCCAAACACTTGAGTTGACAGTGATTTTTGTTCAACTTTGAGTTTAGCCCAAAAAAATGTGCAAGTACTTACCTAAACAAAAGTGTCTTTAACACTGTGTGAAATGGGTACAGTTTTATAATCAAGGGGCAAGAAAAATGCCAGGGATAAACTTGTAGTCTGAGCAGAAAACTATTAAGTGTGGGATGATCATGTAAAGTGTGGTATTTAGATGTTTGTTTAAATTATCTGATCTTAATGCCAGAAAACAAGGTATTCTAGATTTAAGAAATTTGGTATATTATTATACTTGGTAGTCAATCATTTAATAATCAATCAATGATTACATCTTGAAGTGTTTAAAAAGCCTATTGGTCTTGACTTTGATACACAATGAATTTGTGGAGAGGAACCAGCAGTGTGTTGCTTGTAGGCGGGTACTGCTGTGACTGAACAAATTGCAAAGGGGTTGGTTTGGTAAGTTCCAAGGGGTTGTAAACATTGTGATGAAGAAAGAGGAGAGGGCATTCTGGACACCAAAGGAAGATAATGGTGGTTGAATAATTTCATGAAGTTGAAATGGAATTTGTGCTGTTGTCAGAAGAATCTGTTTTTTAATCGTAGGCTTTCACATTGGCTCATCATTTGTTTGAATAGTGTGTGAGGGTTCAAAATGTTTAGAACGATGTATGGTATATTTTAAAGGCGGGATGCTGGGGAGATGTATTATTTAGGGGGCAGGGAGAAGTGGTGATGTTTGTAGGGTGAGGGGGTGTAAGTGGTAACTCCATAGAAAACACTCAATTTCCTTAATGAGTTAAATAAGAACCCACCGAAATAAAGGTAAATGTACTTTATAAGTTGTTAACATTAGTGTGTATCTCTCTAGAAGGCATGGATGGATTGTGTACTCTGTATTCACATTACACAATGGTAGGCATGTAGGAATTCATTTGTTGTCTGCAGGGAATTAAATTGTTTTCATCTGACAAACTGTTATGTTTTTGCATTGTATAAATTCCATTGCATTATTTGTAAGGCTTATCTTGTTTAACTACAATTTTCAGAGAAAATTGAATATCATGCATGGTTATATACAAGTACATGTTATATCACCCCCCCCCCCCCCAAAAAAAAAAAAGAAAAGAAAAGAACCAAAGTCAGAAAAAAAAGATTGAATGAATATTCATGAAAGTTTACTTTAAAAATTCAAGAAAACTTGTGTTATTTTTATGCTTGATTAGTACGGTAATTACATTGTTCTGGTATGCATATTATTAATGAACAGACATTGCAAAGCAGCTGTTGATATTGTGTATTTGTTGAGCAGAGGTGTAAAAGTTGTGATGATGGCCCTATGTGATTAAGGTTGCACTCTGTAGGAGAGCCAAGCTGCCCTTCCTTATCTCCCCTGGAAAAGGATATTGTAGGAGTACTCGATTTATTATTGGAGTCAATAAATAGAAACGATGACCTGCATTCTGTAAAGGAAGAGATCGGTTTCCAGGATCTCGAAAATTAAACTGTTTTTCCTTCAATTAAAAACGTATGATAAACAACTCGGATTGTTTTTTTCCTTTCATTGCAGGGTACCTATATATAGATTATCTGGGAACGATGTGTTCAGGCATTCAATGACGGCACTCCATTGGATGTAGACACAAGCAGAAAATTTCCATCTGTCCTTAGATCTATTTGCTGCTGTTACAAGTATGTATATTTTAATGGCCAACAATGTATTGGTGGTGATTTTTTTTTTTCGGTGTAGCGTTATAATGCGGATGAGGAAGTGAGATATCTGATTATAATGCACTCTAAGTTTTGCTGAACAATAAACATTTTATTGCTAGTTATAATCTTAACGAGATTAGTATCAGCAATATTGAGGAAAATAATGTCTGCACTCGGCCTCTATTTCGATTTTAACTAATTTATAGAAAAAAATTATATGAATTTGAAAAAGATTGCCTCTGCTAATTTTTAAGACATATTAGAAAACGGTTATAATTGTAGTTTATTTAGATGCTTGTATTAGTGGTAATTGAATTAACTTAAAGGATAAAACAAAAAGTTGCCAACTATGTGTATTACAAGTTATTTCGTTTGTTTTGCATAAATTGATTTTATGTTGTTTTTGAGATGCATTGCAATCATTGATGTAGCATTATTGCTACAGGGTTTTTGAGGTGTATTGCTATCAGTAATGTAGCCTCATAATGCTGCAGAGTTTTTTGAGGTGCATCGCTAGTATTGATGTGGTATCATTGCTGACAACCTGCAATCCTTTCTTTTATAATACGACAAAGAACTCAAAATTAAAGGAAAATGCTGTTAAATATAGTTTAAATCTGATTGTTAATATAACTAATGTACTTTGAGTCTTTGACAACTAGTTAAATGATTTGCAAAGTTTATTTTAAATACAAATATTTACATTTTCCAGTGTCTGTGACAACATTACAGATTTTGTAATGTATAGTCCGATACATATCATCAACTACTATTTTAATATTAAATGGTACAATTGCTGAAAATTATGTAAATATAAGTAATTATGAATCATTCTTTAAATACTATGAGGTGATCAAATACCGCCGGGCATGATCAAAGCTATCATAAAGCTCTCTGGGCTTTATTGGGTTTGATCCCTCAACCGTATTTGATCATCTCATACTATAGATTCCTTACTTTAAACGGGTATTTAATTTCGTGATTCAATGGTTTTGCATCAAATTGTGAGAATATAAAATCGTAAGCGCCAAATTTTTTATCACATTTTCATTTTGCTCACATTTGTCTGAAAAATAAAAGCAAGATTTTAAAATCTACGAGACGTGCTTCTCGCAGTTTTACATAATTATATACATGTAATAATTCCTCGCTTTAAATTAGGAATCTACAGTAATCATGATAATACTAAAAATATGATTCCTTATTAAAATAAACAACATAACATCAAAACAATCAGGTACATGTTTATTGTTTACTCATTGAAACATGTGAAAACAACATTTAACCAATACAAAGCAAAACAACAACAAAACAATTATCCAAACAATGTATTGTGATACACTGAGCATGATATCGTTTGCATAGCATTTTTGTTTGAATAGGTACTGTTCATCTATATTTAAAATATTACGTACTATCCACAGTATACATGTATTTTAAATGTTTATGGTATATGTATATAGTAAACATTTACATGCCAAGCTTAAAAAATCTTGAGACAGTTCCTAATCTGCTAGTAAAATACTTTGATTTTCTTAGTCCATTTTCAAAGGAGGATTAAAAAAAAAAGAATATTTTTTGTAGCTACCATACCACCTACCCAATATTGAAAATCTCCAACAACAAAAAAGAGTTAAAAGACATAACTTTGTTTTATGGTAGTTGATTATGTCTCCTAAATTTGTATGTAAGCTGACTTTTATTCTGCAGATTGTTGTGTTCCAGAGGCCAATATTGGTGACACAACATTGCCTCGTGGAGCCTGACCTCCACAGTGATCTCCCTTTCCATCACATGGACAAAAAGAAACTGCTACAACCAACAAAGCGACCACGGTTAGAAGCTCCAACTAGTAAGTAACAAAGAGGATCAACTCACTTCTGATGAAGAATTTCAGAATATATTTGCATTGAAAACAATTCTTTTTGCATTTATATACGATTATTAAATTGGTATGCGTTTTTATTTTTCTAAAATATATGAGAAGGAAATTTCTAATGTAATTGAGTTAGAAATATTAATACCAGTACTTTCATGGTGGAAAAAGAAGTCAATTCTTATATGGGTACATTTGTATTTGTAAAGTTGATTATTATATTTTTCATGGCTGCTAATGCGTAGGATTTGTTTTTTGTTGCAGTGTCCATTCGTGGACCTATTCCCAATGGGCCCATGCATCCCCGCCCACTCATTGCCCTTCTGGATGGCAGAGACTGCTCAATAGAAATGCCCATCCTCAAGGATGTGGCCACTGTTGCATTCTGTGATGCGCAGTCAACACAGGAAATTCATGAAAAAGTAAGCACACACCTTTTATGATTTCAGGTGGAAAAAGATATTTATCCTAACAGTCCAGAGATATATACAGTAAAACACGGTTGTAGCGAACACGCTTATAATGAATTGACGCTTAAAGCAAAGTGACTTTCATTCCCCGTGACTATATTACATGTTGTAAACTTGACGGATATAACGAATTACGCTTATAACGAAGCAAAATCGCCCGTCCTTGGCGCTTCGTTATAACCGTGTTTTACTGTATATCCCCATGCCTTAATTGGCAAGGGGATCGAAAATAGACAATGAGTTGGATAAAATTTTTATACCTTCACAAATCTTGATGGAATGAGAACTATTGCTTTACATAAAAATTTGGGCTGGCAGACTCTAGAGATACAATTCCTTACATTCAAAACTATCACTTCTTTTTCTGGAATTTTGAAAATTGCAAGTATTTTGGATGTAAAAAACTAGAGCTCTATGACCTGAATTTTCTTAAAGAGCTGCAGTTATGCTTGTCAAATAATGAAAAATTCTTTTTATTACAACATTTTACATAATTCCATATCGTGTTGTCTGTTTTATGCAAAAGATCTTAAAGTCATTTCATGTACAGAGTTCGACATTGAAAGAATTCATAGCTGATAGTATGTTGATTGACTTTGTGTAAGAGTGATATATTTTCTCCCACAGGTATTAAATGAGGCAGTGGGTGCCCTGATGTGGCACACCATCACCTTAGCCAAAGAAGACTTAGAGAAATTTAAAAGTTTACGGGTCATAGTCAGAATAGGCAGTGGATATGATAATGTGGATGTCAAGTCAGCAGGAGAACTGGGTATGTTAAGATTAAAGTTTAGGTACAGGGCGTTCTCGATACTGATGATTACTTATTAAATGCATGGAATTAATGTCTGCATAAAATTGCAAGGAGCAACACCCCCCACCCCACCCCAGATTTTAAATCTCTTGCACAAGGTACTGGCGCAAAATAAGGAATTTGCAGAATTACTATTCCTTTTCTCAACTTGTTACAGAGGGGATATAACATTGCTTACTACATGTATATGTGAAAGTTTAAGTATATAAAAGATTGTGGACATTATTGAAGGCCAACCTTTAGTGCTGAGAATTTTCTAACTTTGCTTCCTTCTTTAGCATTTTAGCAATTCAAAGTGTTTTCCTTTTTCTGAAGTTATTGATAAAAATGTTTGAACATAAATTTGTGTTGTAGGTATAGCGGTGTGTAATGTGCCTGGTTACGGAGTGGAGGAGGTGGCTGACTCCACTATTTGTCTGATACTGAACCTGTACAGACGGACCTACTGGCTGGCCAACAGTGTCAGAGAGGGCAAGAAAATCAACGGACCAGAACAATTACGAGAAGCTGCTCAGGGCTCTGCTAGAATCCGCGGCGACACACTGGGAATTGTGGGACTAGGTAAGTTTCAATTTCGCCCTCTCTAACTTGACTCAGTGTGAATTGGAGTAAATGTAACATTTTAAAACAGACACAAACAATGAAGGTTTGCTTAAATTCTCTTAGAAGTTTCTATCCTTTAACCCTCTATGATGCGTTTTGATAACCCTGACTGACATTCACTTGGTTAAGTATACACATATAGATATCACATGATTTACCAGTGTATGGTGGCGTAATGCATTACTACAATAAACAAAGATGGCGGACGTTACAAATGTTTTCCATATTTGTGTATAAACAAGTTTAGAGTCAGAATTTTGAAGATATATTAGTAGTGAGATTGAATAAGGAAAGCCAGATGTCAAATTCATGCAAAATATTGAGGAAAAATCTGTTTAGTTATAGAAAACAGAACACAAGGTGTACATTACCTGCAACCCCTAAATACACGAATATTCTGGTAGATTTTATTTTTTTGAAAAAGTAAACACACTTTGTTAATATGTTACATTTATCAAATCTCCTTAAACCATTTATTGTTGTCATTTTTTCATTTAGGTCGCGTGGGTTCTGCAGTTGCCCTGCGAGCTAAGGCATTTGGATTTAATGTTATATTTTATGACCCTTACTTGCAAGATGGAGTGGAGAAATCATTAGGTGAGATATTTAGCATAGATCTGTAAATTTTTTTCTATTGGTCAAAATATTTGCAGTAGCTTTATATTTTTGTTACTTACTTGTATTCTATTTGTAGACTTGAATTTCAAATTCCGCTTCTTCTTTTTTTTCAAACAGGCATTACACGAGTATACACTTTACAAGATCTTTTGTTTCAAAGTGACTGCGTCAGTTTACATTGTAACCTTAATGAACACAATCATCACCTCATTAATGACTACACCATCAAACAAATGCGACCAGGTAAGGCGAACACCATACAAATGCGACCAGGTAAGGCCAAATGTCAATCAGGCTGACTGCTTTGATTCATTCTGAAATTTTATTTCATCTGTCAAAATCACTGACAATTTCATGAGCTTTCAGTTTAAACCAGTGTTATGCCAAAATCAGAAAAATGTTCTATAGAATTCTGGTCCTCACGCTGTAGAGGACTGCTGAGTAAAAAGGATATAAAGAAAAAGGTTAATTTGCTTTTGAGTTCTTAAATATCTACATTCAATCCTATCGCTAAAGCGTTTATATTTTTAGGTATATAAATTATAGAATGAAAAAAATCTAATTTTTTTTAATCAAACTATTACTGAGTTGAAATGTAAAGCACTGAACTTGTCATGTGTGACCCGAGCTATGTGACTCGAGCGTACGTTGGTCTGATGTTGGTGCCGTGCATTATTGTAGGTGCATTTTTGATTAACACTGCGAGAGGAGGGCTGGTGGATGAGCATGCCCTGGCAGCAGCATTAAAAGATGGCAGAATACGAGCAGCAGCATTAGACGTCCATGAAAACGAACCATTCAGTTTCTCCACCAGTGAGTAGACTTTTCACTCCTCCACTACCACCACTGACATTTTCTGTCCCCGATATAAAACGTTAGAAAACTTGTAAATATATTTATTCTTTGTTTATTGTTTCAAACTGAAATTCGGGCCATTGTGATCATCCACAGCACCATCTTAAGCAGATCTGTCTCATGTTAGATAACTTTTATTATTATCTTCATGTACTTGATGATATGGAAATGTGTCCTCAAAACAGTTAATTAATAGGGCCAAACCTTATTGTATATTGTGCATCTGTTGACTGGTAATTTATTGTAATTGAATATTGAACTTTTTACAATATAATGTTTTGAAAGGAAATCCATTTTAATTAAGTGCTAAGTGTTATCTGATTAAACATGGACGTCATTATTAAAGGAGTGTTTTGTATTTTAAAATTGTTTTTTTAACCTATTTATTCAGAAATGTTAACTTATGCAAAATTGTATAAACTAGTCTAATATAAAGCAAAATATATTGTGTATTATAACAAACGATATTTTTTTACTTTCAGGTCCACTAAAGGACTGTCCCAACTTGATCTGTACCCCTCATTCATCATTCTACAGCGAACAAAGTGTGACGGAGCTCCGAGAAATGGCAGCTGGAGAGATCCGCCGGGCAATCGTAGGACGGATTCCCGACAGTCTACGCAACTGTGTCAATAAAGAGTACTTCTCTGCAGGTACAGGTACAGCTCATCAACAGTTCTGGCCTCGAGATCATGAACCGTTTTTAGAACTAAGTCAAAATTTCACTTATTCATACAATTATAATACATCAAGAAACAGTGCTAAAAGTTTGTAACTTTAAAAGTGATATGGAGACACGTTTTAATAGCATTTCATTTTTTCGGTGTTTTCAATCACAACACAAAAAGGCAGTGTACAAATTTTGACATAAGTCCAAGACTGCTTCATGATCCTGGGGCCTGTATTATAACCTTTTGTGTACTGGCCTTAGACCAATTTTTGGCCAGTGCATTGTTGCATCATTTAATCAACACACATAAAATTATGTACAAAAAATGAATAAACATAGCAATAGGTCTTAGGCCAGTAGGGTTCTACAGCTTTATGATTCCTAACAATGTCTTTTTAATTTTGGTCATTCGGTTAATTTGGCTTGGAAAGTTTTTGGTGTATTCATTCAAGAAAGTTACTGTAAAGTTTCGTGTATAGCATGCACCTGTGTATAATATGCACCCCCAAAGTTGAGTATAGAATGCTGAAAAAAAAACCTGCTGTACCTATGTATTATATGCGCCCCACTATTGTTATAAGGTATTGAATTTATTCCTTCATTGATTGTTATCCCCTCGCGCAACTTTTTGCAAAGGGGATATAGCATCGCTACCGTGCGTGTGTGTGTTCGTATGTGTGTATGTATGTGTGTATGTATGTATGTATGTGTGTGTGTGCACTCCATTTCAATTTTCTAGTAAATTAATAAAAAACCTTCCAATAGAATTTCCTCAACCTTTGCACAAATATGCATCATTGTAAAAGATTAAAACAAATGCAATGTCATATTAATTGGTCAAATTTTTATGCCAAAACTTAGATAAAATTACACCATTGTAAAGGAGGGGGGGGGGGGGGGCATACATTATAACAAAATTCGTTCAAAACTAAAAAATATTTACCATAGATTGCACACTTCTGTAAAATAACAAATAAAAAAAATGCATGTGCCTTTCCAAACCATTACTATTACAAATTATTATTTCATTAAATCAATGTCATAATCAATTTTGTATACGAGTTATCAATCGAAATTTCTGAGTAAGAGTTATCAATCTTCCGCTTCACTTCTTTGAAACCAAAGTGAAAGTAACTTGATATTTTTTGGATTTAGATCTAGTACAGGTAAAGAAAATGTAGTGTTTGCAGTAATGGAGGGTTAGTAGAATGTGGTCTTCTCATTAACATAACTATATATTGCTAAATAATGCATCCCTACACACAATAACTCATGTCGCGAGGGGATGCTCCGCTTAGGGGTGCCCTTGTTATACTATAGTTTAGGCAGTAAGAATAGATTGTTTGTTGTTTTCTTATTTGATTATTTATAATATAAAAAAACACAAATCTTTCTAGTACAGAAAAAGTCTTGCCAGTTTGTCATCTTCAGGTAGCTTTGTAGTTTTATTAATTAAACATGTTATTGTTGCATTTCCTATCATCAATTTTGCATTTTATAATTTGACAACATTATATATATTCACTTTACATTTTTGAAGAATTTTTTTATTTTTATGCTTGGTATTCTGTCATTAGTATGCAATCAATACTGGTGTAGGAACTTTAATTACTGATAGTTTTTTAAAGCCTATCTGATCCCTGCAATATTTGATTAAAAGAAACTTTTTTTTGTTTTTTATCTGTAATATTTCCTTTGATGATTTTCACCAATATCTTAGCAGTGGTTTTACTCAATACTGTACATTATTTTACTTGTATTTTTTCCATAATTTGACGTGATCTTAGAAGGGGATTGTTACTACAATTCAACACAGCAAATCTTATTTAAAAAATACATGTTTATTTTCCTAATGTAATTAACTGTATCATTACAGGCACAGTGCGCCCACCGTTTGGATTCCCGGGATACCCTGAAGGCATGAACGGAGCAGGGTACCCCTTCTCTAACCCTGCCGCTGCTGCTGCAGCCGCTGCTGCCAGTCTGGCTGGTGTACACTCTACCACCATAGAACACCCCTCTGTGTCCCACAGCACCCCCCACTCCACCCCCCACAGTACACTGTCCGAGTCCGCCATTCACATGGGCAAGGCAGAGTCGTCCGAGGTTCACTAACCCAGCCGTAGTGTGCATCAGTGAATCGGAGCCACGTACAGTTTGATTGGAGATCTACCTTAATGTGTTATTTCCCATTTGTATTAAAGGTTGTCAGAAAAATCTCTATAGACTGATGAAAAAATACAAAAAATTTATTGATCTGGTAAGGAAAAAAAAAGGAGGATGTTTTCGCCTCCCTCTCTGGAGCGCTGACCACTGAGAAATGTTGACGGCTTATATGTGTTTGTGGGTCCAGTTGGGAGAACATTACAGGAGAGCAGAAAACATTCTTGACAAAATAAAATGTATCTTTAGCTTGAAGGAATTTTACTGCAAAATGTTTAGGGGAAATGATCAGGGGAAAATTAAAAACGTGTGACTAAAGACTCGCTGAAGATTGCATTCCAGAGCCGGGAAATTTTTTGAGACGTACTGCGGCAGTTGAGACGTGAATCTCGTTGTCTCGTGTACAAGGCCATCACATAACATCACTCCATCGTCATCCTGATAAACAGTGGAAGAACCATGTATAACACAGAGATATTTTTGTAGTATATCAATCAAAGATATCATAGATCATGTTGTGAATGGGGGTCTGTGTGGGAAGCAAGTGTGTTACGTATGACTGGGGTTCAAAGGGTGTGTGCATTTTGGTTCTTATATATGTGTGTGTGGTTTCCTGTTTTTGTTTTTTTTTTAACTCCATTTTTTTTTTCTCTTAGTAAAGAACAATAAAGCTTTAATCAGTTGGTCTTTAAAGCCAAGGAAAATTTAATTTTTTAGATTCTCAATTTTGAATTGTTAAAAATTTAAAGTACACAAAACTGTTACTAAAACCCTGTATGATTTGTTCAAACCTTGATGTAATACAAAAGAGAATCTAAAATTAAGTTTGATCTGGCCTTACTGGATTCACCCTCAGGAAGTGTTATTATGCAACTAAATTAGGGCACCTTAGTATGTTCGCACACTTGCCAGTAGATTGTTTGATTTGTTAAATAAAATTTTAAGAATGAAGATAAAATTTAAATGATTGTAATTCAATTTGATTTTTTTTTTTACTTTTCAATTTTTTTGTGTGAATAACAAAATGAGCCACTGAATTTAAAATAATGATGAACAGTATTATGCTTTTACATTGCAAGTCCTGTGTTGATATAAATGTTGATATCAACTTTTCCCCAGAAATTATGTCAGGTTCTGTGGATTTTTATTTTCTTGTATGAAACCAAAGTATTTGTCAATTTACCCATAATTCACTGTATTTCCTGTTCATTTCCATAATGTATTCTATCAACAGACTGGCTAGAAGTTTTTTTTTCCTATTCTGTTTAAAAAAAATTTCTCCAAATAAGTGCTGACAGATTTTGCTGGGGACCAAAATCAGATTCAATGTATATATATATCTATATCTGTATTTGTGTGTTTAGTTGTCTAGCCAAACCATCGTGTAGAAGTTATCATCTGTGTGATGCCATCAGCATTCTGGCTTGCTTTGTAGGAAATTTCATTGTAGATACACCTGTCATAAGGATCTTCCACTGGATTTTATCAATAAAACATTTTTGCAGTACATTGTTGAGGTTTATGTTTTGTACTACCCCGGAATTTGCAAGGCTTCTTATGAGCAACTTCTGTTACACATAAATTAATCCATCTACACTATGCTTTTCTTCTCTTTTTGAGGAGTGGATTGTTTCTGTAGACAACAGTGAATGAAGTTGCAAATCATATATATTGAATAGATGGCTCATTTGAAACGGTCAAATCTTTTTTAGCTCTCCAAGACAAAGTCAAGGGGAGCTTATGCTATACCGTCAAGGTTGGCGTCTGGACCTGGTTAAAGTTTTTGTTGCAGTTCCTGTATCAAAGTTATTTCTTGTCCTATCTTCATCAAACTTGCATGGATGATGCATTTGGACCTACTTATGAACTTGAAAGGGTTGGATGCTGAATCTGGGTCCTAAATTTCAGATGCTGGAGGAGGTTAAGGTTTTTGGAGCAGGTCAAAGTTTTTGTTGCAGGTGCCCTCTGATGATTATATCTTAGTTACTACTGGTCTTAACTTCACCAAACTTGCATGGATGGTGTGTCTTATGATACTGATGCTGCAGACAGGCTTGAATGCTGAATCTGAGCCATAAGTTTCAGATGCTGGAGGAGGTTAAGGTATTTAGAGCTGGTTAAAGTTTTTGGAGCAGGTGCCTTCTGATGATATCTTAGTTATTACTGGTCCTAACTTCACCAAACTTGCATGGATGATGCGTCTTATGATACTGATGCACATGACAGACTTTAATGCTGAATCTGAGCCATAGGTTTTGGATGCTTGATGAGGTTTAGATTTTTGGAACATGTCACATGTTTTATAGATACCGGTAATAGCTAATAGATAATAACTATATTATAAATGAAACGCAGAGGTAGCTTCAGATGCACAGCCTGATCTCCACTATCAAGGATGCTAAAAAAATCTACCTCACTCAAACCTGCTTGATAGATAAATGTGTTTGTTGTTCAATGATATAACATTATTCCTATGATGAAGTATTGTATAATATGATACAATATCTTTTAATATGAATCAATATAATATCCTATGTTATATTGTAAAAAGGTATACATGATACAATTAATATTGTATCAAATTTTTTGAAATGATATTGTATCATGATATTGTTATGTATAGTATTATATAAATAGTGCCCGTTTAGGAGGGTAAGAGTTGAAATTGACACCCCGAGAAAACTATTGTCAACCGAGGCGAAGAGGAGGATGACAGTGGTGTAAGAGGGGTGTCAATTTTAACTCTTACCCTCCTAAACAGGCACTATTTATTTTATTATACTGAATGTCTTAATTTTAAAGAAAACTTTACAACTTATATATATATATATATATGAATGACGTGAATTCTTTGGCGAACCGTACGCGCATAGTTTACGCGCATGTAACAATTCGTTTTATTATACTTTCATGTTAAATACATGGTTTAGACACAGTTGGTAATCCGTTCTATTAATTACCCTCAGCGTTAGCGACACATTTGACAACAGGTAACACTATATAAATAGTGCCTGTTTGGGAGGGTAACTGTTGAAATTGACACCCCGAGAAAACCATTGTTAACTGACGCGAAGCGGAGGTTGACAATGGTTTTCGAGGGGTGTCAATTTCAACTCTTACCCTCCCAAACAGGCACTATTTATTTTACTATACTGAATGTCTTAATTTAAAGAAAATTTTACTGCTTTTATATAGAAATGAAGTGAATTCTAAAGCGAACCGTACGCGCATGTTTTCCGCGCATGTAACAATTTGTTGTGTTACCCCTTGCCAAGTGTGTTGCTAATGCTGAGGATAATAGAACAGATTACCAACTGCATCTCAACCAATCAGATTTCAGTATTTAACATGAAAGAACTAGTATATTAAAACGAATTGTTACTTGTGCATAAATTCTGTGCCTAAATTAACACCCCTCAAAAACAATTGTCAACCTCCGCTTCACGTCGGTTAACACTGGTTTTTTCAGGGTTCATCAGTTACCCTCCCAAACGGGCACTATTTATTTAGTGTTACCCGTTGCTAAGTGTGTTGCTAACGCTGAGGGTAATAGAACGGATCATAAACTGCATCTAAACCAATCAGATTTCAGTATTTAACATGAATGTTTAATAATATACAATATTGTATCATAATATACATTATTATACTTTCATGTTAAATACTGAATTCTGATTGGTTTAGACGCAGTTGATAATCCGTTCTATTACCCTCAGCGTTAGCAACACATTTGGCAACGGGTAACAATACGAATTGTTACATGCGCGTAAATGATGCGCGTACGGTTCGCAGTAGAATTCAAGTCATTCCTATAGAAAAGCTGTTATGTTTTCTTTAAATTGACATTTAGTATAATAAAATAAATAGTGCCTGTTTGGGAGGGTAACAGTTGAAATTGACACCCCGAGAAAACCATTGTCAACCGACGCAAAGCGGAGGTTGACAATGGTTTTCGAGGGGTGTCAATTTCAACTGTTACCTTCCCAAACAGGCACTATTCATATAATATGTTATTGTATTATATAAATAGTGCCTGTTTGGGAGGGTAACAGTTGAAATTGACATCCCGAGAAAACCATTGTCAACCGACGCAACGCGGAGGTTGACAATGGTTTTCGAGGGGTGTCAATTTCAACTGTTACCCTCCCAAACAGGCACTATTTATTTTGTTATACTGGATGTCTTAATTTTAAGAAAATGTTACTGCTTTTATATAGGAATAACGTGAATTCTACAGCGAACCGTACGCGCATAATTTTCGCGCATGTAACATTTTTTAATGTTACCCGTTGCTAAGTGCGTTGCTAACGCTGAGGGTAATAGAAAATAATATTAACTGCGTCTTAACCAATCAGATTTCAGTATTTAACATGAAAGTACAACAATATTAATTATGATACGGTATCATACAATAACATACTTTAGTATACAATAAAATATCATGTTACAATATTGTGATGTATTATGTAATATGATATTGTATCAAATAATACCGTATTGTATTATATATTATGATATTGCACAAGTATTATGTGATAAAATACAATTATTTATAACACAATACAATGTCATTTCATATGTTACAATATCATATTTCATCATTGTTTATTACAGTATTTTATTGTATTATATAATATATATTGTAAGTATGATAGTGTATTTTATATTTTTGTATTGATAAACATTGTGTCTTATAATACCGTATGAAATGAACAAATGATTATCATACAATTTTTTAACAGATGGACAATATTAGGTCAAAACAGTATCTATGAATATTCAAGATCATAAAGGTGATGCCTCATAAAGGTGATGCCTTGTCTTGGTGAGCTTAGTAATCTGTGATTACCTTTGTTTGTTTAATGCCATTTACACTATTGCAAGAGGGCTTCAAAGCACATTGGCTTGACCTCTTCTGCAAAACAGGCTTTAAATATAAGCGGTAAAGGCTTTGCTGTTCATGCTACCATAGTAGACTCTTAGATAACCACAAACTCCCAAAAATGTTAGATCAATTTTTATTAGTTAAATTATGGCACGCAATGCATGTTGGACAATTTTAAAAAGATAGCAATATGAAGTTTAAAACAGTTCTGTATAAAAAATAAGATCCACATTTATGGTTCATTTTGTCAAACTGGTAGTATCTGTAATTTTGAATTTTCATATTGCAGTAATTCATAATCAATATGGTTATAACATTTAGCCAGGATTTTTTTTATTGGGATGCCGAGCCTGCCAAACCCTAGTAACAGATGTAGCAACCAAAAAGACCCATATGACAAGGCTACTACACATATAACCACACTTAATAAACAAAATGAAAATATACACCTTTTATGTTTAAAGGGGCATGGTCATGATTTGGGTCAAATTCTATTTTTGTGTTTTTATTATTTAAAATGCTCTAGGAATGCATTTCTAATGATCAAATGAAATTTGAGAGTCATTCATAGAGTCATAAGCAAGATACAGGGCTCATAATCCTCTTTATCATGTAAACACTTAAGCTCGTGCCCTGTATTGTTTACGGTACTTACTATAAGTTCAATATACCTGTAAAAAATCTTTTTCAAGCTGATTTGTCTATCTTCTTATTCATTTTAAGCATAAATACACAGTTCCTAATGTTCAACACATTCATTTTAGGTCTAAAACTTGAATTTTCACTTTAACGTTCAAAATGTAAACAAACGCTGAGTTTATATAGCAAAGAATTTCAATCTCTGTAACTCACTAATAACTCAACGAATGACAATCTCTGTAACTCACTAATAACTCAACGAATGACACTCAAACTTTAGTTGCCTATTAAAAATGCCTTCCTGAAGCATCAACATTAAAATGAAAGAAAAAAATTCATGTCCCTTTAATATTTCAACAAGAGGCCATTTGGCCTTAACGGTCACTGAGTAGCATATAACCCATACACAAATTTGTCGAGGAGTCTCATATATGCATTTAATTAATTAGGTTTCATTCTGGAGTAGAAAAATTGTAAATTTGTAATGATGACCACCTCACTGCTTGTAATCTTTCAAAAAGAACTGTGAAACCTATAATTTTGGTGAAAAACTTAAAGATCTGGTCTACAAAATCATGAATTCAGTTTTCCTTTCAGGTGTGTGGGAGTAAAGAAGATAATTTTTGAACATTATATGCATTAACACCTATACATCCATTTTGGCCCTGCCCTAGAGTCAAAACCTATACTCCAGGGGACATGAAAATTAAAATTTCAGTAGAGGACTTCCTGGTAAACATAATTGTAAGTCAGTTTTTTATACAGATGTGTGAGAATATAGAAGAAAATTTTTAAACATAATATGCATTAACACTATATTTACAATTGCCCCCCCCCCTTCCCCGATGTCCTGAATCCCTGACCCAGGGGCCATGAATTTCACAATTTAGGTAGAGGAGTTAGTGGACATCATAACCATGTATTCAGTTTTTTTTCCCACATGTGTGGGAGTAGAGAAGAAGATTTCTTATGATTTAATACATTTTTTACTATATGGCCTTATTGGCCCCACCCTAGAGCCTGAACCCCTGACCCAGGGGTCATGCTTTTCACAATTTAGGTAGAAGGCTTCATGGACATCATAATCATGCATTTAGTTTTTAACGTATATCTATGGTTGTATAGAAGAAGATTTTCTAAGATTTAATACATTTTAACTATATGGCCATATTGGCCCCACCCTAGAGCCAGAACCCCTGACCCAGGGGCCATGAATTTCACAATTTTGGTAGATGGCCTCATGGACATCATAACTATCAACCAGTTTTTTCCTCACATGTGCGGGAGTAGAGAAGAAGATTTTTGAAAATTTGGCTTTTATTGCATATTTGGCCCCACGTGGCGCCCCGGGGGTTGTAGAGCCATGAATTTCACAATTTAGATTTCTTTTACCATAGAGATGCCTCACACCAAAAATGGTACATGTAACAATCAGCCTTGTAGTTTTTAAGAAGTTAAAAATGTAAAATTGTTAACGCAAGACGACGGATGAAAACGAATAGCAATAGGTCAGTAAACTCAGGTGACCTAAAACGGAGCAGATTTTGATATAAACAAGTATTGAAAGCACTTATCACAGTAATTAAAAATTTGATGCGCTTAGTATCGGTATTACCGGTAGGTTTGGAGTTATCATTTTTTCAATATAACCATCGGTCTAATTTGCAAAAAGGAATGTAAAATATATATTACATGTAAAATTCATTATTTCAACAGGAGGCCTAGAGGCTTCAACGGTCACCCGAGTAACATAGCCTTACTTTGTACTACATGTCTTAATTACCCCATTCACTTTAAATGAAGAAAATTGGTAGACTGCCTTACTTCTCTAGATTTTACAAAAGGCTAGCTTTGAACTGTTGTACTCAATAAAAATTATACAATGTTATTTTGAAAAAAATGCCAAAATAATAATTGCAAATTAAGTCAAAACTAACAATAATTTAACAGAAAAAAACCACTTAAGCACTATAAATACATGCTAGTATAAAGAGCAGAGCTTTTTGGTTTGCTGTAGATGTAGAAGTATTTATTTAAAAGTTATAAGGTAGTCAGGATATCCTTGTGTGTCATTGAAGATGATGAACATAGATGGGTTCCCAACATTGTCGACAACAGAATCATACAGAATATGAGACTGTTTTCCCTTTTTTGCAGGTGGTACCCTCATTCCATTTTGTCCCACCGTGTATTCCCCGGTGAGAACTTTACAGAGGTACATTCTCTTGTGTCCTTTGCTATCTGGTCTGGAATAGGTGTCATGTACAGAGTAGTTGGCACTTAGAGCAAAATATACCCCTTCTCCAAATCTTGTGGCTGCAAATATAGAAAATGATGTAGTTTTAATCATTACTTAATTATATCTGAAAGAGGTATAGCACCCTTTCCCATTAGTACATGTATTTGAATGGAAAGTACCTTATTCTAAAAATAGATAGCGGTGCCTGTCGCAATAGAATTTTTGAAACCTGATAATATATACATTTTGCCAAAAACTGACTAAGTTCAAAAGCTAGTATTTTATTCATAAATAATCAGAAATCAAAATCCTAGCAATATGCACACCTCTGATATATGTACAATTGATCTGCAAAAGAACAACTTCCTATCTTGAAAACTGTAGGAGGAGTTATCCGTACAATGAGGGTACCCGATATGCAATATTTTGCCAAAAAATGACTAAGTTCAAAAGCTGGTATTTTTTCAATAAATTATCAGAAATCAAAATCCTAGCAATATGCACACCTCTGATATATGTACAATTGATCTGCAAAAGAACAATTTCCTATTTTGAAAGCTGTAGGAGGAGTTATCCGTACAATGAGGGTACCCTTTTGGCAGCCGCCCGCCAGCCCGCCCGCCCGCCATTTTTATAACCTGATTTTTCTGTTGGAAAACCCGGTTAAAAATACAAGCTTTCGAACTTAATCATTTTTGGGCAAAATATTGTATACTGGATCAGTAGGTAGTGTTTATCAATTCAAGGTTGACATCGATTATGGATACAGTTAACATAAAAGAAAACCCTGTTTGCTGTCACATTGACAGCTTTTCACTTGTTAGATATGAAACTCTTCTAATTAATATTGTAAACCAGAAAATATTCTCATGTATTCCAAGATACTGTAAATTCCTAATTTAACGTGAGGAATTAATGTCCACATAAAATCGCGAGAAGCAGTCCTTGCTGATTTTAAAATCTCGCTCTTATTTTTCAGACAGTTTTGAGCTAAATGAAACCATGACAAAAAATTGGTGCTTGCGATTTTATATTCTCGCAATTTGATGTAAAACAGCGGAATTCAGTACTCGCGTAAAATAAGGATTTTACAGTAAGAAAATACATATGAAAATATATGACTTTCCATTTTTATGACTTTGGAAAGAAGATCATTGAAACCAACAATTGGGACACCATATCCTGCATTTAAGCTTAATATATCAATTGAATTTTAAATATTATTCGATGCATCAAATTAAGTAAAACAAATTAGACATAACAAAATTTTTGGGAAAATGAATTATAAAATAAACGAAAAATATATTTCTGTGATAGGTATACTTTTAAATGATACGAAAGCCCATTGAGCTCATTTTCTTTGGTAAAAAAAATATTATTTTCGCGAATAAAAGCGAATAAACATGTACTTTCGCAAATAAACATGTTACTTTCGCGAAATAATGCGTATCTTTAGTGAATATACGCGAAACTTTTATATAGATATTGTCAAAAGAACCCTTATTAAGAACAATGATTGAAAACAAACACATTTTGTTTTAAATAAATACATATCTTTCATTTTTATTATATTATCAAAAACAAAATTACTTTTTATATATATATAGATAAATCTGATTAAACTTGATAAAACTGTTAGATGTTGGATGTTCCAAGTAGATTAGGAGGAATTAAGAACATCATTTTTCATATGTTCGCCGACCTTGTGTTCGAACAGGCATTCATTATTTTTTTCTAAAATCAGTTTAAGTTCAAACGTGGGAAATCTTTAAAATCTTAGTACTGGTTTTCCAAAAACATATGAAGTAAATTTAAAGGACGAATTAACGTTATCTAAATTTGAACAATAGCTTAAAGGGGCATGGTCACGATTTCGGTAAAATTATATTTTGGCAAAGAAAAAGTAATCAATGTTTAGAATCTAACAAGGACTCTATTTTGGCGTAATATTGGCGTAGGAAAATATCATGTTTCGCAATTCAGAATTGCTGCAGATTAATGAGTCTGTTTTAGCATTTTAAAAACAATTAATTTTACATTAATGTTGGATTTTGTTTACTTATATGTGAACTAATGATTCGATACTTGGGTTTCAGAATATGTTTTAAAAAAATTACTTGCCTATCAAATTACATTTTAATAAGCTTTTTAAAGCGCCCATTCTATACATGGATTTTTGTGAAAAAATCACTAAAATAAGTTTTTCTCTCTTATTAAATGGTCAATATATTATAATTAGCTTTTCTGTCAATTTATATCTTTAGATATCTTCATAATACATAAAAATCAGAAATATTTTATTATTGGAAGGATAAAAAATTAATCAAAATTTCTTCAAAATTTCAGAAATTTAGAGGAAATCCGGGCTAAGCAATATCAATTTCAGTATAAATATTTATTTCAATTAAGGTCAGACGACACGTTCCTCAAGAATCTTTTTCGTATCTCCTCGTAATAAAGAGTTCCAATAAAAAATATTAATGTTATAATTATTTCGAAAATGATTAAAATTAAATTGAATGTGGTTTTGTGTCTAGATGGCCGAGTGGTTAGAACCGTGGCCGCTCACTGCCAGAAGCATATAGGTTCTAGAGGTTGTGAGTTCAAAGCCCCGCCCAGCCGAGATAGGGTTCCAATAAAGTGAATTTTACTGTGCTGTAGATGTATATTTATTTTTATATCAGCAATTCAAGTGTATTTTCAAGAAGATTATATAGGAAATTGCATACTCTAGTATTTTGCAGAAATGCCTGGTAAGGTACCCTAATTTTTTGCAAGAAACCTTGTCAAAATAGTAGTAAACCATCAACAAATTCCTGGAAAGAGTTATATAAAATTGAGGAACGTGTCGTCTGACCTTAAGTAGTATAAGCTGATAGACATTCTGATATTCTATCATTTCACTGAAGAATAGAATCTTCAAATTTTAAACAAATGTCAACAGAACTACAAAGAGCTACACTTTTTTTTATCATCCTTTTCATTGAAGAAAAAGGTAGTGACCTTGACCTGACCTTTATGCGAAAACAAAAAAGTCAAATTTGATTAAACTGACAGAATCATTTGGTAATATGATCCGTTTGACTGTGTCAAAATTTCATGAATTTCTTATTATAAGAAGTATGTTTGATAACGAGAAGACGTACTCCTTCCTTAACACATTCATTTTAGGTCTAAAACTGGAATTTTCACTTTAACGTTCAAAATGTACACAAACGCTGAGTTTAATTAAATAGCAAAGAATTGTAAGCTATATGTAACTTGCTTATAAATCAACAAATGGTACTCAAATTTGGTTGCCTATTAAAAATGCCTTACTGAAGCATTGTAAATATTAAAATCAGAAAAATAATTTAATACCAAAATCGTGACCATGCCTCTTTAAAAAATGTATAGAATGAACTTATTTCAACTCACAGCTTGACTTATTTTTCTATTATAAAACTAGACGTTATTTATCCGTGGCGATATAACATATGTAACGCTTTACACAAGGGCAGTTATTGTGGGGGGAATGCATTATTTAGGAATATATAGTTATGTAAATGAGGAGATCACATACGAACACACACACGCACGGTAGCGATGCTATATCCCCTTCGCAACAAGTTGCGCGAGGGGATAACAATGATATCCTCTCAATTTTACAGTGATATGTAATAAAAATTTTAATTCGAAATAAAGTTGTTCTAATGCAGATGTTGATGCCTTATTTTCTATAATACAGAGATCATATTATAAGAATATGAGAAGCGCAATGCATTATTTCGTTTGAAATTCAGAAAGAAGATTTGAAAGATTTCCCATATTTGAATTTTTAACAATTTGTATGAAGTTTTATCAGATTTATTTACATGTATATCTTTTTATAAAAATATTATTTTGTTTCATTTAAAACTAAACTGGTTTTTTTTAGTCGTTGTTAAGTCGTAAAGTTACGCGTTAACTCGCGAAAAATACAAATAATATCGTGAAGGATTTGCGTTATTCAAGAAAGTTACGCGTTTATTCGCGAAAGTTATGCATTTATTCGTGAAAGTTATGCATTTATTCATGAAAGTTTCACATTATACTGCGAAAGTAATGCATTATATCACAAAAGTACTAACTATGAAAGTACTAGTTTGATAGGCATTGGCCTTCAAAAAATATTAAAGTTATGGATTTGACTAGCTTTTATGAAATGCTAAAAGAAGGTCATTGTGACCTTGATATTAAGACGAGAACTTTGTTGTTGAACTTTGAACCCCTCTAACATCCCAGTATTGGTCTGATGTCACAGTTTGAATAACACAGACTCGATCTACACTACACAGAGGGCGCACTTGATTTTACCAAATGTACACTTTTGTAAATCAAGTGCAAAGGTGTAGCGTTTAGGTGTACACCGGGTGTACACTTTTCTACACCGAGTCAGGGGCATGTGTTGTTGGGTGTAGCACTGAAACCAATATGGCGGACGAATTTATGATGGAAACTTGGAAAATGATTTTAAGTAATGTAACGGATTAGAAGTCACATAAAAGTTGTCGTTTGTATGAAAGCCATTAAATTTGAAATGTGTTTTTATTTTATTGTATTTATATCACAAAAAACCTATTAATTGTCGCAGAATAGTAGATTCTTTGTTAAAACTGCACCCTTTTCCGTCATATTCATTCTTAACTTCCCTACACCATGTACACTAAACCATTTAAGTGGACTTGATATGCAATACAAAATTTTTACCAGTGTATACCGGTGTACACCAAGTTAAGCTTAATCAAGCGCGCCCATAGATAATTTGGCATCTCTGGTGCAGTACACTGACGTGCTGTTTAATGATTATCTCCCTTGGAAAGGGTTTGGCCCTTCGGATCTAGAGAAGAAGTCAAAATTGTGAAAAGTTTTCTCTGTGGTTGGGATGCAATTAACCACTTCTGTGCCACAGGGCCGATTTTGGGCCGATCACACAGTTGCGTAGAGTGCCACGGCGCCAATTTTGGGCCGATTTAAACATAAGATATTTTATACATCTTTTATGGTTCTAAAGATAACAGCAATGAAAGTTTTGCACATTTAAAATATTATATAATGCAATTTTTGTGGACTATATATGATTTTTTCATAAATTAACTAAAAAAAACACCTGTATGTCCTACATGTAATATTTTAGGAAAATAAATTTGCGACACAAATGATTCCATGTTACATGAATGCTTTGTTTATGATACGAACGAGTTCTTGCTCATAGCAGTATTGAATAAATGAAATAAAGATCAACTACTTTAACAAGAGGCCCATGGGCCACATCGCTCACCTGAACAGCAGTTCCTTGTAACATTACATTTCGTAGCATATGCTTTTTCTATTTTAAACATTGAACCCCTTTCTGGGGACCCAGTAATGGTCCGAGGTTTATGGTTGGCTTGAACAACATAAATAGTAACATAGGAATGAAAATGTGTAGCACTGCGGTGGGACCGCACGTACACAACCTGAAAAACTGAACGTAGAAGAGTTCCACTTCAAGAGGAATAACTCTCAGACTGTACAGAACATTAAGAAAGATAACTCTTGGTTCCACTACATTAGAGTTTACACAATTTGAGGATCCTTGCATAGTAATCTCACAAACTGTAGCATTATAGTTCTCGAGAAGAACTTTTTAAAAACATTTTCAATATATCTTTCTATGTTAAACTTTGAACCCCTTTTGGGGCCACAGTATTAGTCCAGTGCTAAAGTTTTAATTATTTGGAATCTACATTATTTAAGGATGCTTGCATAGTTATCTCACAAGCTGAAGCATTATAGTTCCCTAGAAAAAGATTTTTCAACATTTTCCCTCTATATTTCTATGCTAAACTTTGAACACCTCTTGGGGCCCCAGTATTAGATTGAGGTCACGGCTTTTATAATTTCGAATCTACACTATTTGAGGGTGCTTACGTAGTTATCTGACAAATTGATGCATTGTAGTTCTCGAAAAGAAGATTTTTAAACATTTTCCATATATACCGGTACTTCTACATTTAACTTTTAACCCATCTTGGGTCCCTAGTATTAGTCCAGGGGTCACTATTTTAAAACTGTCGAACCTTCATTATCCAAGGTTGTATGCATGATAGTAATCTCACAAATTGAAGCATTGTAGTTCTTGAGAAGAAGATTTTTTAACCTGTTACCTTTATATTTCTATAATAAACTTTGACCCCATCTTGGGGCCCCATTATTGGTCCGGGGGTCACGATTTTACGAATTAGGAATCTACATAAGCGAAGGATG